>NC_090934.1:461057931-461727357 GCF_040938575.1 Ambystoma mexicanum
TCACACAGACCCTGAACCCCACCATAACTTTTATTTTTCCACTCTTTTGTCCCTCTTATTTTTTATACCTCTTTCTCAATTTTTTCTTTTTGCCCCTGAAAATCTCGCAACCAGTACTCACATGTTCAGTAGGGTGGTCCGAGAGCCACCATTCACGGTCTATCCACAATTTGGTCCGCACCCCAAACAAGCCGTGACCCGCCTTGGCGAGCAGTTAGTTGGGTATTTACAAAGATGATGGGGACCCTTGGAACCTTTCGTTTTGCGCGGAAACTGGTCAACCGTGGACACAATGGCTTTGCTGGGGGCATTCTGGATCTCGCCGCTCGGCACGGGGCCTCGCGCACCTGTCCCAATCACGTTGCGGGGGTCACCAAATATGAAGGCTCACTCCCCGTCTTACACATGCAAATACAAAGGAATATGAAACACCCCCACGGCGAATGAGACTAAGAGAACAGGTTGCAAGAGTTAAGTTTTTCTTTATAAAGAATTGGCATCCAGAGAACTCTGCTGCCCGAGAGCGCTCTGGCAAACAATACAAAGATATTGGCTTATGAAGGGAGAAAGCGTCATCTCTGACATCATACTATATGGGACTACAAATGCTTGGGATTGGGTAAATAACATTGACATACATATGGCTATGGGTGCTGCTTCATCCGGATTGGTTGCTCCATTGGCGGGAGGGTGAGCATCATGTGGTCTGGCTGCCAGTGTCCAGGAGGGGTGAGGGCCAGGTCTCGGTGAGGCAGGGCAGACGCTAACTAAGCTAGCATAAAAAACTACCATCAGACATATAATAAACAATGATCATTAGTATAAGCTTAAGTAAATATTCTTGAACCTATACATTGCATCCATAAAATCAGAGCATCATTCATTATGACTTATATGGAGTACCAGGCTTAGGGGTCTTGGTCGGTGTGATAACATTGATCGTAGGGTGGGTCTGGGCACATCCAAGCAACTATGTGGCCTGCTGACTTTTGTAAGTTTGGCGGTGCAATATACTGTGACAGAGGTCTAGTTTTAGTAGGAGCACACTGGGGTAGACTTCACAGCAGGGTCACACTTCTGGTACATCAAGAAAATACCTTAAGAGGGCACAGGGTTACATTGGCAGTAATTTTCCAACAGCAGGGGTAAGGGGGCACGGGAAGGTTTGTGGAGATGGATGAGTTACAAGGCATGGTTCGAGCCGGTTCCACACAGGACAGTGATCTCAGAGGAAGAGTGAGATGTTACATTAGTATATTTGTTTCAATTGTCCCATGCACATCTGTGAGAAATGGAGCTGTGAAATTTCAGATAGAGTCAGAAAAGGTGGGGGACATGACCACGGAGTGCGAGGCACTGCAAAGGCGAGAGAAGCCTTTTTGTGTTATCACAGTGAGGTCTAGTCCAAAGATGGAGCCGAGGGCACACAAAATGGACGCCAAGTGTCCCCAACAACTGTCCCGCTTAAGACGCGGGCAATGGAAGCATCCCCCGCTATTGTGCGAGCAAGTGGTCCACATTGTGCTGAATGTGTGAGGGGGCCTAAACGACCCCTCACTCCCACACAAATGTATACTATATTTCTCAGGAAACATCCCTATCTCCCTCTTAAAATAAGCCTGACTACTCTGTCCATGCTACCCACATTCTCGGTTTCGGACAAAATGTCTGAATAAAAATTACCGACCCCACCAAAAGACCTAAAAAGCACACCACAAAAAGTTCTAATTACTAAAAGTTAAACTTTTCGTGGTATGCGTTCAGGTGTTTCAATGGAGTCGGTATGGGGCTGGGGTGGTGTCCCCCGCAACACTCCGCTCACTACTGTGAGTGGGGATTGCGCTGTTCAGCCCTACTAACTTACCCCACACACCTTACCCTCTTGCTTTACAGATCCACCTGAACACCAAAGGGGTGGAGATATTGTGTGGTATAAAAAACATAAAATAACAAACTCTTCTTTTTCCACAAGTCTCCAAAGCATGTAGGTTTGCTGTGAAAGGGAAAACGTTTCCTGGTGACAGTAAAATAGTGTTCAAAGCTAATATTTTGTATAAATAATCAGGTTCAAGTATCATAAACTTGGCACTGGCAACATTCATTTTTAGCCATTGTTCACTCACCTATTTTGGATGTGAACGAGACATTGGAAAAACAGTCATGTTGTTTATAGTGTCCATTGATAGTTCTCTACAACAGGAAGTGCGGAAGTGACATTTAAGAGATATAGCACAAATTGGTTTAGGGAGTAAGACTAAATACATCTATAAAAAAGGGGGATCAGGAGAGAGGGGGTTGCAGTGAGTGAGATTTCAATAATAGAAGTGGATTTATATTGACCCAGACCCAGAATGACGAGATGAGATATTTTGGATAAGAAAAAGGAAAATCATTAACACCTTGGTAAACAGGTTTGCAACTCCTGGTATCTGGCTCTGTGTGAAGTGTTGTCCATTGGGCCACAACGAATCTGAAATAGTAGCAAAGTAAAACAGTACTGATGGTGAATCTCATCTGCTTCTGAAATCTCTTTGGTTGCCTTCTGGCAAATATCGATATGCAGGCACCATATTTATTTCATTGCATTTATTTCCATGTATAAACCACCTTATGGCAAAGCATTGCACAAAAACAAAATGGTACAATAAAATAAAAAACAAAACAAAATTAAAACAATTAGTTACTTTAGATGGCTAAAGAGAGCATAATGACTTTAGTCAGAAGTGAAACAAACAGAGTGAATTAGAGGAATTTACAGAGAGAAGAAGAGTGCACAGTGTTTATGAGCACATGTTGAGAAAGAATGAAAAAAAGGCCTAGGCACAGGGTGGTTTGGGAAAATGAGAGAAAAAAGTGTAATTGGAATATAAGAGGCTGAGGTGTAAAGTACAGTGAAATGGGGAAATGAGGAAAGATAAGGAGAAGTCAGACCATGAATAAATTTAAAGACCATAGAAAGAAAGTGTTGCAAAAGTTGGGATTCGAAGGAGCGCCAGGATATAGAAAGTAAGGAAGCAGAACTAGAGTCACAAAGAGGAAAGAAAATGTTTTTATGAATCGAGATGTTAGATATAACACTAAGAGGTGCCATCTGATAGATGGGAAGGCCTATTGTCAATGAAGAGCAGAAGATGTACTAAAAGAAGAGAAACACAGAGATAAGAGTTTTAATAGCAGTGAAAGTAGATGGCAGATTGTGTGAATGTTGAGGAGCTTAAAGTGGCAGATCTGAGAAATGTAGGAGATATAGGAGAAGTTAAGAGAAGATTCAAAAAGGACAGCAAGGTTGTGAGCAGTGAGGGAGAAGGGAAGAAGTAAATGAGGGAAGTAAAAAGAGGGAAGAGAAGTGGAGGGAAATCAACAAAGAGGTGAAAAAGAGAACTTAAGTCTTGAGGCATTTAAGTAAAGGTAGTGAGAATGTATCCAGTGTTGGATTTCAAGAAGGCAAGTGGTTGGAGAGGAGTGAATATTATCTGAGCAATCAGAAAAAGATACAGTGTTTTGAAAGTCATTGGTGTAAAAATGGAAAGGAAAGCCACATTTATCAATAATAGCAGAACGGTGGGAAGTGTAGAAAGGAAAAAGCCTTCATGAATTCTGAATTGCAGAGGGAGAGAAGAAGAGTGGAAGCTGGCCCAAGAGACAGAGATAACGTGTTCAGATAGATAAGCGGAAAACCAATGGATGACAGTGTTTGAAAATCACAGCCAGGAAAGCATAATAGGAAGAGTAGGGTGATCGACTTTACCAAAGGTGGAAGAAAGGTTCAGAAGAATTAGAATAAATGAGAATTTTCCATAGCGGGCCGTTGGTTGACCATAAGCTCCTCTCCAGTTGAACTAAAGCCAGATAATACTTGCACAGTTTATTCAAGTGAAAAAGCACTTATTGTGAAGAAAAAACAAAATCACCTGGGAAATTTCATCAGCATTTTCCTTTCTTGATGTAAAATTAAACCAATTAATACATATGTTTTGAAAAAAAAGTCTTTGAGGTAGTTTCAGAAACGCTACAAGTCAGTGTAGAGCTTCATTAAAGAATGCAAAGAGGACATTAACATTTGTACCAGGAGCCTGAAAAGACTGGTAGGCATGAGTCTAGCTAGGTACAGTAATCTTCTGATTGAACATGGAAATTGATATCCATGGTTCATTGCTGAGAAGCTTTTTCCTCTGGCCGATTAGGCTTGTGATTTACAAACTAACATTAAATGCAGTGAAGGCTTTACTCACTAAATCTAGTGGTGCAATGTCCCCATTTTCAGGCCTGGCAAAGATAGATATCCTTCACCTTCCTTAGGCTTTGTTACTCGTGGTAACTGAACACGGGGGGTCATCTCAGCATGACTTGGTGTGAAGGAGATCAAGATGGGTTAAAATGGTACAATTGACAGTACACATTCTGTGTTAAATTAGGTAAAATGCAGCACAGTTTTCAATGACTTTTGTAGGGTAAGACATGAAAAAAGTCCATTAGATGCCAAGTCAACAACAAAGCACAGGAGTATTTTCCAACACATTTTCATAATGCCTTTTCCCACTATATAACTGAACTATACAAGTGTAAAAAAAACATGTTCATTCTGAATATGCCCACACATGTACATTCTGGTGCACCCATCATTGCCAATAGTCATTTGCCTTAATGCCCGTAAAACATAAGTCATGCCACAGTAAGAAAACAGTCCTTGCTGGCTACAAAATTCACCCGCAACTGGTGTTAGCGGTCAAATGCAACACTCATCCTGTTGCATTTGACCGCTAACACCAGTAAACAATGTCATGATACAGTAAGAAAACTTTGCCTTGCAGGCTTCAAAAAGGTCCCCCAAAACAAGAACATATATTTCATTTTGGTTTTGACCCTAACACCAGGTAAAACAATGCCAGGCCACATTAAGGAAACCTGCTCTCAATCCAATGTAAGAACACTCATGTTGGCTTTTCCATTAATGTGAGTACACATTTCCATGCCACAGTAGAACACAGCCAGCCCCAATGTAGCATCCTCCACCACACCAACCCATACTTCACAGAGCAACTGTCAAACTGGCTGTGCTTTACACAAAACACAAGTAAAACCTGTCATGCCCCTGACTACAAATGTTGCACACACCGTCATATGCACGCACCCATACATAAAATCCTCACACAGAGGAAAACAAAAACACTTTCTTTCCCTTATCGGTTTCCCTTCAGGCTCGAGACGCTGCCACCTGCTCAGCTACTCCATAAGCCTCCGGCTCCCAGGCTCTATATAGACAGGAACCATAAGTTCTCCCTTGTCCCTGATGTTCATGGAGCGGGAGAGACGGACAGTGACCCCTGCTGCTCAGCTCTGAAAGTGACATCTGTGAATGCCCACACAGCAATTTAGAGATTCTGGGTGGGCCTTTACCTGCTCAGGCCCTACCCTACTTATGCCTCTGGAGAGACCCCTCCCCAGGGTCGATCTTTACCTTTATGATGGCCAAATTGCGCTGTTCAGCAAGAAATTAATGTAAAATTCACATACACCTGAAGAAAAGGTACATGACCACTTGGAGTTCACAGTAGTCTACTAATTTTCAGCGCGTTGCCTTTCACTGTGCAGACTATGATATCTGCTTAAGAGGGCAATGCTGGAGCAGCGTGGGCTGCACATTTTCATACAAACAGACAGCAATACAAGGGTACTTTGTTGCCCGTTTGCCTGACCTCAGCACACATGGTTCAAATTCCAGAGCCTTGCCCCAGCTAATAACACAACGCCTCATGATGTTGAAGTAGTTTCACTATAGGCAAAGTGGTGATGCGCAGCTCTTGCCCCACATCACTTGTAGCAAGTGACAGTGATTGAATTAATGACATCTCAATGCCAGTTCCTGTGCCCACCCCTAGGCTTCCTCTGTAAGGGGAGTCAAAATCTTCACCTGCATCATAGCAAGGAATGATCACGATGCACTTCTCCCCATGTGGAGTCAATGGTGGTCATAATAAGTTTGCCGGCCCAGGAAAAGTGTTGGTAAAAGTGCTGTTAATTCTGTGACTACAGGTTTGCTGGTGGGGATTCACTGATTTACCTACAGCGAAAAGTTGTAGGCAAATCAGGCAGCCCACCGATTTTACCGAGGCCACAAATACCGGCACTCCCCTCAATGAAGTTCAATGGGATTCCATGGAATGGACGTTTCTGTTGGACAGAAGCGGATTGAGGAAATACCTCGGTTCATAGGAGAAGACAGCTGGAGCTGAAATTTTCCTGTAAGCATTGAATAAATGGATTCCTGTGGAATCTGCTACAATCTAGTATCTGCTAGGGCATAGATGGATTCCATAAGGCACCATTACTAAACACCATCTGCAAAGAGTAATCTGCAGGCAATAATGGACACACCCCAGGAGGGAATGAGACCAGGACCAAGTGCGGGTGAAGATAAAAGTATAAAAGTATCAGATTTATAAATGTATTGTACACTCATTGAAAAGTTACCAGCTGAATTAATGAAACGATGGTGAACGTCATATGCAACCTGTCTGCCTGTTATCTAAATAAAAGTTTTTAAAAAAGGAAATGCAAATCATAGTCTTCAAGTGTAGTACGGTTATTAGATGCAGGCCTATTAAGTTTATCCAAAACCAAATAGGGCAATCAGAGAACTCTGCAAACTCCGAGAGCGCTCTGCCAAAACATCAGGAAAAGCACATTATATTACAAAATCACATTGTCTATAGTTTGTGCTATAGGGTATACATTGAGTTGCGGCCATTGGACAAAGGGAACAGGACAGTATCCATTCTGTAGGGGCGGTGCTCCCGGATTGGCTGGCACGATGCTGCTTATTTCATGGAGCATGTGGGTCAGCTGGGCTCATCTGGGTGGGGTGCAGGGTCGGGCAAGATGTCCAAATCATGAAGATATACCCTACTTAACGATCTGCCCTTGTGACCACAGATACATTGCATATAAGAGTTATGTCACTAGACGTTTGACCGAGACAATAGAAGTGAGACTACTTGGGTCCAGGTGCCTAATTAATTCACAATATTACTTTGACACATTCATCATACATTTCCTTAGATTCCATGAGAGAATGGTTTAGTGTTTGTTAGTGTAAAGAGAATATATTGCCACACATGGGATCAGGAGTCTGGGGTGAGCTGGGCTGGTACATTAATACAGGGCTTGCAGTAATTGCATCAAAAGGCTTTGGGGTAAGGGGCTTATTGTCTATATTTCTTTGACCAGAGTCTGGGGGTGCGAGGCGAGTTCATGGTAACATCATGTGTCAAAGGGCTGAGGGGAGGGTGGATACTTGGTGCAGGCTCAGTGGAAGGGTGAGAGGTTACATTTGTAACATCAGAACCAACAGTGAGAACAAGGGCCTTTATCCATCAGCCCAGCATGGGGGGATGGTGGGGGCTGAGAGCGCGGTGCTGCAGGAGAGGGGAGAGAAGGCCCTGTGGCCTTCTGCCTGTCAACTTTGCGTGGTTACATACAAATCATTAGGATGCATTTTTGCATGGTTTCACTCCTCAGTCTTCAATTTCCCTTTGTAAAATTGAATGCACTCTTTAGAACACAACACCCATTGTGGTTAACGTCTCCACTGCAGTCACAGGCATGTGTGAGGGGTAGCAGTGACTGCCACTGTTCAGTTTGTGTACCATAAGCATATGCCAAGAAAACAGAGAATATATGTGTAGCTGTAGTGAAGCTGCTCCTGAAATGCCTTATTTAAGCATTTACCAAACACTGCCATGGCATGCGTAGAGCATGTAAAATGTAAATTAGCTAAATAATCATTTGATGTACATTTTCAAAGTGGTTTACCATTGCTTAGACAATACATATACAGATTGTAGAAGGGACAACTTTGTGATCTGTTATTTAAGAATTCCAACTGCTTGATAAGAGAGTGTGAAAAGCTATGTTTGCGTTTTTTGTTGTCAGGGGATGCACTTGAAGAGTCCAATCTAGGTTTCTGTTAGTCATCTTAAGGGTTGAACTTTCACATTTTTCTCTGGACAGATTCTGTATTGATCAAAATTCTATTGTGTCTAGAAAAGTGTCATTTGACATCGTAGCAACTTTTTTCTTATTTTGTATAAGCCTCAGAATCTGGCCCTGTGAGTCACCTTCTCCAATACTGTTCCAAAAAGAAAAATATTTGGGACCCTTTTAAACCACTTTACTCAAGAAGAAAGGAGTGTTTCCTTTTGAAAACAAGCTATGTAACGATCCTGGTGAAATACAATAAGCTTTGGTGGTGCGGGGAAAGAGTGGTGGTAATTCTGTTACCTTAATTTGTCCTGCACCACCAAATTACAAGATTTGTCAGAATCATCAAAGGTGGAGTTACGAGTGGCAATTCTATCAATTCTTGGAGGAGAAGTGGAGGATGTACCGCAATGGAAGACACAGCTCTGTAAGGCAGAGGCTTATATCAAAAGTAGATGTTGCATTTAATGGGTGCATGTGTAACACTGATTCACAGAGTTTTTAGAATTGGTCATGGATTTCATTCTGCTCCGATTACTATTTGAAGAAGCCAAATTGAAACATATTGCAGCCACATAGAACAATTAAGGTTTGATTGTCGCAGGACAATGAACAGCCATCGAGTTAAGTTGGGGAATGGTCATTAGCCCAAATGATAATGACTTCTCACAAGATCTATAAGGCTATTGACACATAGCGGTAGGAGCAATACTTGTCTTGGACTTTTAGTTGTGATGTACAAAATGTAATCTTAATAGTAAGAAAATAGACACACTGAGTTGGTAAATTAAATGTGGTTTTGTTTTAAATGTATTTAAATAACAAGGTTGTCTTCATAAGTTAGTAGAAAAAAAAACATTTCAAGTTGAATAGACTGAGCAAAAATGAATCCCAAACAAAGTTTAAAAAAAACTTTTCTATGACAAACAATGAATGTGCATCTCTTAGTAAAGGCACATTCATCCTGATAACAAATATAAACAACTGTAGAAAGAAATGCAAGGATATATTTGATAACGTATATAATTAAGATATGAACAACTCTTTCATGCAATTCCTTTCAATGAAACAAATATTAAAAAACACATATTGGACACATACAATGAACATTGTGAAACCCATTTGACATTGACAAAGTAAAAAAACATATTTGTAATACATAAGAACTACCATAAGTACCTCAAGTAGAAATTCAGAAACAATTCAAAGACAATTCAATCATCCCCTCTAAAAATGGAAAGAAAAACAAAACATTACTTAACAAAATATTGTCCTAACATCCAAACGGTCAACTAGTTGTGACAGAGTGGTTGAGAAATAATTCTGTTTCATTAAATGCTCAAACAGTCATGCCTAGTTCAGAGTTCTATGCTGGTTTCAAGATAAATGACCTCATATTTCAACGTCAATGTCTTCTTCAGGACTATAAGTCTGTGCGATTGTAACAAAAACAAAAAATACAAAAGTAAATCTTCTTAGATGACAATTTGCCAATGCTGCGGTTATCATTGAAAAAGATGTTATAAACACGAGGTTCAATATACCACTTTAATTAAATTCCATCCAAGAACTTCAGACTGAGTGGGCTATGATTCCCAGAGGATCATTACCTGCAACAACAAAAAAATGTAAATGTACTCAAAAGATATGGAGCCTGATTTACACAGGTAACTTTAAATTGTGCAATCCCAATGAAAAATGCTTTGTAAATCAGACCCATGGCATCAAATAAATGCATAAAGGCTAAATTGCAAAGAAAAAATGACCCGCTGGAACTAATTAATATCTCATCTATGGGTATCAGAGGCCACCACAGATTAAAATTCTACACATTATGTGTATGGCCTTATTGAGAGGCTCTCTATAGCTTCCGAAACAGATTTTGTAGGAGCATTTTTGTAATCATTTTGAAAACATTAAAGGGAAGGTAGTCTGGACCTGTGAAAATGAAAGTATCTGTTACCTTACAAATGTAAGATTCACAAGTCAAATCGATTGGCGCATTGACTGTGATGGGTTATACAGCAGGTTCAATTACTGCCGACAGCAGTCAAGTCAGCATGGGCCGCTTTTGGCATAATGTAATGAGGGGTCAAATCTCCCAACATAATGTCTTGTCAAAAGAGTCATGCTTGCCCAACTGGCAAATTCGCAAGCCATCTTTGATATGACCAATGTATACTCTTTTGTATACAGAACAATGTACATTGTGGCTGCAGCTAAAATAGGCTAAATGTAGATTTCACATTGAATGAGATTGCAATTTAAATGTAATTTTCAAAGCATGCATTCAATTTTAAATGGGAAACATTCTTGACGATCCACATATTAAGTCTCAAATGGACATTTAGAATGCTTAACCACATCCTGCTGATGCCATTTATTTGGACTATTGAGTCCTTCAGTGCAACGTTTATAATGATATAAACAAAATTGTTCTTTAATGGAAATGTTCTCCTCTGCGATTATGCCACTCATGGGTACTTCTCAATTGCCCACCACTGGATTTCAACTCGATTGAGTCTTCATGAGGTAAGCATTTTAATTGCAAAGTTGGTTGAACTGAAACAGGTTCAACATGAGAATACTTTAGCTGTCATGTAAAAGTAAATGGTTTACAGGAAAGTAGAAGCAATCTGAAATGATTTAGCTTTATCTTTAGTGCATCAAATAGGATTTTGCGACAAACAAAAGGTCATCCCAGAGAGGAAGTGTCTTGTTGAAAGACATCTTGACTAGGAATTGCAGTGTTGTTTGCATTTGAGAATAGAATGTTCATAATGCAGTCAAGACAAATAGTTATTGACTGCACTGTACACATTCTAATTGGTTGATTGGCTTAGAGGAGGGCAATAACAATCACCTAATAATATTTAACTTTTCTTGCTCCAGTATAAAGATGGTATCCCTGAACCATATGTTATTTTTGAAAGGTTTTCTTTTTCTTTTTTTCTTTTTTTTATTGAAGTGTTAATGGATAAATTAAATAACCGAATAACACAAACACAAAAGAATCAGCCATAAAAAAACATATTAGCAATTCATAGTTTGCACACATTATAATAATAAAATCATGAATCTTAAAAACACACATTAAAAGACATAATATTAACAATATGATAAAATAACAGATTCCATTTATCTGAATAATAATACATCTCATCCTTAAAAATGAATAATTAGTCCCAGACTATTTATTTTATTTTTTATTTTATTTATTTGTTACACGCCAAGACCCTCGGGTGTCAGTTAGTGCAAAAATACAATTTAAAAATGGTCACAACAATAAGCAGTGGTATGTAATCCTGTCTTTAGGTGCTAATATTGGTTGAATAACCAGGTTTTTAGCAGTTTCTTATAAACCGTGAAGGAGGATTCTTTTTTTATATTAATGGGTAGGGTGTTCAAGTGTTTGGGGGCTAGTGTGGTGAAGCAGCTACCCCCCGCTCTAGTGGTTTTGAAGTGAGGGGGAGCCAGGAGGAATTTGTCGTTAGATCTTAGTGATCTCCTGTCAACTTTGGGGTGTATAGTATTGTTGAGATAGATAGGTCCTTTTTTGGTCAGGCATTTGTATGTGATACATAATGTTTTGAAGATGATTCTGGCTTTGATGGGGAGCCAGTGGGTGTCTTTCCTAGTCTTGGAGATATGGTCTGATTTGTTTATGCCTAAGGCTGCCCTCAAGACTTTGCTTTGCAGTGGTTGCATTTTGGCTAAATTAGTGTTGGATGTGCCTAGTACATTGCAATAATCCAATTTCGATAGGACCAGTGCTCTGGCTAAGGTGAGGCAGTTAGCTGGGTCAGGAATTGTCAGCTGAGAGCAATTAGTTTGGAGGTGTAAGCCGTGGAAGAAGCAAGCACGTTGATCTGTTTAGTCATGGTCAGGCTGGCGTCAATGTACACGCCCAGTGTTTGGACTTGCTTCAGGACAGGGATATTGGTACCATCAATATTGGTTGAGTATTCTGTGTGAAGGGTTGCTATTTTGGCTGGAGATCCTACGATGAGGACTTCTGTCTTCTCATCGTTAAGACATAGCCTATTTAGTGCCATCCAATTCTGTATGATGACGTACATTTTATTGATTGTTATGGTGTCTTGGTCATAGTTACCTGTGAGAGGTATAAGGATCTGGGTGTCATCTGCAAAATGTGTGTATATGACACCCATATCGTCTAGTGCTGAGAACAAAGGTTTGGTGTATGCGTTGCACAACGTAGGGGAGAGGCAAGAGCCTTGGGGCACTCCTATGGGGACTGGGATGGGGTTGGCTGCTTCTTTGCCTATGGATACTCTGGAAGTGCAGTCGGTTAAGAAAGATTTCACCCAAGCAGTGGCTTCACTAGAGAAGTTAAATTCACAGGCAAGTGAGGTACATAGTTTGTCACGGTCCACCAGGTCAAACACGGCTGAGAGGTCCAACAGCAGTTTCCCAGAATCTCTGATGGCATCCATCTGGATTTTGAGGACCAAGAGAGCTGTTTCAGTGCTGTGGTTAGGCCTGAAGCCTGATTGTCTGGTGCCGAGGAGCTGGTTAGATTCCAGGTGGGTTTGAATTCGGATATAGGCTAGTTTGTCAATGATTTTGAGTAGAAACGGAACCATGGTTATGGGGTGATAATTAGTCAGAATGGTGGGGTCTAGATTTGGTTTTTTTAGAAGCGTGGTAACTCAGGCTTCTTTAATGCAGGTTGGAACTGTATTGGAGTTAAAAGAGGCATTGACAAATTTGGTGATGATGGGGGTCAGAGTAGAGGCACATGCTTTGACTAGTTTGGCTGGGACAGTGTCTCCTTTGCAATTGGATGCTTTTAGTTTGGAAATCGTGTCAAATACAAGATCTTGGGTGACGGGTGTGAATTGGAAGGGGGGGTAGAGTTGTCACTGGAAGAGGTATAGGGGTTAGGTGTAGGGGAGTTTTTATCTGCTAGAAGTAGTCTTTTAGAGTTAATTTTATTTAGCAGTTCAGCAATTTTGGAGGCAAGTGCAACTTGTATGGTGGTGCACCATTCTTTGCTCGCGTTGGTGGGTGTGTCAGTCGACAAGGGATTTTCAAGTTCTCTGAGGATAGAGAAGAGCTCTTTGGAGCCTGATGCTGCATTACTGATGTGAGCATTGTAGGTGTTGGCTTTCTGGGTGATGATAGCTGTTTTGTAGATGGTATTGGCGTCTTTGAAGGCTTTTGCCGAGTCAGGGGAGGGGTGTTTATTATGGACATGCTTGAGAGAGCGTTTTTTCCTTCTAGGGGTGACTAGTTGAACCAGATGTTAGATTTTTTATTGATATGTCTTAGTTTGGTGGTGACTGGTGCTATAGTGTCAATCGCTGTGAAGGGGCATTAGTGGTAGTACTCAGCGATGCTAGTAGGATCGTTACTGAGGATTGAGTGGGTATCTAGCATTTTGTTCAAAGTGGGGTCAAAGTTGTCTACTGTGAGCTTTTTAGGATTTCTACTTTCAATGGTGTCCATGATTTTGTTCTTTGGCGGGCAGGAATCGTCACTAGTGATAGTGAATTCTATGCAGTAGTGGTCTGTCCAGCTAAGTGGGGTAATCGGGCCTATAGTGATTTTGGTGTTGAGGGTGAGGCTTCAGTCCAGGGTTCTGCCCTTGGTACGGGTGGGGACATTAACGTGTTGGCAGACGTTCATGTCATTAAGTGCCAAGAGAAGGGAGGTTGCTTTAGTGTCTTGGTCATCATTGAAGCCAAGATTCAAATCACCAATGATGATACATTTCATTTTGGGTTTAAGGATGGGCGCCAGTATTAGTGGGATGTCTTTTTCTGGGTGGCTGTTTGTGCTAGGGGTTCTATATGTGACCACTATGTTAACTGTGGTGTTTTCATTCAACGTTAGTTTAGCGAGCAGTAGTTTGTATCCTGTGATTATTTCGATGGAACTTGAGCTTAATTTGATGGTGTTTTTGTTATGATGGCAACACAGCCTCCTGGGGTGGTGGTTCTGTCTGATCTGAGAATAGTGTAGTCTGGTCAGAAGGCCAGTGCTAGCAAAGGACCTGAAGCTTGACGTAGCCAGGTGTCTGTGATTACTAGCAGGTCTAGGTCATATTCGATGATAAGGTCATGAATTTCGATGGCATGGGCTCCTAGGGAGAGGGCGTTGATAAGTGCATTTTTGAGACTAATGAGGGGCTTGATATCCTTTATTGGTGCAATATTAAATATTAATCATCTTAAGCATGTTTTGCCAAATTTAAAACTTGCTAAAATTCAGCTTTACATGTTTACCAAAGTATATGTAAGCCCAGGCCTGATCGCTAGATACATATTTGATATTCAAAAAGCCTTCATAACCATCATAACCCTTTTTGTACAATTCACTTAGCTTGTCACAGTTGGTAAGAAGTGGCTGAGGCATTTCAATCTCTATTTTGCAAAAATGACACAAACGCTTATGGTGAGGGATACCGGTTCAAGCACCTATGCGATCAAAAGTTGGTACTTGCGCTAAGCGAAGTTGGAGAATTGATCTTTAAATCTTAACAGTATTGTTTTGTTTGTTGAGGTAGTTAAATGGGGCATTGATCGGAAAGCCTTGTTTTATATAAATAAGAAAGACAGACGTCATGAATAATTTTAAAATAGTATTGTTCCTATCCCTGTTTAATTTCTCATAATGCTAGACCCACATTTAGTGGATAAGCAACAATACATCCAATATCCTCAAAGAAGGACTTTATCTCCAATATGAAAGCCTTTGATGCCCTATGAGAAGACTTAAAGTAAATCATAGCTGAGAAATTGGAGTAAATAGATTAAACATTGTCACTCACGGAAAGCATTTTTAGCAACATTTTTCCACCAGCGATTTTCTTCAAAGTGAGAAGTGAAGTTAGACTGAATTTACTGTGGATCGCTTCAACCAGAGTAGAATGGGATAGACCCATCGTATAGCACCAAAGCTTAGTCTCCAGCTTAGTAAGCCATACAGTCTCCTTATAAGTGAATATGTCCATGCTGTATAAATCACATAGCAAAATATTTGATCTATAAATGTGTAACAGGCCTTTCAATGAATAGCCACCCTAGTGAGAAACCCATTTTTTAACAGCATTGACATTTCCCATTACATTGCTAGCTAAAAGATGAGTAGCACGTGAGTCAGATATAAAAACTCCCACATATGTAATTTGTTGACAACTTCAATCAATTAATTATCAATTTTCCAAACAAAATGTACATGCTTGGTTTTGCCAGGGGTGACCCCATTATTTTAGTTTATGCTCAATAATACGATTGTTCTGGGAAGCATGGCGATATATTGGAGTTAGGCTGTGCTGTAGCCCATTTGGTGTTTGATCTAAAAAAATAATATGATCTTCATAAGTTACCCATGCAGTCAGCAATTGGCCCAAACGAGGAGGAAAATTATTGCATTTGCAAAGGTCGTCCTTCAACATGTAAATGAATAAGAGTAGGGGCTAGCTTCATACCATGATTTGTATTAATCATTTTACTAAGTGCCCTTCCTGATTTAGCCTTTGTTGAATCAAAATGTCAGAGTATTATAATTGCATGTAATATATAACTAACAGATGCAAACCTGAAGCTTTATTATCTGCCAGAGCATATCATGATTAACAGTATCAAATGTGCCAGTGTAATCTACAAAACATATGTATAAAATGGCGTTCTTGGTCATAGAATTGTCTTGCGTAAAATAAGATACAAACTATACATTGGAAAGTGTGTGCATACCTTTTCTTAATCCATTTTGTTGGCTGCAAAGTACTTTAGAAGCATCATTCCATGTATTCACTCAGTCAAGCAAAAAAGCACAAACTATCTTACAGTTTAGAATCCAAATTGGTAACATTCTGACAGTTTCCAGGAACTTCATGAGAGCCTTTTTTAAAGATTGGAATTAATATAGAATTTCTCCAGCTATGTGGAATAAAACTGGTCTCCAAGATATACACAAACATCTTTTTGTAAAATGATGGCCCAAGTTCTAGGATGTTTATTAATTATGTTATTAGCAGGCCACAAGGCTCAGTGTTTAAAATTGTTTATAACACATTCTATGTCCTCATCAGTCATTCTAATTATACTTAACTCAGTTATGCACCCATACTCTATAGACGGGACATAATCAAGTTTATGTCCTTGATATAAACCAGTATATGTGCAATCCAGTTAGCCTCTGCGATAGGGTTAATTTCAGTTATAGCAGTTCTAGTAAAAGAGTGACGTTTAATAATGGACCAGAATTTCCTTGAATCAGAAGGACGTAAGGCATTAAAGATAATATGCCATTGCACCGTCGCAATCAATCCTTTATGAATTCTGATCCAGTTCTTATATCTAGTATTTTCTTGTGATATTGCAATTTTTAATTCAATGGCAGACAAATGGGATCTTTTAATCTCTTTAATGTCTATCTTCAATTGCTTCTTCTTTGCAAAAATAAGAACTTTATTGGCCCGATAAATATTGGTCTTCATGTAACTATTTTGTAACTTTATTTTTTTTCTATATAGTAACTAAATTTCCAAAAACTAACTTCAACATTTCCTCATAAGCTTTGATTTGATCAATATTTAATATGTTTTTGGAAATTATTGTAAATATAGTCATTGAAGCTAGAGATATTATACTCAGTCCAATGTACACAATGTACACAATTGCCTGCTGTAGTTATACCATAGTTTCCTGGTAATATAGTGATAACACTATCTAACATTGCTTGCTACAGGAAATTGAATTAGCAAATGGTCACTCATATCTGTAAAAATCTGCTTACACTTGAACATACATTTAGGCTAATAATTAGGAATAAAAATGTAATCAATCCAAGACAGATTATTACCACTAGTCCAGGTATAAAGCATGAAGTCATCAAAGTTAAGCTTAATAATAGGTTGAGGGGATTATAGGCAAATCCGATGTTCTGCATTGTAAATCAGTTCTTCTTCCAAAGCCAACACAGCGGTAATGCCATGGCATTTACTTGTTAAATTATGTCACGCAAACTGAAGCAATTTGTTAATAGTTGGAAAATGCTGATATTTAAAATTGGCTTAAATGTTTACTATGTAGCCATTGTTTCCAATAGTGTTTACAGAATGGTTAAAATCTTTGTAGTTAAGGTATTGCCTGGGGGGTTATATATATTAATTAGCAGTGTCCACTGAAAATATGACTCCACATCAAGGTTTATGAACACTGCAATCACATTTTGATTTTGAGATGAACATTTATATTCCATTGCAAGGATATCATTCCTCACATGTACTATTAATCCTCCAGACGGCCTTCCCACAATATACTTTTTGGTAAATTTCTGGAAGATCTGATAACCATCAAGATAATAGGTGTCAGTCATCCAGGTTTCTTGTAACATGAATACATTCTTTGCCATAAATAACCTTGACACGTTGTATTGCGAGTAAAGGAACTATAACATCAAGTATTCCACAATAACATCCACTTATTCTTATCCTAGATCTGACGGTATCATAAGACTGTGTCAAAAACACTTGTGTCAGTTTGCAACTGCACACCTGCCTGATTAATGTTAATGTTAGAATTTATACCAGCAAGGAGCCTCTGAGCAAGTATGCCAACATCGGATGAGGTAACATTGACCAGAGGCTGTGGATGTTTCCGTGGCTGTTCAGAGTTTCCCTTAGGAACATAGGCCTGGTTTCTTTCAACAGCATAGCCCGTATTAACAAGATCATGGGAATAGGACATAAACAGCTTAGCAATAATTGGTGACACAAAATGCACTGTTACCAAGTTAGCCTTGCTTGCAAATTGGGGGGTTTCTAACAATGCAATGTCTTTGGAGGTAATTATTTGTATTGACGTACAGCAGTGAAATAAAGACAAATGTTATATCGATTTAAAAATAGGCTATGTGCGGATGCTTGTCTTTCTGTTATTCTGATATCCTTTGTCAAATATCTAGTGCCCCATTGCTCTTCAAGTATATAATGCAAAGCAGTGAGTTTGTTATTTAGCCAAGCCTCCAGTGGTATAATAGGGGAGTGATGAGATTGGCTCTCCAGGATGGTGATTAAATCATCTGTGGAGACAATTTCAACCTGTTCTGCAGACCCTCGGCATACTAAATAACAAAAGGAAGAAACAGCAAGTGAATGGGAAGATTGCAATGGAACTCAATTATTCTAGCAAATTAACGATTGAGTAGGATTTACACATCTCAACTCTATCCCTTTCCTTCTTTGTGCATGACTTCAGCACCTAAGAGGCTTGTCTCCCTCTTCATTCCTTGGTTCCACTCACACAAATCCTGTATAGGGCGAGAATGAATATCACCCACGCTTATAATTGATATTTGTACAGAGGCTTCCACCATAGCATGTGTCTTTCTGTTCGTTTGCCAGCAGTCGGAGTATCTACGACATTACTAGCTTTCAGCACGGTGCCAGACAAGTATAAAAGGCCAATCTTAATAATCTGCTGTTCTTTAAACAAGTTATTACAAAGTACAATCATTGTTTTAAGCATCAAAGTCGTCTCATTGTCTGCATAGTGTTCTTTGTCAGAAGAATCAGACGAGATGAAGGAAGCACTTTGTGCAAGAGATGAGGCGTAAGCACTCTCTGCTATTCTTACTAAATCTGGAGATTGTGTTACTTTCACGTAGCAGCAAGTGTGTCAATCACTTTCTGAGTGATTGACCTGTGAAGTGCGTATGGCTTCTTTTTGAAGGCTCAAACTAAGATTTAACAAATAATTGTTATCAATGGGCTCTAGCTCGGACATAGCAACATGGTAGGAAATATCTGCAGAATGCATACTCACAGTGCCTTCTGGAGGGTTTTTATGACCTTTGAATCCTGGTGGTTTCAGAATGTAAGTGATTTTGCCCTGAGCATTTGTTCACAGACCTTTCTTTTTCTTAACACTGTTAATAATGGCTGCCATCGCTGGCTTTAGTTGCAGTTTACGTGTTTGCTTTTCTTAATTAACTTATTAGTAGTTATAGCACACTTTTCGGTCACACAGGCTGTACTTACACGGCTGGTATTTCTATGGTAAATAGATTTTTGCAGATGCTAAGTTAGTGCACTTACTAACCAACAGCATACCACAGCAAACCACTTTTCACCCCACTTAACATGCCACACTACTGCACTGGAGTGTGCTTTATGAGGGTGCAGTCAGCAGTCCGGTTCAGAGTAGTCTGCCTACAACAACAACAATAAAGAAAATCCTCTGTTACTGCAAACCACTTTTCACCCCACTTGCATCTGGTTTTCTAAGATGTGGATTTTTCCACATAGGAGTTTTTACAAAGTATTTCTTAGACCTTTACAAGACAAATCTTCCCGACAAGTCCAAGGGCCTCATTACGACCCAGGCACTAATGGGTTAACGGCGCCGTAAAAGGCTGCAGCGCCATTAACCTATTAGCTCCTAATTACGAGGACCCTTTGCGGGACCCAACCTTAAGGGAATTGCGGCACCGCACTTAGCGCCTTCCCCATTCCCATTGAGCCCTACGGGGCAAAAATGGGAATGGGGAAGGGCCATGGCGGCATGGGGAATTACCGCCCGCCAACCTCGGAATGGGGTGGTAATTCCCCATTCCACCATGGCGGACACTGGCATGGACCATGGTGCTAATAGCACCATGGTCCTCTGCCTGGGTCGTAATGAGGCCCCAAGTGTATTTCTTTAAAGCTCCAGACAGCAATATACATTCAATATTAAAGTCCCCAAGTGAAATGCATTTAAATTCCATAGAGGAGTGTTTTTAAGTATTGTAGCTGATAAAGGGTAAATACCTGTATGCCGATGTAACAATTAGGAGAACCAGAGACCTGATAGGTGATCACACCCAGGCACAGAGTGCTGCAATCAAATAAAAAGCTTTGGCAACAATCTTTGGGCACACAGATTGTCCATCCTCATCTTTGGACATATATAGACATTGTTGGGCAGGGGTCCCCACCCTTTTGTGTGGAATGAGCAAAGGGTGCATATCAAATGAAATGGTGAGCAACATCCATTCCTCTATGGATCATATTAGGCGCTCAGTTGGCATAAAAATGATTGCAGCACAAATTAGAAATGTAATAAACGTCATGAATGCTAAAAGAACATTTTAATTTTATGTACTTATCAGTTATGTAGACCACGCGCAATTCTCTTAAAGGAAATTTGCAAGGCCTTTAACTTAATTCGACATTAAATATTGTTTACAGGAAGGTTTGAGGAAATTGCGTGGTCAGTAGGACATTTTTAGACAGATAGGACCAGTCAAGTGGTTCAGAAATATAGTAGGACTAATTAAACAACACCAGGGAATTCAAATGCTCAAGCAAAATATTTCAAAGAAATAGTGCAAATGTTAGGAGCGTAAAATGGGTCAGAAATCAAAGACTGATTTTCAGGTGTACTTTGGGACCTGACCACTGCCTTTGACAAAGTAAATATAGAAAAATCATGGTAAGTGCTCAGATCCATGAAATGTACACAAAATATAGTGGACATCTTAATACTTTTACATGAGAACAATATGGCATACGTGAGAAGCAGCAACAACTGCCACTGCACTCCATAGTTCACGATAAAATCTGGTGTGGGACAATGATGTGTTTTCACCCTGTTACTATTTTAAATTGATATAAATACTTTGAATGAAGTTGTTATAGCGTGCAATGCTGATATCCCAAAGATTGGTGATAAGTTCATATCCGTACTGGTTTACGCGGTAGATACCGTCTTAATTACCATTTTCATGAATGCATTGGACATTCAAGTCAACACTGCTAAATCAGCCATATTGGTTTGCTTTAAAGTTAGGAAGAGGATTAGGATACCGACCACAACTAGTAACGGCTACCCATACCCAAAATAAATGAGTTGGATTACTTGGTCAACTGTTTTTCAAGCACCTAAAGCACACTGGGCTAGACAGGCGGTCTGTATGAAACAAGCGAAAGGAGTGATTTCAAAAAAATGCGTAACTCAACCTACTAACGTTATCGCTAAGATTTATTCTGTAAAAGGGGGTTCGACACAAGTACAAGAGATACAGACAAATAGAAGGAAAATCTTTTTTTAAGAGAATCCTGAGCTTACTTAAAATCATCCCCACATTTTGCTTTATATACGAAACTAGGCTTGAATTATTTACAAGATGAAGTTCTTTTGGAACCTGGGGTCCTTTGGCTGTGTATATAGGCAAACCCTGAAGCAGTGTTAACTCAATTTCTAATTAGTAACATGATACAGAAAAATGAGCCAAAGATACACCTTTGCTTAAACATATCAAATGCTTCGTACATAACATTAATGCTGATGTTCATTATAGTAATTTGAAGTATTGACCACCTGCGGTATGGAAAGACTTAATAGACTGGTTGAAATATTCTGTTTTTTACAAGAGAGAATCTATCAAGATAAATCTACTGTCCAATTGAACATACATGGTCATTGCTCTAAATACAACAGACAATTATCTTCATTGGAGCAATTGATTGAATGAAAATAGTCTGATCACAAGAGCTTGTTTTAATTGTTTACAGTTGGGGGATCTTCAGGCCAGTAGATCTTGCAACCACAATCTCAAGTTAGGGCACACACTGTACAACCTGTTTTAAGAAGTGTAGGCTTCTCACAATATTGTGCAGCACTTGTTTATCTACTTAAGGCTGAAACACCACTAGTAGCAGGGGCTTTACTTTCTCATGTACGACAATCCTGGCATATTCAGGGTTTGGCTAATGCACTTCGATGCATTTTAGAATTTGTATGAAAATGGATGAGTTAAACAATTTTATGCACTGCTGTTTTATAACATTTCTATTTTTATTTTGAATCTCATTTGCGTTGCATATTTATGATTATATTTTATGATACGTTTCTAGATTTCTCTATGCACACTGTCATCCTTTTAGATGAGTTATTGTGTTTGTAATTATTGCTGTTTTATGGAATCCTTGTTTCGATATTGATTGGCTCACATTGTTTTTCCCACCAATAAAGGTAAAACGCTGGGATGTCAGCACCAATGCATTCCTTTCAGACTTTGGGGTCTCAGAGTAAAGGTGCCAGTAATAACATTTACAAGCACTTTTACTGATTCGGCCAACTAAAACCTTTACAGTAGGGATTGAGGATTTACCTAAAGTCTGGAGGTAAATCTGAACCCTACTGGCAATAAACTGCCAGTATTACCAGTAAAATAATAACTTCCACATTAATCTGTTGAGAGTGGAATGTAGTGGGGAAAAACAAGCATTCCCCAACAACATTGGCATTACTTGGAACACACACAACAGCCTCAGCAACATGATCATCTTTGCCAAAGCCATACCTCCCAGTAATGAAACTGGACCCACAACTTGTGATATCCTCAAACACTGTGAGCAGTTTCCCAACATTCTGGCTCTGCACTTATCTTTGTGCTGTTGGGTGTCCTGACCCACGTTTGAGCTATCATGCTGCAACATTTGGTGCTGTGGGCTTAGAAAATCCAAGATGGCCAAAAAGCCCACATGTGCGCCAGAATCCAGGAGAACCACGCAGTTTGTGCGCACACCAAAATGGTTGCCTAACTTGCCACCCACCAGTGCGAGCAGGATGGGCCGGGGTGCCATGAGTGAAATGTGTCCCAAAGGAAAAACCGCAATTAAAATCACCTTTTGTTTCTCTGAATGCCAGCTCAAAAAGCCTATTTTCAAACATTGCAACACATCCAAAAATCTCACTGAACACCAGCGGACATCTAGCAGAATGAAGTATGTATGCATACTAAATCTGGGAAGATGAAGAGCCCAAAACAATGTTCATAACAAAACTGGCTGAGCTATGCATGTCAGCAGCCTAACTGAAACTGGATTAAAACCACCAAAATCGAAATGGTTAAATTAACTGAGTGACCTACTTTTGAGTGTCACATAGTTTGTAACTGTTAAAATGTCATAGTTTTGAACTTAGAATCAGCATTCTAGCTGCATGTGTAAAAATTGTTAGTTTTATTTGAATGCAGAAAACTGGGTAACTAAAAGTGACATTAGCTGGGGCCTGGCTTAAGGAACTGGATTCTGCCTGACAACTTCCCCCCAATTGGAGTGAAAGTGGATCCACAGCAGTTCTCAGGCCTGGCTGCATTCTGAGGGGAGGTTACCCCTCTCTGATTGAATTACCAAGGGACTGCTAGAGACTAAACAAAGGACCCAGGCAGAGGGTTCATTGGGGGGAGGTCATAAATGGCTTCCTCTTGAACAATGGGCCTTCCAGGACCCAGGCAGATGGTTTATTGGGGGAATAGTAAAATAGCTTCCTCTTGGCAGAAGCTGGGAGGGGCAGGGTCTCTGAGCTTGGCAGAAACTGGATAAACTGGTTTCTACACCATGTGACCTGAAAAGGCACACCCCTGTTGGCCAGAATATGATTCTAAGTAAGATGTATAACTCACAGTGCGGACTTGTCAAAATTATTTAAATGATACCATAATTCTTGTGATTTTTCTGTGCACGTTTTAAGACGCGTTGGGAATTTGTGTGATGTTCTGGGGCAAAACCCCGCTATTTATTGACACCACATACTCTGTGTTTAAGCTAGCGACCTGGAAAGTTACTGAGATATGTGTGGGAGGGGGGTGTACATGTGTATAAATCTGGAGAAAAATCCGATGTTGCAAAACCCACTAAAAAGCACAAAATGTTGCCATTTCTGAATGCAAGCCCCCAGGAAGAGCAGAGTTTGAACAGAGTATACCTCATGTGATATGTGATGGGTGCATGTAATTTTAAACAAATGTGTACCTGTGCAATATGTATTTGGGTCAAATATAGATTTGTGTGCAATTTGACAGGGGAGTATCCTTTCTGCAGAACATAAAACAGCATCACCATGACACACATTTCCTTCCCCCAATCAAAGCAGTGCGGAAAGCTTGACCAATGGGCAGTTGAGAGAGGGGCTGGCAAGTGATGCTGCACACACACCCACTTTCAAAACACATAAAAAGAGACTGCTGGGACAGGTAGAGGAATTCAATTCCATTTGCTGCGGAGCATGCTGACCGACGACTTCACATCCAGAGATCCAGACTTCAAATCCATCAATCTCCAGAACCTGTAGCAGTACCCAGAAAGCAGTGTTATATCCAGAATCCAGAGAGGTTAGACCAGCAGAGCAGAGCTAACCCAGATCACTGTGAAGTGCCGAGACCAGAACCGGAGTCCAGTCCAAAACCTGACCAGATCCGTGGCGAGGCCTATTCCAAAAATATATTGTGAGTACCTAGCAGAACTGTGCAGAACCAATCTCTTAGTTAAAATAATGTAATCCAAACTATTTTAATCTAACCAGAACTGCCTCCTAGAAGTTGTCACTTGTTATTTTGTAAAGCTGTCACCTGTCATTTTCTTGCTGCAAGCTGTAACCTGTCGCTTTGAACTTTTAAAATTTCAAATCCAAAAAACTACCTTCACAAAATCGTTCATAACTCCGTAACCGTTTGGGCTAGGAACTTGGTTTAACGTTACTCCTTATACTTTCTCCGCAATCACGATTCACGCATTCGCGAATTTTGCAGCGATTTGTGATTTGGCCCGATTTCTTTACTTGTAAAAAGATAGCTGCTTTTGCCTGAACTGCTAAATTTCGTTTGCCTCTTAAGAACCATCCCTGAATCATTGCTAGAGTGAGCCTGAACTCATATTAACTAGATACCACTCACCCTGAACCTCAATTAATTTAATTAAGGGAATTAAAACCATTTTCAGCATATTCCTCACTTCATTGCCAGCACATATAAAAGCATTTTGGGCCTGTGTTTCAAACTTCTGTAGTCTAAGCTTGCTGGGGTGAACTGAATTACATTTGATTGCATTTCTAAGAACTGCGTGCTCTCCTCTTCATTTCCTTACATTGCATAAGGGGGGGAGTGGATTGCCAGAGAAAAGTGATTACATTGTTTTGTTGAAATCATATTGAGTATTTTCGGTATTGCATTTTCATTCAACATTGCATCCATCTGAAACTAGATAAAGCATTCTCTACCACCTTATTCTTCTGTTCCTATTCCCAAGCGTGCTACCTCATCCTTTACACTACTTCTGAGTAACCCAATCAGTGTGTTAGTAGAACATTACCCATTGTTGTTAACTGCTCATGTTCTGAAGTGTGATATTAATTATTAATTTATCATAAAAGTGTGATATATATATATTGTTTAATTTTTCTCAAATAAACCTTTTAAACTTGCAAAACAGAACTACTTCTTGGCTCAGTGGGGTCAGGGGGATTCCAAGAGAGGGGTGTTATATAGGGGTAGTCATCCAGAACTCATGAACTGGACATAAAGATATATCAATAAGGGTTTCCATTCAGTATCCCAGACTAGGCATTGACTTAGCTGTAGTGTTGAATTGAATCCTCTTACAAATTGGGGGCTCGAGCCGGACGTTTGGGTTAGATCTATCACTTGTACAGCTTAATACAGCATGCTAACTGACGGGATACATACATCCAGTCGGATCACCATGCTGCATTGCGCTGTAAAGCACTCCTCAAAAGGGACACTCTAAGGAAAAGGTCTGTTTTGCAAAAATAAAATACTAATTTCTGTAAGTCAGGACAGAGACCAATCTCTAGAATGACGACCTTAGTAGACATGAAAATATCCAGAGAGCACTTCTTACATAAGTTATTTGTGAGAGGTGAGTGGACTCACCAGGACCGCATGGTCTGGTTGCAGGCCCTCACGCAACAGGTCACTGAAACAGGGTCAGATATATGGAGAGATCAGGGTCCCTTACATGTGGCCCTGAGTGAACTATACATGGCTCCTAAAGCTAAGGATGAACAAGACAAGATGGTTAGGATAGCGGCATATTTGTATCTATATATGGGAGCCATGCAAGACAGATGTGCTGAAGGCCACGATCTGGCAAATAGGCAACAGATGGCGTTAGAAGCGGCATATTTGTATCTATATATGGGAGCCATGCAAGACAGATGTGCTGAAGGCCACGATCTGGCAAATAGGCAACAGATGGCGTTAGAAAAGGTCCAATCTGACCTGGTCTCTTCTGAGCAGAGGCTGCAGAGGAGCCAGGAGGCAGAAAATGATAGTAGGCAGTATATCATTAAAATAAAAGAGGACATGGATATACTGCAACAGGAAAAGGCTGACCAGGATACCAGAATTCTGGCCTTGCAGAAGGAACGCCAAGACAGTTTGGACTCCCTACTGCAGAGCCAGAAAAAGCTGGAGCAACAGATCAATTTCAACAGTGCATGCACAGAGCAGGTAGCCACCCTGCAAATCTAACTAGACAGAGAGAAACAGGAGAGCAATAAACTGATCCTGAAAGACCTGGATACCCAGGCAGAGTTTGATCAGGAGCGCCAGAAAGCTGGTGCCTTCCAAAGGCAAAAGGACGACCTGACGGCACAGATGCAGACTCTTAGTCAGGAAAGGGACACCTTAGGCCAGGAAGTCTGCCACTTAAAAAGATAAATGGAAGAAAATCACCTGGCCCACCAGGGACTGGGTGACCTCCAAAAAGAACACCAGGACTTGCTAGAGCACACCAGGAGGGTGGAGGAGGCTCTGGAAAGACAGGAGCAGGCCAGTAGGGATGGGACTCAGGAGGTAACCCTCCTGCAGCAAAGACTGGCCCAGTGCTCCAGGACCAATCAGGAAATGCAGAGAGAGAATGAGGCTCTCTGCCAGCACAATGATAGGCTCCAACAACAAGTAGCGATGCAGGAGAGACTGATAGAGTCTAGTAAGGCCTTAACTGAGGAACTGAAGGCGCAGGCTCTTACATTGCAACAGGGAGCAGGGGCGGATAGAGACCAGGTTCGCTGGGAAAGGGAAACTCCTGAGCATAACCTCAGGAGCCCTAGTACCAGAGGCCTTTATCTCTCTCAGTCCCTGGACTCTGCCACCCCCATGTCCCCTGGCGCACATGAGCACCGGGCCACAGGGATGGCAGATTACTATCCAGCCAAAAGCATGGGGCTCATAGGCCAGTACCACCCAGGTATGGAGGGGCGGGCATCTGGGTATGGGCACCCAAGCACAGTGCAATTTTAGTGGGGAACCCCAGGAGAGTAGGCCCATTAAGGGCATCCTGAAAACCTCTGTCCAGTTAGGTCAGTGGGGGGGTACCCATCAAATCCTGGCAGCAAAGAGGAATCTGAAGACTCCACTGAACGGTACAGGACACAGGAGACCAGGTCCCCACATTCTGCCAGCCACTCCCAGGCTCGCAGAATCCAGGAAAACCTGGAAGATCAGACAGGAACCTCTGGGAGCAGTGCCTCTGAGTCAGAGGATGAATGGACCAGGGTTACCCGAACCAAAAAGGCCAATAAGGCAAAAAGGGCTTTGCTTAAGGACCCATTGAAAAAGATTAAGGCAATCAGGAGTGTCATCATGCCTTATCATAAGAACGCCAAGTATTCTGTTTGGGAACACTTAGAGCTCTATGAGCAAATGATGGAGACCTTTCATTTGAAGGACAGCCAAAGCTGCATTCAGTATGTAAAGTGGACATTCTCCCCAGAGTACTCCAGTTTCTTTGCGGGGCTGGAGGACCAAAATCATTCAAGGTGGTCCACCTGTAGGGCGGCCATCTTGAAACATTTTTCTGTGCACAGAAAATCCCCAAGAGGCTCGCAAGGCAGCCTACAATTTGCAATGTGGGGAGGATCAGGCCCCACAAGAATTCGTGCAAGAACTGAAACGTGCCTTTGCGCAGACCACCAGAAGGGTGCGCACAGACAGCAGAGAATTTGTCAATACATTTTTCCATGCCTTGCCCAAATACATAATGACCCAGCTCGTGAGAGATTTTCATGAGAAAAGATCTTTAGAGTGGGTCATTGAATAGGCTACCCGGATCTATGAGGTGCAGAAGCCTATCGAAAATAAAAGTAACGCGCCGAAAAACCCCAAAACCAACAGCACCCCTGCTGCTGCTAAGGTGGCAGAGGTAAAGGACCCCCGTTTTAGATTTGGAGATGGGGGGCCTAAAAACCTGCCTGTACCAAATAATTCACAGCCCAGAAGGCCCTCGGGCCAGTCACAGACAGGGAGTCGAGGAGGTAGTCCCACAAATGGGGTCCCCCGCTCCCCTGACTATGTAAGTCCCCGCTACAAGGGAAACCGACCAATCCTGGGTTATGTGTGGACTCCTCCAGCACAAGGGGGGGATACAGCCAAGCACCTAACCCAGGGAACTTCCCTCCCAACTTCCCACAGGAGGGCAGAAATTCTCCAAATCCTGGGCCGAACTTTTTCCCCAGGTATCCACCCAATTTCCCGCCCCAAAATCATCCATCCTTCCTTCCCCAATTCCCTGAGCCCAGACAACCTAATCCGGGAGAGGGGAGGCCAAGGGTGGAGGGGTACCAAAATCTTCCCAACCAGGGGTACTACCAGAGAAGGGATAGCTACCCTTCCCGGGATCAGCCCAGGGGAGAAAATAGAGCCCTGTATCAGCCTGAGCGGGTTTCACAACTTGAGCGCCAGGTCCAAAATATGGCACAAGATCTGGGTCACATACTGAGGGCTCAACAGAACCCTCAGATGAGCATGCCACCGCAGAATGCCCCAAACTCGGGACCTGGTGCTCCAGAACAATGACGGGGGCAGCACCCCGATAACACACCGGTTCCCAGGGAGGAGGCACAAGGGGAAGGGGGGTGTAAAGCCTTGGAGGAAGCTTCCTTCCCAACGTGTAAACAGCCTCTGGAAAACCAGGAACCGCAAACAAAATCTCCTGCCCCTGAAAGTCTGCCTCCCAAGGAGCAGAGGGGGGGTAGGAGAAACAAAGGACCCAAACAGACCCACTTTGTGGAGGAGGTACAGGTCTTCCAATTTGAGGGAGAGGGATCCTCAGAAGATCCTGGGAAAAGGATCTTCTCCTTCAGAGATGGGGGGACTCCTCCCGAGGAAAAATGGGTCCCAAGGGATATCAATTCAGACTGGGGAGATATGGAGACTGAGCTACCGCCGCCCATTATCTCATCCCAGAACCCACAATACCGAAATCCCCTGGTTCAAACCCATCCTGGTGACTGCCTCCAAGAAGGGGGGGGGCGGCCCAGAACCGGAACCAGGGGAACCCACAATGGCTCTGATCTCCAGTTGCCAACTTTTTCTTTCAGATTCCCAAGACTCTCCACAGAATTCTGCCCAAATCTCTTCTCTAGCAATGTCCAAAACCAGAAAGTTAGCCCACCAGTTGTCCAAAAATGTGCATTATCTGTGCCCCCTTGAGGAGAAGGAGGGAAGATACTATGCCCCGGTACAAGTACAGGGGCAGGGTACAATTTTGGCACTGGTGGACACTGGATCCCAAGCTACCCTTCTGTCCAAAAGGGCCTTTAATGAACTAAATGCAGGAAGGGGGGAGAATTACCATATTCCTCTCACCTCTCTTCCTGGACAACTGCAGAACTTTGACGGGAAGGAAATTCCCGTTGAGGGGACTGCAGACTTGGACATTAAAATTGGGCGACACAAGGTGAAACACCCGGTCATAGTAGTGACTCCAGAGGGCACCCCTTGTTTACTAGGGAATGACCTCCTGAGAAGGTTGTCACCCCTAATAGATTGTGTAAACAAGGTCCTCTGGACCCAGACTAGCCGACCAATAAAATTAAACCAACCATGTTAGTTTAAACGGCACCTGCCACATGGTTGAACAGAAATCTGACCAAGTAGAATTTCACTTCCGGAACAACCAAACTCCAGACGTGACAGTAATAGCAGTAGGGCAACAGACTGGTGATGGGGGGTCCTCTCTATTTCTAAAAAATCAACCTTCCTTCCAGTTTAAGGTGATATTCTACACTGGAAGGAAACACCCTGAAATCCTTTACTAATCCACAATCAGAAACTCCCACTCCTATAGTCCAGAAAGATGTGAAATCAGCTCAGAACCTGGCTGATATTCAGCAAATTGGAGAGCAGTTGTTCATCCCTGTTCAGTTAAATGATGGGAAGGACTCTGTTCTCGCTCGAGCGTGGTAAGAGCTTCATCAGCGAAGCCATGTTCCGCCAACTCCCAAAAGATCTAGCCATTCCCACATTCAAACTGATAGACACATGGGAAATGGACCTGGAAGCACCCAATTCCAAACATCTCCTGCCAAGCAGGTGTATGCTCAAAATCTCCATTGGCAACAAGAGCATAGTCCACAATTGTTGGGTCGTGCGAGACGTCACTGCCGCTTTTTACTTAGGCAGTGACATTCTCAATAGCTTTGCCATTAGTTTGGACCTAATAAACTTCAAAGCTTGGTCCCGATTAGCGGATAATCCCATGGGCTTTGATGATCCAGAAAAAGCATTTAGGTCAGCTCAATTGCTACCTTATGCAGTTGAAATTCAGATCAAAGAGGAAGTCACCATCCCAGAAAGGACCCGACAATTCTCCCTGCAAGTGAAAGTTAAAAGAGGACAAAAATTGCAAAACCCTGACGCTTACATACATCTAAACGCTTCTCTCCAACAGCAAGGGTTGGGGGTAAATCCAACTCCATTAGTCAACATAGAACATGACACCATTCCAATAGAGGTGGATAACAGCGACTTAAAGAGTATTACTCTAGCCGCAGGCACCATTATTGGAATGGCGATTGATGACTGACATTTTTCCATTGATTTAGGAAATGAACTGTTAGGACCAATCCCCAAGGACTGCTTTGACAGTGACAGTGATGACAATACAACACCAGACAGGATTTTCACCCGGCATGGAGGGAACTTCCTGGTGTACACTTCTTGCCCTTATGGTAAGGAAGATGTGACTTGTGACTTCAGGAGGGATGAGGTGATTTTCCAGGTCCATGAGGGCTGCCTTTCCCACCTGAAGCCTCCAGTCCAAATCAGCACTCTGACCAGGGACTTCTCCACCCAGCTGGAGGAGGCCGCGGAGATAGCCAAACCAGAAGTCTTTCCAGGCTTCAGGCAGATGGTGGAAGAGAGGGTCAACCTAGCTGATGCCTGTGTGACTCTGGAACAGAAGCAAAAGTTGAAACAAGTTTTCTTGGATTTCCAAGATCTCTTTGCGGTAGACTCATATGACTGTGGTCGCACTGACATCCACACCACAACAATTCCCACGGACCCTGGAATGACTCCAGTGTTTGTGAAGCAATATCGCTTGCCTCTTGCATCCATGGAGTCCCTTACTGAAATAATTAAGAACCTTGAGTCCCGGGGAATAATCCGTCCAGTCCACAGCACTTTCAATAATCCGGTGCTGGGAATATTGAAGCCAAACACAGGTATTCACTGCAATAGACCTGACCAATGGATACTGGACTGTGCCTGTCAGTAGGGAGGACCAATACAAGCTGGCTTTTACCTTTTGGGGCCAGCAGTACACATGGACCCGGACTCCCTTCGGATACCTCAACTCCGGCAATGAATTCAACATTTTCCTACACAAGGCCATGCCCGACCTGGGTGCAAGGGGTAACCTGGCTTATGTAGATGATGTCCTCATCAAAAGTTCATCTGTGGAGGAACACATAGCAGAGATCGGTTATGTTCTGACCCAGTTGAGGGCCACCGGAGCAAAACTTTCCTTTCAGAAAGCACAGTGGTGTAGAACCCGTGTTAATTTCTTGGGGCACGAGATTACTCCTCAGGGTCTCTGTCCCCAGGAAAAGAAGGTGGAAGCACTCCAAAAACTGAAAGAGCCCACAACTCTGCGGGAACAAAGGAGCCTCCTTGGACTGACTAATTACAGCAGAAAGTTCATTGAGGGCTAAGCAGAGATCACCAGACCCCTGATTCATCTCCTGAAGGGGGGGGTCAAGTGGGAATGGGGTCCAGAACAAGCCGAGGCGGTAAAACAACTCAAAAGAAGCCTCTCACAAGCGCCTTGCCTAGCTTACCCTGTCAGAAACAAGGAGTTCTTCCTGGAGACGGGGTTCTCTAATACGTGCTTGACGGCAGTATTATACCAAAAGCATGACAAGGTCAATAAAGTAATCTCCTATGCGAGCAAAACTTTATCCTCTGTGGAGGAAAAATTCAACGATTGTGAGAAGGCACTCCTGGCAACGGTGTGGGCATTGAATAATTACCGCTCGTTTATCCAGGGGGAACACATCATAGTGGAGACTCCACACCAGCCTCTGCAATATCTCCAAAGTGATAGAATCCGGGCCGGAAATGTGAGTAATTCCCGAATTACTTCCTGGATTCTGTCAATGCAAGGCTTTCCTGTGGAGGTCAGATATGGCCAAAACAAGAAGAGTCCCCTCGCGCAAGGTCTGGCTGACTTGCATGATTGTGTCAGAGAAAACTGTCTCGAGGACAAAAGTCTAAAAATCAAGGACAACACAGAGGCATACCTTAATTCCCCACACAAAGTCTTTGAAGAGGACAAGTGTGAGGGAATGCCCACTGTCTATGTGGATGGGTGCTCTTACCATGTTGACAACGACGGGGAGAAAGAACTGGTGGCTGGCGTAGGGAATGCATGGGTGAAGGAGTTCCCAGAACCCTCCGCTGGATACAAAATTGGTCCCCGAAGTAGTCAGGTGGCAGAGTTGATGGCTGTGCATCAGGCCATCCTCACTGCTGTCCAGCATCAACTCCACGAACTGGTCATAATCACAGATTTGGATTATGTACGGAACGGGTTCGTGGAGCACCTGGTTAATTGGAAAACCAGAGGCATGTTATGTGCTAATAACAAACCCTTGAAACATGGGAAGTTAATTCAAAACATTGATGATCTGGTCACCTCGAATGGGATGACCATCTACTGGAAGAAGATCAAGGGTCATTCCAAAGTAGAGGGACCAGGCAAAACTGGAAATGACTAAGTTGATCAGCTGGCCAAAACCGGGGCCATCCAAGGGGATCTAATTGAGATTGAGTCCCTGTCGGGGGGAAATCCAGGTCACTGCTATCACTAGGTCCCAGAAAAATGCTCACAATGACCTTTCAATTGCACAATGGAGTAAGGAGACCCCTGATGCTGATTTGATTACCGCTCAGGAGGGGGATCCAATAATTGGTAAATTTTACCAACACATTGAGGACCCTGAGAACTTTCCCCCTGACGGATACCGATTACATTGGGAAAGAGGACCTAAGAGTGTTGATGAAATGTCCAAAAATGTTCCGGATCCAAGACGGTTTGTTGGTAAGGAAATCCAAAGCTGGCCACGATCAGTGGGTGGTTCCTACCTCATTCCGAAGCCTGATGTTAAGTCACGCCCATGATGCGGCCACCGCCGGTCATAGGGGGTTTCACACAACACTGGAAATCTTAAGAGAGGTTGCATACTGGCCACACATGGGCCAGGACCTCAACCAATATTTGAAGGGTTGTCTTGTGTGTGCACAATTTCAGCCAACATCCCTCACACACCGGGCGCCTCTCCAAAAGAGGGGAATGACACTCCCATGGTCAGATTTACAAATCGACTTTGTAGGCCCCGTGATTCGCTCCGCTAGGGGAAATAAGTACATGTTGACTGTGACATGCTTGTTTACCAAGTGGGTGGAATGTCTCCAAGCCCCAAACTGCAAGGCAGAAACTGCAGCTGCCCTGATGATTAACCACATCTTTCCCTGTTTTGGTCTACCTCAAAGGATTGAGTCAGACAGAGGTAGCCACTTTACCAGTGAAGTAATGACAAAGATGTGGGACCAGTGCGAGCAGGATAGGCCGGGGTGCCATGAGTGAAATGTGTGCCAAAGGAAAAACCACACTTAAAATCACCTTTTGTTTCTCTGAATGCCAGCTCAAAAAGACTATTTTCAAACATTGCAACACATCCAAAAATCTCACTGAACACCAGTGGACATCTGGCAGAATGAAGTATGTGTGCATACTAAATCTGGGAAGATGAAGAGCCCAAAACAATGTTCATAACAAAACTGGCTGAGCTATGCATGTCAGCAGCCTAACTGAAACTGGATTAAAACCACCAAAATCGAAATGGTTAAATTAACTGAGTGATCTACTTTTGAGAGTCACATAGTTTGTAACTGTTAAAATGTCATAGTTTTGAACTTAGAATCAGCATTCTAGCTGCATGTGTAAAAATTGTTAGTTTTATTTGAATGCAGTAACCTGGGTAACTAAAAGTGACATTAGCTGGGGCCTGGCTTAAGGAACTGGATTCTGCCTGACAACTTCCCCCCAATTGGAGTGAATCTGGATCCACAGCAGTTCTCAGGCCTGGCTGCATTCTGAGAGGAGGTTACCCCTCTCTGATTGAATTTACAAGGGACTGCTAGAGACTAAACAAAGGACCCAGGCAGAGGGTTTATTGGGGGGAGGTCATAAATGGCTTCCTCTTGAACAATGGGCCTGCCAGGACCCAGGCAGATGGTTTATTGGGGGAATCGTAAAATAGCTTCCTCTTGGCAGAAGCTGGGAGGGGCAGGGTCTCTGAGCTTGGCAGAAACTGGATAAACTGGTTTCTACACCATGTGGCCTGAAAAGACACACCCCTGTTGGCCAGAATATGATTCTAAGAAAGATGTATAACTCACAGTGCGGATTTGTCAAAATTATTTAAATGATACCATAATTCTTGTGATTTTTCTGTGCACGTTTTAAGATGCGTTGGGAATTTGTGTGATGTTCTGGGGCAAAACCCCGCTATTTATTGACACCACATACTCTGTGTTTAAACTAGCGACCTGGAAAGTTACTGAGATATGTGTGGGAGGGGGGTGTACATGTGTATAAATCTGGAGAAAAATCTGATGTTGCAAAACCCACTAAAAAGCACAAAATGTTGCCATTTCTGAATGCAAGCCCCCAGGAAGAGCAGAGTTTGAACAGAGTATACCTCATGTGATATGTGATGGGTGCATGTCATTTTAAACAAATGTGTACCTGTGCAATATGTATTTGGGTCAAATATAGATTTGTGTGCAATTTGACAGGGGAGTATCCTTTCTGCAGACCATAAAACAGCATCACCATGACACACATTTCCTTCCCCCAATCAAAGCAGTGCGGAAAGCTTGACCAATGGGCAGTTGAGAGAGGGGCTGGCTAGTGATGCTGCACACACACCCACTTTCAAAACACATAAAAAGAGACTGCTGGGACAGGTAGAGGAATTCAATTCCATTTGCTGCGGAACATGCTGACCGACGACTTCACATCCAGAGATCCAGACTTCAAATCCATCAATCTCCAGAACCTGTAGCAGTACCCAGAAAGCAGTGTTACATCCAGAATCCAGAGAGGCTAGACCAGGAGAGCAGAGCTGACCCAGATCACTGTGAAGTGCCGAGACCAGAACCAGAGTCCAGTCCAAAACCTGACCAGATCCGTGGCGAGGCCTATTCCAAAAATATACTGTGAGCACCTAGCAGAACTGTGCAGAACCAATCTCTTAGTTAAAATAATCTAATCCAAACTATTTTAATCTAACCAGAACTGCATCCTAGAAGTTGTCACTAGTTATTTTGTAAAGCTGTCACCTGTCATTTACTAGCTGCAACCTTAACCTGTCGCTTTGAACTTTTAAAATTTCAAATCCAAAAAACAACCTTCACAAAATCGTTCATAACTCCGTAACCGTTTGGGCTAGGAACTTGGTTTAACCTTCCTCTGAAAGCTTAGAATCTTACCTTTTACAACACGCCTAGACTTCCTACTCCCTATACTTTCTCCGCAATCACGATTCACGCATTCGCGAATTTTGCCGTGATTTGCGATTTGGCCCGATTTCTTTACTTGTAAAAAGATAGCTGCTTTTGCCTGAACTGCTAAATTTCGTTTGCCTCTTAAGAACCATCCCTGAATCATTGCTAGAGTGAGCCTGAACTCATATTAACTAGATACCACTCACCCTGAACCTCCTGAAGGGAATTAAAACCATTTTCAGCATATTCCTCACTTCATTGCCAGCACATATAAAAGCATTTTGGGCCTGTGTTTCAAACTTCTGTAGTCTAAGCTTGCTGGGGTGAACTGAATTACATTTGATTGCATTTCTAAGAACTGCGTGCTCTCCTCTTCATTTCCTTACATTGCATAAGGGGGGGGAGTGGATTGCCAGAGAAAAGTGATTACATTGTTTTGTTGAAATCATATTGAGTATTTTCTGTATTGCATTTTCATTCAACATTGCATCCATCTGAAACTAGATAAAGCATTCTCTACCACCTTATTCTTCTGTTCCTATTCCCAAGCGTGCTACCTCATCCTTTATACTACTTCTGAGTAACCCAATCAGTTTGTTAGTAGAACATTACCCATTGTTGTTAACGGCTCATGTTCTGAAGTGTGATATTAATTATTAATTTATCATAAAAGTGTGATATATATATATTGTTTAATTTTTCTCAAATAAACCTTTTAAACTTGCAAAACAGAACTACTTCTTGGCTCAGTGGGGTCAGGGGGATTCCAAGAGAGGGGTGTTATATAGGGGTAGTCATCCAGAACTCATGAACTGGACATAAAGATATATCAATAAGGTTTTCCATTCAGTATCCCAGACTAGGCATTGACTTAGCTGTAGTGTTGAATTGAATCCTCTTACAGTGCCGAAGTACTTAAACCCCTCAGTCGCCACCTCCATACCAAAGTGAGATAAGGCTCATTTTGCTTGGCAGCACATGCACTGCTGAATTAGATTTATTGACTACCAGGCCAGAGAGCTGAACAAACTCCTCCACTGTGGCCAAAGCTGTCCCCAGATTGGCCTGATGGTCCTGGAAGTAAAACAGGACATCATCAGGATACAAATATATGCAGTGGCTACCCACCACATCTGCAGACGAATCTGCTCATGCCAGAGCCTACACATTCCCCCCAGGGGCTCAATAACCAATGCAAATATTAACGGGGACAGTGGAGATGATCCCATTCACCCAGACCCTAGAGGAGGAGCCGATGTATAACGTGTTAACCCACTCAATAAAGTCAGCACCAAACCCAGGACCAGGCACTCAAATGGAGTCAAAGGCTTTATACGAATCCAAACTGACCACCACCAAATGCTCCACCATTTGCCTGTCTTATCCGGGTATACCAAGATTTTACACATTTTAATATCTACATTTATCATAGAAAATGAGCGGTATGACTCGCACTCGGCCAGGACCGTCCTGCTGTAGGCAGTGTTACTATCAGGGATTCCAACATGTAACCGGGCACCCACCCCCTTCACTCTAGCCTCTACCGGCATCCCAAGCAGCTTCGGGGCCAAAAGATCACTATACTCCTTGTATAATTCCAATGGTATCCAATCTATGCCGGGCGTCTTCCCCCTTGCAAGAGAGTTAATGGCGCTAGGCACCTCCTGCAGGTAGTTGCACTCCCAGTTATCCCCTTACATTCTCATCCAGTGAGGGCATAGCAACATCAATCAACCATTGCCTTTCACGCTCTCCATCAACGTCCCCCTTCTCCCAATACAATATGGCATAGAACTCCTGAAATGCAGTGCAAATTCCCTCATCATCCATAGTCAGCAATCCCCTGAGGCCTGTATAGCCTTGGAATGCATGTTCCCCCCTCCCTCCAGACCAACCAGGCAAACAGCCTAACTGCCTTATCCCCCTCAGTATGGTGCCTGGCCACCATGCATTCCAAGGCCGTACAGGCCTCAGGGGATTGCTGACTATGGATGATGAGGGAATTTGCACTGCATTTCAGGAGTTCTATGCCATATTGTATTGGGAGAAGGGGGACGTTGATGGAGAGCGTGAAAGGCAATGGTTGATTGATGTTGCTATGCCCTCACTGGATGAGAATGTAAGGGGATAACTGGGAGTGCAACTAGTCTAGGATATGGCATAGAACTCCTGAAATGCAGTGCAAATTCCCTCATCATCCATAGTCAGCAATCCCCTGTGGCCTGTATGGCCTTGGAATACATGTTCCCCCCTCCCTCCAGACCAACCAGGCAAACAGCCTACCTGCCTTATCCCCCTCAGTATGGTGTCTGGCCATATATCCAGCATAGGCAAAGGGTGGCCAGCTGATCCCTGGCTGCCACTATCTCCCCCTTCACCTCCCTTAATACTTATAACTGTATCTGCCCCCTAGCATGCTCCTGATCCAACCCGGCCACCTTACACTCAAGGTTCTTCACTTCTTGACTAAGGACCCTGATAACTCCTACCCTCACTGTCATTCCCTCACCCCCTCAAAATAGCGTCAGCGCTGCCCACTCTGTAAACCTCTGCACTGTCGAACCCCAATTCTCATCAAGAAACTGATAGATACTATCTCTCAGATACATACTAAACCCTCCATCCTCAAGCATTCAAGTGTCCAACTTCCACGTGCGAATAAGCGCGCGACTGTCCCATCGCCCCAAAGTCAACACTACAGGTGAATGGTCCAATAGGGACCTATCTAAGTATTCCACCCCGCCCACCCAGGCAATCTTCTTCTCTCCTACCAACGCAAAATCTATCAGTGAGTATGAGCCATGGGCCGAGGAAATATAAGAGTAACTATGCTCTGCCCATGGTACACGCCCCAGGCATCTTTAAGGTTAGGACCCCACTATCCTTGCTAATGTTCTGGTCAGCCTCTCCACCGCCTAACCACGAGGCTAGCCACATCTAGAGTGCCATCCAACATGCAATTGGAGTCCCCATTCCACAAGGGCGAGACATCCCGATACTGTACCAGCACGTCTTGCATTCCAGAGAAGTTGCTAAACATAAAGTCAAAAGAAAAAATCTTATGGTACGGGGTTATAAGGCACCATACATTTCGATAGTGGGGATATAACTAAATTTGGCACATTAAAGTAAATTCAAAATAGCTCTTAAAGCAAGATCATGTCCAAAATATACATAAGCTGCCCTCATTAACTTTATGTCCAGACTTACAAGCACATATAAAATGGGCAGGATAAATCTGTGAAATAAGATCCCAAGAATACAGGAGGCTGATGCTAGTGGTACATTTAAATGTACCCACCCCTCAATAAATGAAGAAGGTCTGCAGCAGGAAGCACACAGTGGGAGTAATTTTCTGTTAATTCGTCAATATTTCTCTGTTTTGCATAAGCGTGGACATGCATGATAGCTATGTTTTATACAATTAATTTAAACATGTTTATTTATTTTCACATTTATAGGAGCACACTTAACCCAGAGGCATTTTGTCAATGGTTACAGTTACAGAGAGGTTACAGTGAAGTACAAGATATTAAACGATTGTCCTACAGGACAAGTAAGGCATCCTATCAAGACATGCCCTGCTTACTGGGTCTACATTGAAGCACAATGGGTGTGGAGGATCGTCAGCTAAGCAAAGATTAGGAGCAGTGACACACTTGGCCGTATGGGGCAATTATTACATTAGTCTAGGATCTGGTATACTTTGAAGATCGCCACACTGTGCATGCTGGAAAAGCTGCACCCAAAGGAGCCAGGGGCCACATCAAATGCACAGGGCATTGGAAAATATGCTAGACATTTTTGTTTTGTGTTTCCTTGGAGCACCCTTGTCCATGGTGAAGGTGGGCAGTGCAGCAAGGTGAGTAGCATTAGGGCCACTGGTCAGCAAGATGCACGCCTGCCCTGATCAGCTGGTGGGCTTGGCATGCACAGTGGGAGGTGAGCACAGGAAGAGCAGTGGTATAAGCCTTGCATAGGATATTCAACATGGTCGCCCACACTTTTTCCCAAAGTGCTGCCCCTTCGGTTGCAGCAGTCTTTAACCATCTCGGTCCATCCATCTCCCTCTGCTCAGTCTACCTGCAAATAGGCTTAACCCCTCCATGCTGCCCTTTGGCTGTGAGGGCCGACAGGTTTGCTGTCCTCTCTCTGGCATCGCGTTGGTTCACCAGCAGAGGCTGAGGCTTATCTGATGCCCAATCACCGTCAGGGTTGTGAAAGGGCTGCTGGTGTCGGCCTGGCAGCAGAATCAGCAGGGGTTAGAAGGTCCCTCCCGGTGTGGCTGGTTGCCATCTGGGCCAAGCAGGTATGCAGAGCCATGGTTTTAAAAAACAAGGTTCAAGGATGGAGTCCAGGTCCAGACAAGCCATGGGGGCTGAGGGACACTAATAAAGTGAACCCCCCTTGAATCGCAACATACCATCGGGAAAAGAGTTTTGATCTGCGGCCTGATTTTGCCCCAGCACACAGAGCAGACATATCCCCAGGCCCTCTGCAGGAATGACCACGGCCCCCTCTGTGATCAGGTTTTTATATATAGCTTGTTTGAATATATTAAAGCTGCTTTTTTTATTTTGAGCTTGTTCTATCTGAATTTTATGAAATATGATACCTGTTTTCAAACGTTAATGGAGAAATACGATTGAATAAATATTGAGTAAGTAATACTGATCATTACTTGGTAAGCTTTACAGATCACTTCTCTAGGGCTTTGGAGGTTATCTCCTAAGAATTATTTTGGCATATTAATGTAAGTAATAATTTTAAAACACCTGGGGCCTGTTAGGTTGGTGAAAAGGTGGTTAGGAAAAAAAAAAAAAATTCAGTAGGATTTGGAGCCTCTTTTCCCTGCCCAACACGATTTTACACAAAACTTAGTGCCAAACATTGATCAAAACTTTGTGCATTTAACAATCACTTCATAGAAGGGTGTGGTGGTGTTAACTAGGTATCTGGATTATGTAATTGGCTTGTTAATGTAATCATTTTAGTAACTTAATTGGATTTGAATACAGGGCAAATTCATCATGCAAAATGCAGCCTGCATTTGCTTTATCTGCCGATTACCCACGTGCCACATAGGCAGAGTATCAAACTATGACAATTTTCCACTAGGGCACTATGTAATAATACATATAGATGACACTAAAAATAATATTTCAGATAAATATAATGCATGGTAACCTCAAACACAATCATCACTTGCACAAAAAGCAGTGCATGGTAATTATTTAATAGGGGAAAGTTGGGTATGCATGCCACATATTTTGTCCATTATGCACCAACTAATTGTACAAAGGAACAGAATATGACAATTTCTTCCAGGACACAAAAATGGGAACATGGTTTAATTATTTTGCTTATTAACACCTGTGTCAGCTGGGCAAAGTATATTATGGTGACTGGGTTTTAACAATAAAATTGCTATAATGGTGACAGGGTTTTAACAATAACATTGCTATAATAAGGAAGTACATTTACTGAAAAATAATTTGCATGGCAGCAACAAACTCAAATCTTGAATGTACAAAAATGAGACAACTGGAACTACAACAGGTTAATTGGCCAGTATTCTCACACAGTCCAGAAATCTGTCCTGGTCATGCTGCTACTGAGGTCCCCTCCCTTCAGCACCTCCTTCCAGGCTTCCACACCATGGCCCAGAGCAACTTGCGAACAACAATTTACAGTGCCGCAAGCAACATGTTGCTCCTGAGCTGCACTTTATGGAATCACTGTTCTAGTGACTGTCTAAGTGTTAAGTGGGCTACTGATTGTAGCTCTAGAGATCTTGGCATTTTCGTTATTGCACCACTGGTATCTACCAAGAAGCCTGCACTTTTCTTTATGTTCCTTTTCACAGAACCTCTAAAGAAGGAGGCTGAATAAGTAACAAAGGCTACCAGGGCCCTTTGATAGTACATCCACCAAAACATGCATAATGTTTTCTCGCCATCAGTGCTGACATGATTCACTGAAACATTGGCCTGATAATTCATGTCTAGAATTCCCAATAATGCACACATATTTTAGGGGCAATATCAGCTTTTTACAAAAGCCAGCCTGAGAAAGGTGAACTATGTGAGGGATTACACATTCAAGTCTAGATGCCATCATAATTGTACACATTTTTATATCTGCATTGAGAAGTGATGTGTGCCTGTAACTAGAACATACCAATACTGTTTTTTCAGGTTTGAGCAATTGAGTTATAGTGGCTAGTCCAATTGTGATTTAATGGTAATATTATCAAGAATGTCAGTATACACTTTATTTAGAATTGTAGCAATCACGTTATGACATTTTACATAGAACTAATTTGGAATCCTATCCAACTTGGGAGGCTTACTATTTTAAAGTGTGTTGGTAGGTTTGTGGTTTTTATACTGCACCATGAGCAAAAGTATTTCTAGTATCTAATTTCCCTACAGTTTCCTTCCAAGTATATGTATCCATGCCATCAAAGGATCGGTTAGTTCCACCTGAGTAAAGCTATTATTAAACTTAACAAATATACCAATGATCAGTATGTTATTGGCCTCTATTTAGTTACATTAATTTGTTGTCAAAGTTATTAATCTGATTTTTAACATATTTTTTAAAAACCTTGCGTGTTCAATTTTTGGTTACCTTTCCTTTGACATGCAAAGTATTACCTAGGATTGTGTCCCTCAAAAATGCTTTCATTGCATCCCAAGCCACATTAATCTTGAAAAGAGACTTTGCATTTTCTATCCCAAAAATGTCATTTCTGCCCTACATGTGTTCACTAAGGGGGTAATTCATAGAATTTAGCGCACAAGTGGCGCACACGGCTGGCGCACGGTGTGCGCGTGCGATTGTCTGCTGCAGCCGCGTGTGCTAAAATCCATTTCCGCGCACAGCGTATTTATGGATTTTAGCTACCAAAACCAGCTGTAGCGCACAGTGGCACAGCGACCCTGCAGCAGCGCCCTTTATGCCCCCAAGAACGCCCCTCGCGCAGGGAAAAGCCATCAAAATCCTCAATCCAGCGCAAAGGGTTGCGCTAACCCTGTACCAGTATACATGGCCGCCACACAGCACACGGCAAGCAGGGAATGTGTATTACTGGGGTTCGCGGGAAGTTTCACACGCGATTGGCCCTGTGCGAGTGGGGTACGTGTATTACTGGGGTTCGTGGGAAGTTTCACACGCGATTGGCCCTGTGCGAGTGGGGTACGTGTATTACTGGGGTGCGCAGGAAGTTTCACATGCGATTGGCCCTGTGCGAACGGAGTAGGTGTATAACTGGGGTTCGCGTGAAGTCTCCCATGCGATTTGAGCAGGGTACATGTATTTCGGGGGGTGCATGGGAAGTTTCACACGTGATTGACCCTGTGCGAGTGGGGTACGTGTATTACTGGGGTGCGCAGGAAGTTTCACACGCAATTGGCACTGTGCGAGCAGAGTACGTGTATAACTGGGGTTTGCGTGAAGTCTCACACGCGATTTGAGCAGGGTACGTGTATTTTGGGAGTGCGTGGAGAGTCCTACACGTGAATTGGCAGTGTGGGTCCTCCCAGGTGTTCCTTCTACACCCTCCTTGGCCCCTGCAGGCAGCCCACACCACAGGGGACTACCCTGCTCCCCTGGTCATGTCCCGCAGGCAGCCCATCCAACATGGGCATGCCCCCCAGCCAAGCCACATGTCAGCTTGCACTACTGATCACCAACTCATGTCCCCCTGCGCCCCCACCCCCCAGCAGTTCAGGGCACCAGCCAGCAGGCCCCCACTCATGTCCCCTTTCACCCCCACCTCCCAGCAGTGCAGGGCACCTGCCAGCAGGTCCCCCACTCATGTCCCACTCATGTCCCCCCACGTCATGACGATCCTCAATCATGGCCCTTATGGCCAGCCTCCCCAGCCCAAAGACCCAATCAATTATTGCATCCACTCACATAGAAAAGCCAATTACATGATACAACCCCAAAGGCAAGTATGTAAATGAACACATGTCCGTCACTCACACACAATGGGTGCAAGTGAATGTGAAAACCCATATCATGACATGCATGAAACCAATGAGATAATACCACACATCGAAGTATGTAGTAAAAAATTTATTAAACACAACATGAATGTAATTAAAAGAAAACACACAACAATGGGAATAATTAAAGAAATGTTGCATGTCCGTAAAAGAATAAAAAACAAGACATCGTAATACAAAGAAATCCAAAAGAAATGGTGTCCAAAGTCACAGTCCAACAAAGCAAATCCAAGGGAAAAAAGAAAGTGAAATCCATTGCTCCATGGTGAAAATTAAAAAAATGAGAATAATCCAATGGTGAACTATGTACAAATGAACAATCCAGTGTCCATGAGCCCAACTGATGAAATGAAACCTACCAAAAATACTACCTAATAAAAAACTATATACACAAACGTGGTGCATTGTCCAAGTGCAACCAAAATAAAAAAAAAAGAAAGGAAACCTAACACTAACTATATACAATGGCGGCGGGCAAGTCCTGCGGCTCACTCTGTGGTGTCCCGGGCCAGGGCATCATCAAACTCCATGTCGATGTCCCGGAGGCAGGCCTCTGCCCTGGCCCTGAGGTCTCGCAAGGAGGCACTCATGGCCTGTTCCAACTCCCTGCAAGTCACCTCGAGGCACTCTGTCCGCCTCAACGCCCGACGCATGGAGAACTCCGCCCTGACCATGGTGAGCCGCGCCTCTTCCGCCCGCCACCGCTCCGCACCTATATGCTGGCCCAACCGCAGCCACATGGAAGACACATCCATTCCAGGGTCCTCCTGCCCTCTGGCCGATGCCTGCCCCCCTGATGTCGATGGCCCTGAGCCATCATTGCTCCCACCTAGAGCCTGTTCCTGCTGCTGCTGCTGTCCATGTGCCCCGTCCGATGATGCCTGCACATCCTCCATCAGCTGGTCTCCAGTTGTGGTGTCCACCCCTGCTGGACCGCCGACTCCCGACTGTGGCAGGGATGGGATCTCCACCAAGCTGACTGTGTTGGTCAGGCCAGGTCCACAGGGGGCCCTGGTGGAATCTGGGCCGGAAGACGGCAGGGAGAATGACTGGCGCATAGTCTCCACAGAGGAGGAGAGGTCCTCCAGAGTGCGCGTCACATGTAGGAACCCACCAACCAGGGCCCCTCCCGACAGTGCCACATCGCGACGCTGCTCTTCGTGATGGTGTGCGTTCTCTGCCCAGGAAGAACGCACGTCATCACGAATGTCACGCGTGCGCAACGTGACACCAATAAGGACGGAGCCCATACGTTCATGGGAGCCCTCGTCCGCAGGTAGTGGAGAGGCAGATGACATGGGACTCTCCCCTACCTGCAGAGGGGCCTGGGACGGGGCCTCCCTGCTGGTGCATGGTGGTGCAGTAACAGGGTCAAGGACAGGGACATGCACAGGCCCGTCCGCGGTGACCTGTGCTGCCTCCTGACCCTGGCCCTGAACTGCACCACTTGCACCAGTGGTACTACCCCCATGAGGCCCCATGTGTGGCTCAGTAGCGGGCTCCTCCTCTTCTGTGGAGACCACCAACCTGGATGTTTCCATACCGTCTTCCGCCATTGCAAGCCCCTGTGGGGGCTCACCTGGGCCTTCCGCCACAGCCGTAGTGGCAGACGTGGCACCAGCCCCCTTGCTCCCGGATGATGGCAAGTCCTGGGAGGGTGGCTGGGCCTTGTGTCGCCGCCCAGTCGAGGCATCCCCGCCACTTGGCTCTACAGCGCCGTCTCGCCCGCTTCTTCACTTGGCGCTGCGTAGAGGGAGACATAGAACACAAGCATCAGGGTACAGTACAATATTCCCTTAGACAGGAAGCAATAACACATGAGTGGCAGTGTCTAACGTCACTTCCATCCTGTCCCTCCACAACACATGGATGAATGCACGCAACACACATGCATAAACAGGCATGGCGCCTGTAATCAACATCAGCATCCATGTATAAGGGACTCTATTAATTAAAATATTGCCTTCAAACTCACATGCATCCTGGCTCACACTAATCCCATGCACACACATCACCGGAGGGTCATGCATCATGCCTTGTACACCACAGACACAGTGGATAGACACAGTGCATACAACGGTGACCGCAATGCAAGAGTGAATCTACACATCATCATGGACTTGTGTCATAAATCCATGGCGTATCGAAGTCACAGACACACTTCTCAGACACACACACATGTGCACCATACATGTAAATGACAGCAGCACCCATCCCTCACACCGCCACCATGTGCAAGAACAGCCACTGGCATGCTTTCATGTGTGCATTTGCCATACAGCTCCCCATGTAGCATTGGAACTCATGCACCAACCATGTGGTTTGCACATTACTGGTCTCACATGCAAGAACATGATGTCCCTGTACACACACATCCATACATGGCACATGTCACACATACAGGCAAGTATCAGACTACCAGCACACTGCAACATGCCCTGTCTCGCTCACCAATGCTTGGCCACTTACCGCTCAACTCCAGACGGGTCTTCCTCTGAAGGATCTGGGCGTGGAGCGCTGGGCATACGTGTTCCAGGACCCTCATCTGGATGTCACTCATGCGGACCCGGCCCTCCTCCGCGAGGGGCCGGGCCTTGTGGAGGGTCCTGGACCTGAAGTCCTCCCGGCGCTCCTTGACGTGCTTGATGTCGTGGGTTGTCACCCCCTCCGCATTGATGGCAACCACTACATCGTCCCAGATCCTCTCCCATCCTTCCTTGTTGGCGTGTGATGTTCCGAAGAGGGCATCATAATGCCCCAGGACATGCTCCACCAGAACACCAACTTCCTTCACACTGAAGCTGGTGGCCTCTGCCTCTCTGGCTGGGGTCCACAGTGGTCTCAGATGGTGTTTGCCCTGACATGGCGACCCCGAGGCAGGCGTGGGTGGGCAACTGGGTCCTGGGGCTGGGCTGTAGAGCGATGATATCCCAGTCGGGAGTCTTCTGTTCCAGCATGGGTGGACACAGCAACTGGAACCCTGGCTGACGTGCAGGCACCAAATAGCAGGGCACGTGGGCAGCAGGCAGTCAGGCAGCAGCAGATGGCAGGTGGCAGCGTGCTTGGGGGTCTGGGGGGCAGGAAAATGACCTTCAGGGCAGGAGTGTGGTCTTCCGTGTGTGTACGTGTGGCCAGCTTGACACAGAGTGAATTGGCATGTGAAAAAAGTGCACGTCAGTGTGAAATCCGAGGAAAGGCGCTTAGCGCGTAAGCGCATCAGCACACGCACGTGATTTCATTGGACCAAAGGCCGTTAGCGCATAAGCGCGTCTGTGACGTATCGTGCACGGGCGCTGCCCTGGCACGGGTTGAAGATCCCACGTGGCTTTCCATTGCTCTGTACATGCTTTTCGTGGGGTGCGGGCATGTGTTTTCCAGCGGTTGGTGTTCACACGCTATTACTTCACAGCGGGTGGGTGTTGGCTACGCGTTCTTCTACACACAAGGCAGACGGTGAGTGGTATCTCGCGAACCCCAGTAATACACGTACCCCACTCGCACAGGGCCCTTTCGCGCGTAAAAAATCCTGTGAACCCCAGTAATACACGTACCCCACTCGCACAGGGCCAATCGCGTGTGAAACTTCCCGCGAACCCCAGGAATACACATACCCCACTCGCACAGGGCCAATCGAGTGTAAAACTTCCCACGCACCCCAGTAATACATGCAACCCACTCGCACAGGGCCAATCACGTGTGAAACTTCCCGTGCACCCCAGTAATACACGTACCCCACTCGCACAGAGCCAATCGCGTGTGAAAATTCCCGCGCACCACAGTAATACACGTACCCCACTTGCACAGGGCCCTTTCGTGTGTAAAACTTCCCGCAAACCCCAGTAATACACGTACCCCACTCACACAGGGCCTATCACATGTGAAACTTCCCGCGCACCCCCAAAATACACGCACACGCTATTTTTCACACAGCGGGTGTCCGTGTTTGTTGCGTACCCCTTTTTTTTATGGCCATATTGGCCTGCCTGTTGATTGCGTACGTTTTTTTGGGTTCCTGGCTGCCACACCATACTACGTGTGTCATTTTTGCACGCACGTGGGCTACTGGGGGGTGCTTGTCTCTTTTTCTTCTTTTTATGGGGTGCCTGTGTGTTGTGTGCACGTAATTTATCCTAAGGGGCCACAGTATGGGACATTCATCATAGCTGTGTATACATACTTTTTGTTTGCGCACACTTTTGTAATGCGCCGGGACGCTACCGCCTGCCTTCGTGTGGCGGACGTGTTTAGGCCTGTGCGTGTCTTTGCCCGTGCGCAAGTTTGCCCTAATCGATTCCAGGAATACGTGTGGTTCGCGTGCGTGTGGGCGTTCCGTGTACTTCCCAGCAGTAGTTCCCCAGTTATGCCTTCTTTTTCATGCGTTGTTCCTCATTCCGCGTGTTACAACCGTGTCCTGCGCCCTTTTTGGTGTGTGCGTGGACCATGTGCGCTTTCCCTGTGCACGTCGCGCATGGAGTTTGAGCTGTTGCAATGACATGTGCGCCCGTGTGCGCCACGCTCAGGTTTGCCACACATCCCAAGGAAAACACACTTGTGCCTGCTTGCACCAAGATTTTCGGCGCACGTTTGTTCCATGAATCAGCCCCTAAGTATTTATCTTCCAATAACCAGTAATCTGGAGGTCTTCGTTTTCTCTGGTATGTTTCTCAATTATACCCTTATGTCTGAATGGTCAGAAACAGTGATGCTACTGATCCCTGTTTCATTGATAGTTGACACCAATAACCTAGAGAATAGGATAATTGGCATACACTGGTGGGAGAAAAATATTAGTCTCTCTTAGTAGGCTTCAATGTACTCCAGGGAGCTATTATGTCAAGAACATTGCATAACAACTTAAAACTCTTATTGCACCTATCATCAAAAGCAGAATGGTGAGAGTATCTGTTTAATCTTGATTCAAGTGTTACAATAAAGTCATTAGTTAAGATAAATCTATGTATTCCAGAATACGCTAATTGATCTTGATTATACAATAAAAAGATGCATGACTTACATGTTTGGCATAAAGGTCACCAAAAGCAAAGGCTAGTGATAGTAAGAGGATTATGGGAGTGTCTAAGTGCCTGATTTACACAAATGATTTAACATTGGAAAGTCCAGTTGAACACATTTGTCTTTATGGTTTATACAAACGTTTACACATGATTAAAAGAAAAATGCAGATATATTTAATTACCAAAACATTGATTAAAAGACATAGTATTACATTTACATTTTTAAGGAAACAAAAATAAAATCAAATACCATATGATTAAGTTGAAGAGCTTATATGAAGTAATAAAACAGCAGAAGACAATAAATAAAAACAGCAGAAGACAATATATATTGTCGGTTAATATCATCCATAAAAATCATCACATAAGGTTAACACTGGGGTAACTATTTTCCATTATCTAAAATCCATCCTAAGAATGTAAATCAATAAAAGAAGAGAATGCCTAGCCAGTGAATTACTAATATCCATTTAAATAACCCAGTTACTGGGGAATTATGCGGGTAGGGGCCCTCTTCCAAATTAGGAAGGCAGCACCTGATTATAACAATTGATTCTGCTGAAATAATTGCAGCCCAAAACTGGTTCTCTTCAATGTTATAATATGGATACAAACGTATCATAATCTTGTGTGTACTCCATTTCTAATCATTTGTATTGGGTAAGAATATGCTGTGCAGTTTCAATTTTAGCTCCACATAATCGACAAAGCCTTTCCTCTTTTGGGATCCGTGACCAGCGCCAAGTATGCTGAAGAGTTGGTAAAATATTAAATTGAAGATAAATAATGAATCTTCTTATTTCATTAGAGCAGATTTTATTGACGGATGAGCAAGGTGCCCTCAATGTAAAATCTTGTGTGCTATATTCCTTGTAAATTATATGCTTAGATACTTAATCAAAATACATGCAACAATCACACTCTTTGGCTTTCTTCTTAATGATGTTAATTCTACTAGGATTGAGTAGTATCTCATCCAAATCTAAATTAAGAAGCTCAAGATATTCCTTGACAGTTTCTTTCAGGTTCAGCAGAAAGAAATTGTTGCTATTGTTATTATATTTTTCTGCCATGAGACCATAGATCGATTTTTCATCTATCAAGGTCAAAATGATAGTGAAATATAAAGCACATTTTTGTATCAGTCGTATAGATCTTACAGATGGTATACCAAGTTCCATACGAAATGCGCGACAGGAACAGTCTGTGGAACTTTCAAGATTGTACGCATCATTTTTGCCTCAAGACTACACAAACCTTCTAACTTACTTTCTGGTTTGGTTGATGGACTGTAAACAATACTAGGAATGATTCTACTAGTATACTTTTTTGTACGTCCCTTAATGTTATTGCTGCTTCTCTTATACATAATGGTCCGTAAAAGGAGCCATTTTTTCAGAATCTTTACCCATAGGTTGGTGCAATAAAAATCCTTGCAAGGAGCATTCTTTATAGGTGCCCCTAAATAATGATAAGTATTGACCACCTCTAATTTAAGGCCATTAATGTGGCATGCAAATGTAGCTGTTTTGCTTTTATGTCCAAATGTTTTTTTTTTTTTTAACCATTGATCTTAAGATAATTGTTTTGGGCATATTCAGCTAGTGCATTAAGTGATATTTGTAACCCTATTGGGGTATGATCCATAATGATAGTATCATCCGCATGGCTGATCCATGGTACAGCTGTAGTCCCAATGATCAGAGCAAAATTACGCACTATTTTTATAAATTGGTCCATATCCGATAAATAAAATTACACAAAGTTGGGGCCAATACACAACCCTGCTTAATACCAGTATTGGTGACAACATATGGTGTAAGAGCACCATCATTATAGACCTTAATTCTTACTGTCGTCTCAGAGTATAGAGAAATGATAACATGTTATAATGTAGAATCAATTTCCCAATTTCTGAGTTTTTTCCAAAGACATGGCCTATATACCATGTCAAAGGCTTTACTAAAATCAATGATGGACACGTAACTGATCATGCTTCTTCTGTTTTGAGGCCGCAATAAAATAATTTAATAGACTGATATTGGCCAAAGTACTCATACCATGGCGAAAGCTAGTTTGGAAGGGTGGCAACATCTCACTATCACTAATCCCTGTATTTAACTTTATAAAGAGCAAAGCAGCAAATACTTTTGGACTGACATCAACCATAGCCAATAGTCGATAATTGGCGGTTTTGGTGTGATCCCCACCTTTGAAAGACCGAGACCATGATAGATTTCTGCCAACTAGACGGGATAATACCATCTCTTAATATAGTTTTGAATAATTTTTCAAGTATGGATGCCCAGCAGTACGGATTATCCTTAAATATTTTATTAGGAATCATGTCGGGACCAGGAGCACGTGAGATATTAATTGAGATTAAAACTGTCAAAATATCCTCCATGTCAAAGCCTTCTAAGAAGTAACTAGATGATAAATTAGGAAACATTTTATTTGCAATTGCACAATTCGTATAGTAGAGCTTGCTCACTGTTTGGGTCCAGTCATTCATACTAATTGAATTGGTTTCCATACTGGATTGAGAATGACTATTAGTTCTAATCATGGTCCATAATCTTTTTTCACCCGTTTTACTCAATAATTTTAAAACGTATATCCAATTAGAGTTATTGGTTGATGATTTGTGCATCTTCAACCAATTGGTGTAACTCGTTAGTGCCAGGGTTTTGTACTGCTGCTTTACTTCTCTGCTGAGTAAAAAATCTTTATCAATGACTCTGCATTGTCGTCGATAAGACTGCTTGTTCACCGTAATCTCGCTATCAAAACATAACACGTGAATATTAATGCCTCTTCCCTGTACAACATTTAGTTTAAGATGCATTTTCAGTATCATCATCATTTTATTCAGATTACATTGAATATATTGAAGCCAGGAAAAGAGGCACATGCTTTTATCCTGAACAAATCAATTCAATTTCTGCACATTTGTATTACTCCATGTAATCATATTCCCAGAGATAATACCTTGGACTGTAATTCATTAATGACAGTAGAATTTTTATGAGAAATATCAACAACATGCTGCAGTTAGCCGTTAGGGATACATAAACACCAATGGGCCCCCTAAAATCCACCATTCTAATTACTAATGATTTAAAGTCTTGCTGATCTTTCACCAGTCTACGACACAATGGAAATACGGCATCAATTTGAACAGCCATGGTTAATAAGATTGAGTGAGAATTAGCCAATTTAGCCTTATCATTCAGTACTGGTACTTTCAGGCTCTGTTTTTATTTTTACTCTTAGTCAGTTTCATAATATGTTTCTTCTGAGTCTGAAATTAAACCAGTCAGATTTGGAATTGCAGATACATTTCATGGTTTTGTAAAGTCTAAATCGGTCCCAATGAATTCCTTTTAAAGTTATTACAGAGGTTGAGGAGTGTTATTATCAATGCTAAACAAATTCAGAGTGTCGCTGAAGGTTACTTTGCTAGGTGTTATGGTTGGCATGTTAATTTCAATCCTTTCTGGAGCAACGATAGCTGGGGGAGCTTTGAGGCTAAACAAAACAGTAATAGGACAAACCAGGTTATCAATGCCATTCTTTTTGCCCTTTTTATGTCTCAGGGCACTTTTCAAGTTATCTTGCATTATTAAAGGGCTCCTCATCCTTTTAGCAAAGCCTTCAGGCTGCTCTGCCAAAGCTCCACGGGTGAAGATAGGTTGGTTAATATAGAGCAAATGCACCAAATGCACCAATAAGGGTATCACAGAGTTAAAATCAGCAAGAACCAGGCCAATAAGACCACAATGATATTGTGCATATTAATTCCAAAAATAACCAATAGTTAATTAGCAATCTGTTCCTTTGTTCATGATTTAGTGAGAAAGATTAGTAAGTAAAAGTGTTCAAACTGAGCTCAAAGGCACCCAGCCCTCAGTCGCTCAGTATAAGGTATGCCCAATAGCAGACAGTGTAGTCATTAAGCAGTCGATAAAAGTCACAGCACAGTTAACTAAAATCTGTGCAGTTAAAAATAAGGATAATTAACATATTTTTGTAAATCAGTATCTCGGTGTGTCAAGTCATCCAGTGGCCTGAACACTGATATAGCTTTTTTTTAATGTTGAAGCAACACACATTTAAACCAACCCCACTGTATGGATATCACAATGTTGTTAATGGGGGCTTCATGAAAAAGAATGAGGTATCTGAGGGCACAACCGGGAAAGTCATTTTTTGAGTTACAGATGACTTCAAAATCAAGACATTTAATTTAATATTTGCAAAAGTGTATACCTTGGGGATCTCGTGATGACTGGAAGTCTAAAATGTTAATCTCAAACATCAAACATAAAAAAAACAAAATGATTGTCTCTCATTGATATATTCACTTTGAAGGATTTATGGACCACGGCATAGTGGGTTCTCTTGCAGCCTCCACGGTGCAGGGGGCCCTGCTGCACCATGACCTGGGGGAGGAGCCTGTGATGTCCAGCTTCATAAAAAAATAATTTCTTTCTGAAGTCAGATTGGGTCGTGCATTGTGACTTCTGAAAGAAATTATCTTTCTGAAGTCCAGAGCATTTCTTTTTCAGAGTGCATTCACACTGACTTCAGAAAGAATGAAAAATGTATCTCTATCAGAAGAGAGTTCACACACTGACTCCAAATAGAAATGCTCTGGTTATGGTGCGGGATAGAGGCGCTCCGGCTCTGCCTGCACTGTGCAATTCAGGAGTCAGGAAGCTGTCTCTGCTTCGTGATTCCTGTCTGCATGGTAGAGAGTGGAAGCTGGTGGCCAGGAGAAGATGTATTTGGGCAGCAGTTAAGGAAAACAAATATTTTGTGTACGTATGTGTGCATGCGCGGGTGTTGGATGTTTATGATGTATGTTTGTATGTATGCGTACCTGCAAGAATAGGTGTGTTATGTGTTATGTAAAATGTCATTGTATGTATTGTGCACGGATGGCTGAGCCTGGGTGCATCTGTGAATGAGCAAGTGTATGCTGTGTTTAGGTGCACATGGGGATGGTGTGAGTTAATGTTATTTGTATGTCTGTTGGTCTTTGTTGGTGGTAGGCTATTTGGGAGGTGATTTTGGTGTGTGTGTAAAATCTACATTTTTTACTGGACATCTATACATGCAATTAATGCACAACCCCCCCCCCCGACCCCCACTCTCAAACCGGCAAAAATCAAATCCCTGTGAAAGGAAGGGTGCAGGAATGGTATTTGTGAAAGGAAGGGTGCAGTAATGGTATTTCTTACTAAGTATGCCAGATACAAAAAGCCATGACAGTCCCCTGGATCCCCAGCACCTTGCATGCACGTATAATTAATTATGTGATTATGTGGGTGTGCGAGGTGCTGGGGGCACCAGGGGGCAGGCATGGCAGTTTCTACTGGGCATCTCCCCCCCCCATGCCTCAAACACATATACTACCTCCAAGGGCCCTCAAAAGCAGCAAATACACACATAATAACATTCATAATAATTGTGACTATGTGTGCTGTGAAGCGCTAGGGAGCATATGAGGAAGACATGCCATTTTTTCCCGAGACAGCTATGATATAACAAGCATGCTATATGTTATTCTGTTGCTAGACTGACATTTTGATGCAGCCAGTCTAGCCACTTCTTAATGAAACATTATAATTTTTATTGGGCATCTTTGAGAGAGCAAGCATGATAAGTGTTATAGCATGGCTAGAGTGGCATGTTGGCACAGCCAGTCTATCCATTTATTATTGTGAATTGATATTGTGTACTGGGAACCTTTTATAAAGCAAGTATGACACAGCTTATTATGTAGCTATACAGGCATGTTGATGCTGCCATTCTAGCAATGCCTTACTGTGGCATGACATTTTGTATTGGCATCTTTGATAAAGGAAGCATTATAAGTGTTATCATGTGGCTAGGCTGGCATTTTGGTACAGCCAGTCCATCCATTTCTTACTTTGGCATGGCATTTTTACTGAGCATCTTAGATAAAACACGCATGGTAAGTGTTATTACCTGGCTTGACTGGCATTTTTGCACAGCAAGTTTGGACATGTTTTCTTAATGTGGCATGGCCCTCTTTATGGCAAAGCCAACAGGAGTATGTTGAGGCATTAGACATGTTCTTTACATGTTTTACTGGTATTTGTGGGCAAAGCCAGCTTGATGCATGTTATCATATGGAGGAGGGTTTGGGTAAGGGTGTTTATAGCACAATGTGAAGGGCAGAGTAGACAGTTTCTATCTGTAGCATGCTATTTTTCACTAACATAAGGGGGAAGGCCACTATGTTGGCAAGTACATGTTTTCTTACTGTGGCATTGCATGCTTTACTGGTGTTAAGGGTAAAGTCAACATGATGAGTGTTCTTACATGGTGGATCTTGGGTGGAAGCATGCTGGCATCCAAACAAGAAAATGGTTCCTTGCAGTAGTATTGCATGTTTTACTGGCCTTGGCCGGTAGATTCTTACAGACATTAAGGGCAGATCAAACACGTTAAAACGTTATCCTCTGCTATCAATACTATGCATAATACTGGCCAGGCACAGAGTGGGCTGGTACATTTGGGTCAGGGCTCGGGAGCCAGGCACTGCATACTTGATACTACGCTAGAAGAAAAATATAAGGGTTGCTTAAAGCACATTTTTACATCTTTCACCTAGTGCAGATCACAGCTTGCCCCTGTGGAAACATGATCATGTGCAAAGGGCATGTGCGATCATGCATGCTGTCATAGACGGTTGGCACTGCTTTGCTGATGAGCTGCGGGGGATGGTGGGGTCCTCAGCATGGGTGGCAGTTGGGGCCAACATTTTGTGTTACACCACTGTTTATGGCCAAGATGTTTTGCCACACAAACCCAATGTGTAAAATCATTCACTTAATAATTATCAAAAGCTCTAAACTGTCATAGATTTAAAATTATTTGTGAAGAAATGGGAGCTGAATAGCAAGCACTACTGCTTCACTCTGAGTTATGCTGGCAGTTTGAGAAATAGTTTTCTTAAGAACATTTGAACACTGTAACGAAATTACAGAATTCTTGATCATTCAAAATTAATCAGATTATTAAAAAAATGATTCATGGTAATCTCTGATTTGTTGAGTTTACTTACATGGCAGATGTTTTTCAACAACTCAATGAATTAAACCACAAACTGCAAGGTCCCAATTAAAACTAATAACCTTTTGGGACATAATAAATGAATGAAAAACAAAACAGATTTTACGGTATTAGGAAGTAAGCATGAGTCAGTCAAGTTATTTGTGCAGATGCGCATGGTGGAAAAATGTATGTGTTGACATGTGTCTGGCTAAGAAACGTGATCCTAATCAGTATAAATGTGTGCATTTTGAGGAAACTGCTACCAACGGTTAGATTAGATTCCTTATCCCTTTTCGGCATCTGCTAAAACCGCAAAAAAATAGTTTCGCTTAAGACGAGAGAAGAACTGGCAGGCGCCAGGATCAAACTAAGTTTACAAATGAGTTTATTTTAATTTCAAGCGAAAATAGAATTGCCAATATTTTCTGATGAGGCTATTTTGATTTTGCTATCAATTACCACACGGCATCTGTATGGCTGTAGCTGTTTAATATTAACATCAGTTAAAAACAGTTTGATCCCGTTGAAACAAGAACTGTGAGTAGCTCTTTCCACTATGGAGCCAAACAGTCATTAGACTTTGAAATATGACAACTCTCCTTTGGTACATACCCTGTATGTACATATTCCTTTCTTACACAGTACATTGTTGTCTGACCTTGTTTGTTTAAATGTAACATAAGGTATACAATTGTAAGTACATACAGAATATATTACAAGGAAGAATAGTATATATGCATGTATCTACATTGGAAGGTAATCTGTTATATTGGAATACAAATTCATAATTTATTTTCAAAAGAAATTACTAAAAATATTAGTACTACCATTGTCATATTCATGATTACATATGTACTATCTTTAAATGTAATTATAGCATAAGTAATGAATGTTCTTGCATTTTAAACAAACTTCGAATTTTAAGATTATATATTATCCTAATGTTTCTAGGTGTCACTTGGCGGCTAGAACATCAGTCCCAATGCTCTAGTATAGTTGCACCTGCAAGATTCCATATGCTCAGAGAAAAGACTAGGCAATGAAAGGCAATATGTAGTCTAGAAAAGAGTATGAGATGAGATTGTCTGCAAAGAATTATAACAAATGTTTATATTTTTCTCATGACAGATAACCCTGCCCATCCTGAAGTGGTATGTAACAAAGGAACACACATCCATTCCTCAAATATGTTTTATCATGTTACCACTTTTACATTGGTTTGTACAAACAAGAAAAGGGTTCAGTTAACGTATGTGTTTGGAAGCAGCATACTTCAATATGAACTGTGCTATAATATATTCTGTATAAGTAGACCCTAACAGGGTTTTCCTTGTAATAGGTCTGAACACACACATGGGATTAGATGCAGTTCTTGTGGAGGTCATTCCTGGCTCTTATTGTACTGCTATAGAACTGAGCAAAATGTATAACTAAGCCTTTAACCTATTTCTGTCATTGCTCTTAGTTTCATTGTGGACCTCTAAGGCATTGTATAGCTGGGCCTGATGAGTTTCATTCAATTGGATGCCAGGAGCCAGTGAATACATAGGTGTCAGGCATGCACAATACTTTGCCCAATATTCTACCTGTGAACCTTTAATTTCTGAGTCACATTGGAGTGGTGTCACATTTCTTATGTCATCTTTTTTCTAACCAGAAGACTTTCCATTATGTGCCTTCTTGCAAAAGCTGTTGTGGCTGGTCATCCTTCCCCTAGTGTAGCTCTGTTAGACATTCCAGTGTCCAGTATACCCCCACACTGTGACCAATGGCCATTGCTCATGGCTTGCAGCAATGGCCAGTCTCCACAATCCATTAGGTGTGGGCTTTGGCCATGTTGCATGCCCCAATAAACAAATCAGAGTACATATTTTTCCTTGCCGGTGGCCAGGCCAACTGCCCATGGACCAAAGTTATATCACAATGTGTTATACTTACATTTTGAAACTTTGGAAAAAATAAAACACAGGACAGATTTGCAAAGACATGCGTCAAGTCCTTGCTGACGCTCCTCGCCCAAGTTTGCTGCAATCCCGTCCACCATTTCAGGCTGAAGACGTGCGTAGATTTATTTTTCCCATTCAAACCTACCCAGCTGTCAACAAAAAAAAACGTTACCACATAGATGGTCCTGGGTGGCAATGCCCACTTTAACCACATTGCCAATCCTTGGTGGCATGGCCAGTGGCCTTTTTGTCCGTGGCACATGGCCCGGACAATTTGGTCACTGGCCATGGCCACAGGCTATATCACAGTCACCAAAGTTATATCACATGTTTTTGTACATACATTATATTGCATAATTCCATGAAGTTTCATTGAATGGCACCAAAGTTATAAGCCATCCAAAAACTGTTCTTCACCGACCCTCTACTGCAGAAATGTATATCTTTGAACATTTTTCAACTCTGCGAACATCACAGCAATGTGAACGAACATCTGAGATGTTTGCGGACATCGGAGATCGGAGAAGAAAAACCCAGATTTATTTTTTTCTGTCCATATCACGTCCCATCCTTATCACCCCTCACCTCCCCAGAGATTGTATCATTGTTTCATTATTTTGACAATTGTTTATGTTTTTACCACGTTGTCTGCAAACTAAGGGCACGGTTTGCAAATCCAACATGGTGTCTGTTTCAGATGTTTTAATGCACCTCACATTTCTAATTTTCCAATCAGCGGGCAAACAGCACACGGCTCACTAATTGTCCCAGAGGCGTCTGTGGAAACAGAATCTGGAAGTGAGTCAGCGGACAAAATTTACTGGACGGATTAACACAAATTGGCAAAAGCATGCTTTGGGGACCAGGCTGCAAAACCTTGTGCAAATTTGGTGCAACTCTGTTCAGAAGTTTTGGCTGTAGCCACAAACAAATATATGTTTCCATTCATGTCTATCCAGGTTTCAAAAGTTATGAGACCCCGCTATAACTTTGTCCCCCCTTGACAAAACCACACAAAAGTTTGCTAAATATTTCAGAGGGGGCCATATACGCTTGGTGCAAAGTTTAGTGCAAATTTGTTGAACGGCAAAAAGTGAAAAGCTGCCCAAAAACTGCTCTTTCTATGGGTTGAGCAACTTAAACATGACTACAAGGCCATTACGGCAGGCCCTCTTATATTATTTTGGCTGATATTTTGCAAATAAAATGGGTGTCATGAGCCAATCCCCCAACACCAACGCAAACTGGAATGACTTGTCAAAAAATGAAAAAGTTACTAAGAAAGCTAAACAACAAACTTTTTTTGCATACTCCCATTCATGCACATCAAAAACCACTGAATGTAATTGGACCAGGTACAAAATAACTTGGGCAAAAAGAATTGACTCAATTTGCGGGAGTGGTGTGGGGTTATTCTGTCTCATAGCTGTTACAGTATTTGAAAGAGAGGGGATGGCATTGCAAACAGAGCAGCGTAGAGGCTTTTCAGAAATGAAAAAGCAAATATTTTTATCCAAATTCTATTGCTAATAACTGTTGACTTCCAGGATGTATTTGGATGGCATTTTCAAAACAAAACATTTAGGGAACAATACATTATAATATGAAAACATTATTAAGAAAATTAAACACCACTGTTTGAGAGTTTTCAGCCTATTCATTTTCCCGTAGAGAAAAATAATGTGTTAGAAAATGAAAAAGTTATTAATAAAGCATAAAACCAGTTTTCAGCCTTCTCGCATTCATTTTCCCATAGAGAAAAGGTGCTGCTTTTTAACAGCCGTGGCGCGTAAAAAACATTTGCACATTTGGACCATTAAGATAAAATTTGGGCACAAAGCATTAACTTAATTTCCTTGTCTGTCTTGCAGTAAATGCATCCATTAGTTTTAAAAATATTCATCAGAGAATGGGGTGACCCTGAGGCTTAAAACCTTGTTATCTTGAGGTTGAGAGAAGCTAATAACTTTTGACTTTCTGGATTGATTTGAATTCAATTCTCTAAATCAAACGTTTTTCAAGACCCCCTCCCCCAAGAAAATCAACATTCAGGGAACAATGACCATAACATTAAAAGGTTATTGAGAAAATAAGAAAACATAGTTTTCAGCCTACTCCCATTTGTTTTCCCATAGAGAAAAGTGAAGTCTTTTAACAGCCATAGCATGACAACTGCTTGGCAGGTAAATCCATACGGTAGTTTGGATAAGGCACAGGGAGTTTTCAGGTGCTCCCTGTGCCTTAGACCTTTACATGGGTCTTGGTGCTTTGCAGCAAAGAGGCTGACAGAGGCTAATAACTATTAATTTGCTGGATGGATTTGGATGAAATTTTCAAAACCAAAGGTTTGTCAATGGCCCCCCAAACTGAACATTTCGGGAACAATTAATCAAAAAATTAACTAGGTTGTTAAGAAAATATAAAAAATGCAGTTTTCAGCCTTCTCTGATTTGTTTTACTGTAGAGAAAATGTGTGGTTTTAGAACAGACATAGATTGAAAGCGCTGGGCATATTTGGACCAAACTATAGAATTAGCTGCCCCACGACCTTGCAGAGTCTAATAACATTCTCAGCATCAGAAAGAGACTCAAATCTGTTTATGTGGTCACTGATTGTTTTGAATGACAGCGCTTAGATGGCCTGACTGTAGGCGCTATATAAATAGCAATAGCAATCACATCAGGCTAGAGGTCGGATGTGGGAAAAAATACACCATGTCAATTTAGGGATTTTGGGGTAGGTTGGGGAGCCAAAGTTAGACCATGTGAATCTCACAAAATTACAGTGGCAACACTGCAAGACGTGCTCAGAAAAAAATGTGCGTTGCACGAAGCTTTGAGTGATAGGGAGTAATGAGAGCATGTGAGAGAGGGAAAAAGCAATTAAGAGGAGTGAGGGGACCTGTAAAGGAGTGCACATGTTGAGTTCCTCTGAGGACATGGAAGACTTTTTAATTCTGAGCAATTTTTCCTGTTATCGCGTGAATGAGTGAATAGCGACTCAACAGGTATTTATTTTATTGTAAATGATTTCTTTGAAAGGATCAATGGAATAGGGAATTAGAAAAAAAAGCTTTAACATCTACAGTGCCTACATCTACTGGGCAGGGGGAAATGGGTGTTTGGTAACAAACTATTGGCGCAACATGTACAGAGGTGAAGGCAAGTCCCATTTTACTCACACTCCAGGATAAAGACAACCCGCAAGGGAAATAGGCAAGGAGATAGCATTGAAAGGATAACAAGGTTTAATTGTACAGAATAGAAATATCAGCTAACAACTCTGCTGCTCGAAAGCACTCTGACTCATACTGCTACAAACAGGGGCTTAAAAGCTTGACAGTCATCATTACATACAGTCCTAATTGGTGCCACTGATTAGAGGCACCCTACACATGGGCTTGATCCATAGGGGCTGCCAGGCTGTAATTAATTGGTTCTTTCCCGTTGGTCAGGATACACGTGGGTCAGTGAGGATCATCCTTGTGGTGAAGGTCAGGGCACACATTATTACATTGTTTAATTCTAAACTAAACATGCTAAGCCTGGTTATTATATCATTGTGGCAGGCACCTGGGTGGCACAGGAAATGGTGCCGGGTGGAAGGGAGAATAAAATACAGTCACGCTGACCCACACATTCAGGGCATCATTGATACCACAGTTCCCGCACTCATGGTCTCCATCCAGGGTTTTGATCTTAAATTTATCCCTCCCTGTAACTCGTGTTACAAGAGATGTGTTTTTATACTTGGAAAAATACAGCCGTTCATGCTTAGATCTTCTACAGTTTTTTGTTGGGCTAGGGGTGTCATGCACATATTGGGGCATGCAAAGGTGGGATAGTCAGGTGAGTGGTGTGGGGCTGGCTCTGGACTGGCTGGGTGGGGTATAGAGACCTAGTGGCAGTTTGGTGGAGATGAATGGATGCAGTGAGGAGCCTGGTGTTGTGTCAGGCTCTTACAGGGCACATTCCTTTGGAAGATACTAAATATTTGCAACAATGGAGGGACAAGGGGGAAGTGGACTTCCGTGGGAATGGGGCTCTGCAGATTCATTCTGTCTTAATGAGATTAGGCCTAGTGAGCAGAGAACGTGAACAGCGTGATCCTGCAGACTAATCCTTTTAGGCCTAATACAAAATGTAGTCATGTGCTATGGGTTGTCTAGTGCTGCACATCTACAGTTAGGGCTACAGTGCCTCTATATGTTGTTTAATAGTGCAGATGGCTCCCCCCTTATACACTAGATTACCTCATATGGTGTTTGTCTTACCTGAAAGCACCTATGGGGGTGGGATAGGCTAATTTCCATCCCAACAGAGGCCACGGCCAAAGGCCAAGGCTAGTGGGCCCAAAGGGAAACTATTGGTACAAAATGTATGTTTACATAGCAATCCACCTGTGCTGGCCAGCGTTCAGCAAAAAATATTCGACATGTGTGATGATGACTAGAATCACTGAGACACAATACGCCTACCTAGAAAAGGTGTCCAAGACATTGCTTAGATCCCAAATCATAGGACAGGAAGCTAGTACATCTTCTGAAAATGTAAACATAGTATTAATCAGACACAGAAAGAAGTACACAACAAGCAGAATTTGGTTCCTGAAGATGGTGCCCCGGACCAAAATGCATTCAAATTTTTTAAACATCCTGTGTCTTTCAAATAAAACTCTGCATTTATGGAAAACCTATTGATGAGTCGCCGGCTCTGCATAAAAGAATACAGAACTGAATCTCGAATTTTGTACATGAAACCATGACAATGTATATGTGAACTGAATGTATGAAAAAATATATATGAGTTACTTATACAAGGTCCTTCCAAACTCCTGGGTCACCCCATTTTCACAACATGTACAGTGGCCACAGCAGACGACCATGGCTATTGAGTTCTGAGGAAAATAATGTACATACAAAACCCTTGAAATTCAGTGAAAATTAATTTGTTAGGAGAGAGAGTTAAGGTGGTCAGATTATCAGATTAAAGAACAAAACCCTTGAAATTCATCACTCGCATTTCAATCAAGTCCAACTTGGCAGAATCGTCTTTATGGGTAGGAAAACAGGGCATCTGCCCCGGCCCTCAGCCTGGGGATTCCTGGGGGGGCACACATACTGCCCAATTTGCAGGGCCAGAGGACTGTAGCAAGCCTGGTGGTTGGGAAGCTGACTGGCCACTGCCAGGTCACTGGGGCATGTATAGAAAATCACCTATGTGTGTCCATGCCCTGAAGGCACATAAACAAAAAAACAACTCACTACTAACTGGGCACTGCTACTGCTCCCCTCTCTTCTCGCAGCACCACATGATCACCATAGCAACCAAGGCTAGCCTGATGAGTCAGGCCCGCCTGGGACACAAGTTTACTGATGGCACATGCCACACTTGCACCAGGCAGCATGAGTCATGACAGGAGAACCGCTTGAAGACGGGGTGTGGTGGACCAGCGCATGCAAGAGAGAGCCACGCACGAGGCAATGTATGGGTCCCCATGATGGATGCTTTGTTCGACCTTCAATTTTGAGTGCATGCAGGCCTGGCCACTGTGGCCAGTAGCAGTACCATTTACAAATCCTGGTTATAGGGATTTGGAGGAGGAGGAGGTAGGTCGCAATCACTTTATATGATTTAAAAATATTAACAGATAAGTATACAATTTTAAGTGGCACGAGCAAGCCATTGACAAGTTGAAGCATTTTTCTGAATGCTTGGAACTAGGAAATGGTATGCACGCGTATGTTGTGGACGAACCACCACGGGAATTCCCTCCCCAGAACACCACAGAGAGCATGCAATGGCACAGTTTCCCACACTTAAGAAAGCGGTCTATCGCAGAAGTCAAGCCGTGCCAAATTCCACATAGGTTCCATGGAAAGTGAGCAAAAAGAAGAGTTGTTTAGGGAGAACATGCACGCTCTCCCTTAGTAATCCCCTACTTCTTGCCTTCCACATCCATCCCACTGTCACGTAAACTGGTTCAAATGCTTTTATATCACCCTCCAGATGACAAAATAATTGACTGTGGTGTATACCAAACACAAAGATCAGCTGTATGTACTATCAGCGGTGGAATTCTAAGAGCTTTCCAGACCACGGTTCAACCTAAAACACTGTCACTCGTTAAGCTAAACTAAATCGCATCATGATTAGTGGGGCGTGGGGCACAGCAAATCAGTTTCTGTGAATTGCGGGCTGAAACCGCTAATCTGAGCCTGCGTTCTATGGAACCTTCAAGCTGCTTCCCTACCACGTACACGGCATCTTCTACCCACCCTCATTTCACTTTTATTTTTTTAAATATCCCCCCTAGCCCTACTTACCTGATTGTTGTGGTGCTAACACCTGCTGCCCCCGTCGCTTCTCTCTACCTCCCTTTTCCAGCGCCACGGAAACGGAGAGAGTCTCCGTAAGGATCCTCACCTTCCATCTCTGTGGCTGCCATCTTGGAACAGTATTGTCTATGAAAGCGCGTCCCTGTCATTCATAGAAAGGCCCCTGCTATCAGCAACCCGTTTTCCCTCAAGGCTTTAACTCAGACTGCCGGGCGATTACCCCCGGTATAGCCCGTTTGTTGAGTACTAACTGCATATTACAAAGGTGCATATTTTTGCGCCGGGTTTGTGTGAAAAAAAATGCTTACATTGTCTCTAGAACAACAGCATGGAAACCACATCCGCTGTATGGCATATTGAGATTTATAGATAAGGTACAGGCTTGATCATTCCCATACGTGTTTTTTGAGAAGTGCTGCATATTTAACATATCAACGACCCACTCAACGCAATAATGCAAGTTTAGGTCATTCTCACAACAATATAATCGGGTTAATTTGATAGTGAGTTTCGTTGTCGGTAGAAAAACAAAATTAATAGGAATTTACCCCAAATGTTGTGTACGTAGCCAATAGCCTGCTCCATGAGCTTTGTGTGATATGATTCTACATACACTGATCCTTCCCACAACCACATCGCCCCTAGTACATGGCATAAGCCACTTACAGCCACTGCATCACTCTACAGCCACAGCTGTAAAACAAAAGGAGGGCCGCCCTGACCACCAAGAGGGCAGCAGGCCTATAAGTGTGCAAATATGCCACACCCAGTGTAATATATGCAATATTCAATACAGCTCCAAAGGGTATGCAGTACTCTCAAAATGGGGGTGGGGCTTCCCCTGTGTCAGGTGGGAGCGCATGTTTTAATTCAGCTGGGCAGTGCTTAGTTTTTCTATAAGGGTACTGAAGACAGCTAGGACCTGATTCACAAATAGATTTTTCGTAGTAAAATCGCATTGAAAAATGCTCTGTGAATCAGGCCCTTTGCATGTTAAGGCAATCGTGATGGAGGATGATATATTTCACAGTTTAATTCACTTGGCCTTCGTGCTGAACCCTTATTTTTATCATTAAATCTTAATGCGGTAATGATCCGACCATACGTTCTGATTTGCAAAATACGTACATAGAACATGTTATATTACCATGCCGCTATATGCATGTATTTTTTTGCATTATGTCACATGGGTGGTCTATACATTCTGCAGCAATTTTAAAAGGTTAACATTATTTTCTGTTTACCTTGAACATTCTCTGTATTAGGAAGTTTATAGTTGTGTTTTCCGGGTTTTCTAGCTACCAACAATATCCAAAGTTAAATGGGTTGTTACTGTGTGTGTGTTTACACACTCAAAACAAATAATACAAGTGTACTATATAGCACATTGTGTCAGATTCCTCATACTCCTAAGATGTACTATAATAGTTTTTAATGCTACCCAGTTAATTACACTAAAATTACAGAATTTGAAAGGATGAAGGGCTGATTAGGCCTTGCTGGCCTTCCTATCTTGGAAAGTGCAGGTCTGTCCCAGGTCAGAGGCGAGTGATTAACCTGTGAGCTATCATGCCAGTATGCACACATGTACATCCCAGTATGAGCAAATAACGTCTGATCCCCTAAATCGTGGTACGCAAACTCATAACCCAGTCTTTTAGTCTGCAACGTGTAGCTTTCTGGGATTTCATATTCTGATTTTCCTTTTTTTTTGGAACAATTTTTATTGTTTTCCTTATAACACATAACATACGAACAGTAACCACAGTAAACATTTCACAACTACGGTTTATATAACTAACCAAACTTACTAAACTCTAATACCCCACACCACATCCCTAACCCTCCCTGGTTCCCGCCATCTGGTTTGCTGCAAGCCCTGTCCCACGTCTTGAGTTTGCTTACCACACTATGGGTGAAAGCCTTTACCTTATACGCAATCTAACCTATCAGAGACCTACATCATATCTCATGACGTGCTGGCCTCCGTAACTATCTCAGTGGTCACTGGAGCTTATAAACCTTGAACCAGGGTAATCCATGCAGACACCCTGTCAGAGCTGCCGTAGGGTCGAGGTGCACCACCTCCCTCCATACCGCAGTTTCTGCTTGTGCCCATTTCCTCAAGTCCCTCCTCCAGTCATCAACCCTAGGGCCACTCTGTGTTTTCCAAGCCATTGCCATTCAGCGTTTGGCCAGTATACATGCCAAATCCTTCATCTTAAGAATGTGCCTCGCTCCACTCGGACGTGGAAAACGACCTAGCAAGCATGCCTCCGGTGAGAGGACATCCAGTGTCAGCCTCCCCTTTGCATTTTGGCTGTCACACGCTCCCAATACTCAGCACCACTGGGCACTCCCAGAACAAATGTAGCAGGCATGCCTCCTCAGAACCACGCCTAGGACATACCCTGGTGTCTGCTCCCAGAAATTGCACCATTCGTAAGGGGGTTAGATAAGCTCTGTGTGTCACAAACAACTGAATGAATTGCAATCTAGCACTCCTGGACACTCTCTTCTGATAACCTAGAACATCCCTCCATTGTGCATCCTAAAAAGGGGCACCCAAGTCTTCCTCCCACTTACGTCTAATTACCAATGGGGTTGGGGGCCTCCCGTGAACAATAACTCATATATCCTTGATATTATGTGTCCTCTGTAATGTCATAGAAGGTGTCCAGCACTGCATGCTTTTCTAGTGACTCCCTCTACACAGGCCAACGGTCCATCAACTCCATTTTGATTGTACACTATACTAGATATTGGCCCCTGGGCAGCTCCGTGGCATCGACTAGTTTGCCAAATGATATAAACTCAGATTCCCTTACTAGGTCCTGTACCGTAGCGACCCCGCAGGGTTCCCAGGCAGCACAAATCCTCTACCGCACCTGCACGGAGGAGGACACCACTGACACCCTGGGGTTTGAGAAGAGATCGGATCCCTCAATCTTATCATTTTAAGCGCCCTCTCCCACAAGCGACCCCCCAGAGACACCAGGGTCGATCCAAATTGAGCCCTCGGCCTCACGGTCCACAGCCATTCCTTCAGGCAATAATGCGGCACAGTTCGCGTAAGCATCCGCGTTGCAGCATAGGGGTCCTCAGCCCACCAGTCTACTGCAAATTGCAACTGTCCTGACAGGTAATACAACTCAAAGTGTGGGACCCTAATTCCTCCTTTGTCGTGAGGTCTACGGAGGGAGGCACGTGCAATTCCGGATATTCCACCGTTGCACAGGAAACCCACACACAACGCATCTAGCACCTTAAAAAAGGACTTTTGGACGTAATAAGGGATGTTTACACAACAGTGTAACAACCTCGGCAAGACCACCATTTTCTGCAAGGCCACACTACCCATTACCGACAAGGGCAGTCTACTCCAAAACAAAATAGAATTTGTATCCCCTCCAAGGTGTGCCCAGTGTTGTTCTCATGTTCTAATGCCGTATTGTGGTATATGTTAACTCCCAGATATCTGAACATGTCTACCGACCAATTCAATGTCAAGACCGGCAGTGTATGTTCGCTCCTGCTCACTAAAGTGGCCAATGGGAATAGGGAGGACTTATCCATGCTAATCTGTATCCCCAACAGCTCTTCAAACAGCTTCAGAATCTCAATAAGCAATTGTAGATTTTCTTCAGGATTCTGGATGTACGGCAAGGTGTCATCAGCGTATAGTGATATGAGGTGGTAATCCCTATCTATGGCAATGCCCACCTCAATATACTCGGACCTCAGGTATTGGGCAATCGGTTCCATGGCCAGGATGTAGAGCAGCAGGGACAACGGGCATCCCTGTCTGGTCCCTTTCTCAAGCTCCCAAGTGTCTGAAATATGTCTTCCAGTTTTTACTCTAGCCAATGGCTGGGTGTAAATCAGCCTCACCCATCTCAGGTACATCTGCTGAAAGCCCAGCATGCCCATAACTGTGTATAGCCATTCCCACCTCACTGAGTCAAATTACTTGACTGCACACGGGGTTGTCCCAGCCGATTTATAGTCAATGAAGTGATGCAACCTACGTACGTTCCAAGACATGTTCCTGCCTGGCACATACCCAGTCTGATCTGGGTGAATAATCATGTGGATCACCTGCTTTAACCAGTTTGCCAAGACCACAGTCAGGATTTTACTATCCTTATTAAACATGGACAAGGGTCTGTACGAGCCGTACCTCGTAGGTGGCTTCTGCAGCTGCAAGAGCGGTATAATAACTGACTCTCTGAGACTGAGGGGAAGAACCCCTGCCTCGAAGGCATCCTGAAATGAAAAGGAGCTGAGGAGCCAGTTCATCTACAAATTCTTTATAGAACTCTTCAGGTGGGCCATCCAAGCCCAGAGATATGCCAGGGGGTGATGCCCAAATCGAGCATTTTATTTCTTCCAATGTAATGGGCTCTTCTAAACTCTGGCTCGCCTCTTGACTCAAACACTGCAGGTCTATGTCGTCGAGCACCTCCATCATAAGTGACTGCGACACCTGCGGACCCCACAATAGAGGGCGCCATACAATTCTTTAAAGGATGCATTAATTCCTGCCTGTGTCCTTGTATCACATGAATCAGGGTCCTCTGCCCCCCTCTCTTGTACAGATAGGCCAGTAGCCTACCTGGTTTATCCCCTTCTTTATGTTGTCTCTCCATGTACATGCGTAATTATGTTTACCTATTCTTTCCCAGCATTCCGGGCATTTGTTCTTAAGTGACTCTATATCCCTGGCTGCCCCGATTCTCTCTGGGGCTGGATTGCTCTGCTTGGCGTAACTGTTCTTCTGCTTTAGTTAACTCCTCACCCATCCGGCTCTGTACAGAGCTGGATTCTGCTATGGCTACACCGCTGATGACCACCTTAAGGGCTTCCCATAATATACCTGTACTAGGAACACTACCCTCGTTATGTTGGACATATTCAACAATGCTATTTTTAATACTGTCTAGAAATGGAACGTCTTGTAAGGATTTGCTTTGCAGTCTCCATGTAGGAACTGGGGTTCTAGGAGGTATGAATTGCCACTGCAAGTTCAGAGGCACATCGTCAGACAGCATTCTGCAACCATATTCGTCAAACATGAAGCCCTCCACACTCTCATGATCGATAAAAAAGGTAATCTACCCTGGTATGGACTGAGTGCGGGGAGAGTAATGCGAATAGTGCCTGGTGTGGGGATGCAGAATTCTCAAAATATCTACCATGCCAAATGCCTCTAAAACCCCAAAACCCGTGGAGCAGGTTCACATATCTTTGTATCAACCTATCCATTTGCATGTCTAATGTACAGTTGAAGTCCCCCCCATATTACTTTGCCATTCCTATATGTGCTAAGCCTGTGATATAGCAACTGATGAGAGATACCACGACTTGCTATTGGAACCATTGTACTAACGCCATTCTACCTTTCTCATCCTTTTTCACCTGGATTGCTCTAAAGCACCCCTCTAGCATAAGCTGAATAGGGAGACCCAAACACCTGACCCCGCCATTTACCCATCAGCAGAGCTTACCTCTCGGCAGTGAGGTGCGTCTACTGCAATAATGCAATATCAATTTTCCTCCTCAGTAAGGAAAAAACTCTACTATGCTTCACAAAGTTATTCAGACCCCTCACATTCCATGTGAGCACATTCATTGGACTAGCCATCTATCCAGTGAAGTTGCAGCCAGCCTCTCCCCCGCAGGCCCCTCCGGTACCTCTTGGGTGCACTAAATTGTGATGTAAGCACTCTCACGTCATCCACAATCCCTCTAGGGCAACTTGCTGGCAAACCTCATCCCACCCCATTACCAACACTCCATAACATTAGCCCCACACAGTAACCCATGCATGGATTTATCCGCTTCTCGCAACATCCACTGGTGCATATGCACAGCGGGCGGTCACAAAAACAAGTACCCAAGTAAAAAATGAAAAATGTCAAACACCACACACAGGGGAACAAAGAAAACCCAAGTGGCCCCGGGGACCTAAACATTCACTTCATTAGGCATAGTGTCATTGCTAATAATTTGGAACTGACACTGGAAAAAGGCTATGTTTTTATACAACACCTTCAATCGCGCCGGATAAATCAGCATGTATCTCAAGCTGGCCAATCTCAGCCTAGCTTTGACTGCCCAGAGCTGAGCTTGATTTTTGTGTACCTGAAAGGTATAATCAGGATACACCACAGGTCTGCCGAGTCCCTACGCAGGACCCCCCCACCTCAAGAACCCCAGGAACTTCTCACGGTCCTTATCATTTAGGACCTTAGCTATTATAGGTCTGGCGGGTACCCTGGAGGGCCTCTTCATGCCAGGGCCCTATGCGCTCTCTCGATTTTGAAGCCCTGGGAAAGGCTCCCCAGGCCTATTTCGTGCAAAAACAAATTCTCCACATATGCGTTAGGGTCACTGCCCTCTGCCCCTTCTGGCAGGCCAACAATCTGGATGTTGTTTCTGCAGGCCCTTCCTTCAGCTTCTACTGTTCATCTTTCGAGCAAGCTCACCCTCTGTTTCAGGATATGGACCTCTTTATTCATCTCCTGGCACCCCTCTATGTTGTCCTTGACCTGGGTTTCCAGGCTAAAGGTCCTCTATGCAAGGCCTCTGACATATTGCTTCAGGAGTTCGACATCCATTTTGATCTCCTCTATTTGTGTGCCCCCTGGCCGTTTTAAGTCTGCTATACCCAACAGCAGCTGGTTGTGCCTTCCCATGGCATCTTTGTCTTTCTCCTGCGATGGTACCTTCTCCTCAGCAGTGGTCGGCTCTTGATGTGGGGTCCTGGCAAAGGCATTCATTGTCGTCTGACCCGCGCTGTGTTTATTGGCTTTTGAATGCATTCTTCATCAATTGCCTGGCCCAGCCGAGAACTAATCTTAGGGGTCACCTGTCTGCAGCAGTAGCACACCCCCATCTAAAGGTTGGTACCTCCAAGGGGATGGCCGCACAGAAGCCAATTTGTCCTGAGGCAGTTTATCAACAATCCCAGGGACCCCAGTACAAACTGTATTGACCTCCCAGCAAAGAACCACCGCCGACACTGTCACAACCAGGGTCGCAGTAGGGCCTCTGCTCCCACTCCTCTGCAGAATTCCCAGATCTTCAGGCAGCCGCAGCAATTACTATCATCACTGCTCCTCTGTAGGGCTCCAGTCACTCTCATAGACTCCCCTGAACCACTGTGGCAGCAGCACTCTGTGCCTGACTCTTATATACTCCACCTTAGCAGCTACAGGCATACAACAGGCATACAACAGGGGTCCCTAGCAAGAATGGCTCAGCCTCCCCACATGGGTAAAGTCAAGCACCGCTGTGTTGCCCTCAAGCGAGCCAGCAAGCTATGCTCCACTATAGGCTCACAAAGTCCACCTTGCGGCTGATTGCACCAGGCAGAATCCTTCTCTGGTTCTTCTCCATGGCCATCCTTCTATGTATTTCCCCCCAGTGCTGACACTTAGCTGTCCAATGTCCTCACGGGTCCCATTCACAGATCAGGAGCAGGATCACTGGTGGCCCTTCATTCGCACACTCAGCCGTTTTTGTATTTAGTCCTAACTCCAATGTGAGGGAGCTGCGGCTGTGTTACAATTCACTGCATGGAAAGCGGCCTTCGTGCAGGACACAATTGCACTATGTGCAGGAGACAATTGCCAGCACTGCTGTTTACTGCTGGCATCAGCGTAATGGCACCTGGGCCGGCCGCCATCCTACGGGGTCATCAAGGTGCCCTCCTAATTGGCCTTGCAGCAAGTCCACCACAATTTTTCACCCAACCAGCAGGGCGACACACAGCAGCCACCCAGTATTCCACCTTCGAGTGTTGGCAACGAGCCTCCAAGGGGCCACCCGCCTCCATCAGCACACAACCCAAACCGTCAGCTGCTCCCGTGCCACAGTCGGTTCGGTACCACTTTGATCACCTGGTCGCACATCTCCTAAAGCTGCATCTCCTCCTACTCACACCACGCTGATCCTCCTGTGTCAGCCTCCTTATCTGCCCTGCACGGGCACTATATTCCTCGGAGGAGAGTCCGTATTATGGTCTGCATCAGGCTGCAGGCCATAGATTGCTGTCTGCAGTAGGAACTACTAAAGCTCAGTGGAACAGCAGCGGGACGCCAGGCTCCGACCACACATAGGAGGATAGGAGTGGCGGCATGGGTTTTAGGTGGGGTCCAAGGATGCCTGTGCCCGGGCCACAAAAACAGTCATTATGGCACAGCAACTCGGAGAAGAAAATGCACCAAAAGAACGAAACAGTGATAGGGGTTAATGGGCAGGAGAGGGCCATGGAAGAGAAAAACTATTAACAGGACTGCAGGGACCATGCAAAAGAGGATTGGGGCATTTGGTGAGTACCTGTGCAGACAGGGAAGAGTCTTGATTTTCAAGCGTTATCAGGGGATACCCGGGGCATCCCGTGGGCAACTACACTGCCGCTCTATCTGTAGTTTGTTGCCATTATCAGGGGAATATCAAGTGAATCCTGTGGGGGAGAGAGTGAAATAAAAAAGGTAATCTTACATCTGCAATGATCACATCTCCTAGGCAGGGCACAGTAGATCTCTATGCTGAAGGTCATGGCAGGTGGGCCCCAAAGAAACCTATGTGTGCAACATGTACAGAGTCCACGGCCAAAGGCAGTGGCCACTGGCAGCCATGGATAGTGGGCACCAATGAAACCTTTTGTGGCAACATGGCCATTGGCCATGACCAAGGGCCATGGCTAGTAGGAGGAAAAGAAATCTATTGTACAGTGCCCACTGCCGAAGGCCATAGATAGTAGGCTCAGAAGAAACCTATTGGTGTAACCTGTACAGTATCCACGGCCAACGGCCAAAGGCCATGGCTAGTGGGCTGCAAATAAACAAATTGGTGCAACATGTACAGTGGCCACAGTCGAAGGCCATGGCTAGTGGGCCCTAAGAAACCTATCGGTGCAACATGTACAATGGGCACAGCTGAAAGCTGAGATGAATGGGCCCCAAAGAATCATATTGGTTCAACATGTACAGTGTCCACAGCTGAAGGTCATGGCTTGTGAGACCTAAAGAAACCTATTATTGCAACATGTACAGTGGCCATGGCTGAAGGCCATGACTAGTCCGCCATGAAGAAACTATGGTATAACAAAACCCTTGAAATTCAGTGAAACATTAGTTGGGATAGAGTTAAGGTGGGCAGATTTAACATGACAAATACATAGCAACATAACCTTTGAAACATAACCTTTGAAATTCAGTGAATTTGAGAGTGAAAGTGATGAGATTTTATACAACTAAACCCCTGAAATTCAGCAGTTCCATTTTGAGCAAGTTCATCTTAAATATCTATCCCCTGTTGCGTAGCGTATAACCACAATGATGACATCACAGATGCCCTGGCCAGTGAGCATGGTGTTTTTTACACACTACCAGGCCTTCAACCTTGTCCACTTTACATGCTGCCCTGATATGTTTCTTTTGAAACCAGAAGGTGGCCATGGCCTTTGGCTGTGACCACTATACATATCTTACAGGCCCAATAGCCAGGGCCTTTGACCCTGGCCAGTGAGCACACTCTACGGTTGTACCCACTGTATACTTTAAAACACTACCGGGCCAATAGCCACAACATTTGGCTGTGTCCACTGTTCTCCCAACATGTTCAGTGGCCACCACGAATAAACTATAGTATAACAAAATCCTTGAAATTCAGTGAAAAAACTTTAGGAATAAGAGAGTTAAGGTGAGCAGATTTTACGTGGAAAAATACATAGCAACACAACCTTTGAAATGTAGTGAAAAAGCCTTGTTTAAGAGAGAGTTAAAGTGATGAGATTTAACACAACCCCCCTCCCCCCACCGAAATTCAGCAAATACATTTTGAGGTGAGTGAGCATGGTCTTCGGCTGTACCCTCTGTATATTTTAAACACTACCAGGCTACTAGCAATGGCCTTTGCCCATGTCCACTGTACATGTTCTCCCAATATGTTTCTTTTGGACCCACTAGGTGATCACATATTTGCTGTGGCCAATATGCATGTCTTTTTGGCTCAATAGCTAGGTCTTTAGTCCCTGACCAGTGAGCACAGCCTTCAGCCATGCCCCCTGTAAATGTTAAAACATTATTGCGCCACTAGCCATGGCCCCACTGTGCCCCTAGCCATGGCCTTCACCCATGGCCAGTGGGCCCCGGTCTTCGGCAGGGCCCATTGTACATGCTCCCCCAAAATGTTTCTTTTGGACCTACTAGGTGGCCATGGCCATTGTCTCGCCCATTATACATGTTTTTTTGAGCCCACCAGCCAAGGTCTTTGGCTGTGCCCACTGTATATTGTAAAAACACTACTGTAGTTATGGTTAAGTTGCTCCACCCTTAGGAAGAGCAGTTTTTGGGCAGCTTATAACTTTTGTGCTGTTTGACAAATCCTCACAGAACTTCTAAATAAAGTATGCTGCCACGGAGTTGTCAGTTTTAAACGATCCCAACAGCCAAGACATTTTTAAAAAAACAATCTCATTGACACATCTATCCAAACAGTAGTACTGCTTTGGAACACATGTGCCTCTATGATATAGCCCAACATTATACCTACAAAATAATGTTATGCCAGATGAGACACCCAGCAAATACTCAGTTTTAAATTGTGAGGCAAGCCTTTCAAAACCCACCCTAATCAACCATGTAAATTTAATATTAAAAAATACAGACCATAGCAGACTTTATTACATGGCCCTAGTGTAACTGTTCAAACCTTGGAGAAAAGAGGAAGACGTGGTAGGTGACCATGACACATTTGAAACTGCATTCAAGGCAAATGAAAGCAGTATAACAGATGAACATTTTAAACAGTACACATACAAGTTGGACACAGAAATGCCAAAAAGAAGAATACATAGAAACAATACTTTATAAAGATACTCCTCAATGGAGTCAACTATACATTACAGGAATCCAATAATCACTTGAAGAAGCACTTATTGAAAATGAAGCAGGAATATCAATTAATGAGGTAGAAAACACCATGTATCAATTCAAACAATCTAAAGAAGATTTGTCAGTGCTCAAATCACAGTTAAACGACGAACAACTCAGCATTTACCTAGAAGTCAATGAAGGAACTGAACATGTTTAAAACATGAAAATGAAACTTGCAGTTGTAAAGATTATAAACCTCTGCTCATATACGAAACTGGTGAAGCTGCTTTTGGCAAAACCTTCTTAATTAAAACAAATCTGGACAATTGTAAAAGAAAAACAAACAACCTTTCTGATGCTGTAGCGGCCCCTGCAGGTCTTTCTGCTTACAACATAGAAGGTGTACATTTACACTAACTACCCCTCCTCCCAGTAGAACACCAGAAAAAATGTGAATATTACCAATCTTCAGCAGAAGCTGCAACTGAAATAGGTTGAATTCTAGGACAGAGGAAAGTCCTCCTAATAGATGAAGTAAGCATGTTTAAAAACATTATGCTTGCTTTAATTAATCTATGAATGCAGTAAGTCCTAAAAACGGGTTAAGAAGAATTCTTTGGAGGAAAACTAGTTATTTCTTTTTGAGACATACTACAATTAACACCAGTCCAAGGCCAACCCATATTCAAAACATTAGGACACAAATAAGGCTGCAATAGGCTTGGCAGCATTAGCAATTTAAATCTGTGGTGTCATTTTTACAACAGAGAACATACACAAACCATGCCTCAGTCTGCAGATCTAACATATGCTCACATTCTAAAAAGCATTAGAACCGGTCGCTTACTGAAGACACACAATCTTCCTTAAAAAATAGACTAATACATGAAATGCATGGACAAAACAAATCTAGCCCATATGTGATGGAACAATTAAATCAACCAAAAACACCACTGCATGTGTTTAACGCAAACCTTGGCAAGCTGGAACCCATTCAATGAAACAATGCTGAAAAAAGAAATTCAACCCTTAGTGCATATCAGCTCCACAGACAAACTAGAAGTGCATGGCATGATACTTCCGTTGTGTCAACAAGCAACAGGATAGCTCAGCGGCAATGTGCTCGCCTTGGAAGCAAGATGACACGAAGCAATGCAGGTTCGATTCCCGGGTCTGCGCTTAAAAACCTCTGGGTATATAAGCGCGTTATAAATACGCAACTAAGATTTTAAAAAAAACAATTACGCAACTAAAAAAAAAATATTCCTGTAACAGCGCCTCGATGCCCGCGGGCTGTTTGAGCGCTTTAAAAATGCAAAATAAAATAAAAAAAAAACAGAATGACTGAATAGCCTAGAAAAATGTATTACAAACTAGATAAGAAAAAATATTTATTTTGTGTCCAAACTGCACAGTGATACTAAAATGTAAACTTGACATATAACAAGGTTTTGTAATGGAGCAATTTCAACAGTTTTTGGCTACCAAACATATGCAAATGAAAACAATATCCAACTTGACAACATTCATTTTGACAAACGTGCAGAAATTAAAAGAAATTCCCTGCACAACAACACATGTCCTTCTTTTCAAAGAAATGTATGTAGGTAGAGAACATTTTTCTCTGTATCTTGTACATGCTGTCACTATTCACAAGACACAAGGGGCCTCATTACGACTCAGGCGGTAAGGGTTTTACGGCGGCGTAAACAGCGCCGACCCTTACCGCCTGATTCCGAGGTCCCTTAGCGCCATGGCAGATTTAACACCTGCTTTTAGCAGGTGTTAAAATCCATGGCGCTAAGGGACCATGTTGTTCATTACGCCACCGTAATTTACGGTGGCGTAATTAACGCCTTCCCCACTCCCATTATGCCCTATGGGGCAAAAATGGGAATGGGGAAGGGTAAATGGGGATTGGGGACTTACCACCCCGCCGACCTCGGAATGGGGCGGTAAGTCCGCCTACCACCATGGCGTAAACATAGTTTACGCCATGGTGGTAAAGTCACGGCCTAGGCGGTAATTTACCGCCTGGATCGTAATGAGGCCCAAGGTCTAATTCTCGACCATGCACTTGTTAACATTGGAAGCACAGTCTTCAAAGAAGGTGTGAGTTAGCACTTTCCTGTATTGGCACACTCAACAGTCTATTCTTAGTTAACTTTGAGAACTGAGAAACAAAGCACTTCACTATAAAATAAATCTTTCAGATTTCATACACGTGGAAACATACATGCACTCTCTGCAACTATGTTTCACTCACATGAGCACATCCCTAATGAATGATTTTTGTATGTATCTTTACCAAAGTATAATTCAATTCCATTTCAATAGCTTCAACAAAATATAAATCATGACATATTATGTTCTTTTGCAATTCAGACAATTGTTCCAACGTACAAATAGACCAACATGCCCAATATGTAATATTAATGCTTTTAAGATACAAAGAAGATGGCAATATAAATAACTGTAAACTGAATAACTTTACACATGATCAAGCATCTCTTGGTGAGAAAACCTTCACAACAGTAGGCATAATATAACACATTAATGCCACAACTAATTCAGGACACTATACTTTATATGTGAAAAAAGGAAGAGGATGGTTTGAAGGTAACAACACTTCTGTTACTCAAAAACATAGGCTACCAGAAAATCTAACAAATGCCTAATTAATATTCCTCAAACCCAAATGTCCTCGTTGAATTACAAGTAAAACTGACATCTCCGTGGCAGCATACTTTATTTAGAAGTTCTATGAGGATTTGCATTAACCAGCAGCCCTTTCCTCCCTTATATCATCAAAAGAGACGCCTGTGCGTGTTGGGGCGTGCAGCGCTGGTGCGCTGTGTCATCTTGTGCTGGCTGGTAAGACTTTCCATATTAAACAGATACTGGCTGCTCTCTATCCTCTAGCTCTTATGGCGTATCAGTATAATTATGGTTTACCTGACTGGATTTAGTCTACTTCTAGCTGCACAAACAGCCACTCAGGAGGCCATTGTTAGCAAATATATTAATGAGCTAAAGAATTGTGAGCAGACCACCTCAGCTGAAAATAGATACATTCCCAATGCTATTTATACCTTGCACAAAGATTATTCTACAATATCCTCTCCTGTACTTTTTGAGGAATCTGCAGTTTTTTTACTTCATCGACTAGCCAAGCAAATACTGCCTCTCTTACATCAGATGTTGATAGTATTGAAGTAGACATTAACATTGCTATTGAGAATAGCATAGACGATGTTTCCCCTGTTACAATTGTAGATTAAGATAGGTGCCCTCTTGGTCTCCCTAAGTATTATTAAATCATCCCTTTTGAACACTTGGCCATTGAACAGACATGCCAATGATGTTCATGACTACACTGTGGAATAATTTATTGCTTTGTTATGCCTAACGGAAACTTGTTTGAAAGACTCCAGTGGACCTAAAATTGACTTGGCTGTACATAGGGATGATGATTTTATTGCCAAAACCAGAAACATCGTAATGGAGGGGGAGTTGAAATTAAAAAGGCTGGAGGGCACCATGTTCAGTTAGATACAAATATTAATAAAGTACTTACATTGAAACTAGACACTGTCATATAGTCAGTGAACTGGATAAGGAGAACCGCAGAGAAAACGTCCCTGCCATCAAGTGCACCAATACAGTTTTTGAGTATACTACTGATTCAGACACTGGGTGCTTTGGCAGCATCATGTAGTATATGACTCAGAAAGCACCTATGAGAATGAATGAAAACTGTAAGGGCTAGACTCATCATAACAACTGGTTCGCCCCAATCCTTGAAGGCCTTAAAAAGAAAAAAAGCAGAATGTATCTGGCGTAAATCTAAGTTAGATAACCACAAAAAAGTATGGAAAACCCATGAGTAATTTTACAGGTTAGCAGTTTAAGAAGCTAAGGAAAACGTTATTTAATGATCAGATAAACAGTTCTGAGAATAACATCAAAAAGCTTTTTGAAATCTTTAAAATGCTAGAGAAGTCGAACGTCCAATCACAGGCCTTTATCCCACTAAAGATGACTGTATTAGAACAAAACACGCATTTGCTTAGAATGTTTCCACTGTATGGGAAAAAAAATAAAAAGATCTGCTTGTTGGCTCACACAATCCAAAAAAATTACATGCCTGATGACTTAATAAACAACTCTAAAGATTTAAAGCAAGTGGCAAACTGTTTAGAGTTCTCTTTCTTATCTTTTACTCTAGCAGAAATGAAAAAGGTATCAGGAAAGATTCACCCTACCTCTTGTTTTGATGATGTTGTGCCATCTAAACTGATCCTTGAGAAGAATAAATGATTTGCCTCAATACTTACACAGTTCATAAATGCTTAATTTACACATACTAGCATTCCAGACAGTATTATAAGCATCGGTTACCTAGTAGGGATTGAATATGATAACCATATGAGGTTATGGTGATGATTACATTCTGTGGCCTCAACTAGTTAGCCTAGACTACCAACCCCCAGCTGAAATCTGAATGTCAGGTTTTAAGTATTTACTGTATAGTGTTACAGAGAAAAGCTTAACTGTAATGATGCATATGTTGTATTGTGTTAAATTGATTTTATTTTAAAATGACTCTGTAAATGCTCTTCTTTTCACATGGAAATATCTGAATATGCAAATAGGTTTTTTCAGATCTGCCATACAAAGCCAAGCCCCTTTTGGGAGGCAGGATTTGATTTCTACAGGGTGTAATTGCAGTGAACTTCCCATCTGGAAAGGGGGGGGGTATAATTAGATAGGACTATACAGTACCCAGCCCCCATTGTCATTGTTCAAAACACAAAAAAACATGAAAAAGTGACTCAGGACTGCTTGCCCCATGGACTTGTTACACTACTCACATGATCACAAACTTTGCACTTCCTATTCCAGCTCACTGATAAGGACTAGAGTTCTGGTTGGCTAAAAAGTAGGTTATTTAGCAAAGAATGGAGTAGAAATCCCTGTTTGGTTCATGCTAAAACCTTCTCTGAGCACCGAAATATCCCTCCTTTTGCTTGTTAGAAACCCCACAAATCCTGCGAGTGAATGTGATCTGTCAGTTATTGATGGGGTATGTTTCAGCCACTCCACACTGTTCTAATTTGGCAAGAAACTCTCTGAACCTGGAGGTCAGTGCACCATTGGAAGCAACGACATAGGCAGTCAGGAAGTGAAGAACAGTAAGAGGGTAAAAATAGGGCAACTGTAATATCCCATTATTCACCCTGTCCCTGGAATATGTTAGGCAGCCTCCATTCAAAACTTTGGTAGTGACCTGTATACACTACTATTTAAAGAGCATCTTGGACATTTCTGCTATCTTCATTCCATTATTCTGGACAGCCCTTTCCTCAACCACTCATGCCCATCTTAGCTCATGTGCTACCTCTGCATCGTTCTTTGTTTACCCTTGGATGCATCCTATAAGTCCTGCATTCAGTTGCTTTCAGCTATGTTCACGCTTTATAAAATCCATACATATAAAAGCTGCTGTTTCATCATGACTGCTAGAGTCTTGGTTGTCAATGAACTGGTTTTGAATTTGTTGAGTTTCTCATCTGTGAGAGAGTTGAAGGTATGAACCCATTGAATTGAAGAGGAATGATCTTTTCTATTGGGTAGGCTAAATCCTGGTGGCTCTCAACTGGGATTGCATGTAGGCTGTCAGGCTGATACACATGCCCTGTGCTACAGTAACCATGTGTATTAAGGCTAATTCATGAATGCCCATTGAGCCGTACTTACTATCACTGATCCCTGAGATCAAGAGACGGTGCATGTCCAGGCAGAATCCTTTCCATTGGATCTCCCCAAAGCTGATGGTTACAGCCTGCTAGGACTACACTTGCTTTTTCCTGGTAACAGTGCAGAGATCTTTTACTGTTTTCCTATAATGGTCAGAAACACTGCTTACTTACCCAGGGCATAGGACATAAAGCCACATTCTCATTCACAAGGGCTATATCTGCAGGTTTGTCATACTGCACACCTTCTCTAATTTCAAAGGAACATGCTTGGCAGCAATGTGTTTCCATAAAGAGAACATTTAATATGGCATAGTACTTTTCTTTGTGGCTTCATTCAGGAAACCCTGCTAGATAGTAATGTCTGCAGACCCATCTCTACAGGTCGTCAATTGGAGTCATTTATCAGTGCAATCTAAAGCGTGTGAGTGCACCAGCGAGTGCTGTGTCACTGGCACTAACTATGGATTCCCCCACGATACAGCTCTGACTGGATTTTCGCTTGTCAGCTATGTGATCCGTGTGGAGGGTGTTCTCTAATCTCTGTGAACTATGGAAGCGGTCTGCTTCACACTGCTGACGCCTCAGACTTGATTTCTGAACATTGTCTAAGTTGCTTCATACAAACGTAACTATTAGTCTCTCATGTTTTCTTTCTTTTGTCTAATAGTGTGCTAACCCACGTCCCCTTGTTACCCGTTGTTCCTACATAACCCGGAGCGCGGGCGCATCGTGTCAGTGCACCGGCTAGTGCTGTTCCGCTGTTCAGCGGTGCAGAGGTGCTCATAGCTTGCTGATTGCATATTAACATTTAAGCACCAGCTCATGGCGCTATATACTCTAACCTCGACCATGCCTGAGCAGGCAGCCACACTGTTTGAAAATCAACATAACCATAGGTCTTTAAACCACTGGTTGAGCTTAAAAAGGCTGTTGTGTTTTTTTTTTTACATGCAATGTCAAAATGTCAATCTTTCTTTTAATCTCATTACAATTGAATATGAGTATCCAAGTCATTCGTTACTATCTTAGCCAAGATTCTTAAGAATAATACAATAATATTGCAGCAGTTAATTACTGCATATGGTCACCTTTTAAACCACAATAATATTTATCACAATGGATATAGTTTCCAATTAGACTGTGTTTAAGAACACATCTTTGGCAGATTCTCTAATCTGTATAACACATTTGGATATACATTAATTGATGTACAAATGCCAATATGGAAACCATACAAATATAAAATCAAATGACAAACTTCACTTCAGTGCTATACAGACAAATCATATACTGACAATTATCATAAGCTATTTTTTCAATCATTCAAGGTTTGATACATGGTTTCAAGTTTCAGATTAATAGTTGTTAAAAATCTACAAAGTGCCAGAATAAGTCTTATACTGTTGACCCACATGCAAGCTAACCAAAGCCATTCTCTTTTGAGTGAATTCAAGCCTAGTCCTTCTGTGTCAAATATGTGTAGTCGAGTTTCCTCAAAGTGTGGACAGAAAATGACTAGGTGTTTGGTTGATTCAACCTGCACCCCGTTGTTGCAGAACCTACAGTCCAATTGACTAGCAGGTTTTAGAAATGATTGCCAGCATCCAATTCTTTCAAGGGTCAGCAGTTGATTTGGCTTAAACCGGAGATAAGTTTCTCTAGCTTTATTACAAGGAAATTGAATTATGTATGGTTTATTCGGTAATATTGTAGTGCTAAGTTTTGCTGCCTCTTTGTACAAGTTGAATTCAGACATACCATTTGAAGTCTTGCACCAATCGTGATCAAATATACGAAGTTTAACATGTGCTAATCTAAATTCCAAATCTGACGGTTTAGTGCAATTTCAGCGAGTAAGGAAACCATATGATCGTAATATTTTGTAATTGACGGAAGGGAGGAGGCAATCAGCATCTGGCCCATATCCTCATATAAGGAGTTAGTTGGAGGATATGACATTTTGGCTAAGTTTGACAATAGCCGCCAGTTATAGCGCACAGACAAAGCTATAACTCCAAATTCTTGCCTCAGTACTATGTTGGGGATAGACTTAGCTAAGCATAGAGCACCCTTCCATAACCGTCCTTGAAGTTCATCAAGGAAATTATCGATGTGTACAAGGCACATGTCTAGGGCAAACAAAAGTATGGATTCAACTTTAAGGATATAAAATTGGATTAATGGAATTAATGAACATGTACAGTACTTCACATAGACCATTTGCATTTAGGTTGCAAGGGGGGCCGCTTTTTTGTTCAAAGTCTCTTTCCACATTGCTAAATAATTTGAGTCTGAGATTGTATAGCCAAGGTATCGAATTGAGGGGACTACAGCAATTTGAACATCTTCACGGGTCCATTTATATGAAGATTATTTCCTCTTGAGTATCCTAAATACCACAATGTTTGATTTTTCTACATTGCAATAAAGATTATGGTTGCTACAGTAAGAGGCAAATAACTACAATTTGGCTTGAAGACCGCTAGGGGTGCGGTCAAAGATGACAATATCATCGGTGAAAGCTAACCAATGGATTTTTAAATGACCAAGTCTTGCCGGATACGAGATCTGCTTATCCCAGATTGCATTTATACCACATAAGTATAAGTTGAAGAGGGTGGCTGCTAAGTTGCATCCCTGCTTCACACCAATGTCGATAGTAATGGCATTAGTGGTTGCACCAGCATTTTTAACTCTTACAAAATATGAGGTGTTTGCATGAAGTTTAGAAATTAAGTATATAATATAGGGAGGTATGTTCATAGATGCCATTTTTTTCCCAGAGCAGTGAACGTATCACGCAATCAAAGGCGGATGTAAAATCTATTGATGCCATATACAAAGGACCAGAGTTTTGCACTTTTATTTTCGCTAAGAGATGGGCCATTACTGTTGCATTAAGTGCAGTCCCCATCCTTGCACGAAACCCAATTTGGAACCGTGACAGGATTTTGAGCTGTCCGATCACAGTTCGCAGCTCGTGAAGCAATAGAATGGCAAAAACTTTAGCGGCGGTATCAATTACGGCAATCGGTCGAAAGTTGGAAGGGTCCGATCTTAAGCCCTTTTTGTATATAGGAACAATGATAGAAGATAACCAGGAGACAGGAATAGATGCAGTCGCTAAGATATTATCAAATCGTTTTTTGAGAATCTGAGCCCACATTACTGGGTTACGTTTAAAGACACAAGAAGGAATGCCATCTGGGCCAGCTGCTCTGGAGTAGTTCAATGCGTGTATCCTATTTTCAATATCAATTGCGGACCATAATGGAAAGGAGCAGGTTACCGACCCAATATTCTTTAATCCTCGATCGACAAAACTTACAGGGAGGGAGAATTTTTTTCCAAAAATATTTTCCATAAGTCCGCAGATATCATTGATGCCTGGTCTGTTGGTAATGCAATTGAACTCGCCCTGAGCATAGCCCAGGTAGATCGTCTGTCTTTGTGACAAAGTGTGGCAAACATTTTTTGATTATTTAGATTATGTAAGAACTGTTTATGGTTTCTGCATTTGTTGCGATATGTATTAAGAATAGTTTTTTTTTCTCTCCGAAATTCCTCCCATGGCGGGGAAGCTTTTCTAAGTTCACGCAGAGCCAGGTTCTTGATTTTTTTGGCTACAGAAAATGTGGTAGTATTAAATTCTTGTGGTAGAGGCAAAGGAGCATTACATATCTCTCTCAAGGTGGTTGTTACACTAGATATGATATTTGATAATCTACAAAGTTCAGCTTGCGCAGAGCAGTGAATATGGGGGAATCTATGAAGATTCGAGAGTTGTGTAGTGATCATGTCATTCATTTTATCACAGAGTTTTGTAGACCAGCGAATTGATAAACCAGGACGATCCCCTTCAAGAAAAGATTGTTGCTGGTCATTGCTAAGCATAGCCCCATATACCTCTAGAGACAACTGGATTATGAAGTGATCACTACAGCCAGGATAGTAAATAGCAATTTTACTAGATATTTGCTGTAAGTTCGCTGAAATAGCAAAATAGTCAATACAGGAAGTGGCCACACCCCTCCTCCATGTGTAGTAACCATCCTTGGCATCAAAAGGAAGAAAATCAAGTTCCCAAGGTGCTAAATAGTCTTGCAATAGTTGAATTCTATAACTCGCTTGATATTGAGCATCAGTAGTACCGTTAATCATATTCAATTTTAAGCAATAGGCATTAAAATCTCCTCCCAACAGTATCCCACAATTTGGATATAATGCTACAACTTCATCAAAAAGTTTATCAAGCTCTTGGAAGACAGTTGTTATTTTTAGTAGTGCCGGGTTGTGATAAAGAGAGACAATGAGCAAGGGATCATACCTTTTGTCATTTAATGTAACCAACAAGGCCAGTTGTGCTATAGATTTATATTCTGCTATAATGTGTATTTTTAAATTGGTATTTACACAAATGGCTATACCGCCATATGGCCTTCCAGTAAGGCCTCGTTTAGCTTTAATTTGGTAAACAGTATATCCAGGCAAGTTCTTGCTCACACATAGTTTCCTGGCATAACATAATAGCACATCTAATGCCTGAGTGCACATTATTAATCCATGTAAACAAGTTTCTAAACCACATGAGTTCCATGACAGAATGGATAGTGCCAAAGAGTGGTTACTGGGGAATGTTGTCCATTGCTGGATTTAAGGTAATGTCTAAAGCAGATAACCAAGACCAGTCCTTGCTAATATTTGATAGGCCTACAAGCTGAGCAATTATAACCGCATTAATGCCACCCTGTGAGTCGCCTAAATTTGTCTTAGGAGAATCTGGAGTGATGACCGTAATTGGAGTTTCATTAAAACAAATCGCATCGTCAGTAGAATCAAAAAGATGCGGCATCAGGCCAATAAATCATAATTCTTCCATGTATTGCATCAGCAAGTTAGTAATAATGGCAAAGTAACCCACTCAATATCAGCCGTATTCAATGTGCGTAATATTGGAATTCTGCTAAATTCTTGCAACAAAGCAGAACGATTAAGGCGTTTAATTCCATTTTTATCCAAAATAATTTCCCAACCTATGATAGTCATAGCATACTTATTTGCTTCACCCATCCCATCGTCCTCCCCCCTTTGATGCTTTGGAGATTGGGACCGTGGACCTTTCTTTGAGTTCCCCAGTGAGGGACTCTGCGAATTGGGAAAGTTGATAGCAGACTCAGGGCCATTTTCGATATTTTGCATCTGAGAGGGCACATCAGTAGGTACCAATGCCAATCAGGGTGCATCGTTGACAACATTTAAATTACTGGAGGTGGATGTCACAACCACCACCTTCCCTGTTTGGACGATTTTATTCTTGATGGGTTTAAAGAAATTGGATAAATGCATCTGAGAGGAGGGCTGTGATTTACCTTCTGTATTCAGGTGAGTTGAGGGGGAAGGAACATAGCCACAGCCATTTGAGTTTTCGACCGACCTACAGGTTTTTGGGAATGTTTATACCAATGCCAGTGCCACCTCTAAGAGCGATCTGTTCATCTGGGCTAAGGTGTTACAGGGCATTTTTGGATTCAATGGACAGTTCCTCCAAATGAATACCTTTGTGTTCATTGGTGTTTAACTGACCATCAATGTTCATAGAGATATTGTGCTCATTGAGCTTTGAGTTTTTTTAATTTTTTTATTGATTTATTTTGGACAGCAGTGTCTGGGCAAGGCACTTGGGCAGCAGTCTTCCTGCCAGCTTTTCTTTTCAGGGCTCTAAAGACTTTTTTCCTTCCTCGAGATAAAATTGCACTCTGTACCTATCAAGGGAACTTCAGGGGGTGCTATAGCAGTGCTGGCAGTAGTAGAATCGATTTTAACATTAGCATCCAAAAGATTTGTTATGGCTGAAGGACTATCAGGGTGGAAACTTTGACAATCTTCGCTGTTACCTGAGAAGGGTCCCACCTTCTGTTCGTCAGGTCCAGATTGTAAAAAAAAATAAGACCTGTTCTAGTTTCTCAGCATGTAAAGCAACCTTTTGGGATAGTTGGGCATGAGTGAGAATATGACAAGATGTTTCAGCCAGTGGAGCACTTACTGTCTGGGCAAATGATTGAGGAAATGTGTAGGTGAGACGAGGTGACTCTTGATTCGATATTTCACATACATCAGGTGATATGACATCTGTTTGCATAGTCACAAAAGCATAACAAGGTGCTGTTGCTTTCAGAGGCGGCTGAACAACGGGTTCACGTCTGAGACTATCTGCAAATATAAAACCCTCCAATTTATTGATTTTTAGAAGAATCTGAGTAAAGGAGGACTTGCAATCTCTGATCTCGTAATGCATGTATTCATATCCTCTATCTAACAAGTTTAATATCCTTGTTAGTACAGGATAAGAGGCTTCCAGGGATTGCATGTCCTCAGATGGCTCCAACAAATCAAAACCCAAAGGATGATTCAGATGTTTTTTAGTGGGTGAAAAAAGAAGACCTAATGCAGGATCCAAAGCCGCAGTTGGGTTTGAAGTTGGAGAAGAGGGACTAGAGTAGGGAAGATTATGCAGGTTAATTTTGCGGACCTCTATTTCAGAGGGAATATTGAAATCATCAGAGTCAACGGCTTTCTTGCATTGAATATGGACGTCAGCTCTATTACAACTTGGAAGTGTGACAGGAGTAGAGAGACCAACCGAGAGCCGTACCCATTTTTCAAGTGCAGCAAGCACAACTGGAGCGAGCATAGAATTGTCAGAGGGAGAGGAGGGTAATTCCTCAATTGAGTGGTTATCTGCAGCAAGTGGATCATCCATACGCATGCTAAGGAAGATCTTGCACACGGGTTTTAAGTCAAGGTTAGCATTGCTTGAAGTGGAAGTGGTAGGCGGAGAGGCATTACCGTGCTTGTGCATGTGCATAGGAAAATGCTACCTCATTGCGTACCAAATCCTGATCAGTAATGGTGCCCCACATTGCTGGCAAACAAGATACCTTACTGGGAATAGGGACAGTGTCATTACCAACACGCTTAGACAGCATCATTCTTTCATTAATTGTGCTTTGGTTGTTTTTTTTTTTTTTTAGGGTCGGTGAGGTAAGAGCACGGCCACTGCGAAGACTAGATACTATTTGTAATCAGTATGCTGGAATCAGCCAAAAACAGCCTTTGAGCCACAGGAAATGCAACAAATTTTGGAACACAATGTTAGTGCAAAATCACAATCTTTAAGTAAGCATGACCCACCTCCTCACCCTCTCATCCTCTCATCCTAACAGCCCAACAGCACTTGCAAGGCACTTCCAGGTGCGCATGCACAGTGCTCTTGAAGGCTGCTGGGAAGTGGGAGGCGCGGTCACAGAGGCGGGCGCAAAACTGAAAAAAGGATAAGAAAAAACGTTTTAAGAGAGCGTATAATTACGCGCCAGCACAAGAATGAGAACAAGCACACTCACAAGGTGCACAATGAAGCCTATAGGGTTCGAGCAAAGTCCATGGAGAAAGCAAAGTCCAAAACTATGTAAATCCTACTGGCAAAAAGAATTACTTAGATCCGTAGTTGTTTCGCCTGGGCGAGTAAAAGCAGCTTCCTCTTGCCGACTGGAGACCTCACAGCAAAGCAAAGCAGACAACACGGACCAGGGTTCCTCATCGAGAAATGCAGGGAAAAGCAACACGGCACACAAGGCGGGCAGGGAATAGCCAGTAAATCAGCCCAACAGCACTTGTAAATCAGCCCAACAGCACTGCCTATAAAGCTGTTGTGCTTTATAGGCAGTTAAAAAACTAAATGTCCTAAAGTAAAAGTGAGTGAAATAAGGAAATGTTATCGAGCAGAGAAAGATTGCATGTTAATACCCACTCTGGCGGATACCCAGAAAACTGTGGCTGGGTCGCCTGACTTCTTGATACCGCTGGAAACTACTAAGAAACATGGCGGTTGTCAGGCTGGAATATTAATACCTGCAGATGTGGGTTAGCAAGTCTCTGACATTAAGCTATTTGCTTGCACAACACAACCCCCACTATGCCCTTTTTGATATGCAAAATAGAGTGGACATTTGTGAAGGAATCAAACCTGCCTCTCCAATATGGTGAAGTGATTATCAATGCTAGAGATCATCCTCAAATACCTCTCCTATATTCCCAAATTGCCTCTGTCTCCTACTCCAAAATTGGTAGGGGAGCCAGACATTTCGGATCAACGATTTGGCCCGCTGTGTGTACCCTCAATACTAGTTGGTGAAACCAAAACAGGGTTGTGCACACCCAAACCTCCTCTGAATTTTTTTGAATTTGCCCATTTTATATCCCAACTCATCTGCCATGTCCTTTGTCAAACCCAGTCCAAGACCATCATTCGGTATGAGTCATCCACCTCATTTTTTGTATGAAACCACATTATCGGCCATCAACACAGGCATATATAGCCTTACCAAAATTTATGAAGCATTGGAAAAAAAACATGATCAGCACAATATGCTCTTCAATACTTTAGTGGCAAAAGTAGATTGGTTACCTTTTGAAATCATCCAGAAATCTGAGCCACCCACATTTGATGATAAAATCAATAATGTAGTAAATGCAGTTAACCGATCAGTTGAAATGTTTTCACCGATGACGGACATCGTGAGGGGTTGTCACACAGATGACTGAATTCCAGTCAGTTTAAATAATGTTTCATCAGCATGTGGAATAAAGGAGATCACAGATTCGATGATGGAGCAACAACCTATTAGAGAAGGATTGGACTCTGCACCCCTATTTGATTTATTCTGCCTGATCCAACACAAGAAAAGTAAGAAAGCAATCGAAAAAATAAAAAAATCAACCACCTGCACCAAGGCCAAGTCATAATAAAGCAAATAAATGTATTGATGGCTTGACGTCGCCTGGGCCCGCACAATCTGTAGCACAAAAACAGCAAGTAGGAGGTCCTAAGGTAGACACCATTGACATATTGCAAAAGGATGGGGAAATGGCCAATGACAATTCTGCTCAATATCACACTGCTATAAATACTGATCACGAACCTAATGATCATCTCGTCCTTGTTTAGTATTGATACAATAAATGAGAGCCTACACAATCCACAGGGCATGGATAGCATCCCTTTATATGTAATAACCATCAATCTGGAAGATGATTTCACACATTTTTTTACCTTGGGGCAAAAGAGAATGCGACTCCCAACTCAGATTGGATTGATGGAGAACCACCCAAAACAAATTGATAAACACTACCAACACTCTCATACTTCAAAGACGCATTTATTGGTTGACAGCAGAGAAGGGAGCACTACCCATTATAACTCCAAGTCTAACACGTCGGTGTTAACCGCATTGCATAGTCTCTTGATAACAATGCTTAATAGACACAGAACAGATCTCTTTCCAAATAAGACAACGCTCTATGTGTCCTTTAAATCAATTGCAAGCTTAAAGAAAAGAAAATGGCATGATATAAAATCAATATGTTATGTTATGCTATGTTATATGCATTTATAAGAGCGCACATATGCCCAAAGGGATCTTGGTGCTGAGCAGTAGGATGAGGGATGCAGGAGCGAACAACACATTACAAAAAGGAAGGTTTTAAGGGACCGTGGGAAAGCAAGATGGTTGGGTGGTGTACAAAGTGCCAGGGGTATCTGATTCCACGCTTTGGCAGCCACCACCGAAAAGGCCCTGCCTCCCATATGTGACCGTCTAATACGGGGTACAGAGAGAAGAGCAGACTGGGATCGGAGAAGGCGGGCAAGAACATAATGAACACACTTCTCCTGAATGTGATTTACTAGCACTTGTAAGTTAGATACAGTGGAGATATGCATCCTCTCACAGATTGTAAACAAATTATTCTGGCAAACGAAGAGATAAATTAATGCATTGTGGTTTTGACTTCTAAATATATAACGATATATCAAGACCTCAAACTAGGCACGTTTCCTATGCTATGACTGCTGCGGATGAAACATCTGATCAAATTGATACAGGTATATGCATCACTAAGCGAAAAAATAACCACCTAGTGAATAATAGCATGGACCATGTAACTCAAAGTAAATATCAACCACTTTATTTGAGCTGTGACAGAGAAAGAGGGCAGTTAACATGCAAGGTTTACTATAAGGATGAAGTTGTCCAGCCCACTCAGTGGAAATGGTCATGGATTACAAAAACCATTAGGGATACAAATCATTCTGCAAACCACTAATGCCAGGTGTTAACTTCTACACAGAAGTTATCAATAGCAATATGGGACACAAGAGGTTTTACACATTTATTCACACCGAAGGCTGGCAATCCGCTTACTAAATTTGATATTTTAATTCTACAAGAAACTTGGATTACATCCCAGCCGATCTGGCCAAACTTTGAAATATCTTGGATTTTGGCCATATAGCAAGCCAAATGCTGTCCGGCGGTAGAGATGTCATAGCGGTAAAACTTGAATTAGGAATCCATCTGGAAGCATGGGCTTCGCCACTCCCCAGGATTTAACTGACCAAATTGATAGCAACAAATCCTCAATTCCCTCTGGGCTCACAGGTGGCTATTTTAAATATCTATTGGAGCCCAGTGACCACCAAAGATGACACATTTCTTCCATTATTAGAACAAATATGAGACCTTACTGCCCTTGATGATCAGACCAATCACAGCAACAAAAATGGATGTCCTTGATGAATGCAAGGAATTTCACGATTCTAAATCGGACAGTGAACAGAGACACTCCTTCGGCATCAACTTGGAAAAGAGGTTCATCAAATGCAATTTTGGATTATGCATTTATTTCCTCCCATACAGTCAACTGTATTCAAACCTTTAATATTATTTCTACACTATTCAGCAACCATAATATTTTAGAAATCATATCAATCTTTCCTTGCTCTCCGTTCCAGAGAATACTTTAAGGTTCCTATTTCCCTTAATCAAGAAATAGGTTAAAATGGTCGGTAGTTAAACTAGATTCACTCAAAGCTTAATTCGATTGTGGCCTTAATTGTTCATTAGTCATCAAAAAATATGAGTACACTAATACTCTTTATCTGATTACGGAAACCTCCAGTCAACATGATCATCCGATATTTAAACATAAATATCTCTATGATTCGATCACTCACTCCATGAAAGTCGAACTTCGTAAAAACATGAAATATGTTCAAAATCACCCCAGAGTTGACAGAAAACAACCAATATTGTGTTCTGCATACATAGTACAAAAATGCAATTAAGCAACTTGTCGAAAGAATGCTGGCAGCTATAACTAATAAAATAACTAATAAATCAAGTGTGCAAATATGGAGTCTCCTAAAGGAAACAACTTCTAATGCTGCTTCTTCCGTTATTAAATACAGTAAATGAACAGGTTTGGACTGCTCATTTCATGGCTCTATTCTCCAGCAAATACACCCTGGTTACTCGCATTTTCAGAAAAGCGGAGCCCATTAATCTGGTCTTTGACCAGCTTGATATGCTCTTACTCATTAACAAACTTAGCACATCGAGAGCGCCTAGCCTGGATGGTCTGTCAAATTTAATACTTAAAGCCTATCCAGAGCAATGGGCTAACATCTTAGAAATCATATTTCATAAAACATCCTTAAAACAGGTGTCATCCCACTGTCATGGAAACAGTCAATTATAATTCCAATATTTAAAAAAGAGAATAGAAACGAGCCGTCAAACTATTGCCCTATTGCCCTATTGCCAGGGAAGCTCTTTGCCAGATTTATAGTGAGAGACCTTATTGTTTGGCTAAAGAATGCTAATTTGTTTGATTGCCATCAATCAGGTTTTGTTAAAGGGATAGGCACAGAAATCAACCTGATGAAATTGTCAGCCATAAAAAAACAAGCTACGTTTCTCGCCTTCATGAACTTTAAACAAGCCTTCACCTCGGTATCAAGGGACCTACTGTGGTCCAAATAGAGGGATGCAGGTTGCCCTCCATACCTTTTAAATTTGATACAACAGTTCTATTCAGATAGGTCGATAAAAATTAAACTAACCCAGGATGAATTGCTAACAAAAGCTATTCAAACCAACACAGGCCTTAAACAAGGCTGCATTTCAGCTGCCACTCTTTTTAACTTTTATATTAAGGACATTTATATATTTTTTAGATTCCCCTGTCTCGTTCCCCCCAAAAGTGGGTCCCGGTTTTGTATCGTGACTGATATATGGCGATGATATGGTTATAATTGACCAAACTCCCATAGGACTACAAAGAAAATGGACTGATGATAAACACTTAGAAATATAACATTATGATATTACATACCACCACCAGACAAACTAATTATAAGTTTACACAGATTCTTAATAACTCACCGGTTAGCATAGTCAACAAATATAAATATCTAGGTCAGAACATTAATAATAAATTGACTGATCAACCATACAAAAATGAGTTAAAATGCAAAATGCGAACATTGTCATCACAAGGTATTAATCTTTACAGGCAAAAGGTCGTCCCAGTGATCACCGACGGAGCTCAGGCAAAACACCCAGAGAGTCACCCGAATTGGGACTTCATAAAAGGCATCTTCTGGAAAAAAGTCCTATCCCTCCCAAAAAGCGTCCCAATTGCAATACTCAGATATAAACTTGGATTAGTTTCATTAAAGGCAATAGTAGCCTGGCAAGCTCTAGCAGTACTTAGGAAATGTTTCATCTCATAGTCTAACCATGCTACCCTTGTCCCATTGATTTTTGCTGCATTAAAAGGACAAAACACCAGATCAATAAATACTCGGCAACCTTACTGTCGGGAAACTTTAAAAAATGCTGACATTTGTGAAAAGTTACTTCTAGACTTCCCAGACAGGGCAAACATTAAACTTTGGTGATGGGATTGGTGTGAAACATGGGAAAAGGGTAACACTTACTCATCATTTAAAAGAGGAGAATTCCAAATGAAAGCATTGCATGAAGTACCAATGTAATTACTAACAGTTCCAGATCTTAAATCTTAAATACGCTGCAATTTTAATGACAATTTGTTTGAACGTATGACCGACGAGAATGCAAATTGCAGTACGCTCTAAGCGAACGGATGCCATTACCAGTTTAGGTTTTTCAATGTATCAGCCCAAGGAGAAACCTTAAACACCTGTTTGTAGAATGCAAGCATTTGCATCCACTAAAAAAATTATTGTTTTTTAAATTCTTCAGGCAATTTGTAATGTTAAACAACGGTCAAATGTGGAAGATGATTTTTAACAGGAAGCATATTTTGTTAAATATTGCTACCGTCAACTATATTCTCGCTCTAAAGATGCATACCGACTTCACGGTTGAACCTTTCTAACTCAATATTTTCCAAACATCCTTTGCAATAGGACTCAAACATTCACTTGTGGTGACTAATTTGCATGCATTCATGTACTTGTGAAGATACAGACCACTAGGGGTTCATCTAGATAAGAGTATGTCACTGCCAAATAATATGTATCCTTGAAGCAAAATTGATAGCGAGATAGATATTTGTGAAATTGCACAAATTAATTTGTTTAGTGGTTGAGGACATGTAGAGGGGCATCATTCATCATTGACAAAAGTGAAAAGAACAATATTTATTGTTACATGTTCTGTCATACTTTATATTTAATTGTGAGTTTAATCACTGTAGAACACATACCTAACAATGAAGATGCTTTTAACTATTTTAAGCTACCTAATGGTTTTACATTTTTATGTGGCCGTGAAGACATCTAGTGTTAGTGAAGATGTGCTTAAAAATTGCTGTTGTTTTTCTAACAGTTTTAGTGATATTGGGCCTCATTCTGAGTGGGGCGGTAAGGTTAATGGTCACCGGTAAGGAGACCGGTGCCGTTAAATCCTTATCGCCCAATTGAGGGTACCTTAGTGGGACCCGCAAAGGACGTGTGGTCTGACCACACGTTCTTTACGGGACTCGTTAAGGGACCTTGGAGCTAATAACCGGCCCGCAATTTGCAGGCCCGTTATTAGCGCCTTCCCATTGAGCCCTATGGGGGCTCAAATGGGAATGGGGAATGGCATTTGGAATGGGGACTTACCGGGTCCGCCTAGGTCGGAATGTCCCGGTAAGTCCCCATTTCACCAGACCGGACCCGGGTTTGGAGGCGGCTATGGCTAATAGAGGCATGGCTACCTCCAAACTCTGAATGAGGCCCATTGTGTCTATTTTTCATGTACATGTTTATTTTTGAAAGGTTATGATTCACAACCAAACAAATAAAGAATTTAAATCACCATAATCTGAGTATGTGGATGTACCCGAATTTTAAGTGCAGAATACTGAATGGTTTGCATTGCAAGCTATTCCTTGGGATGAGGTGAATTTTATAGAGGAAGACACAACAGCCGAAGGAAAACTTTCATTCTGTGAAAACCAACTTAGTTTTGGTCCTTAAAATACACCTTTATTTGCCAACATGGTCATAAGACATTAGAATGTTCTAGAAATGTCCCTACTCTGCCTTATAGGGAGTGCACGAGTATGGGTCTGAACCCTGACAAGGTGGCATGATTGGGCAACACACTTAACAATAAATTGCATATGACTCGATAAATCAGAACTGTGGTGACATAAGAGAAGGCAAATACAATGGAAAAGGAAGGAACATTAAGTTCATTCCACTCTGTCATTCCACTCTGTGTTGGTGCAGCAAGGCAGTCACATGCTTGGGTCTGACAGATGACCCACAGATGAGGTTTTCTTGGGAAAGCTGACACATTGGATTTTAGTGGTGTGGCCCACCCACCTCTGGGAGAGAAAGTCTAGACATATCCTCCAAAGAACCCAATTGTTGATCCACTAGGGAACTAAAAAACCCAAAAGATTCTTGACTCCACGGCTGGATTTCACTCATCTGGATAGAAGGCCTGGAGATATCGTCCAAGAGACCCAACTGTGGATCATTTGGGGGTTGAGAGGCCAAAACAGGTTCTTGATTCCTCCACTGAGTTTCCCTCATTGGGAGATGAGGCTATTGACCTGGGGCTTGGTCTAAGGCTCAAAAGAAACATTATTTTGTGGAATTGTACACACCAATTGAATTATCTATGGTAGCAGTCAGGTAAACAAGCTGGGCTTGGAACTGTAGATGGCATGACCATAGGCTGTTGGTGCCTTCCGCCCAAACCCCAGTCACAGTGTAAAATCCAAACTCAGGTCCAATGTTCCCTCTAATTTTTTTTCACTAAATGCGGAAATTGTTGGCTTTCATGTGCACGTTATTTTCGATGTGCACAACTAACGAGGTAAGTCACTTTGTGAGCATCCCCTTCCCAACCACTGCAATTCTTTACAAATCAGTGTAAAAGGTTAATCTTACAGCACTTTTTACAAAGATAGATGCTAAATAAATTAATATGTTATATGTGATTTTAAAGAGAGGTTGTCAACTAGACTAAGATGTCAAGATCTGCCACAGTACCTAGCAAAATGACTACTGTGCAGATACATATGTGTGTATGTGCAAAACACGCATTGCATCCTCAATAAAAATAATAGTCTATTCATTTGTGGACACTCCTCAGAGAAAATGCAAAAAGTGCACACTACTCAATTTGAGTCCCTAAAACAGGAAACTGTGCCCAACAAAAAATGGTAATCAGTGAACATATAAAAGCCTACCCCCGTTCTACCCATTAAGCTCCACTGATTTTTTCCAATCAGTGACTAGCAGAGCAGCGGCATTGGAAGGTACTCTAATAGGCATAAAGTATCCCTATTGGCAAAGCCAATTACTTTTTTACTCTCTCTGCAAAATAATTTGATTCTAAGTATGGAGCTAAATCATATCACCATTTTGCTTGTAACCCTGAGATGGGAAGTGAAATGAGAGGGCACATAATCCTGCCAACCCATTCTCACCACAACCTGGATTAAATTTAAAAAGTGACCCACTGTTGTTTATATGGAGCCCTGTTGAAGAGCATCACATAGATGTGCCTTTTTGGTTAATATCAGAAACGCTCGGGGGTACAACAGTTTGAGTGTCTTCTTTGGAACATCTCTTCTGCAATTCACTGTTATCAGTTCAACAAGATGATTGGTGATGATGGAGGTGCTAAACTTGGAACACATGATTATATTCAAACACCCTCAGCCTCTAAGCATAGAAATGAATAGCAGGAAAATGTTCCTAAATTGTTACTAGATTTGCTGTGGTGTTGGGTTCACAGGTATCACAAGTAAGATGCAGGAAGTATGCAGGAGCCGGTAAGTATAAAAGTAGATGAAGCTGTGTTATGTTACAGGGTATAAAGTATGATGGAGGGAGAAAGGTTAGGTAAATACATTCTTCAAGCTATGACTACCATCCTGAATGTCCCAACTGACATCCATGTAACACTGAGAGAACTTAGGGTTCCATTGCTGCTAATGTTCCAAGGACTTCCACTACATACAGCAACACATGCAGCACACTACGGTTTCCTATCATTTAGCAAACACCACAATGTCTTTCACTGTACTGCAAAACAGCTGACTTGCTATTTGAAAGTTTCTGATTTATTTTTCATCCGCAAGGAGGGATCTCCTGTGACCTCCCCCATTCCCCTCTCCGCCACCTTTACTAGCCTCCAATTGTAGTTGGCAGAGCTCAGTAAAAACTGAGGGATGGTAGCAGTAAAACCCTCACTGGGATATTTGCATACCCACAATACTGTGCAAGCAAACCATATCACCATGATGACATGAATATGCATGTACACAATTATTTTGCAATGCATACATGATTGCTTACAACATCACCCGCAATAATATTGTTGAGTAGGACCATACATGTGCTCAGTGAAACTGTGTTTATTTAGCAGAGTTTCCATATAATATGTTAAAGTCTATGCCTGACGGAACTCTGGAAACTTAGAAATGATACAGATTGTGTGAAAAACATTCTACCTGTCTCAATACCTGTTGCCCTAATATCAACTATGAATAGCACCAGGCAAACCAAATACCCATAATCCCTTGTAGGACAAGTAAATGATATTGCACTGTTGCTCTCCATTTACAGGGTGATTTTAGCAATGCAAAAGTAGGAAAAGCTGAGCATGATGTTTACCTACTCAATATGTTTAAAGGGCAGATCGATATTGGAGCTTTATAATGTGTTAAGTTCCAAGGGTAGCACTTAAAAGCGCTTGTGTGCCCAACGTATAGGAAGCATGGAAGGAGGTTACACATTCAAGTATCCTGCTTCCTTATAGTCAGTTTCCCATATTTGAGGTGACATTTGGGTTACATAGTATGAGTGACTCTTTTGATTAGGCACCATGAGTAACAAGCTCTGGTGCTTGGAAGTTATTCATATTACAACAAACATAGACATACAACAAGTGGACATAGTTACAAGTCTTGTAACCTTGTACAGAGCCATGGTAGGCAGATTCAAGGTTGTCTGGTAATACCTAAATGCTGCCTATGGTGCCAGTTAGTGTCATAAGGTATAAGTGTGGTAGTGCCCAGTATAGGAGTCATGAACGAGGAGTAAAAGTTATTTGTGTTATGTATGCAGATCGATAGATCTTCTGTTCAAGGAGCCACAAATTGTGATACTCATTGTTAACCTCTTGAGGGTGAGTGCTGTTTTTCGGTTTTAAAGATCATGCTTGAATAGTAGGGTAATGGAAATAAATGTGAGGGGTCAGTAATGTGAGACTCACAACATGATTTAGATTTCTCAGTATTATACATTTTATTGTGCACAAACTTATAAAATAAACCCTAACTAAAGCTAGTCTCAAATCTATGGGAAAACCTCATAGCATTCACACAAGTAACCTCACTCTAAACAACACAAACATTCAATGCAACATGAAAACAATATAAATGAAAGGTTACCAAACACCCAGTGTCTTGGATGACTTTTAGTGATCCTGGGGGGATCCGGTTCCACCAGGAATGTCCCAAAGTCAATTTCTTCCAAGAAACAAAAAAGTCAACCAACGTCTTGAAAAGTTCTAAAGAAACACAAGTTCACACACATAAAAATCCACTGGCAAAAGTCTCTTCTTTGTTTGGTGAAAATATTCTCTGGTTACAGTTACATAAAGAAAATAATAGCACCACTGGGGATTCCTGGATGATTTCCTTTCCATGAAAAGAATAGATGAAATCGAAGACAAAGTACCACTTCCACTGTGACAACAACTTCTCTGCTTCCAACTTCTGCAGCATCTTATTTCCACATGTTGGTAGGTGTGCTCTCTTCTCAGCAACGTCCTTTTCTATAGAACTGTCAGAGCAGACTCCCTGCCCCACAGTTAGTTTCAGCTTCTACCTCTTGCAGCTATCATATGTATGGCAAGAACATGGAGGGCCACAACTCTGCTGTTGCTACTACAACTTCTGAGATTAAGTGATGGCACGACTACAACTGTGCTGTTGTGTTATTCCATCCCTGAAAGTGTGGACTCTCCAATAGAGTAGAGGGTACAAGAACCAGGAGTATTGCAATGTTTAAAACCAATAAAACGATTTACATTATTATTGTGTTTCCCTTTGTGACTTTCAACCATCTGTTAAATTGTCAAGATGAATTATTGGTAATGTCATTGCTGCATTGTTGCCTGTCTCTTTTCTGCACTTCATAAAAGTATTTTTTATTTATCCATTTAATTTACCACCAGAACCTTTAGGTTTGTTAAAATTACATGTTTTAATCCCACCTTCAATGAATCTCGCTTTTCATTGTTTTTCTCGATTTTCTGTAGTGCATTGAAGGTTCTAGTCTTTGCATTGGACAAGGACATTGGACTTTTGTATTGGTCAAGAAGTTTCAGACATAATCTAGCCTTGATCTTTAAGCCATCCCAAAATTATACTTCTTCAAACATAAACTTTTCTGACCAAGAATGTTACTCTCTAGCAATGAGAGCTTGCAATTCATCACCTATTAAGTTAAAACCCCTCAAATCTCCTCAAATTCCATAACGCTCTTAAGGCATATTTTCAAATATGCTCATTTGTCTTCTTTTTTGGTATACCCTCACTTTTTCTGCATTTGTTTAGGATTTTCATCTATTTATTTTTGCTTTTTATTGTACTTTTTATTCCGTTGCTTGATATCCCTTCATAATAAATTGCGCTACACCACAAATTGGCGATAAAAGCAATTCAAAAGATGAACTCAGACAAGAATTTGCCCTTTTGGGAAATGATTTAATTTCAAATCAATGATATTTAAACATTTTGAACAATTAATATTACAACAAATTGATCTGCTCGACCTATTGCAACCTGTCTCAAATCCCTCAACAATCTGTTTCTGTTTCTATTACTGGGCCCTTTATAATGTTTCTAGGGTCTCCTCCTTCCATAGTCTCTCAAGCACCATTTTTTTAGGTTTGGTGAGAGGTGATAGAAGCGGTCACCATTGAATCCTGCAATGCCTCTCCTGTCTTTTTCTATATTCTGTGAAGAGTTTACTCCACAGTTCCATGGGGGGAGACCACAACTACTTTCAACCTGTGGACTGCTCTCCATGATGTATTATGACCACCCTGCTTCAACCTTTTCATATTCCCAGAGGCTTCCTACATTAAATCTATAACACCTTTCCCCAACTCTACTTTCCTAAAGTAACTCTGAGGGTAATATCATCTTTTTGCTCTGGGGGAGGGGGACTATGCCCAATCAGTATTTTTTCATTCATAAAGTTGTACTCTCATCTTAGAATTCCTAACTCTATCCAAAACAATGCTGAAAATTCACCCTCTTTCCCAGCACTGCAGAGACAACATCATGTCTTTTTTTTCTATATGAAGAGTTACCAAGTATAATCTTCCATCCAGATACTTCCCCTTCAAGAGCTTAAGGCAAAGGACAATTTTGGAAAAACCACCAGAAACCCGTGTGGAGGAAGGAACTGCTGTTTTTAGGAACAGCATGGCACTCCTGCTGCTCGTAACATATGCAGTTGCATACTATTGCATTCCTTTACAATTGGCCCTTATCAAAAGACCACTCCATCTCAGAGGAGTGCTACCAGTTCTTCAATAATTCAAAGGGCTGTACTGCCATCCTCTGAATGTCTTGACTAACGAAAAGATGGCGAGGGGCAGAATCATGAGAGAATACGTGTGAGTGTCCTCATGAAGTGAGATTGCTGCATTACGTTTTTCCAGGCAGATGAAGCATAAGTTGTTCCTTGTATTTCTTGTAATAACCTTGAAATGTATGTGCAGTCCTGCCATTGGACCATCTGTAGATTATATGAGCTAGAATAACCTGCTGATTGACTGGCAATTCCCTGCTAACCCAAAACAAATTAATGTGCTATCCACAGGCTTGTATATGCAGTGCATAACCATGGTAATTTTAGTACCAATAGCATTTTATAATAGCTTTACAGACCCATACGTGTGTCATAATTACCATTATGAGTCCCTGAACATCAGCAACAGGCTTTGCTGTGTTTGGGACTTAATTAGATCCTCACAGCACATAACAGCTGGTACAGCTTTTGAGGTGGTTCTAGAAAGCGTAATCTTTTTTCATTGCACCTTCGATATGAGAGGCACAAATCTAATGAAAGCTAAAACATAGAACAACGAGTTTACGTGTGTGAGGCTAAACTGTAAACATTTCCCCTAACACAGGCCCATGCTAAAACAGTCCAGTTTACCAGGTTTGCAATCAAAATGCATACGTTATAAAGTTAAACTTGTTACTTAAATCCTACAAAATAAAATCGCATTTAATTTACTAGAAGCTGTTTTCTAACTTTTAAAATAAAATGTTTTTCTTCACCACCTTAATTACAAAACGTGTACTTCTATTACCACTGTGCGGTAATAGCCTTGTAGATGTAAATCAACGTCAAGACCGTCAAGAGCCACATTTACCACTTGGAATAGTGACCCTTTACTAAAAAATAGTCCTCTGCTTATCTTTAGGACATTAATTGGGTGGATTATTATCCTGCGATAATTACCCCTCCATCTATTTATAAGCCTATAGTACTGACTTAAGCCACTGAAAACGATTTAAGAATTACGGATTCAGGAATACAGTACAATCTCTTTCTTTGTGCCCTTTATTGCCTCATTGTGGTGTATAAAAGGGCCACTTTAACAGTGCCACTTTCCCCCAGCCTGCTTGTGATTCCACACCAAATACAGTTTATAGTTTCCTGGATAGCCCCATACATAACAGAAGATGTGCTATCATTCATATCACCCCAGGTTACACATAGTAAACAATCATTCTTAACTTAGTGCTCCTAGAATACACGTGATATGAGAGTTGAGCCGCAGGAAGACACAAACACATTTGTTTTATTAATTATACAATCTGCAATGCTGAGATGTAATAGGAAAGTAACTGAAGCAACACAATTTTACTTTACCTGAATATGGAACCTACATGAGGTGCAGTTTCATTGTTGCGCTGTTAATAGTTTCTGATACTTAACAAATATATACATATTATAGTTTCTCTAACAGCTTACTTCATCAATAAGGTTGGGCCTATTGTCACATATTCCTCTCCAGCGAGTTTCAACCACACCACTTCAGTAAGTTTAAGTGTAAGTGAGTTATTTGCCAATATGGTACCCCCTCCCTAGACCTATTTCACCAATGGCTCTCTGATGCTCTGTCCCTCCTAACCCCCAAAAAACTCCCATCCAACCACATAGGTTATTCCCCCAGGTGGTTCAACCCTTGCCTCAAATTCCTCAAAACCCTCAAACATCACCTGGAACAACACTGGCAGACCAGCCCTTCTGCCCAAAACAAAGTCAATCTGGCCAGGCAGACGAGAGCCTACAGATTTGAAAACAGGAAAGCCGAACATGCTTTCTTCAACTCCTGCATTGCCAATGCAAACAATCCACACGATCATCTCAGAATTCAAGACCCACCTCTGCTCTTCCTCTCCACCCATCATCTCCCAGGCACTGTGTGACACTCCCCAACCATTACTTCAACACACCCATTGATAGGAACCTTGCCCAATCCCCTCCAATTACTGACAGACCCTCTTCGTCTGTCCCCAGCACTGACCCTTTTCAGCTCTTTCTCTGCAATCTCCCTTCCAGCGTTCTCAACACTTCTCTCCAATAGCCGCCCCTCAGTTTCCCCAGGAGACCCATTTCCACTGGCACTCCTCAAAAGCATCCTCACCAACACTTGAATACAAAACCTCTAATGTCGTACCACTCCTAAAAAAGCCCTCTCTTGACCCCACCTCTCCTCCAACTACTGCCCCATCCCCAACAACTGCTTCACAGCCAAACTACTAGACGGCACAGCCTACTCCCAGCTCAGCTTCTTCACAAGGACCACAGATTTCTTGGCCGTGCACAGTATGGCTTCAGACACCTCCATGGAACTGAATCCTCCCTGCTCTCTATCTGGGATGACCTGAAAAGAATAGCAGACTTTGAAGGCTGTTCTGCTCCTTGACCTCTCTGCAGCCTTAGACTTGATTAACCACACTATCCTCACGAACAGACTCTTTGACCTTGGCATAAGGGACTCTGGCCCAGATCAATCTCTTCTTTCCTCTTTGACCACTCCCAATTCATCTGTCTCAATCCTTTCTCCTCCACCCCTGCTCTGTTCTGCATTGGAGTCCCCCAGGAAGCCCCCCTCCTTTTCAACCTCTACCTTTCGCCCCTACCCAAGCTCATCTGTTCCCACAATCTCACCTGTCACCTGTTTCAACTATGCAGATGACAACCAGATCATCCTCAAGATTCTCAACTCCCCATCCTCACCTCACTCAGGCCTTACATCCTGCCTCCAGACCTCTGGATGACAGACAATAACTTGCTCCTCAACCCCATAAAAAAACAAAATCCTAATCTGCTGCAAAACAGCTCTCTTTCCCCAATCTATCCCCTGGTTGCATTCATTAGGACCCGCCCCAACTGCATCTCCTTCAGTCAAAAACCTAGGATGCACTTTTAGCTCAGACCAGACCCTTTCACATCACATCAATGCAGTCTTCAGATCATGCATCTTCCAACTCTACACCCTCAAGCAGATTTTGTCCTATCTCTAACAGAGTATCCACAATCATGGCCATCATACTCTTGTGCCTAGACTACTCTAACTCCCTCTACCTAGACACACCCACTTATGAACTGTAAAGGCTCAAACAGGTTCAAAACTATGCAGCAAGTCTCCTCCTCACACTCTGCCCAAGAGAACACATCTCCCCAGCACTTAGGACACTCCACTGACTGCAAATCAGTTAACAGGCCTCCATCAAGGTAATTTGCATTGCACACCACACAGTCCACAAGAAAGGCCTGGAATTGCAAGGACAAGCTCTCCCGCTACCACCCACCAGAAACCTCAGATCAGACTCTGCACATCTCCTGGTAGACCCTCCTTTCAAATTCTCCAGATTAGGAGCTGCCTGTTTCTCTGTCCTCACACCCACATTCTGGAACTCCCTCCCCCTTAAGCTCTGCCTCATAGAGGATCACCTGGCCTTCAGGAAAGCCCTCAAAACATAGCTGTTCCTGCTAACCTCATGATCCTCCCCGCCTCCACCGCATCCACTTCCCGCCTATGGCAGACCAGTTTCAGCCAGCAGCCTCACCCACATTTCAGCCCCCTGCACGCACCCTCCCCCACTGTGCTTAACCCAGCTACTAGCCTCTTCATTCCTCGCAAATGCCTCTTTGGCCATCCACCGTTCCTTGTGGAATGCCAAGCGCACTTGAAGGACTCAGGTAGTCATTCCAGCATCTTGAACCTAGAATCTGACAGCGGGTCAGGTATTGCACTGATATGGGCTTGGAGTGGGCAATTCATTGCATTAAAAATTCACCTTGGTGATCATACCATAGGAGGAGAATCAGGCACTTTAGACCCCTCTCTCTTGGTTGGCACGACAGATAACTCTGAAGCACAGGATGGTAGGCCAGGCCACCACATGAAATCATGAAATGTGGTCCTCATTTCCAGACCAAAACAGACTAGGGATGGCAATCTCTCTCTAAGAACCTCCCAGAGGGCCACTTTCATGCACTTAAATCTCCATGTACATAGATGGAACCCAGGAATTAGTCATTGTTCTCTGTACAGCTAACGCATTTCTCCCCTCGCACATTGCACCTTTGCAACTTAGTGGAAGGCATAGCTTCACTCTACACACCCTACACACACATACAACAAAAACTCTATTGCACATCACATCTGCCATAGGAATGAGGCTACTTTTAACTACAAAAATTTGAATTGTAGCTTCCCAGATAACTGCTTGCATATGGGCAAGCTTGACAAGCAACTGTATATGATCTGGTAATTTTTCCATTTTTATGTTGATCCATGTTTGTATAAATACCATTCCATCAAGAAATGCTATTAATTTAGACAAAGATATCACCACATTTATTATTCACATTCATAGGTTTACAAAACGTTATGCTTTAAACTGTTTAAAAGTGATTCAAACTATTTTATGATGATAATGGTCTGTTATGGAGTTCACTAGTGTGTTCATAAAGGGGATTCCAACAGATAAACAAGAAATGTGACATTTGACATCTTGAAAAGGCATGTTATTTAGCTAGCCTTTTGTAGACCCAAGCTGCCTTTGACAGTGGCCCTCAAACTTTGTTTGGCTTAACCATAGGCATCTCTCACCCACTGCTTCTATACCATACAAGGCCTCTACTGGTTACGATTTTTCTGTTTTCCATTGGGGTGGGGGCAGTGAATCCAAAATTCTTTGCAGATTGCCAGGGGCATGATACAGGAGTGTTTCCTGCCCTCAACCCTATTTTTGCTCCTTACAATTTCCTTAGTGATATTAGAAGATGTTAGGGCTACTTATTTTTGCAGATGACCAGTGCTAATTTCATGTCTCAGTTTGGTCTGCAGTGCCAGCTTGCTCCGTTCAGGATCGGTGCACCGCGAAAGGTCTCACTATACACATCAGGCAAATGAAAGCCATGGTTTTAGACCCCAGTAGGGCACCCAAGCAACATCTAAGCCTTAATTGTGAAAGGGTGGAGTGCCTTGCCAGTTTTGATTGTTTGGATTGGCTTGCACAAAAGCAAGCTTTGGCATGTGGAAGTTGAGTAGAGTATTATAGCTTCAGGGAGATAAGTGGATTTAGATGTAAGATTCTCAAAATGTTTTGGAGACAGGATAGTTTCCCTGGTGATAAAAGTGTGCGCCATATGGAACTGGGTTTTGGGGGTAACTAACAACAGAGGATTAGAACATCAAGAGAATTCAAGTCCAAAATTGTGGTCTCCCTATAGGTGCACCATATACCCCCATCAAAGTGGAATTTAGCTTTTTTGTGAACTACCCCATGCCATCAAACTCAAATCTCTGACATATAGTTTTCATATTTGGATTGACCTTGTGTTAAGTGTTTACTGAGAGGCATTGGGTGATGTACCTGAAAGGTCGGGGTAATACAATTACATGCCTAATATTTGGGAAACTGTGTTTGCGAAACTGAGGTTGAATGGTCTTTGACTGATACAAATGTCGTTGAAGCTGCCTCTAGGATTGGTTTCTCAAATAATTTTGTTTTTCTGTGAATTGCTAGCTTGTCATTCAAAATAAAAAATACTCTCTGCTTAAAGTGGTAGCTAGATCTTTATTAGCCTTTTTCTGTAGAGGGCTAATTACAAACCATTGTCTGGGGCTTCTACCCCTTTCTTTAGTGGCTGCATGTTGCATCAACAGAGCCACCAATAAGATACATTATTGGAATCTATGCTTTCATATTTTTGACTCTTATATCACAATCTACAGAGAAATGTGGCCATCCACAATTTGCAGGCAGCGTGTGTATGTTGCGTCAGAGAAGCAATGTACATGCTCGCAGCTCACAACAATTGGTGTAGTGAATTTTCTCAGGAGGATCTGACAAGTGAGAATGAGATATTAAGGTCTGTCTACAAGAGGCTAAAGTTAATGAAAGTCTGCAGTTAATATGAACTGTTATTTTTAAATGTTGGTGTTTTGTTGTAATTTGTTTTATTATCCTGGTGGTTTTTCTGTGTTTTGCTAATTTGTTGTGGTGTTGGAGATAATCCTATTGTAAATGTTTTTGATAGATGTTTGTGGATTTTTAGCCAGCCTGTTCTATATTACCATTATTATGTACACTCACATAAAAGAAATACACAATGTTGATTAATGAAACTTTTTTTTCTTCTTTTTAATAGGAAGGCCCGCCTTCAGAGCTGCCAAATGAAAGTATGTATTCTGTTGTTCAGACTGTAATCACCTCAACTCATGTCGTGTGCTGTTCCTGCCTGTCTAGGTCATGACTTGAACTTTATCCTGATGAGCAAATCAATTTAGTTCATCAGGCAGGTTTGTGTAACTTGTAGGTCACTTGAAGAGAGAAAGTTATCTGTTAGATGATGTCTCTGTTGAATGACGTCTGCACATCATTACAAACTATCATCCATGCGTGTTCTTTGGATATTATTGTAGTCTTTGATAATATTGATCACCCAACTCTACTGTCAACTCTTTTGACTCTATTGTTTTTCCTGTTCTGCTCTGAAATGGTTCAGATCTTGTATACATGATCATACCAATACATTTTCACTCGCCGTTATGCTTCAATATGACATTCCTGAAGGTTCTTTCATGTGCCCTCTTCTTTTTACCATTCATACTATCCTTTTTCCTCTCTTAATACTACTTTTTATATAACATGTAACTTTGATGTCAATGATACCCAAATGTTCCCTCTTTTTCCTCCTTCGTTCAACCATGTCTGCTTCTCTTCTTGCCTTTAAGTCTTAACCCTGACAAAACTGAGGTTCTATTTTTCTCTACATCCTCGTTCTCCTCCCATGCATGCACATGCTCTGCATTTTCTTCCTGCTCTTAGCTCATTTTCTTCATCAACACATAATCTTGTCATCACCCTTCATGCTTCTCTTTCACATTTCTAATTCTACTCAATATTGTTATTTCCACCACTAGACTGTATGTAAACCGCTACCATTTCTATCATTTCATGCTGTCAAGCTTCCTGTTTCTTCCTATTTTCATTCTTGGCTATACTATTGCTCTGCTGTTCGTTCTAATTATACTTCCAGTATACCAATTTGCTCCCCTTGGTTCTATCTATAATTCTGCTATAGGTCTTTTCTGTGGCCCTGCTTCCAGGATGTCTATAACCTCTTCCCTTCTTTCAATTCCCTGGCTTTCCTTTGATTCTGGTCTTCTTTTCACTTTCTTTGCATTGTCTATAAATGTATTCACAGGCTTGCCCCACTGTATTTCTCCTCTCTTATGTATTTACAGACCCCCTCCCACTTCTCTCTCTATATCACAATTCCTCCTTAACCATTAATAGGCCCTCGTAGATTGGATTAGATGCATACTCCAGTGCATGGCCTTGTAGAGGTTTGTGGATGAGCAACACGTCCTTTACATCTTTCTGTAACAAGCAACCAGTGTTGTGAGATGTGTAAACAGGGTCTCGTGGTAAATGTTATTGATTAGACTGAATTCTGGAGGATTTTCAGTGTGTTGATTAATTTGGAGCCTCCTAGTATGGCAATTCAGTTGTTTAGTTTGGGGACAATGAGAGTCTCAGCATTCCAAGCAGTATATAGTGCATGTTTTAGGCTTAAATAAAATACTGCACCTACTTGATAATCTAGAAAAGAAGTTATCAATTCTTCTGCCACAGAGTATCAGTCCCCTATTTGGATGTTTTCCACAATCCTACTTAGTTTTTCAGTGATCTTGCTTTTTTCAAATAATCATTCTGAAACTATACCCAATTTTATAAGAAAACCTTCTTTTACCACAAGTCTCCATAACGTGTAGTTTTGCTGTGAAAGTGAACATGTTTCCTAGTGATAGTACCATAATGTTCAAAGATAATATTTTGTACAAATAATGAGGTCGAAGTATCATAAACCTGCCTTTGGCCATCTTTCACTCACCCATTTCTGTTTGATGTTGTTTATCGTGTCCATTACTAGTTCTCTACGCAGTGAGTGCAGGCTTGACATTTGAGGGATAAAGCAGAGATTGCCTTGGAAGTAAGACTAAATATATCTAAAAAGCCTAGGGGATCAGGAGAGAGGGGGGTGCAGTGAGTGAGATTTTATTAGTAGGAGTGGATTTATATTGACCCAGAATGACGAGATGAGATGGTAAGATAAGACAATGTAAATCATTAACAGATAAGTAAACAGATTTGTAACTCCTGGTAGCTGGCTCTGTGTGAATTGTTGTCAATTGTATGACGGCCACAAAGAGTCCGAAAGAAGTAGCAAATTATCACAATACTGATGGTGACTGACATCTGCTTCTGAAATCTCTTTGGTTGCCTTATGGCAGGGACCACATGTATTTCATTGTATTTATTTCCATGTATAAATAATTTTATGGCAAAGTATTTTACAAATGCAAAATGGTATAAGAAAAAGAAGAAAAAAATAAACAAAGAACACTTAGACGGGATAAAAGAGCAGAAATGAGTTTAGACACCAGTGAAACAGAGTGCAGTAGGGTTCTGAACAGAGAGAAGAAGTGTGTTCAGTGTTTAGGAGCACATATTGAGAAAGAACTGAAACGGGGCTAGGCACAGGGTAGTTTGGGAACAGGGAGAAACACGTGTGATTGGAATAGCAGAGGCTGGGGTGGGCTGGGGTGGAAACTACATTTACATGGGGAAATGAGGAAAGCTAAGGAGAAGTAAGACAATGAAGACATTTAAAGACCATAGAAAGGAACTGAAGCAAACATTGGGATTTAAAGGAGAGTCAGGATATAAAAAGTAAGGAAGCAGAAGTAGAGGCACAAAAAGGAAGGCAAACGACTTTATGAATTGACATGTTCGATATCATCATCAGTAAAACTTTATTCAGCACACAACCATAAAGGTTCACACAAAATGTAAGGTACTGCATACATAGTAATTCATAAACTGAGATAAAAACATCACATACAAATTTGGTTTCAAACAAACAAAGGAAAGAAGACAATGGCCCTCATTCCGAGTTAGGACTACGGCATGGAGTAAATAGCTCCATGGTTGGCAACCATGGAGCTATTTACTCCATGGAATACCGGCATGGTGAATGGAGTAATTTCCGGTCCATTCCAAGGTTGGATGGACCGGTAATTCCCCATTCACCATAGCCCTTCCCCATCCCCATTTCTGCCCCCATAGGGCTCAATGTGAATGGGGAAGGAGGTAATTACGGCACCGTAAATTACGGTGCCGTAATTTACTCCAAGGTCACTTTGGGGGTCCCGTAATTTACTCCTGCTAAAAGCAGGAGGTAAAGAGGGACCCGCAAAGGGAACTCAGAATACGGAGGTAAGGGATTACCGCCATTGGTGCCCTTACAGGCGCCGATAATCCCTTACCTCCAACCTCGGAATGACCCCCAATATACATGTTGTTAACATTTCCATACAAGATGTTCATAGAAGCCATGCACTGATTCTCAAAAGAATAAGAGGACTGTCTAGTTTGACAATCTTCAAGTGGGGAGAGTGCACTCACAGTCCCACTGAGTACAATTGCCCAGTGAATGGGTTCGCACAGAGAAAGAGTACCATTTTTTGTGTTTTTAGAATTTCCAGGGAGGATGTTCTTGAAACTCATGGGCGGATTTTGAAAAGCACAAAGGGGACAAAGTTCACTAGAAGTAAAATTCCTGCCTCATTACATTCTCAAAATAACATACATAACTACGAGTGTGGATTGTGTAATCAGATCCCCACCAACTGTCATTACCCAGTGTACCCGTTCCAAGGAGTCAAATTCTGTTGCATTGGTTCATGTTACTTTCACTGTCTGTATAATAGCTTTTTGTCTGCAGAGACACTCTTGATAAACATGGCGAGTGGTGCATGTCACTCTGCTTGAGCGTATGCTCCCCTTGCAAAAATCAAGTGCATCACTGGTTGTGCGGATCCCCGCACGCCTCCACAGTGGGCAAAGATATCACACCCTTAACACTTTCAATGTGTAGCAAATAAACATAAAGTGAATTAATGTATCTTTGCATTGGCCACAATAAGGGCACATAGGTAATCCACTCGGCTTCCACAACTGTGTGAACGTAGCTAACAGAACAGAACCAAGTCTAAAACTAATGTACAGCGATCTAGAAAATGATGGCGTTAGGTAGTTAAGGTAACTTTCAGGGCCAAACTCCCTTTTATTACCTAGGAAGGCTGGTTCTGTTTTCAGCTTATTCACCCATCCAATCATTTTCAGTCAGGAGTGAAACACACAGAAGTAGAGGAGTAAACAGAGAGAAGAAGAGTGTTCAGTGTTTATGAGCACATGTTGAGAGAGAACAAAAACAGGACTAGTCGCAGGGTGGTTTGGTAACCGAGAGAAGAATCTGTGATTGGAATAGCAGGGGCTGGTGTGGAAAGTACAGCGGCATGGGGAAATGTGGAAAGCTAACGAGAAATAGGACCATGAAGACACTTAAAGACCATAGAAAGGAGCTGAAGCAAAAGTTGGGATTCAAAGGAGAGCAAGGATATCGAAATTAAGGAAGTGGAACCAGAGTCACGAAGAGGAAGGAAAATAATGTTATTAAGCGAGATGTTAGCTATGACACTAAGAGGTGCCAGCTAATGGATGGGAAGGTCTATTGGTAATGAAGAGCAGAAGAAGAGTAAAAAGAAGAGAAACACAGAGATAAGCGTTTTAGTAGCAGTGGAAGTAGATGGCAGATTGCATGAATGTTGAAGAGTTTAAAGTGGCAGATCTGAGAAATGTTGGAGGTATAAGAGGAGATGTTAAGAAACGACTCAAAAAGGACACTGAGGTTGTGAGCAGTGAGGGAGAAGGGAAGAAGTATATGAGGGAAGGGAAGAGAATGTGAGGGAAATCAACGATGAGTGGAAAAAGAGAACTTCAGTCTTGGAGGCATTTAAGTGAAGGTAGTGAGAATGTATCCAGTGTTGGATTTCAAGAAGGCAAGAGGTTGGAGAGGAGTGAATATTATCAGATAAATCAGAAAAAGAGACAGTGATTGGTTTAAAAGTGCAGAGGAACTCCAATTCATCAATAATTGCAGAAAGGTGGGGGTGTAGAGGGTAAAAAAGCCTTTATGAACTCTGAATTGGGGGAGAGAAGACGCGTCGAAGCTGGCTCAAGACACAGAGAGGGTGCGTTCAGATAGATACGATGAGAATCAGTGGACAACAGTGTTTGAAAATCCCAGATAGGAAAGCATGTTAAGAAAAATGTGGTGATTGACTGAACCAAAGGCAGAAGAAAGGTTAAGGATAATTAGAAATAATTAAAGTTTGGCATGGCGGGCTGTTAGTATACCATGAGCGCCTCTACAGATGAACTAAAGCCAGATAAGAGAATACTTGCACAGTTAATACAAGTGAAAAAACACTTATTGTGAAGAAAAGGAAAATCACAAATCGACCTGGGGTCACAGTAATAAGAAATGTAATCAGCATTTTCCATTCTTGATGTAAAATTAATACAATTAAATATATATGTTTTGAAACAAAAATCTTTGCGATAGATTGACTGGTTTGAGAAACTCTGCTAGTCAGCGCAGAGCTTCATTAAAGAATAAAAGAGAAAAATAACATGTGTACCAGGTGCCTGGCAGACTGGTAAGCATGAGTCTAGCTAGCTACAATAATCTTCTGAGTGAACATGGAAATAGATATCCATGGTTCATTGCTGAGAGGCTATTCCCTCTGGCTGATGAGGCTTGTGATTTACTAACAAGCATGATATGTAGTGAAGGCTTTACTCACTAACTTTAGATGTGCACTGTCTCATTCCCAGGCCTAGCAATGATAAATATCCTGAAACTACAATAGGCTTCATTACTTGGGGTAAGTGAAACAGGATGTTCATCTCTGCAAGACTTGGTGTGTGTGAAGGAGATAGAGATCCCTCCCCTGGGTCCATCTCTACCTTTATGATGGTCAAATTGTGCTGTTCGGCAAGAAACAAATGTACAATTCACATATGCATTTTATTTATTAGCCTTCTACTCTGAAGAAAAGGTACATGAAAACTAGGAGTTCACAGTAGTCTTCTCATTATCATAGCCCTGCCTTTCACTGGGCAGACTATAACATCTGCTTTAGATGGCAACGCTGTAGCAAAGGTTGCTGCACATTGTCATACACACAGGCACCACTGCAATGGAACTCTAGTGCCTGTTAGCCTGATCTCAGCACGTCAGCACACATGTTATAAGTTCCAGAGCCTTGCCCCCAGCCAATAACATGAAGTATCATGCTGTTGAAGTTGCTTTAAAAAAAACTCAGTGGGGCTGTGCAGCTGTTGGACCACATCACTTGTCATAGCATGTGTCAGTCATTGAATGAATGAAAACGTAGTGCCAGTTCTTGTGCCCACCCCTAGGCTTCCTATGGAAGGGTAGCCAACATACTCACCCACATCATAGCATGGAATGGTAATGGTCCACTTCTCACCAGGTGGAGTTAAGGGGGGTCATTATAAGTTTGTCTGTCTGGGAAAAGTGCTGTTAATTCCGTGACTGGCACTTTTCCCGAAGTTTACCGGTGGGGGTTCACTGATTTACCTCCAGACACGAGCTGGTGGTAAATCAGGTCCCCACTGGCAAAGCGCTGCCAGTATTTCCATCACTGGTGTTACCATTCCTAGAAATACCAGCAATCTCCTCCATGGAGTCCTATGCGACTTCATGGAATGGGGATTTACTGCCCTTTCCACCGCCTGTAACATTGCAGTAATACCGGGATATCAGGCGGTGGAAACATTAGGTCAGTTTGCTGGTATCCTGCCTGCTAATGGGTAGCTGGATTCCATAGGGATTCATTACTAAACACCATCTGCAAAGCGTCATTTTTTCAGCTTCCTTTATTCTCCCAAAGTGCAATCTCTTAGATCTTTAATTACCTTCAGTCTATTAAAGCTGATCCGTTTTCCTTCTTCAAAAAGATCCTCCAACCACTGTACACCTCTTAGTAACCAATATGGCCAAAACAGAGGTTCCCCTTTCAACGTAATATCTGGGTTTAGCCAGAGAGAAGTAAACCCATCCTCTGAAACATCTTTGCCACTCCTGTTCCATAGATTCTTCCAGCATAATCTCACAAAAGCTGTTGGTGGTGATGATTCATATCCCATTCCATCCGCTGTTGACAGAATTGCCGTGGGGGAGAGAGGTGAAGCTCTACTCGTTTCTGCCATAGTCCACACATCAGATGATTCTTCTATAAAAGACACCAAGTGGCGAGCCCCAAATGCCAGATGATAATTTTCAAAATCCGGGACCCCCAGACCACCACGTTCTTGCAAAAGGTGCAGTTTCCATAGTTTTAGATGCGGTTGTTTCCCCTCCCATAGGAAGGACTGGACCAAGCTTTCCATTTTCTTCAAATAACATTTTTTAAGTTGTAAAGGAATCATGCTTAACACATAGTTTACTCTCGGAGTCGTGATCTTTTTGATTGCATGCACTCTTCCCCATAGACTTAAATGCAACTCACTCCAACTTTTGAAGTCTGACTCCATATTTTGGATAACATGTGTAATGTTCACTTCCATCATTTTAGCTACATCTTTAGTCAGCCAAATTCCAAGGTAGCGCATCTTTGTGACACTTTTCGCCCACTTTCCTCGAGAACAAAAGAGCATTTCCTGTTGAAAACATGGAACAGCTCTGTATCGCTCCAGGTGAAATACAAGAGACTGTGGAGAATACACCAAAGTATGTTTCTACATACCATCAGAAAAGAGGACACATACATGCATGTTCACTCACTCATGTTCAGTGCCTGTCTGAATTCTATGTCAAGACCGGAGGCTCACATTATGCTTTCACTTCTTTTAATGCTACAAACCAGCATCTTTCATATCTCAAATAAAACTTGTATAACAACTTTTAAACATGTCTTTAAACAAAAAAAAATTCTTTCTTCTTTCTTCCTTTCTTTCTTTCTTAAAACCAATCTAGAAACTATTGTAGGAAAAAAAAAACATCTCTCAAAAAACGTCTTTTCCTGCCACAGTAGTTTCTTCTCAAAGTTTAAGCCTATCAGGACACTCAAGGCCTTCCCATGTCACATCCTGCCTGGGTCCCTTACGTTTCTTTTTGCTGCTTTCCACCAGATAAGTTCCCCTTAGTTTAGCTCTGTAATTCCATGCTGTTTACTACATTGTAATGACATCAGCGTAGTTAGGGAAACATAACTGTATATTTGCGTCTACCATAATGAATTACAAGGTTCTTTTAGGCATAACGCGTTTGGTGTGCCCGAGCACATCGTCATAATGCGCAGTTCAGCATGCCAATGTGACAACATTGAAGGGAAGCACTTCTATATTCGGTGCAAGGTCAGTCACAAGCCGAGTCTTCAACTCCTCGCCTCGCGAAGCACCACAGCTTCGACGGAAACCTTATCAGAAGATTGTCAATGCTATTGCGGGGCAGGCAGTGCTCAGTTTAGCTGCACTAAACCTCATTTGCCAGACAGAAGGGCAAGAAAGGAAATTAATCAAACAGGAATGAACAACAAAAAAAAGGAAATAAGAAAAGAAAATGGACTAACAGTAATATGTAACAAGATATACAAGAAGACAGTGTGCACATAGAAAAGGCATACCACTGTGACATAGTGTCTTCACCAGGTGGAGGACACAGTGCCTGGTTTGATTTTGTCAGAATCCTGGAGCAAAGGCACACAGGAGGAGGAGAGCCAAGAAGAAGGCAAGATGCTCTTTGAGGTCCTGGATGCAGTAGAGGAATTCCTCTGTGAGGAGGATTCAGACCTGACCCTTAGTTTTAAAAGGGTATTAAAGGACTTGCTGGTGAAAGCAGTCTCGCAAAGGGGTTAAACCACTCCAGTACAGGCTTGAGGAACTGGACGGCCTCCTTGGAAACGATGGCTAGTGCAGGCGCAAGATGGGCAAAAAGAAGGGAGACGAGAGTCCTGGGAAAGGGCCGTCCCACTTACACCCACAAAGTAGGATTGAACATCAGTAATCTAATCCAATGGTGGAAGGCCTCCTCTTCTCCCCCAGGTCAAGATAAGGGGAGAAGAGAGAAACCCCAGGAGGTAGCCAATACATTACAAAAGCTTAAAGAAGCATTCCTACTGAAATTGCCTAAGCCCAGCCTCTTACCCCCGGCCCCAGGGGTGCAAAAGATAGGGGATGGGGTCTCAGAGGCAGGTCCCTCCAAAATGCCCAAGATACATATGGAGCAGGAGGAGGAGATCTCTGATATGTTCATCACAGAGGCCATTCAGCATCCTAAGTCCTCAGAGTGGTCACATCACCAAAGGTGACCACTTATATGGCACAGCATTTAAGAAAGCCTCTAGATAAGGAGGCGAGATAACGGATGAAATCAGAATTCCCCAACCCGAGCTACCGGGTAAGGTAGCGGAAACACCAGAGCTGGACCCGAGAATCCTCAGATTCATCAGAAAGCTACCAAGGATGCTTGCAAGGGCATCCACAGATCTTGGAAGGGATGCGAAGACAAGCTCCTAGATTTGGCGGGTCCCAGTGCCAAGATCATGGACCTCACACAGGGAGCGAAAGACACAGGAGAGCCTATTGATGTTCAAACACTCACAAACTGCACGCAGAGTTAGTCTGCATGCTGGGCAATGCAAATTGCACCCTGTCTTTGGAATGAAGGCAGAGCATGTTGCTCAAGATCGATAATAAGATGGGGTATTTGGACACCTACGATGCAGGTGCCTGCTATTTGGTGAAATGTTTGCAAAAGAAATAAACACATTTTTTGGGTCATTCACAGCGCTTGAGAAAGCGCAATCCTCCATCAGGAAGATTTACCTTGGCTGGGGTTTTTCTGGGCCATGTCGTTACAGGGTCGAGCGGCTGCTCATTTCCAAGCACATAGATGACCTCAGGGGCCTAGAGCCCAATACTGGGAGACAAAGCAGCAGGACACCTTCTTCCCTTTTTGAGCGAGGTAGTTCAGGGGCCGCAGTGGACCATACCAGCACCAAAGCGCAAGTACAGGTAAGCCCAGTCTGGCATGTATACCCTGGAGAATTGGTGCAGGCTATCCCGTGATGCCTGTGTCTTGCAGACAGTAATGGGGTTCAGGCTAGAATTCAAGGCTTTCCAACAGCAAGCACAGCACCTGCTACCATCACAATCCTCCAAGGCAGAGGAGCATCTGCTAGAGGTAGGGCTGGAACACCTCAGGTTGAAGGGGGATATAGAACAGGGATTTTCCCAGAAGAAGGAGTTCTTCAGCACCATGTTCCTTGTACACAGAAAGGGAAACATGAGACCAGTGATAAACCTGAAGAGCTTCAACGGCTGGTTAGTTTACCACCATTTGATGGTGGAGGGCATCCATCTCCTCAGGGACATCCTCAGAGAGAAAGATTGGCTAGTGATGCTGGACCTCAAAGACGCTTATCTAACCATGCCAGACGCGGTCGAGCACCACCCGTCTTTACATTTTCTCTAGAAGGGCCAAGCCTGGAAATTCAAATGTCTGCCTTTCTGGCTGTCTTCTGCTCCTTGGGCCTTTACAAAGCTCCTGCGATCAGTCTCTGAAGCTCTCAGAGAGAGAGGCGTGAGAATGATAGTTTATCCGAATGACTTTCTCTTCCTAGGTCAGGACAAAGCGCAGTTACTGGAGCAAGTCCATTGGGCAAGCAGCCTCCTCACATCTCTGGGTTTCTTGATTAATCAAGAGAAGTCAGATCTTATCCCCAGCAGGCATATGGAGCTCCTAGGTTTCATCATAGACACCTCCAAGGCAACACTAGAACTTCCAGGCCCCAAACTCAGGGCAATCAAGAAAGAGTTGAGGGCAGTGAAACAGAAACAGGTTATATTGCTTTGGACTCTAGCCAGAGTAGTGGGTCTTCTAGCATCTTTGATACAGGAAATCTTCCCAGGCCCTTTTCACTACAGGGATCTTCAAAGGCTAATGATCAAGCATCTGTGGGGGGGACTGCTTTATCACCAACTTGTTCCCCTGGACAAAGAAGCGTAGTGGAGCTGAGGTGGTGGCTCCACAATATGAAGGCATGGAATGGCTGTGCTATTATTGGCGATGCTCCAGACCTTGTAATAGAGTCAGATACGAGCAGGTCAGGATGGGACGCAAGATGCAGCCTATTTCAAACAGGTGCGAAATGGTGCAAGAATTACTTGCAGGCTCGTTTGCAGTAAATGCACTTATGAAAGACCAAGCAAAATGCTGTATCCTGCTTCTAATGGACAACATATCTGCAATCCACTACATCAATCATCTGGGGGGACCCGATACAGAATGTTGGTGTAAATAGCGAAGGATTTCTGCCACTATTGCCTGAGCAACAAGGTCTCCATCACAGCAGAGTACTTACCAGGCGTGCAGAACGTATTTGTGGGTTGAAATTCACATTACAGATGGTTTTCAGCGACTGAAAGCTTTGCAAGGAGATATTCCAGGAGATCCAGGAGCTTTGGGGTCCTCTACATACTGACCTCTCCATGCCGCTAGACAAACTGTCCAAGTACTTCAGCTGGAGGCTGGGACCGGGAGCACAAGGGACAGATGCATTGCTCCAGGATTGGAGGGGTCTGGAATACTACACCTTTCACCCCTTTGTCATGATAGCCAGGATCCTTGCAAAGATCAGCCGGGAGAAAGTGGAGGCAGTAGTGATAGCGCCCAAATGGAAGTCGCAAGCGTGGGTTATAGTAATGATGTAACTTTCCTTGGATTTCCTGAGGAGGATTCTGTTCCGGGAGGATCTGCTCTCTGATCCAGAGGGGTTGCTTCATCCTCTGCTTCAGACACACAGCCTCCAATTGCTGGTGTGCAGAGTTTTGGGTGACAATGGAATATGTCTGGCATTTTGGAACAAGCTGCTCTCTTTATTAGAGAGTCCTGGGTTCCTTCCACCCTCAGGAGCTATGGCACTACATGTCAGTAGTGAGCAGCAGAGTGCTCATCTGGTTTCAACCCCTTTAGTTCAAGTGCTACATTTCTTAGACTCCCTATGCCAAGGAGGGAAGGCTTTTTAGATGATAGGGGTATTTAGACCAGCCATCTCAGCTGGCCACAGTCAGCGGACATGTCACAAATAGGAGATCATCCGGTGTAGTAAGGCTGTTAAGATGGTCAAGCCACCTACTCCTAGATACAAATGATATACATGAATAAACAAACAAACAAACATACACTATGCTGTGGGATGTCAACAAGGAGTTAGACTTGTGCACGCGATGGCTGGACAACACCTATTGTCGGGCAAGCAGCTGTCAGATAAACTAGCCATGTTGCTATGCCTGCTGTCATGCAGGAGAGTCTCCAACGTGAGGGAACTGGAGATTGACAGGGAGATGTTCTATCCGGACGATGTGGCATTTAACATTGCAAGGTGGAATCAAGGGAACGCTGAAGTTATTTCTAATCCATACTTTCCTAACAATGCAAAACTGTGTGTAGCACAGTGCATCAAATTATACGAGAGGCTGTCAGCGCGATTAAGTCTGCTAGGAGGCCTTTTCAAGCGGTGGCAGTAGCTACCATCGCCAGATGGGTGCGAAAAATACTGGCATTGGGGGGGTAGACACCTCAGTGTTCGGAGCACATTCTGTCAGAGAGGCCATGTCTTCTAGAGCCTTTGCAGTAGGGGTGTCCTTGCAAGAAATTCTCAAGTCGGCCAACTGGTACAGTGATTCCACATTCGGGACATTTTATTTCAAGCCTGTGTCAGAGTTATTAGCGACAGTAGTAAGAAGCTTTGAACAAGCATAGTGTGTCTTGACATAGAATAAAGATTACTCAGGCGTATAGTGAGTCTTGATACTGAGGTGAGCATTATCTTGCCCAGTCAAACATTAATGGGAGATGGAGAGTTTGGCAAGATGAGCAAGGATGGGAACTATTACAAGCTCGCTGCATTGAAGCGTCATTATTTTCCCACCCTGATTGTATGTTCTTTTTTGCATGGTTGCCCTTCCTGTGCCTTTTGAGCTGCTGTGTGGATTTTTGGTTTGGTTTGAGATTCGACTATATTCATCAAAAAGAAGAGGAAGGGACCCAGGAAGGATGTGGTATGGGAAGGTCTAAATGGTTCTATTTGGCTGGAACTACTGTGGCTGGAAAAAACTCATAGGAGATGGATTTTTCCTTAGATGGTTTCTAGATTGGTTTTAAGAAAGAAAGGAGAAAGAAAAATTAACACTTTTTGTTTAAGGTTTAAAAGTTGTTATAGAAGTTTTATCTGGTATTTGCAAGCTGCTGGTTAGTAGCATTAAAGAAGTCTTTAGTAGAATCAAGCCTCCGTGCACTATACGCCCGGGTAATCTTCATCATCAAGCCTATAGAATATTTTGTATTGCATATTGTATGTTAGTCGAAAATTAGATGATGTTGCTGGTATGAGGAGGAGCTGGAAGCAGTGTCGCTTGTGCCACAAATTCCCCATTTACACATCCACTTTATTCTTCGATTTTTCATTAAAGATTGTTAACAATACATGTATAAATTACAAACAGGGAAAACTTGAATGTTCTTAAAATATATTAAGAAGTTTCCTTTGCTAAAAGACCTTAAACTTGAATCACTAATGCATAATTTGTCTTGGTGATCGTACATTTCCACAACACTCACCCTCAAATTAAAGTGTTTGTAACCATGTACCATACAACGTAATTTATTCAGCTTCAGCCTTTGTAAATGTATCCCATATCTGTTACCACCCTTGGGGTCTGAGAGCCTAAATGAACTTAAATTTAACAAGAATAGTTCAGAGAGGAAAGGTCCTTCCATACACATCCTTGTAGACTATGTATATTGGATGTCAATATAAATTGGATGATGTGTTGTAAAGAAAATGTTTAAATTCTACTGGCACTGGAAAGGATGACATGTGTTTTTTTTTACTGAGCAGCTAACCTATTGAGGTGGCAGGATACAAATAGGGATACGATTCACATTGGAATATTCATACGTTTGACTGCGACCGATATAGGTTACAGTGCATGGTTAATCAGTGGGAGGCGGTCTTTGAGCCAGAGGTGTACACAAATCTGGGAACAAGGATCACATTTTAAAAAATGAGCTAAATTGTTAGCCATTTCTAATTTCTAAGTCCTTTTGTGGAAATTAATTTCATTGTGCTAAACGTATCTCCAGTGGTTATCCATTTGTTTAAGACACCAATGGGGTGCATTACAAAGGGAGCAACTTTAAAGGTTGTAGGACGGTGTTGGCAAAGGGATGTTACTCAATTGTCTTTTGCTACCTACAACCTCAGTTTTCACTGACTGAGTACTTCTTGAAAACACTCAGCTTCGATTCTTGTAAATCACGTTTAATCCAGAACCTCTTTTAGCAACATGTAGGCATTTACAATATTCGATGGAGAAAGTCTGGGGCGTGCCAACAATGTTTTTTCTTCCAGCCAGGCGGATAGTAGGTGATTTGTGCATGCTTTGTATGTGCTTTTGATATTCTAAGGCCCATCCCATGTATTGCTGAATCAGTCCCATCCAGACACAATTGCAAATAACCCTTCGGGGCACAAGGTTAATCTTTTCAATCAGTCCGGTGCAAGTTGCCTGGCAGGCTCTAAACAATCAGATTTTGGCAGTACGCAGTTCTGATACCATGGTTGTGGGTTTGGTGGTTGACAGTGTGTCATGTTGACCATGAATCCATGTAAAGTGACCATGGTTACAGACTGAGTATTATGGTGTACTGAGTACCCAGTGCTAGGTGGGGACCCTCCTGTGTGCGTTGCCCCTTTAAGGGGATGTGCTTTACTCACGTGTATGGCCCCTTTAAGACTGTGTCATGGCCCAAGCTAATAAAAGGAGCCCCTGCAGGCACGTGAGACAGAGCGGCTGCAGACTCCCAAAGAGGAACGACTGAGTCCGTGTCTCATTATTGATGTAGGCCGCAGGCCTACACGTGGAGGCCCAGGCCTGCACGCCTGGATGCCGTGGGACCCGCACGCCAGGATGGTGGCTAAGGTCCACACGGTCACGGGCCTGGCAGGCTGTGCCCCACCCCGATGGCGCTGGTGTCCATAGCGCTGAGGGGCCTGCCGGATGTCAATGGCAGGCCCCAACCCCCACATATAGTGGGCCTGTGTCATGCTCACAGAGAGAGCACTCCGGGGCGCCTGCCGGATGTCCATGGCAAGCGACCCCCAAAAATATTGTCTATGGAAAGCATGCATCAGTCTTGTCAATGTTTACTTACCGCAAGGTGACATGTTGTCAGATGCATCCTCGTGCTTGAAGTATATGCTTCGTAGGGGGATTTACAACTGAAGATGTTGTTTGATTTTAATGTGATTTAATTTGATGTTATGTTATCTTAAATCGCGCAATTGCTCAGCGGACTGTGCAAAACTGCCTATGGACAAAATTGACCTTATGACATGCCTGTGTTGGTGTAGGCAGTGTGGTGCCCCTATGGGTGCTTTGGGTCATATGTTATGCATGTTGGAAGAATACGCTGCATGGTGGGTTTGCAGGTCGTGAAGGACTTGTATACCAGTCTCTAATCGCACTGCCATCCCCCAGTCATGTCTGCAATAATGTCATGCTGTCAAAAGGCAGCAGGACTGAGAAGCCTAGCAGGACACATGGAAAACAGTAACCACCTCCATACTTCATCATCTCTGCAATATTTCAGCACGGCCTTCCTGATCCCAGTGCTTTTGACACCCTGATCAAGAGGTTGGTTGGGTTAGGTGAGTTCTCTGCGTGTTTGATTTCCTGTGATCTGCTCATGATAGGGTTACTGGACATAATGAAATTAAACTTGGATGGGCTAACACGTCAAATGCAATCTGGCCTTCTTTTAGGTAACTTAATATAATGTAATTCATCCATGCTTCCCTAAATTGTCATAATGGAAAGGGGCATCAATGTGTTCACTGTGCACAATACAATCAAGCCACATTCTTGGGTGTATTCAATTAACTATCCACTAAGTTCTGAAAGGGAATTAAAGAAACTGATAATGCTGTGCTAGCTGTGTCTGAGACAAGCTGTCGCTGTTCTATTGAAATTACATAATGAAATCTGGCCATGATGAGCTAATTGGACAAATGGAATATGGTCAAGCAGTGCTAAATGTACACAACTGAAATTAGACGTGAGTGCTAATTGGGCAGAATGGATTCTTGCCATTAAGTTCAAATTGAGCAGCCACACAGTTTTCAAAGCAACCTTTTTTCTCCTGTCATGTTAGATGATTCAGCCCTTTGGAGACAGACATACGATTTAAATTGTAGGGGGTTATACTCATTGTTTACACTCTGTTAGTATCATTTACGCTACTGAGTTCATATGGTACAGTTCAATCTTAGTGTGTGCTGATGTGAAATACTACAAATCTTCAGTAACCTGACTGCAGTCGTTGAAAAGAAATTTGAAACCATCCCAAATGTAAAATAAGCGGGATTGACACCATTGTAGTGACAACCCGGGTAGAGGCACCCAAAAACAGTCCTGGGCATGGCTGGCTGGGGCACTGGTAAAAGATCATTGAGCAGCATAGCCGCCATTTGTCAAAGCCAGGATGCCCCGGGAAGATCCGCCCACAGATATTTCCCTTGTCTCCTGGAACACAAGAGGCTTCACCCACCTTTTTAACGGGTGTGAACTATGTTTTGAAGATCACAACATTGTGTTTCTTCAGGAGACATGGCTCATAGATGAGGCCCTCTTAGAGGCTTTTACGATCTATATAAATCCTGCTATTAAGGGGCGTACTGGTCGTCCCATGGCGGGCCTGCTGATTGCTTTGAAAAACACGCTATCAATGACGGTCATTATGGAAAAATGTCTGTCTCCTCTGATCCAAGCCCTCTTCATAAAAATTGGGGCGATGGAAGGAAGGCATGCCCGACCGCTCCTTTTATTAAACCTCTATTGGAATATAACCTCACCTGTGTCAGAGGGATTCGCCAACACGGTTCTCTCCTTCATTGAGGAGGCAATGGGGACCTGGGCATCCACTGTTTCGATGCAAATGCTGCAACTATTTTGGAGTGTTCCGATTCTTTAACATGTCAAGAAATTAGGGGGTTGTCCCGGAGGGCCGACTTGGAACATAGGAACATTTACATGGCCAATGGCCAGATGAAAGGAGTTGTTCTTGCATCTTGCACTTGGAGAAGAGGTGCAGACAAAAAAAAGTTAGATTATGGTTTCACTTCAGAGAACCTCTTTTTCACCTTGATGTCCATGGCAGCGACAGAGTCTACAGGTAGCGGCCACGGCATGGTATATGTCACCTTTAAAGGATGGAGGAGGATAAATCGAATAAAGTCACATGGCAATCTCATTGTTAACCAAGGGCACAATAGACTTTTGCCTGCTCAGATGGTGTCCATTAGAAGCCAACAAGAGGACCCACAAAAGGACCACATAAAAGGACCACTAAAATGTTTATGTTCGATATTATATGATATAATATGGCATTCATAACGCGCCTATACACAAGTGTTTCAAGGCGCTATGAGGCAAGGGAGGGGGGGACAGAGGGAAGACAAAGGCAACGATCTTGCCAGGCCCGGTGACATTGAGATTGCGATGAGGAAAGGTGGGGGGACAGAGGATCAAATAAGGAAGGACGAAGGGTCCTCGTCCCCCCTCATAAACAATACTCTTTTGACAGGGCGGTTCTCCTTAAAAAGAAAGAACTTTAAAAGAAAATTTGGGAGTGCCGAAGCAAGGATCCCGGTAATATACTTGTTCAAGAAAAGCTTAGTCAGCAATATAAAAACTGGCAGAAAGGACATGAATCACTAATGCACCAGTGGACGTGGAAGTGATGCTTAACATAATCTCTGCAAAGAATACATTCCAAATGTGGAGACTTTATAATAATCAATTTGCTCCTCAAGAAGCTCATACATCTAATGCTGTCTCAGAGGACGGATAGATAAAACACTTTAATGTCCTCTTTACATCAAACAACGAGAAAACACCATCCCAGGGAAAGACGAAATGAGGCTGGTCATTCGCAACTGACAGAGAGGCCATAGAGACTTGAATTAAAACAGCAAGCAACTCCAAGGTGGCCGGCCCAGACAGAATGACCAATCTCACATTGAAGCAAGACGCAGAAAAATGGACTCACATCCTGCATAAACGCTGCAACGAGATCAAAAGAACTGGCGTAATCCCAAACGCTTGGCACTCCTCGATTGTTGTCCCTATATTCAAAAAGGGTGATAGATTAGTTCCTGCAAATTATAGACATATCGCCCTCTTGGATGTCTCTGGTAAGATATTCAGTGCTTTATTACAAAGTCTATCACATCTTGGAGTAGAAACATGGGCCATTATGATAAGTGGCAGGCAGGCTTTGCTAAAGGTATAGGGACTGCCCTAAATCTTTTTTTGATCAATCTGCTCAAGTCAAAAACAAAGCGGAAAGGGGTAGGCCAGATTTATTTGGCATCAATTGATCTGATTAGGCATTTGACACAATCTAACAACAACATCTTTGGAAGAAACTAAAAACATGGGACTGCTCCGATGACTTAATGGAAGCTCTGGCCACCCTTCATACTAACACCATTTTGCAGGTCAGACTAGATAAAAAGGGCTCTCTATCTAAGACCATTGAAACGTCAAAAGGGCTGAAGCAGGGTTGCTCACTGTCGCATACAATATTTAATCTTTTTAATCTCAGATATGGAAAATGCCTTCTACGAATTAAGATGTTTTCCTATGCGAATAGCAGGTGTACCAGTCAGCTGCCTGCTATACGTGTATGACGTCATATTGTTGGACCAAATTAATGTCAGTCTCCAAAGACAATTGTTTATTTTAACATGTTTTTATTGGCATTTATATAAGTACAGCTGTGCATAAATCAATAACATACATCATATTAAATATGTACTTACTTGTGCGTTAACATCTGAGCATCAACAATGAACAAAATAAGAACAAAGAACTTTCTTCACTAGTGAGGCATTATAGTTCTCTTCAACGTGTGCTTGTGCACTGCATCAGGAGACAGAGCAATGTAGGACAGTATCAGCAGTCTAGTAGATGCACTCTGGTCACTTACGATTTCACAGCAATTCAGATTAATTAAGACTGGTGTTAGTATATAGGGGCCGCACAGCGTTCATGGGGGTTCATCATCAGATGGGTGAAACCTGTCCCAGACCAACAACTTCCATGCTGCACACCTATCCCTTCCATTGGTAGCTGACCGGCTCGCCCCCTCCATCCACACCCTGGTTTCTGCGTCTGCCCAACATTCAAATTCACGACGCCAGCAAACATATTGTGGACCCCCTGGCGATTTCCAGGCCATTGCAATGGATCATTTGGCCAGTATACATGCAGTGTCCACAAACCTGACCACATGCTTGTATTTACTGTTTCTGGGGTATGCGCCGAGCAGGCATTCCCTCGGAGTCCATTCATATCTCACTATGCCAGCCTTTCTGCAAGCTTGCTCTACCTTCTCCCTGAACCTCTGCACCCGTATGCAGCCCCAAAATATGTGTAAAAGATACGCACTACTTTGTGTGCACCATGGGCATGTTGGTCATGCATTTTTATTAAACGTGGCTATCATGTGCGGGGTCATGTATGTGCAGTGTAATACATTGAATTGTATCAGTCTGAAGAGGGAGTTCCTTGAGACCTCCTCAAGATATATGAGTATTTTCTCTCATTCTTTTTCCGTTATGTCAATTCTCAGGTCTTTCTCCCATTTTTCTTTCAACATTGCGCTTCTGGGGTTTGGTCTGTCTATTAATGAGTAATACAGTATGGACACTGGCCTCCAACTATCTCCCAGGCTATACATTAGGACCAGTAAGGGGTTCAGTGTTGGCTCTTCAGGCTCTTCTCTTGTAGTGATTCAAAGTCCCTGAAGATGTCTTCTTTGTACAGTACAGATCACCCCAGGTGCAGATGCCCCACCTTTCCCAGTGTCTCACCACTGCAACGTCTGTGCTGACCTTACAGACATCCGCAGTTATCTGGGTCTCGGGTGAATAGGGATGCGCAAGTTTCTACAGCATCACGGCCCTATGCCAGACTCTCCTTGCCAGTGTTACCAACATGGGAGTGCTCCCCTGGCAATCCAGTGGGACCCACAATATTTCTTTCAGTTGTGCTGGAGCCACTAGACATCTTAAGAGTTCTGTTTCTGATGTGGCTTTGTCAGACAACCACCTGGCCACGAAACTAAACTGGGCTGGAAGGTAGTATTTTTCTAGATTCAGTAATTGTGCCCCACCCTCCCTATAAGGCAGATACAGTGTGGCAAGTGACAGCTTGTGACGGGTAGCACCCCACAGGAATTCACACAGTAGTATTTCTAGTAAGCGGAAAAAGGAGGCTTTGATGTAGCAGTGCACATTGTGGAAGTGGTACAGGAATCTTGGTAGGATGATCATTTTGGTGATGGCCACCTTGCCCATTAATGACAGTGGGAACTTGGACCAGAATTTCATGGATTTCCTTAGGCCCCTAACTACCACTGCTGTGTTACTCTCATGAATTTGTTTGGTTGATGTCTAATGTTCACCCCTAGGTATTTGAATGTTTCTAGTTCCCACCGGAGCCCTACTTCTGATAGTTCATCCTTGTCCTTCCCTCTCAGGCCTGGAATTGGGAATATGCAGGATTTGTCTTTGCTAAAGCAGATCCCAGACACCCTTGCATAATTATCTAGTACCTCCAGTATTGCTGGGACATTTAGGTGTGGATCCCTCAGGTACAATAGCACATCGTCCGCATATAGCGAAACCAAGTGGCCGATGTTCCCAACTCAGATGTTCGTATCCAGGAACTGCTTTCATAGGTAAATGGCTATCGGCTCAAGTCCCTGTATGTATAGCATGGGTGACAATGGACACCCCTACCTGGTGCTTCTTTCAATGTTCCAGGCCGGTGACACCACCCTCCCGGATTTAACCCTCACCACAGGTGCTGTGTATAATATTTGTATCCATTTAATAAATTCCAACCCCGAACTGCTTCAACACTGTCAACAGCCATTCCCAGTATAGTGAGTCAAACGCTTTTATAGCATCAAGGGAAATGATGGCCTAGTGAGCCTGTGAGTCCGCCCTGTTCACCAATACATGTTGTAGTCTGCGCAGGTTTAGTGCCGTATTTCAAACGGGAATAAAACTGTTTTGATCTTTGTGCGCTAGGCCCCCAATGACCTTGGATAGCTGCTGCGCTAATATGATAGTGAGAATTTTGACATTGTCATGAACCATTGCCTGCGCCCCTTTGGACCTCCTGGTCCTTGAACCATAGAGCTCTGAATGCAGTAACCCTCCCAACATGGCCGTCGTATCCGAAACGTAGCTTGCTAGCCTTTACGTTCCGCACTTAACACACTATTAAACAGACACACCCCTTTGGCGCTACGCGTCTCAACGCTGCTGTTCGCCGTAGCTGAACGTGTGCTGCCGGAGTTCGCTCTGGGCTATCCTCTTCAATGTCCCCTTTCCCGGTTCCTTGATTCCTCCTCCTTTTCTTACATCCTCTAAACTTACCCAACTTCCTGGATTTACACCGTGCTTGAGTCACGGCTGCCGTGCCTCCGTGCGTGGACATTGTTCCTTCCTGGTTCCATCCCAGACAGTCTGAACGAAGCACGCAGGAATCCGAAGACCCGACCACAGCTCTATACAAATCCCGGACTGTGCAGAAGAAGTCACAGAAGAAGGTCGCAAGCCAACAGGAAAGACAGGTGAGAAGGGGCGAGACTTGCGACAGATTGAGATGCCCAAAAGTCAATACGGATACAGGGATGGAAGCCGCGGTTCAAGACCTCATGCAAGGCATGCAGGAACTTTCCACCGAAGTTCAAAACCTTAAAGCTGAGAATGCTGCCTTAAAACAGCTGGTATTGTCTCAGGATTCTGCTACCAAGGAAAGTGTGTCATTAGGAGGAGTGGTGGAAAAATATGACAGCTCTCCAAAGACCCTTTGTGCCTTCCTGGATTCATGCCTAGTGCATTTCACCTTCAAGCCCTACTACTATTCCAGCCCTAGAGCAAAAGTAGGGTTTATGATATTACACCTCACTGGCAACGCCTTAACCTGGGCTACTCCCCTAGTCAATTCGGGCAACGCCCTCCTGGACGACTACAATGGATTTGTGGAAGTCCTAAAGGCCATGTTTGATCATCCTGAGCAGGTCTATAGCGCTCAAGAACGTCTACTTGATTTTAGACAAGGATCCCAGGATATGCTTACCTATGTCACCCGTTTCAAACAACTTATGAAGGAAGCCGATTTGTCCCAAGAGGCTAGCTTCACCCTCTTTCGCAGAGTGTTGAATGAAGAAATAAAGGACGAGCTAGCCAGGGTAGCTCGCCCTAATTCTTTCCAGGCCCTCTTGGATCTTTCCTTGCAAATTGATTTTTGAATCCAGGAAAGAAAGGCAGAGAAAAAGAAGTTGAAATCATCATTCCCAAAGACTGTCATCGATCATCCTACTAGTCCTGAATCTGCAGTTTCTCTGACCTCAGATCCAGAACCTATGCAACTGGGGGCCTTCCGTGGACCCATTACCCCACAAGAAAGGTTGCGTCTTATTCACACTGGTCTCTGCATGTATTGCGCCTCCGATAAACACCTTGTGAGAGAGTGCCCTATTGCTCCTCCACAGCGTTCGGGAAACACCAGCTCCTGATCCTAAATGGGGCACAGTTTTGGGAGAATGATGTCTGCTCCATATCAATTCCTTCCTTGAACTCTCCTGGACAAAATACACTTGTGATTCTACAGGCCTTTCTATCGCCTTCCAAGAAAGAATCCTACCCCATCCTGGCATTAGTGGATTGCGGAGCCATGGGCATATTCATAGATCAGGATTGGGTCACAACTCATCCTATCCCATGTGAAACACGAAAGATTATGCAACCTGTCGAAGCAATCGATGGAAGACCCCTGTCTTCAGGACCCATAACCCTTCAAACCAAGGAGCTTCTTCTCTCCATAAACCACCATCAAGAAAAGGTTAAATTTGATGTTATAGGATCTGCACTTCACACACTATTAAACAGACACACCCTTGTGGCGCTACGCCATGGCTTTAGGTATGCCTTGGTTACAGAACCAGAATCCCTACATCAATTGGGCAGCAGGCTCCTTGTTTCTTGGTTCGGAACATTGTATGTCCCATTGTTTGTCCCTGAACACCTTACCAAAAGCCTATGAAGACTTCCCAAAGAATCAACAAATACCAGTCACCATCTCTAACGTCATCCAGATTCCCAGGTCCTATCAGGCATACTCAAATGTGTTTTCAACTGCCATAGTTCAAGCTCTACCACCCCACAGACCTGAAGATTGTGCCATTGATACTGAACCTCCAGCTGTAATTCCGTTTGGAAGAATGTTTATCTTGTCTGAACCTGAAAAGAGGGCCCTCCGGGAATACCTGGATACCAATCTGTAAAACGGAACTATTCGTCCATCCAAGTCCCCAGGGGGCGCCTCCCTGTTTTTCGTTCCCAAGAAGGATTCCAAGGAGCTTAGACCATGTCTTGATTAGCATGGCCTTAATCAATGCACTCTTAAGGACCGTTATCCACTGCCTCTCATCTCAGACATCCTGGAAGCCATCAGAGGCGATGTGATCTTCACAAAACTAGACCTCAGGGGCGCCTACCATCTTATTCGTATAAAGGAAGGTGACGAATGGAAGACAGCCTTTAGAACACCCTTCAGTCATTTTGAGTATTTAGTTATGCCCTTTGGAATTGCTAATGCCCCAGCAGTTTTCCAACGCTTAATGGACCAGGTATTTTCTGATATGCTGTTCCTCTTCGTCATTGTATATCTAGACGACATACTGATCTACTCCAAGGACCATCAAAAACATGAAGAACACGTAAAGGCAGTCTTACAATGTTTAAGGGAACATAAACTCCTGGCCAAACCCGAGAAATGCCTCTTTCACGTGTCCACTGTTCACTATCTCGGATTTGTTCTTAGCCAAAAAGGGATTGGAATGGATTCTTCGAAGTTGACTCCATTCTATCTTGGCCTGTTCCCACTAGTGTTAAGCAAATCCAATCCTTCCTGGGGCTTGCTCACTTCTACAGAAAGTTTATTCCAGCATTTTTGGAAATTGTTCATCCAATTGTCACGTTGTTAAAAAAGGACACCCCCTTTCATTGGACCTCAGTCCAAGATTCGGCGTTTCAGCGATTAAAATCGGAGTTTACACACACCCCCATCCTTGCACAACCTGACACAAACAAACCCTTCATTGTCGAAAATGATGCTTCCAACTACGCCATTGGGGCAGTCTTGAAACAGGAACTTGGAGACAAACTAGAACATCCCATCACCTATCTCTCCCGCACCTTGAATCCCAGTGAAACCCATTATTCCGTCTTGGAGAAGGAATTGTTAGCCATCCGTCAGGCCTTCACTGATTGGCGTCATCTCCTTCTGGGAGCAAAACACCCAGTTCAAGTCCGCACAGACCATCAGAATCTCCAAGTTTTGCAATCCCTAGAATGCAGAAACAGTTGTCAAGCTCACTGGGCCTTCTTTCTTGCCCAATACCAATTCCAAATCCATCATTTCCCTGGAACACATAACGTCATAGCCGATGCTTTATCCAGGTGTCCCCACTATGAGCCCCTTGAGGATCTGACCTTTCTGAAGTTGTTTACCCACACAATATGTGTTGCCCAAGCAATCACCCTCTTGGAGGATATTCAAATTCAAACCCAGTTCTCTGAACTATGGAAGGAGTTTAAAAGAAACAATCGATGGAATCTCAAAACAAAGGACAGATACCTGTTCAAGGACAATAGCTTGGTCATTCCCACTCCTGGATTGAGACAAAGAATCACAAGCCTATGTCATGATACTCTCCATTCAAGGCACCGTGGCATCACCAACACTCTCCATCTAATACAAAGACAGTTTTGGTGGCCAAAGTTGAAGGATGACATCAAGATCCATATCCAGATGTGTGCAGTCTGCATTCAGAACAAACACAATAACAAAAAACCAGCAGGTCTCCTGCTTCAACCGGCGATACCAACAAGACCCTGGGAAATCATTGCCACAGATTTCATAGTGGAACTACCCTCTTCCAGGGGCTACATAACTTTAATGGTTACCGTTGATTTGTTCACTCATATGGCTCATTTTACACCTTTATCGAAATTGCCATCCTCATCAGAGCTTGCTGGAATTTTCCTGGAACACATATTCCGGCTTCATTGGTTACCTTCCAAGATCATTTCTGATAGAGGGCCCCAACACATATACCAGTTCTGGAAACAGTCATGTCGTATACTGGGAATCCAGTGTGCCTTGTCTTCGGGATATCACCCACAGACCAATGGGGCTACTGAGTGTGTTAACCAAACTTTAGAACAATATCTTCTTTGCTTCGCCACCAAGGTCCAGGATGATTGGTCACTCTTAATACCTGTGGCCGAATTCACGTACAATAATTCGGATCATTCAGCTATCAAAACCAGTCCTTTTTTCTGTAGTCAAGGATTTCATCCTTCAGTCCTACCGTCCATTCTTCCACATCCAACCCCAGTTCCTACGGTTGATTCTTGGATTGAAACAATAATCAATGTACATAAGGAAGCTAAAGAAAACCTGGAAAAGGCTCGAAGAGATGTGAAACTTTATGCTGGCTCCAAAAGAAGACCACAACCTTCATATTCAATAGGCGATAAAGTCTGGTTATCCTCAAAACTCCTCCCATGTCACTTAGGTCCAAATAAATTGGCACCCAGGTATTATGGTCCCTTTACTATAAAAGAAATCATCAATCCAGTGGCCTTTCGACTCCAACTACCTGAATCATGGAAAAGGATCCACCCAGTTTTCCATACTTCTCTGTGAAAGCCATATGTCCAAGCCTCTCGAACTGCTCCAAGAGCTACGCCAGTGATTGTCAATGACCAACTTGAATATGAGGTCTCCAGAATATGTGATTCCAGGTAGCGACGTGGTCAGCTGCAGTACTTGGTCGAATGGAAAGGATATCCACCTAGTAAGTGAACCTGGGAAACCCTTTTAAACATGAATGCCCCCAGGTTGATTCGAAGATACCACCTTATCCATCCAGGCAAACCCGGAGGAGCTGGGCTTCAGAGGAGGCATGCTGTTATGAACCATTGCCTGCGTCCCTTTTGGACCTCCTGGTCCCTGACCCATTGAGCTCTGAATGCAGTAACCCTCTCAACATGGCTGTCGTATACGAAATGTAGCTTGCTAGCCTTTGCGTTCCACACTTCACACACTATTAAACAGACACCCCCCCACGGTGCCACGTGTCCTAACGCTGGTGTTCGCCATAGCTGGACGTGTGCTGCCGGAGTTCGCTTGGGGCTATCCACTTGAATTTCCCCTTTCCGGGTTCCTTGATTCCTCCTCCTTTTCTTACATCCTCTGAACTTACCCAACTTCCTGGATTTTCACTGCGCTTGAGTCACGGCTGCCGTGCCTCCGTGCGCGGACATTGTTTCTTCCTGGTTCCATCCCGGACAGTCTGAACGAAGCACGCTGGAATCCGAAGACCCACGCACAGCTCTATACAAATCCCGGACTGTGTGCAAGAAGTCATGGAAGCAGGTCGCAAGCCAACAGGAAAGACAGGTGAGAAGGGGTGAGGCTTGCGACAGACATTGTAGTTAACCATCACTAATGGCCGATAAGAGTCACAATCGTCAGTGGGTTTCCCCAGTTTGGGCATTGGAATCCCGCATACCCCATACTAGTGTTTCCCGCATACTTTCCGGCAGTACCCCTTTTTCGTAAGCTTTCTTGACTACCTCCAGTAGCATTAGAGTCAGGGTTGACTCGTACATCTTGTAGAACTCAGGGGGGAGCCCATGGCTCCCTGGTGTTTTCATCGTGGCCAGAGACCTGATCACTTCAGATATGTCCTCAGCCGAAATGTTCCTCTCCAAAACCTCACATTAGTGCTGTACCTAACCTAGGCAGGCCTATTTCATCCAGTGTGACCGATATGTCGTCTTGGGACATCTGGGTTTCGTGGCTGTATAGGCGAGAGCAAAATTCCATGAAAGTGTTGTTGATCGCTTGTTGTGATTTATGTAATGTACCTGATCTGTCCTTGACTTCTGTAGTCAGGTGTTCCTTTATGCACTGCCACGCCAGCTGCCTGCCCAGCTTATCTCCTTCCGCATGTGCTCTGGTTGTTTTAACCGTGTAATCAAATTTCCTCCAAAGACAATTGAACGCCTTGGAAACATATTTAGAGGAAAATGGGCTCAAGATTAAAGTCTTAAAATCAAGAATACTGTTCCTGGGAGGGAGGACCCGCCAAAAGAATTCTTCATGTAGAGCGGCTTGGTATCTGAAAGGTGAAAAACTAAGATAAGTCTCATCCCATCTATGCTTGGGAATGACAATCAACAACAGTGCATGTGATGCAAAAAGGGAGGTGGACCTTAGAAGTAAGACTCATAATTTGACCACACTGGATCCTTTTCTAGCAGGAAAATACTGCAAGTTTTCATTGAATCCAATTATTTACTTTTATCGCCACTAAGTGGCTCCCATCCTTATATATGGAGCTGAGACCTCATTCTCGTTACCTGCCTCAGTTTGGCCCAAATTGGAGGCCATTTTCTGGAGAAGAGTCCTCCTCCTTCTTCAGAGTTTACCCATCCAAGTGATAAGATGTGTATTAGGCCTTACGTCTTTATACACCATCACTGTCAGGAAAACCTTAGCCTCCTATAGGAAATGTCTTCTAGGCAAACCGGAAAGGTGTTTTAAAGTCCTGAACAGTGCACTTCAATTGCCCACGGAAACCATGATACATGCCTGTAAACAAATCTGCGTGGCTATACTTCAGTATTTCGGCTCCTCAGAAGATTCTTTGAAACTTTTCTCAGGAAAACACAAGTCCAAGTTATATGATGAAGATTGGATAGAAACCTGTGAAAACATGACATCAAAGAACCTTTATGGTCACTCTAACTTGGAGAGTAGATCAAGAGGAACGCTACCAAAATATCTACAAAGATTTCCAAACCATCTGCTTCGACACCAATTTATGAGATTGTGTTTGAACCTCTCCCCAACATGAGAAATTATCGAAGTACGGTTGAAAAACAAACTACAAAGAAAGAGCGTATGCAGACTTTGGAATGCTCTGAGGGAAATTCTACACCACTTGACGTTAATATGTCTGCTTTTGTGTGAACAAAGAAGCTGATGCCTCGGAAAGTTTCTGGAACAATTCACAACGCTATCCATAGAGGACTGGTGGGTGCTCCTGCTCACAGAAGAACGCGTTTCTATTACATTTGCCCTGCTTCCATACCTGAAGGAAGCATTCTGTCTGTTGGAAAAGTTGGACAAATCTTTGATGGAAAAATAAGTGTCATGTTTATAATTCCGTTGCTCACTTGTTTTCAACAACATCAAACAGTTCTTTTCATTTATTTGATTTTTTCTTTTCTTTCCAAGTTAATCTTTTTGTTGGATGTAATTAATGTGCATATATTTCAAGTTTGATTTTGTTTAAACCATGACTAAATAAAAAATAAAAAGAAAATATAATTAAGAAAAAGAAAATAAGCAGGATTTATCATCTGTCCACTGCTATCATTCCACACTTTAATCATAGATATTCATCATAGGGACATGAACTAGTAGACCAAAACTTTTAGGAGAATGTAATGAGCATTACATAAATTATTATGATTCCTTAATTTTACTCAATAAGTGCGATATTAGAAAATGAAAGTAACGGAAGAATGTTACCTACTGCAACTGAACCGAGATCATTTGAAAAAGAAATTGTACAAGAATTGTCCTTCCATCATATATGCACCTTTTGTTAGATTTATGAACAATTATTGAGTCCAGTTTTGTATTGTTAAAACAGCGGACACAGTTCTTATTGAATTCAGAAGTGATTGTGTTGCTGAATGTAACTGTTCTCAGAGTCTGTGACTCTTTGAAGTTTCTTATCAGAAAATTGTAAATATCAAAGATATTGTTCAACAAAAGCAACTCCATGCTCCTTATTAGGGCAGAACCTTTTTGGAGTACATTTCACCTAACATACTAGCATCACTTCCACTAGAATGCAGCTACCCCCACGACAATTCGGCCCAACTGCACACATAGTATATGTATCACATACCTACACACAACTTCCAGCATTAGAATGCAGCTCCACCACAAATAATTTTGGTCTAGCTGCATACATGCAGAGTGCATAAACAAACTATTTACTGCTCTGACTATCTCCACTGAACTGGACTCCGGTCCCCAAATGCGTTCAACCTACAGCGCGTTGAGACCATACCAATGGTGAAAGGCGCTAAAAAAATGCTATTAGCATAACATAACATAATCAGACTTGTTCTTTCTGTGTCAACGGTATTTGATGGAATCCAAAAATTGTGTGCCAATGGTGCTTAAACCGGCCATGGTGTCTGAACTGGGCAGAAGGGCTTCTGCTCTTGAAGCACTAACTGACAAGAATGGATTCTGCCATGATGTGCAATTGGATGTAATGCATTCTGGCCATGATATTCCTGAGAGGCATATTCAAAGGAATGTGTGTGAACAGAAAAAGGTGTGCTATCTATGCATACGGTATTCTGTCCCTAATGCTCTAACTGCGCATACTGCAAAAAGTGCATGATGTGTATAACTGGGCATATGAATATGACTATGATGTAGTAACTGGGCATAATTGTGGGAGTTTCCACAGTGTCCATTGTATTGGGACATTGGTAGAATGCACATCCACGTGAGGGTGACCGAGACGTAAAGCTTCGGAAATTAGAGCAAAAATGGATTCATGATTTGGATTCGGTTAATCATGGCCTCAATTTATATATCGAGTGGAGCCTCTTCTTGCGCAGATGATGAAACGTGGGAGTTACCTTTCAGTTTTCAGGAGTTCATCTGTATGGACTAGATCTATTAAATACTATTCTTGATAACAGTACACCTGAATTATAAACGTGGGACTCGCCCACGAAACTAAACACTCTATAAATGTATGTGTGACAACATATGTATGTGTTGTATTTGATTTTAGGTTTCCCAGCTTAGTTAAAAACATTCTGACAAAATAAAATCTTTAACATATTATAATATATGATGGAAGGGGATTAGACATCATTCATTTTGCCCAAGTTTTCATCCACAATAAATTAATGCAAGGGTATTTACATCTGATTTGAACTGCATCCTTGGTTCCACATGGAACACTGATAGGTGCGGCAGGATTCCACACTCTTCTTTCATCCCGTTCCAAGATGGCGTATGTCGCTCAATACTAGACACTTGTGCGCCGACGCATGCCTCACTGCGTATCAAATGTCACACGACCGCAACAACAAAGCCGTGATAAACAGTGACGAATGTGTATGAAGATCGAGGGACCGATAAGCTGGACCAATTAAGTCACGGCTACCTGTAGGGTATTTTGTGTAGATTTGGGACCTAGCGGTATTTTCTTACCGCCAAAAATAAAGTAATTCAGCAATAATCACTCCTTGCATTCAGATTGGGTTTGGTATTATAGTAATATAGTGAATATCCATTATTTCAGTACACAGATACATTTATTTGGTATGCATTTTGTTGTGATATCGTGATGAGCATAATTTCTTTGTTTTATTTGTGGCCCCAACATACAAAACCCCTTTCTTTTGTTTAGACTGTTCTTGTGATCTCTAGAGGCCTCAGGCGTCTACATTATTCAAGAACACCACATTTTCATATGGAGTGCCACTTATGGCTGTTATCACTGATTTATCTACACCAGTGAGCTATGTTTCCATAACGTATTCACAATAACATGTGGTATAATCACTAATTTATTTACATTAGTGAAACTATTTCCAGAGGCCTTTTTCTCTGTTGACTCATGTACGTCCAACAGACTATCAGAATGTGTTCCACTCAGAAGTCACACACACATACATTGAGTGGAACCACGCACACAGCTATTTATAATTACTCATAACATAACTTTTTCCACATGGGATGCTTGACATATATTACCTAATAACCTCCCCTTTTATCAAGTGATATGGGCTAACTGTACCAGAGAAAAACAGAAGCAAATAGAAGCCTTTACACGGATTGTGATTTACATCAATTTAATTTCAAAATACATTACCAGTTTTGCGAGGCAGTCTTTTCTAGAATAAACACAAGAGAAGCAATTGCAAAATACATGGCATTTCATTAGATTCTTTGCAACAATAAAAAGAACAGTGCATCAGTTGACTTGCATTTCTGAATAGCAACATTAGAACGCAGCTACGCTGCCTGACTGAAATAGCTTTCATTCGCACACCGCATTCTCGCTTTGTGTAAGATAATTACCAGCAAAATTGTAGCAGATCAGCACGCAAACTCTCTGGACAGGTCGCCTTCTTTAAATGGCTCGGGACTTCCCTTTGTAACACACAGCGAGGACATGCAGTTCCAATCTGCACTCTTTGGTCCTCAAACCGGTACCAATTGACAGGAATCTCCAGCCTGTGAAAGTCAGCAGTGCACTAGAACAACGCCCCTCATGAGGCAGCCCCACAGCAACTCCCCTCAGGCTTCTCACCCAAGCTGTGTAAACATGTCCACTGCCTTTCTCTCTCCCCTAGATTCTTCAGGAAACCTCTGTTACAGCCCCTAGGGTGATGTGCACCCAATAAAATGCTATCATGTCATACCCTCCTTCTTTAAACAATGGCTTGGCTTATACAGTTTAGAAACTGTATCTACTAATTTCCTGGCATGCAGATTTTGCATCCAGCTAACACAGTGAACAGAGAAGAAAACAAAATGAATCCAAGTGCACGTTTAAAATGACTTTCAGCGCCTGTTTTTTCCACCTCATTTTGCACTGGAGAACACATTATGATGTTATTTGATTAGAATCATGTTAGTACTGTTAATTATATTAGTTCATTAATCCCCTAATGTGTTTCCTGCAACAGAGGCATTTCAGGTGAGAGAGAAGAAACAAAAATGTGTTTTTCAATGTGATAAAAATTGCTGTGTTTTGACTGAGTAGCCTGTCTTCATTTACATGTCCATGTCACATTGGCAACACATGGCTTGCTGTACCACATTATAGAAATACATTAATCCCATGCAATGGTGCTGTGCTCCCAAAACATGCTAAATAATCCTACATACCCCTCCCCTTTCCCCGGCCTCTTCATTTGCCCGGACTTTGTAGAAATGTCTTTCTCCTAAGAGTTCCTTATATGTTTTGTGCCCCTTGTCAGCCCAACTTGTGATAAGGAAATTTCGGAAGGCGCGCTATGCCATCCGTCTTGCCTCCCAAACTCAGGAAGGCACCAAAGTTAAAACAAGCAGGCAAAGGTAGGCTTGTGCCTCAAATATCTGAATGGTAAAATATTCAAAAATGTAAACATGGGAACAACCTTACACCATGTTTTATGTAGATGTAGACTCTGCGACCACACTCACATCGGTACAGGAAAACTGATTTCAGTGTACTGTGCCGCATCGATACACCAGCGCAGCCAGCTCCTAAAATGTGACAGAGATCAGACATATTCATGGTAATATGATCTTTGCAGATATCTAATAGAGTATTCCTATAGAACAAAAAGTAAATTGTGTATTAAGATGAAACAAACTTATTCAGTCAATTAAACACACTGAAATCAATATGGTCAAAGTTAAAAATGTAGAAATGTCATAAATAAGTGATAGCTCTGAGAAAGAACTTTACCTCACAAATTAAAAATGATAATCAGAAATATAAAGATTGTACAGCTAAATTAAAATATGTTGGGCGAACTTGTGAACTCACAATGTGAATATGTTTATATGGAACGTTGTGGCATAACATTGCCAGGTAGGAAAAATAGCAGTATGTAACAGATTATATGTATCTGTTTTTTTAGAAATGTGTATGCAGTAAATGCAAATCAAGATACATGATCACTCCACCTGCAAGAGTTTGTGTGTGTCCTGAAGAAAGCCTTGCATCACTGCCCATTAGTTGTACTAGTGACTATAAGGCTTTACTTCTGTGTTCAAACTGCAATGCTGGAAACAGATTGAAAACTGTCAACACCTATTTATGTGTAGGGACTTTGTATAGATGAAACATAAACAAATGCAGATTGATAAGTAACCCACTGGTTACTAACACCACTTCCACTCTGGGCTACAACCTATTATTGATAGAGATAGAAAATGTCTTTGTCTTTTCTAGATAATGGTAGGTTTACGTTACGATCACACAAGAAATGTATTGTTTGATTTCTTTGATAGCTTGAAGGGTTTTTGTTTTTTAATTCTCATGACTGAGTAGTCTGCGGTTTTACCATGTTTTTTTTAATACATTGCATACTTTTCTATGTACCCGACCCTTTCTCATCTTTTGATGTATTCTCATAAAGATGATATTTCACCTTGTCTGTTCTATTACAAGTCCCTAGTTGTTGTAACATCGAAGGGTAGCCATTTGGGTTTTGTTTGTGAGTTTACTTATAGTTATGTCCTCTCCCAAATTGTCCCCTAAAAAAGAGGATCTTCTTGTGTGTGCTGACTTCAAGCAGTTAACTGACTTCAAAAGCAGACAAAGAAACAACAATGCAATTTACAGTCAAGCTTTCTTTCATAAAGACACCTCTATGGGCCGAATTGTTTTTGCTGTAACATCCAATTTGTCTCCTCAAAGTGAAAGATAAAACATATGAACATGTTTTCACTTTCACATAGAAAAACAGTTCAGTTTTATGGAACAACTAATGCACGCTCCACTTTAACCAATTTCACAAATAAAATGTTTAACTTTTGAAGAAAGCCTTGTTATTTAAATACTCTGATAAAAACCACATTTAATTAATCAACTCAGTTTACCATTTTAGTTTAATCACTAGTTACATGTTTTACTTCACAATCAAAGCTCCAAAACATGTATTGCTATATGATAATGGCCGTATAGACCTCGGGAAGGGTCACTATCACTTGTAATAATGACCCATAGAAAACCTCTGGTCCTCAGTGTTGCCTCGGGTCATAACTTAGTGGCAGTTCATTATCCCACATTAATGAACCCTCTCTCAGACTATAAGGCTAGCCCCACCCACCACGATATGTATTGACAAACATTTATTTTCTCTATGAGATAGAAAATTGCCATTTTGGCTATCAAAATCCTACACTGAACAGAATCATAGTCTATGCATTCTCATATGCCATACCAATGGTTGAGTATTAACTATGCTCCTTTGGCAAGATGCCCTTTGCTTTTGCAAAAGGTATTGCATTCTATGCTGTATTCTCCATTGTGGTTGAGTTTTGGAATGCCCTGTCCTCAATGGTAAGATGCAGAGTTAAGATATCTCAGTGAGGTTATTTCACCTCCCTAATACTCTTAGACCAGGCTTCCAAATACATTGGTCAAGATTCATTTTCATATTAGACGTCTAGGAATATTTGACAGCAACCCTCAATCTAACTTCCTTCCCATCTCCTTTCACCCGATTAATGTTTACCAAGATTGTAGTGTACGATGAACATGTGTTCATTTAGAAGATTGATGGAGGTTGACTGAGAATTTTAGAAAAGTTTCTGAGAGGAAATTAACATATTTAGTTTTCTTGGTATCATCATCCTAAAAGTACTCTGGTGGGGAAGAAAAATAGTGTTCAGTGCTTGAAAATAACCTTCAGTGAATTAAACACAATGTTTTTATTTTTTAGTGTTAGACTTGATAGTATGCTCTATCTTCAGTTTGGTCGTTCAAGTTTACATCATGCATCAGAGAGGTGGCAACAAGGTGGTTAGGGTACACAAATAGTAACACTTTTGGGATCTAATCTTCTCCATTTGGATAGTACTTTTGACAATGCAGGAACTTTTTTGGTTAAAATGCATGGCTTAATTCCACTTACACTTAGGGAGAGAACCAGATCACAATGATGGAACAAAATTTGATATAGGGCCAATATTTCTTAAATATGTAAGACATAAAAATGTAAAGCTTACAAGACGATCCCCACAGGTTGTATTTTTATTTTGATGATATACTATTCCCAAAACAGCACAAGATAATGATTTTGGGAGGAAAACACAAGTGATAAATTCATCTGACCAGAACATTGCTCCTCCATTCCCATGTTGTATTTAGGCCCCCATATATAAGAACTAAGTACCAGATTGGCCTTTTAAAGCCAGCTATCACTAATTTGACCCCGGGTGGGATGAGAACTGTAGGGGAATCAATGGGAAGAAATGTATATAGATTTTGGATCTGATCCCACACTTCTTGAGTTGAGGTCTGTGATCTAAACCACCTGCATGGACTGCTTTCCCATTGATAGAACAATGTTGTGCTTGTATTCTTTATTACAGGGATGGGTTTTGATGGGGAAATTGTTAGTTGCAGATATTAACTCTATTGAATGAGCAAATGTGCACATGTTATGGCAATACAACTTCAGTCAAATGTTCACACTAAAAGAACACATTTCTTCCTGCAGTTGATAATGGAAATAGCAGTAAAGTACAAGATGGTGAAAGTTCAGAGCCGGTAGGTTTTCCTCTTCTTTGTGTAAACCATGGAACGTTTTTCTAGACCAAATCTTGCACATTCTGTCAATGAGTTGGATATAAGTAATATGAGCATTGCCACAGGAAACATGTTTGGCGGAGGATAGGTTGCTTTGTTATGATCCAAAACAGAATGTGTAACTTATTGTTTTCTGAAGGTTTATAGGAAAGAGTTATGCCTCTTGCTATGAGTTTATTTTTAATGGAGTACTTGCTTTTGAATAATCAGCACCAGTGGTGGTTGTTGCATGCTTTCATTGTTGGCACGTACAGACACAGTGATAATCTGGTGCAACAGTGCATTTCCAGAGAGACCTTAACTATTGAGAGAGATTTTGGGAGTTATCTATGTGAGACATTTTTGAAAATAATTGGTCAACATGGTGCATTTTTCAACAGAGTTTGGGCCTGATTCACAAAAGCCTTTTAAAATGGCACAATCCCTTGAACACTGATTTGTGAATCAGGCCCTTTGTGTGAAACAATGGGTAAATTGCCATATCATTTATAATCGCTTTTTCTAGGAATGTGCATAAAATAAGCTAAAAGAAGCCAAGTCACCACCAGTACACTGGACTATTTTCGAACACATTTTCTTAATTACTTTGCCAGCAATATATGTCAGTGTAATATCTGCAAAGGCAAGATTTGCCAGTATTGCTACATAAGAATGCACTCAAGTTGACTCTATGCCATTGTAACAAAACATGCCCCTGCTGGCTCTGCCACTATATGATACTATCCCCAATGCCATGGATAAGATACACATTTCCATGCCGGCTGTACCAATCTATGCCAGTATTTCCATCCCATATAAGGACACAATGATGTTGGATTTGGCCTTCAGGCAATTATAACACCATGAGGCAAATTGTCCAGGCTGGATTTAGAATATATGTCAGTTTCCCCACCTCCTCCTAAGGATATGTTCATGTTGGATTCGCAAATGAAACATGTATGCCTGTATGAGAAAATGTCGAGGATTGCTGTACAAATATATGCCAATGTTCACACTAGAGGATACGCTCATTTATGTTGGTTTTTCGATCAATTAACTAATACTACACGACTCTGAATTAAGATGTGCCCATGCTAGATCCCAAGTTCCTAGATTCACTTACAACTCACATCTCTTTTCTAGTTTCCACCAGACTCTATCACTGTCCCACAATCTTCAGGCTCTCTCACCCCCTACACACACAGACACACAGTCTCCTGCCAAGCAGAGCCATATGTGATGTGTACGCACAGAATCAAAGTAGGGGGTTCCAAACGTTAAACTACACACTGCCCTCTAATTATTAGGGTCTGAGGCACCTCTGTGGGCCCTTTAATGTCCTTACTCTACATTAAGGAACTAATGTAGCATAGGGTGCTGAGGTGCTGTACTGCCCTGAGCACCTTTTCAAACTGCAGCAATGCAGGCTTGTAAATAGAAGTACATTTATTATTTGAATCCCATTTTTTCCATTATAACCTAGAACAAAAAACAAGGGGCAGGTGCTCTTTCACCATGACACAACAGAAGCCTCTACTTGGAAGAGCATTTCTTACTTGGTGATCGAGGTGCAGTGAACTATTGCTATGGAGGAGGGACCGTTTGCAATGTTGGGGGGCTCTTATTAAGACTATGAATTGGGTAGTACCACATCACTTTAATTCGGAGGGAAAGGCTCAGAAGAAGCAGACCCTCTTACACGTTGCCAATCACCATTGCTGGCTAGTACTTCACGTTCATGGTAGAACTAACATTCAGAAATGCTGATCTCTTTAAACAAAAACTTTAATGGTTCATATGGATTTTGGGTGAAATACGAAACGTCTTCACTCAACTTTTCCATTATAAAATATACATTATTTGGATGCTGCTCATAGAGACTTCCAGATCCTTATGTTAATGAAAGGGGGATTACATCTGAAATGACTGGTAGCATGACAAACGTTCTTTTAGTGACCAATTGACTTTGGGCATTGCTGTGACTTTACTTGGCTTGCTAAGGCCTTCATTTTTTGTCAACCTTTTCCTAATTTCACTGTGTATGCATAGAGCTGAGTGACTCATTCATATGTTGTGTTTTTACTGTTTTACTTAAATGCCATATGAGTTGTATTCATCGCAAAGGGCCTGATTCACAGAAGTATTTTATAATGACACAGGGCCTCATTACACGGTAGGTGGTAACTATGGCGCTATGAGCGCCATGGTTGCTGCCGGTATTTTACCGTGTCCACCTTGGTGGATGGCGGAATTACCGCCCTACTCCAAGGTGAGCGGGGGCGGTAATTCCCCATTCGCCAAAGCACTTCCCCATTCCCATTTTTGCCCCCATAGGGCATAATGGGAATGGAGAAGGCGCTAATTACGGTACCGCAAAGTGCAGTACCGTAATTAGCTCCAAGGTCCCTTTGCGGAACCCTACTTTAACGGCTGGTAAAACCAGCCGTTAAGGTCGGGTCCCACAAAGGGAACTCGTAGTAAGGCGGTAAACCCTTACCGCCTAACGTGTAATGAGGCCCACAGTCCCTTAAGGAAACGCTCTGTGCATCAATATCTAAAATTCAGGGCTAAACATCAATTCTTCACCTTCCTGCTCTGAGGTGACTATAAATACTGAACAACATTACATACATTTTGCATTTTTGTTTATGCACCGGTTTTGATGGTTCTTTAACACAGAATAGGCCTCATAACAATGAAGGCGGTGGAGGCTTAACGTCGTCAGTAGAGCTGCCGGCGCCGTTATCCCTCAACTGCCTCATTACGAGGTCTGCACGTGGGTCCCACTAAGGACGTCTGGTATTTCGCTATTCCTGGAACCCCGATCTGGACCCGGTAACTGGTATGGGGGTAGCCAAGTCGCTAAAGGCGGCATAGCTACCTCCATACTCGTAATGAGACCGAATGTGACAAACAGGGTTTCCCTCAAACTATATCACTTTAAGCGTGTTGCACTCGGGAGAAATGAAGCAATCTTGATTTTGTAGTGTGTTTGCCCAGTGAAATAAAAAGAAAGAGAAGTCGACTTTAAGTTAGATTTATTCACAATGATAAAGTTAAGACTTATGTTCCTCGTTCTAAAATGTTGTATATACCAGCCCTTGCTAAATTTTGAGTAATCTTTATTCCATTGATTCCCGATTATGCTGTAAGAGAAGCTGTTGTCAGTAGATTACATGGAGAGTATAACTCCATCCTCCAGGCTGCAACATAACTGTGTGGTAGCATTTTACAAGTGCACACTGTTAGGCAGAAACCTGTGTGGTTCCCTTAGGGACCACTGCAACAGATGTAAGACTACAGGTGTTGGCAGTAAACCCACTTGGTAGCAGTCTGTACCACCCAGATTTACCTGGTAGCTGTGGCTGAGCAGCCAGACTTCCCTCAAGAAGAGTTAGACAGTATGCAAAGTATACAGAATAGGCACTCAGATACCACAATACTAGCAAACACTGACCGGAACTTTGGTATCAAAGTATATAATTATTTATTTAAAAACACACGGTTTGAAACACTCCAGCACTCTTGTTGTAAAATATTCTAAACACAGTTACTATTGTAATATGTACACCCCTTTTTTCATATCAGATAAGTCACAGTAAAACACCACTTATTTTCATATTGAGGCGAGCACTTAACTAGATTGCACTCCAATAAGTTTGTGAGAAAGGGAGGGAAAAAGACAGAATATGGAAAGGTACACCACTCTAAGGTTCAGGAACACTGTTAGCAAGGCAGAAGAGCAAAAGTCACTGGTGAGCCAAAGTCCAAAGGCTGGGCCCACTCTTAGAGAGAGCAGAGCACAAATGCGCCCAAGATCACACAGTTACACTAGGCTTAGAAAGTCTTGCAGAGGGCTAAAAAAAAAAGAGTTTAGAGAGGCTTAGGAAAGTTTAGCCAGGGTGTCCCAGGCTAAACCAGGTTCGACAGCCGGGGGCTAAATCTACCCCGTACAGTCGGTAGCAGGGGAAGCCAGGCGGGACATGGTCCTTAAGTGGGAAGGATCCTCCAGCGGTGGCAGTTGTTCCTGGTAGTGGGTGCAAGTTGCGACATCATCCAGGGGAAGAGAAGATCTCGAATTGGAGGAAAGATGAAGGTCGTTGCACTACCAGGGCAGAAACCAGCCACAGAGTTTTCCGGTTAGAGGTGGTACCTTTGTTTCGCGGTCGTGGTAAAACGTGGTATCCGGTTGCCGGGGTGTTTGGCACAGGCAAGGTGGCCAAGAGGTACGTCGGGAAGGCGAAAAGACGGTGAAACTGGTTATCCCCACCAGTCAAAGAAAGAAGACTCTCCGGCGGGAGATCCCCTCTGTCGTTGGGAAAAGTGGTGAGGCAGTCCAGCAGGGCTCCACCGGTGGTGGTGTCGTGGCAGGTCGGCTCAGCTTCTCCCTCATCGGATTCTTAGGTCCTGTGACGACTTCTGAAGTTCCAGTCCCCAAAGCCCTGCTTTTATGCAGCACACCCCATTCACTCAGCCTAGCTGTCACTCAAACATGCTAAGTGGTGAGCCGGCCGGCTCACCACTTGGGCCAATCAGGATGGAGTGCAACTTGAGTTGCCTAGGCAACTCAGTCCACGGTGCCTAATTTTCTCTCTCCACCCCTCCTAAGTACCCCAGACAGAGTGGCACCACTTTGGAGGGCTTCTGTGGAGAAGCCCACCAAAAAGTGGTACAAAGGGCTCAACTTGGGTTGGAGACACAGAAGAGAACACAAACGCCATTTTAGAATCAAGTTGTGGCAAAAAATACCAACCGGAGAATTAATATTAATTAAATAAACCGGCGGTATGTTCGAGGCTACCGTAAATAATTAAATAAAGATAATAGCCTAAAACAATGGGAAATCCCATAGGCAATATTCGCGGTTCAATATAAAAAGTAGTATCCACTGCCACCAGCCAAAACTCGATCAGGGGGGACGGAGACGTGCCCCCTCGACTAACAGACCCCGGGGCAGTTGAATTGCCCCAGCCAGTACGTCCACAATATGGTGGTTTGTATTGGTTCTGTTCAGAATTTAAGACTAGGAAAGTCAATGGCGACTTTACATGCCCTGGGAGACAGTAGTCAGTCCAAGGGTATGGAGTCTATACCGGGGGGTCACTATGACACCCCTGTGTTACTGCACTGAGGGTGCTGTGTAACACACATCACAAAAACACATGAAGCCCTATGGAGTAAAAGACCCCATAGCCCATTAAACACATCTAGATTCAAAGAAACACACTCAAATCATGCCCAAGAGTGAGGGTAAAAGAGTCTCACTCTTGGCAGGATAAAAAAAAATAAACCCCAAAAATCCAGCAAAGCTGCTGGGGGACTCACTAGGTTAGGAAATTCAGCCTAAACAGAGAATTCTCCCTAACACACACTTTCACAGACATCACAATATTGGTATTATTTCTATGAAAATGAATCCAAAGATCCTTGATTTCTTAGGGGAGATGGCATGTTTCATCTTTCTAACACAATACTCTTCTCATCTCTACACAAATGAAACACTGCTTATGATAAATTCAAACATTCAGCGTCAGATGACGAGTGCTTTGATTGTACATTATAAAACACTAAAGAAATAACTATACAAACTAGCCTCTTCTAGACTACTGCAAGGGGATATCAAAATTCAAATGAGTGGTTACCCTGCTACATTGATTGGAATAATGTTGCTGCCCCCTTAAAAAAAAACTTACAATAAAAAATTTGCATAACCATGTAAGATCTTCAGAGTAAATATTTCATGATATTTCAACTAAAAAAAGTGCACATTTTACATGACAGCACATAACTATTTTAATATTTTAATTTGTTCCACTTATTTCTGTAAAAGGGCAGTTTAGACAAAGATGTGTGTTTTATCACTTTACTGCATTTCTTTCATTGACATGTGATGGCATTGTTTGAACAATGATTAAGGAATGCAGAGCTTCTGCTCGTTTACATTGTGGAAAATTGTAGGCAGATATTGCATCATCATTGTTGTTTCTGATATAAAGACATTCTAGGTATTGTTGATGCAGATTATTATTTCCCTTTCTCTGAGCAGGGTGATGGTAAAGGAGACACTGAAAAAAATGAAGGTATGCATTCTGTTATTCGGACTTGAATTCAACACAGCTGCATTTGGCTTATGCTCTTCCTGCCTGTCGGAGGGAATACTTTCATTATCACCTGGTACTATATGTCTAGACGTTAAGTTTTTCGTATGTTATTAATGTACTTTCCTTAGGGCTTGCTCTCAGCTCACAGAGCACATACACTAGGCAATAAGTGGGTCTCAAACACACAATTGATTTGTATAGATGAAAATTAACTTTAATGTTATTGACATGTTCTGGTGCTGTTGTTTCTTTCTTCGTTAGTTTAGTTTCCCCTGTATGTGTCTCTAATTTGTTTGCATTTTGGGTCTTCATATGTATTGTTTGTACTAACACAAGTGTTTAGTAAGTCTTGAATTGTTAGCTATTCATCTCCTATTTAACATTACTTAAAACTCTGATAAAATACCATTCATTATTTTACTATCCAAAAATACCAGATTAAAAACATTTTACTTCTATATTGCATGTTGCAGCCATTGCCTATGCATATGTATGATTAGGTTCCTGTATTAACCACAACACTCCAATATAATGTTTTGTTTAGATGAGTACATTCTTTAATACATTATGTAGTTCATAATTAGTCTCCTGATCACCCCTGACATCCTGTTTCCAACATTATAAACACAATCCGTTGTAGGGTGTTTTCATCATAATTATTTTCATATGTGATGTCATCAGTGAGGTCATCTTTGATGTCCTGGGTGTTAGTCCTAGCAGTGCACGCTGGTGGCACGAGTTATGGTTGGTTAGCTTACCATAACAGGTGAATTTCTGGATTTTTTTGCTTTTACTTGTAAGCATAACATCCCTTTAGCAACGTTTTTTCACTGAATTTCAGTTTGACAATAAACATGTGTCATTCATCATCTTCTACCAACATTTTTAACACTTCTACAACCTTTTTGCAACTATTTCCACTGTTTTTTGTGTTTGCCGATGTTCACGACCATCTGACATCGCAGACTTTTGGACAGTGTCACATGACCGCACGCTCGCGTCCGGTATGGTAACACGTTTGTGAATGTTTAGCTGATTTAGGACGTTTCACACTGAAAATATACCCTTGCACAGCTCGAATTCCGATTCGTACTGATTGTCCATTTGCAATCTATAACAGAGCACATGCTTGGAAGAAAATTAGTGCTACTGCTATTTATTTTCAAAAATGGCATCAGGTATGGCCATCCCTTCTCTCCATGAGCCACCAGCTCCAGCTGCAGGGCCTACACAATGGAAGAAGTGCAATCATGCAGAAAACAATCAGGAGGACCAAGAAGTGGAAGTAGAGGAACTAGTTACCTCTAGCAACCAGAGAGAATCATGGGTGCAGCAGTTCTTTACCACCATTGTGGGTGTACCAAAGACTAAGGCTACTAAGGTGAAATGGAAACCTGGCCAGTACTCCTATGGGACCACCTCCATGTGCTGGCACACTAAATCCACCCACCGGAATGCTCTCAGGAAGTCTATTCCTTTCCCGGGAAGTAGGCTGTCTTCCTCTATCTCATCTTCCTCAACCAATACTGCCACCACACAGGCTACTCCTGTGGGGCAGAAAATCCCACAAGCTACCTTGAAGCCTTAAAATAAGCAGTTGATCCATATCTTCCCAGGACACCAGTACTGTGTATATACAGCAACACACTACTATGCAGTGAGAAGCAGTTTCAAAGTGGCTCTAGTCAAAGAGCATGTGAAACATTGCCTCCTGCCTTGACATTAATGCACACCCAACATCTTCTCCTGTCCACTTGCCCTTCTTTATCTCTAGTTGGTGTCCTTTCCTTTATTTCCCTCCCCACCTTACTTCTAACCTATCCTGCAAAAAATAAATAGAAGAATGTACATCAAAAAACACAAAAAGAGGTTCCTTTAGGAGCACCATTCACTATTGAAAAATTGAAGTTAAAACAATAAGCTTATAGAGTCTATCTACTTTGCATTGTTCAGTAAAGTAGTTAGATTCAATATGATTCTCCAAATTCCCATTAGCCTTGTATATTATGCTAATGGAAATAATGGACAATTGTATACTAGAGGCAAAAGAAAAAGCACAGAATCAATGTTCTGTCCCAAATGCTTTTCTCTAGCATACAATACATACCATAATCCAAGGCCCTTCATGACTATCCCTGGTCTCTGCAGTCCCCTCTATAAGCCATGCATTATTAAAAAAACCTGGATTGCACATGCACACCATCTCACAAGACAGCCCTTCTACACATTTCAGTGTTATGTTTGCAGAACTCCCTCATTGCCTGATTTGAAACAGTCACACATATAGCCACCAATCAGTTAAAAAATCTCTACATATAACCATATCCACATAAACTTCCACACACCAACTGTCGCTTAAAAATGGTCTACACACATTTTACATATGCATTTCACTTGCTTATCCCCAAAAAAATAATTGTACACACTGCAGCTATAAAAGTACATATGCATTGTGATTTGATTTGATTCAATTTAGAACTTGTATAGCGCATATCCTTTTGGGGAACCAAGCGGCAAGCCTCATCTATGCGCAGATCTCAAAATACAGTGACATAACCCTCTAATAAGTACTCAGGAAGATCTTACTCGAATAAAACGTTTTTTATCTGTTTTCTTAACAGTCAGAGATTCTATCTTCAGTAGGTAGGGTGGTAGGTAATTCCATGCGCAAAGGCCGGCAACTGAAAACCGTCCATCCCCCCAATGGACAAATCTAAATTTAGGAACCACGAGTAGATTTTGATTCATAGACTGCAAGGGTCTAATGGGGGTGCGGGTTTTGATCTTAGCAGTTAGGTATGGAGGTGCAAGGCCATGCACATATTTGAAAACCAAATACAGAAGCTTAAACTGGATCCATCTATGGAGCGGGAGCCAGTGAAGTTTCTTCCTAAATTCTGTAACTGACTTTTTCCATGAACTGCTGCATTCTGTACCACTGCAAGGCGCTACAACTTGTATTCAGGACACCCTAACAAGAGGCCATTGCAACAGTCCATCCTAGCATTGACGAGTGAACCCACAGCAATTGCTCGGTCCCCTTCTGGGATAAGAGGAAGAAACGGTATCAGCATTTTCAAATGGAAACATACTGATTTAACCATCTGATTAATTTGCCGGTTGTATCCAGTTTGACTACGATCCCCCAGTCATGTCTGCCTTACTGTCATGCTGTCAAAAGGTAGCAGGACTGAGAAGGCTAACAGGAAACATGGAAAACAGTAACCTCCTCCATACTTCATTATCTCTGCAATATTTCAGCACAGCCTTCCTGATCCCATTGCTTTTTGACAGTGTGATCAAGGGGTGGGTTGGGTTAGGTGATTTTCGTGCTTGTTTGATTCATGTGATCTGCTTATGATGGGTTTATTGGACATAATGGAATTAAACTTGGATGGGCCAACCAGTCAAATGTAATCTGGGAATATGCAAACTAGATACAATGCAATCTGCCTTTTTTTAGGTAACTTAATGCAATGTCATTCAGCCATGCTTTCCTAAATATGCATAATGGAAAGGAGCATCAATGTGTTCACTGTGCACAATACAGTCAAAAAACTGTGTGGGGTGTATACAATTATCTATCCACAAAATTCTAAATGGTAATTAAAGAAACTGATAATGCTGTGCTAGCTGTGTCTAAAACAAGCTGTTACCGTTCTATTGAAATGACATAATGAAATCTGCCCATGATGAGCTAATTGGACAAATGGAATATGTTCATGAAGTGCTAACTGTACACAACTGAAATTAGACATGCAGTGTTAATTGGGCAGAATGGATTATTGCCATTAAGGTCAAATTGAGCAGCCACACAATTTTCAAAGCGGCCTTTTTTCTCCTGTCATGTTAAATGATTCAGCCCTTTGTAGACAGACATCCAATTTAAATTGTGCGGGATTATACTAACTGTTTACACTCTGTTCAGTATAAATTAAGCTACTGAGTTAATATATAGGTACTGTTCAATCTTAGTGTGTGCTGATGATAAATACTACAAATCTTCAGTAACCTGACTGCAGCCATTGAAAAGAACATTGGAAACATCCCAAACGTAAAATAAGCGGGATTGGTCATCTGTCCACTGCTATCATTCCACACTTTATACATCAATATTTATCATAGAGACATGAACTAATATAGCCAAACTATTAGGAGAATGTGTTATTACGATTCCTTAATGTTACTTAATAAATGCAAGATTACAAAAGGAAAGTAACAGAAGAATGTTACCCTGCATCTACCTGCTGCAACTAAACCGAGATCATTTGAAAAAGAAATTGTACAAGAAATGCCCTTCCATCGTGAATGCACATTTTGTTAGATTTATGAACAATTATCAAGTCCAGTTTTGTATTGTTAAAACAGCGGAAACAGTTCCTTTTGAATTCAGAAGTAATTGTGCTGCTGAATGTAACTGTTCTCAGAGTCTGTGACTCTTTTTGAAGTTTCTTATCAGAAAATTGTAAATATCAAAGATATTGCTCAACAAAATCCACTCCATACTCCTTATTAGGACAGAACTTCATTTTTTGGATTACATCGCAACTAACATACTAGCATCAGCTCCACTAGAATGCAGCTACCCCCATGATAATTCAGCCTAAATGCACACATAATATCTGTATCACATATCCTACACACTACTTCCAGCATTAGAATGCAGCTCCACCACAAATAATTTGGTCTAGATGCACACATGCAGAGTGCACACATGCACTATTTACTGCTCTTAATCCACTGACCTGGACTCCGGTCCCCAAGTGTGTTCAACCTGCAGTGCGTTGAGACCATACCAATGGTGAAAGGCACTATAAAAATGCCCATTAACATAACATAACATAATCGGATATGTTCTTTCTGTGTTAACAGGATATAATGGAATACAGAAATTGTGTGCCAACTGTGCGTAAACTGGCCATGATGTCCTAACTGGGCATAAGGGCCTCTGCTCTTGAAGCACTAACTGACAAGAATGGATTCTTCCATGATGTGCAATTGGAAGTAATGCATTCTGGCCATGATATTCCTGAGAGGCATAAAGGAATTTGTGTGAACAGACAATGGTGTTCTATCTATGCATACATTATTCTGTCCACAATGCTCTGAATGTGCATGCTGCAAAAAGTGCATGATGTGTGTAACTGACTCTGATGTACTAACTGGGAATGATGAGAATGTACAATGTTCTGCAAGCAGGATATTAAACAACTCGACATTGTCTGCTTAGTATGTTTAAAGTAACCCAGAAACGTTTTAGTAGTTGTGAGTGAACTTGAACGTATGATCACAATACAAGATAAATAAATGGGTATGTGGGCTTTTGATGGCATACCTGGCCATGGATGTTAGCTCATGGGATTTTAATACTGGGGCAATTATATGTATAATCAGCATTTTAAAGGCATGCCCTGGGCAAATGTGTTTGACCTGGGGATTTCATTAGCACATAGATGATTATCTGGACATTTAGTAGCAACCCTGCAGTGGTGTAAAAAGCCAATTGATTGCCATCCATGACAATGGTTTCAGTGCCTAATAATTAAGTAATTCCTAACAATAGTGTGATAACTAGGGCTTCCGATGGCAAATACTTGCAATGATTGAAGGATCTGAACTTTAGATGGAAAATGCAGGCATATGATATAGTTACCTGGTATACGCTGTATCATCTCATGAAACTAAATGGCGTATTATGCTATGACCTAGGCATAGAGTGGCAATAGCTCTAAATTGGATCAACTCCTTCCTACAGGGCAGGATTTGACAGGTGAGTATGTGCTCCTATCTCTCACCGTTGGGTCCTGTTGGATATTGAGTCCTTCTTTTATTCAATGTACATGTCCGATTGAGGGTTTTGTAAATGATTAAGGCAGCAGTGCCATTGTGGCCCATAACCAAGTAATGGTGTGAGATCGCAGGTGCTCGGAAGTGCAGCTAACAGGTGGCTAATAAATGCAGGGGAGGGGGCTGTAGGGTTAAAGATACAGACCACACGTGCAGGGGATTGCCAAGAGGCAGTGTGGGCTGCAAATGGACAGGAAGGGACCTGGGCCCGAATTCTGAGTGTGGCCAGGTGACCTGTGCATGGATCAGACAGGAGATCACAAGGGGAGAAGAAGAAAGAAGGCAGAAGCAAAGAGGAAGGTCTTGAGGTGCTTCCGGAACCAGAAATGGTTCTGCTCAAGTTTCAGAGAGGCAGGGAGGCTGTTCCAGATGGAGGCCCCAGCCAAAGAAAGAGATCTGCCCCCAACTCTTTGCTTGGAGAAGCAACCAACCCTCAAAGAGTTGGAGGTGGCGGAGCGGGGGGCTCGAGTAGGAAGATTTTTAGGTAGAGCGAGTTGGAGGCATTGCGGTCCCAGGCCCAAGAAAGCCTTGTGGACAATGCAGAGGGTCTAGGTGACTGTAGTGGTTAAAGCTGGGTAGTTCTATAAGAGGAGAGTCACAAACCCAAATCCTTTTCTGTCTACTACTAACCTAGAAAAAATACTCCACTTTATTGAATCAATGTGTCTTCACACAGAAATGTATTACATTCAAGAGTTATTCTTTGATAAAAATGTAAAAATATGTAATATTTACAATCAATAATTTACTTCTTACCACCATACCATCATACTTTATTTTAAAAATATGATACTCATTCATTCCTGCACCTGGGGGGAGAAGGTCTTCTGTATTTAGCTCAGTGTACAATCTAGAGATTACAGAAATATACATAAATAAGGACATATCTGCTGAAAAAGAAAAGGAAAAGGACAAACAGGAATCCAGGAACCTGAGCAAGTGCTGAATGCTGGACTTCACACTTTGATTAGCACATGTAAATCGATATTGACCTCCTCTTAGCAAATCAGAATGTTCAGAGCACTGTCAATAACTACTGGTATAAACTGCATTCTGAACATTCTGACTTCAAAAGCAGAAACAACCATGCAATTTACAGTTAAGCTTTCTTTCATCAAGACACTTCCTCTCTGGGTTGAATTATTTTTGCTGTAACATCTAACTTTATCTCACCAAAACGAAAGATAAAACATAAGAACCCGGGAGGATAGCTCAGCGGCAACGTGCGCGCCTTGGAAGCAACACATGTTTGAACCCCGGGTCCGCGCTTAGAAACCTCTGTGTGTTTAAGCGCGTTATAAATACGCAACTAAGAGAAAAACAATTATGCAACTACAAAACAAACAATTCCTGTAACAGTGCCTCGATGCCTGCGGGCTGTGTGAGTGCTTCAAAAAAATGTAAAATAAAAAATAAAATAAAACATGTTTTCACTTTCTCATAGAAAAACAGTTTAGTTGTATGGAGCACCTAATACACGCTCCACTTTAACCAACTTCACAATTGCAATGTTTAACTTATGAAGAAATCCTTGTAATTTAAATGCCATGATATAAACCAGATTTAATTTATTAGCTCAGTTTCCCTTTTTAGTTTAGTCACTAGTAACATTTTTTACTTCACCACCAAAGCTCCAAAACATGTGTTGCTATGTGCTAATAGCATTATAGACCTCAGCAGGGGTCATTATCACTTGGAATAATAACCCTTAGCAAACCTCTGGCCCTCTGTTTTGCCTCGGGTCATAACTTACTGGCTGTTCATTATCCAGCGTTAATGAACACTCTCGCAGGCTATAAGGCTATAACCACCCCCCCACGATATGTATTGGCAAACATTTATTTTCTCTATTAGATAGAAAATCTCTGTTTTGTCTATCAAAATCCTGCAGTGAACAGAGTCATATTCTATGCAGTCTCATGTGCCATACCAGTGGGAGATTATTCACTAAACTCCTTTTGGAAGATGCTCTTTGCTTTTGCAAAAGGTATTGCATTATATGCTGTATTCTGGATTGTGGTTGAGCTTTGGAATGCCCTCCCCTCAATGGTAAGATGCAGAGTTAAGATGTCCCAATTCAGTGCACACTGCAAACTAAATTTTTGCAGTTTGACTTTTCTCTCTTCAAGTTAATTGTATATACATTATTATGCATTTTCCATTAAATTATGTTTGTAAAATGTTCCATTATCTCTTAATTGGGGCTGCTTTATCACTTGAACATATACTTGAAACTTAAAAACGTGACTGCCAAGGCAAATGCATATATAAAATAAATGAAAAAAAAATAAAATACACGAATAAAAAAACTGATGTCCATGTCAATGCTTGTTCTGATTTTGGCGGAATTGTATACTTTATTAGTTCAGCAGAACTAAAAATGATCTTGTCCAAGCCGGGTAGAATGGTTCTGACAAGTACACTGCTCGATGTTGTGGGAGATCTGCAGCAATTCACACATGGCGTATAGATGCAATGTAAAGTGTACAGCACCTATGTGGCCCACTTTGCAATAGAGAGACACAACCTAGGCGAGGCAGCCAGGTGAGTCAGGCAACCCATGGCATTTGCATCATTGTAGGGGCCGCGCCCAGTTCTATATTTGCACATAAATAAGCGTCAAGGCCCACATATATTCTAGCATGCCTGTGCCACATTGGGGCAGCAGCACACCGTCCACTGCTGCCACCACCCGCTGCTGCTCCCCACAATGCCTACATACATGGGGCTGCAGCTGCAAATGCTGCGTCTCATTCGAGGTGATGGCCCTCATTACGACCCTGGCGGAAATCGAAAAACGATGGCGGAAATGCAATACCGCCATCGAATAGCGCTCGGTGCGACTATGACCCGTCACCGCAAAGTACGAAGCCATTAGCGACACCGTAGTGAACGCCAACGCTAACTGCACCAAGCACGCGCGCGCGCGCCATGCCAAACCGCAAACACCACCATGGCGCAAGGGTACGCCAATTCCGACCCTAGCGGACATGTACCTAACGCCATCAGGCATGGCGTAATGTACCATTCCGCCATGGCGAGAAGTACGGCATCGCGAATCAACCGTAAACGGCCCCACTGAGTGCCTGTACACCGCTCCCTGCCCACAAAGTACAACTCCCCGTAGGTGCAATGAAGCCACAATGCAACCATTGAAATGTACAAGTCACCCATGCATGGCAACGAACAAAAGAAACACAAGAGGGGCCAATGGGAGCTGCAGGGCACAGATGGCACGAATACAGAAGCCATCCCAATGGACATGACCACAGTCCCCCACCAAGAAACGCACGCAAACACAGGCACCTGTGACCAGCAATATTCCGAAAATCACATCATTCCACCAGTCCACCTGGCTGACCGGCATCTGTTACACAAAACCCAATCCCCCGCCCCTGAGCATGACAACATTCAAACAGTCATATTGGCAGCCCCCATCCCTGACCTCACTGGGCTTCGTAGGCAAACGCGCCCAGCACAGTACCACGCAACTAAACCCCGAAGCTGGAACCCAATGCAGATCTCCTCACAATACATCGCCCCCCAAATAGGCATATGCCACATCACTTGCAAAGAAAAACGCTACACGGGCCAAATCAGAATAGAAATTTTATGCACATCAAAGTCACCAAGCCCATACAGCCATCAGGCCATGAACTCCAAAACACTAATCACCATTGTGGGCTGCTTCCGCAAGAAATGACCAGCCACTACCTGTGTGTCGCCCTGTTCCCCCATGGTACACAGAGCCACATTCACGTACGAAAAGGCAACATGGAAGCGCACAGAACCGCAGGGCCGTCCCAATGGGGAGGCACTAGTCCAGCTGAAAGGCCGAAATGTTGCTCCGAGCCACCAGTACTGCGTAAGGGCATGTGGGCCATTGGCGATCGTCCCATAAGATCGTAATGCTGCTCCACTGATTAACACGAAGCAGCAGGTGTCGGGAGTAAAATCCATCTGCAGGAGTGGCATACAGATGGCAGTGGCAAAAGGGGAGGAGATACCTGTCAACCAAAAGAAAAGAAAAAGAACAGAATGGCCATCAGAACTACATTCGAACAACTCACTTCAATGATCACACGAAATCCACAGCCATATGCATGCTAGCCCACTCAAAAGGATCATCACCACCCCAAAACCACTTGCGACTCATAACCATCTATATCGAGGTGCAAACACCATCACAAACGAGTGTACCTGTGCATGCGTCTGTCAAAACAGATTCCATCAGATGGGAATGTTAACGTGCATGGACACAAGTGTCTGAGGGCGCCTCGAGACAGGGAGGGCTCAACAAGGCCAGATAGACGATGGTCCCACTATGGCAGCCCTGCATCACATAGCGTAGGGGAGGCGGATAGATCCCAAGAAGCCCTGTACATGGCAAACTCTGTATCAAATCACCTGCCCATGCATCCATTCATCATTCCCTCATCCCGGGATCAAAACGCCTGAATAATTACTCACATAACATTAGAAACATCCATTGAGTCTGTGCGTTATACAGCCTGCTAAATCCACAGTGCCCCAGCCCGTAATTCCAGTGTTGTGAAGTAACATGTATTTGGGAACGGACGGCCTCATCGCCCACGTAGCTATTGCGCATCCCAAACTATTCATATCAATCATTGCTCCCTCGCCATGGGCCCTGTCTCAAGGACATAGAACAATAGAACGTTATATTTGCAGTCAGACCTGTGGGCATCTCCTCGCCGCTAGCTGGAAACCGAAAGCGCCGCCCTTCGAATTCCTCATTTGCAACATCACGTCGAAAAGGCATCTGTGGCCGTTTGAAATCACTAATTATTCCATCGAGTGCGGCTGTGTGTGAAAATGGCAACTGCCTTCACCCACAAATGGGACGCCCCACCCGTCGTTGCAACTCGGTACAGTGATGCATGAGGGCCCACCGTTACTCGAGTACTACGTTCCACTGACCCTTCACAAGTCTGTTCGCGACTGCACAGATAGTATGGGAAACAATGGGACCACAGCAGAATGAACATATCAACCAATCTTACACGGCCATCGGGTACAAATACATGATTGCAATAGCAAGATACAATTCCCCGAATTGCAGCGTTGTGCGCGGGACGTGCTCGGCCAAAGGGGAGAGCAGTTTGCACAGGTGGAATTAATCACCACAGGTGGAGGCCATACAGCCTGAAAACACATAAATTGCACAGCCAGTCTCCTCCCACAACCACACCGAAATGCTACCGGCAGGACTCGCGATGTTGGCCCTGGGGGACCTGATAGCACTGCAAGTGCTCCGACTCCAAGAAGAAGACGAACACCAACTACAACCAGCCGCACGGAGGAGACGCAGGAGGAGGAGGAGGCCAAGGCAGGGCCAGCAAGGCCCACCAGCACAGCCACTACCACCACGCAGGCAGCCCGCAATCCCACGCCTCCGAGCACATCCGTTCAACCTCACTGATGAGCAGATCCACACCCTCTACCGTCTGGACCGGGACACCATAGCCGCCATTGTGGACATGACACAGGCTGACCTTGTCAGCATGATAGATAGCCCAACCGCCATCCCACCCCTACTGAAGGTGGTGTATGTACTCCACTTCCTGGCCACAGGCACCTACCAGCACACAGTCGGACAGTTGCATGGCATTTCTCAGCCACTGTTCTCACGGACACTATTGCAAGTGCTCGATGCCCTCCTGCAGCACGCAGACGACTACATCTCTCTACCACGCTCGGAGCAGGAAATAACCAACACAAAAGTGGGATTCCATGCACTTGCCGGCATACCGGGTTGCATTGGTGCCATCGACTGCACCCATGTTGAATTGGTCGTCCCACATGCCATGGAGGCCCAGTACCGCAACCGAAAACAATTTCATTCCCTGAATGTACAAATGGTGTGTGACTCCAACAGGATCATTACACATTGTTGTGCCCGATTCCCTGGATCAACCCATGATTCTATGGTCTTGAGGAACTCTACAATACCACGCTACATGGAGCGACACGCAGGGAACAGATCCTGGCTACTCGGTGAGTCTCATTACATGCATGATGATGTGGGGTATGTGAATTGGCAATGACCTGGCAGGAAGGGGGGGGGGGTGTGCGTACGTATCAATGGCATTCCACATCATACGTTTCTCGTCCACATACAGGTGATGCTGGATATCCACTGAAGAGATGGCTCCTCACACCAGTCCGGAACCCACAGGACCAGCATGAGGAGGACTACAACCATGCCCACTCACGTACCCGTGTAGTCATAGAACAGGCATTCGGCCTACTGAAGGGCCGTTTCCGCTGCCTCAGCAGGTCTGGCGGGGCACTCCTGTACCGCCATGAGAAGGTTGCAAAGATGGTCATGGCATGTGTCATGCTCCACAACATGTGCGTACGTAGAAATGTGCCCATGCCCCCTGACGCAGAACTGCAAGCACCTGATGATGGTCATGATGAGGGTGGGGATGTGGCAGCACCTCATGGAGTCTGCGAGGCACCGGAGGCCCGTGACATTCGTCAGCATCTCATTGATGTATGCTTCTAGCACTCACGCCTGGTGGCTGATACATGGACACGGGACTCGTGGCACTGCGTGTGTCTGGGACATGCACAATATGGACTGTACGCCTATGATGGCCTAGTACACAAAGATCAATGTCCACACTTCTCATTGGTTGATCGTGCACTTTTTATGGCATATGTGATATCATGTTGAACACCCTATCGACCCGCCACCCAAGTGAGCCCAACACACCCCCTCCACCCTCCTACCTCCCCCCCGAACACCAGTGTCCAAAGATGCTCATTGTCAGTGGGCTGTCGCTATTGCATGCCCCCTCTGCGGGTATCAGGGGCACCCCTGCCTGTGGAGCGCAGGTTCCTTCCAGATCTACGTTGGGGGCTGCCCTGGACGGAACTTGCAACGGATGATGTGTCTGCCTGCTCACGTCCATGCATGTCCCTAAGGGTTTGCGAGAGCTCAGTGAGCACACGGCGCACTGCGGCAAGTTCGGCACATACGTCTTTGGACGTCGCATGCAGTTCCCCCCTCAGGCTCTCGGTGCTTCTCTCAATTTGTGCCCTTAGCGTCTCTGTACTTCTCTCCATTTCTGCCCTAAGTGTCTCAGTTGATGTTTCTATGTCTGCCTTAGTGCCCCCACATTCATCGGCATGGTCCTTGAGGAGTGTGGCCAGTTGCTGCTGTTGTTCGATCAACTGGTCGAGGGACTGTTGCCTCTGCTGGGCCATGGCCATTTGCGGGGGTGTCACAGAGGGGCTGTTGTCCTCATGTTGCCTTGCCACAGGGCTTGTGGGGGATGGCCAGTCGTCGTCTTGTGGGTGCCCCTGCGTGGTATCCTCATGTTGTACGGGATGGGACAGACAGGGGGATTGGGACAGGTCATGGATGGATCTGACTTCGGCATCCCCGTTTTCTGTGTCCGAGCATGCTGCCATCAATGGGGTGTCACCTATGGTGCTGCTGCCACCAGAGGCAGTGCCTTCTGTGGCATCCATTGGGGGGACCTGTGGTGGTGGTGTTGTGGGCATGCTGGCTGCTGGGGTGCCTGTTGATGTTCCCTCCTCTGTGCTGCCACCTGATTTGTGCTGCTGCCGTGTCTTGATGCGTGCAGCTGAGGTGGAGGGTCTCTGGCCGTTGGTCTTGGCCCTCTTTGCAGGTGTGCTGGTAGGGGTGTCCTGTAGCTCGTCGTTTGGATCGGACCCTGTGGTGGAGTAAAGGAGGGCGAGGGTTATTGATGGGTCTGTGGGAATTGGAATGGCATTGTATCACATGCTTTGGGGTGGTACCTGAGGGTGATTTGGGTCGGGGCCTTGGAGGTGCTTTGATTTGTGTGTGGAGTGAGGGTGCAGTTGTTTGGCAGCCTGCAGTTAGGGTGTGCCTTCTGCACGTGTAGTGCGTGTATTAGGGGTTTTTAATTATTTATGTATTTATTGTGGGTTTTAACGTGCGCTATCAGGCCGATGTGTGTGGACGTTCTCCTGGACATGTGTTTCTGTTGCACTATGTGGACGCATGGTACTTCACATGGATGGACTGTGTGGATTTGGCATTGTTTTATCTGGCCCACCTACCTGAATCTTCGGATGTCTGCACTCCTTTCTCCATCCCTCCGACTCCCTCTATGCTCTCCATTCCGATGGTGGAGGCACAGATTTCTTCCCAGGGGGTCAACTTGATGGGTGATTCAGGACCTCCCCCGGTGGCTGTGGCAATGTTGCGGTTGGCAGAGAGTATGCTGCGGACGCGTATCCGCAGGTCGTCCCATCGCTTGCGGCATTGCTGTGGGGTGCGGGGTGCGGTCCCCACCGCACTTACCCGCTGTGCCACCAGAGCCCATATGGCCTTCTTGTTTGCAAGTGCCGTCCTGGTCATTTGCGTGCAGAAGACGACGGCAGCATTCTCCTGGAGGGTCTCTGTTAGCACGGTGAGTTCCTCACGGGAGAAGTGGACCTGCCGCTTGCGGTCGCACGCTTTCTTCGCTACTTTTCCCATTTTTCTTGGTTTCGCTAGGGTGGTTGACGGGTTGGGGTGTGTTTCAGGGTAGTGATTTTAGTGGTTGTGTGGTTTTAGTGTTTTTATAGGTGTACGCCGGGATGTTTCCCATTCCGGGCCCATGTTTTAACTTCCGTTTCCGTATATTTCCGGTCACCGTACTTTCCGGTAGGCGCACACTGCGGTGACCGCTAAGAGGGGTGGCGGTATTGCACCTAGGGCGCCGTACGGCGGCGGTGTGGGCCGTTTTGGGGTCATTTCCGCCATCGCGGACTTTGCACTTCCGCCGTGGCGTGGTGCTCGTGCCCGATGGGTCGGAATGGGCCGCACTTTGCTCCTTCGTGCAATGGCGGAAACGCTATTTACGCTGTGGCGCTCCGGTCAGTCGCTTTCCGCCAGGGTCGTAATGAGGGCCGATGTGTTTACTATCAACGTCAGATGTTGAAATTACAATTATAAATCAACTTACTGTAACATACGTAGTTTCCTTAATTAAAGCACAGCCTGTTTAACTGTATTTGTATACACATCATCCACGTTATCAACCAACCTCAAAATATCTAGGTGGCAAGTGCAACATGTCGGCCCTCTAGCCACAGAAAATAGAGCAAAATGTATTTCTTCCTATTCTAAAGTAATACATATGAAGACAGCATTATTTTTAAACTGATGAACGGTATTACCCAAATGATATTACCCAAATAGTTTGTTTACAATTGTTCGAATGAACAATTGACCGAATTTAAAGGGTCACAATTGACCTTTTCACAATTGACCATATATATATAAATATATATATCTGTTTGGTAATATATATTTATTTATATATATAGGGGTTTTGGGGGGTTTGGCATTAGGTGGGGGGTTGTGGGGGGTTTCCCCCCACATATATGTTACAATTGACCTTCACAATTCGGTCAATTGTGAAAAGGTCAATTGTAATTCGAACAGTTGTAAAACGAACAACTCGTATACAACCTGTCAAATTCCTCAGGAAGATCTTCTTCAATACACAAGTTCCAACTTGAGACTCTTTTGAATGGAAGCAATCACTTTAAAAAATGCAATAGATATAACAGTGGCATTCCCTTATTCCAGATTGTGATGCCGCTAGATCCAAACAAGACCTCCAAATACTAGATGTAGGATCACATTGACCTCCTACTTTCCAATGGGTCAAACACTCCATTTATTTAAAAGAACATAACTTCAAATTCATAAATCTAAGAATATTGTTTTTGGGCCATTTGCTATTAGCTTGACTAGTATTGTTGTATTCTTCTGATGTTGTTGAAATAAATGCAATGTGATAAGTGACTTACTTAGCAGAGCCTGAAGTCATGTGATGATGACTGCATTTGTTAACGTTGTGTAAAGATAGTGGTCGAACATCCCTCCTGAGAACAGTGTTAGTTGTTGGGTACCATGTGATTTATTATCATTATCGTTCTTTCTCTCAGTGAGGTATTTTCAGCCTCCTAAGACTCTTAGAACAGGCTTCAATATACATTGGTCAAGGTTCATTTTTTCATATTAGACCATATGACAGCAGCCCATAAATCTAACTTCCTTCCCATCTCCTTTCACCCGATTAATAGTTACCAAGATTTGGCGTATGATGAACATATCTTCATTTAGAAGATTGATGGAGGTTGATTGATTGAGAATTTTACACAAGTAGCTGAGAGGAAATTAATTTACTTTCTCCTTGGTTTCATCATCTTAATAGTGCTCTGGTGGGGCAGAACGTAGTATTCAGTGCTTCATAATAACCTTCAATTAATAAAAAAAGTTGTGTTAAATGTCATACTTGATAGAATGCAATATCTTCAGTTCCGTGATTGGGGTTTACATCATGCATCAGCGAAATGGAAACAAGGGGTTTAGGGTATATATATATGAACAGTTGGGGGGTCCAATATTCTCCGTTATTATTTCTGACCATGCAGAAGTCTTTTGAGGTGGACATGCATGGCTTGATTCCACTTACACTTAGGAACAGAACCAGATCACGTTTATTGGAAGAACATATGAAAGAGGGACAATATTTGTTAAATATGTGAGCAATAAACATGGAAAGTCATCATGATGTTCCCCCACAGGTTTTATTTTAATTTTGAAGACATTATGTTCCCAAAGCAGCACAAGATAGTAATTCTGGGAGGAAAACACAAGTGTTACATTGAACGGGCCGTACCATTGCTCTCCCACCCCCAATCCGTATTTAGACCCCCTTATATAAGAACTAAGTACCAGATTCACTTTGAAAGACAGCTATCACTAATTTGGCCCCGGGTTGGAAGAGAACGGTAGAGGAATCAATGAGAAGACATGTATGTGCATTTTTGGCTGTGACACTATACATCTTCAGTTGAGGTCTGTGACCTAAACAACCTGCATGGACTTCTCTGTCATTGATAAAACACGGTTTTGCTTATACTTTGAATTACAGGTATTGGGCTTGATGGGAACATTGTTAGTCACAGATGTTAACTGTATTAAATGAGCAAATATGTAAATGTTATGGCAATACAACTTCAGTCAAACTTTCATAATAGAACAAATCTGTTCCTGCAGGTGATGAAAATGAAGAAGAAGAAGAATCAGAAGAACAAGAAGGCGATGATGTAGGTTTTCGTCTTCTTTGTGTTAACCATTGACTGTGTTTCTAGACAAAAGCTTACGCATTCTGTCACTGAGTTGGATATAAGTAATATGAGCATTGCCATAGGAAACATGTTTGGCAATGGATAGGTTGCTTTAATATGATATACAACATAAAGTATAACTTATTGTTTTCTGAAGGTTCATAAGGAAAGAGTTATGGCTCTTGCTATGAGTTTATTTTTAATGGAGTACTTGCTTTTGAATTATCAGCAGCAGTGATGGTTACTGCATGTTTTCATTGTTGGCATGTACAGACACAATAATATTCTAGTGCAACCGTGCATTTCCAGAGAGGCCCCAACTATTGAGAGAGATTTTGGGGGTTATCTGTCTGAGAAATTCAAAACGGTGCATTTTGCAACAGACTTGAAACAATTGGTAAATTGACATATCATTTATAATCGGTTTTTCTAGGACAACGAATACAAAAAGCTAAAAGAGGGCAGGTCACCAACACTACATAGGAGTATTTGATAACACATTTTCTTGATTCATTTGCCAGCAATATATGTGTAATACATGTGGTGGCAAGATTTGCCAGTATTGCCACAAAGGAAATGCACTCATGTTGGCTTGGACCACCATGCCACTCTAAGAAAACATGCCCCTGCAGGCTTTGTTTCTTTGGTTGAAGAGGCCTTCACAGTAGCACAGTATGATCGACAGAAGTATGAAATTCTTTTGAAAAAGGCAAGAAGTCACTCTTGGAACTCCTAGATGACACACATTACATATCGAGCTGAATTATGCCAATATGAACTGGTTGTTTTGTATTTAACTACGTATATGTCCTGATGAGGTGTACCAGATAGAAATTTTATATGTCTATCGTGGGGCCCACAACTCGAGTAGAAAACACCATAAGAGCCCACTTTGTTGAGTTGGGCCTCTTTTGAGTTTCTATAAAATATATAGGCAATTGACATATGTTCACAAACAAGCTCGCTTGAACACTTGCCATGTTCAACTCTGTTAAAAGAAAAATTCAGTGTTAAATAGGGCTTTGTAATTGTGTAATGGCACTTGAACCCTAATAGAGGGGTATTCTACTGTTAGAATAAAGTAACTAGAATTGGCGTTTTTTGCACAGTACAAATGATGGATGGTATGAATGGGGATGAAAGTGGATGTGAGTAAGGATGGGTGAGATGTGATCACTGGTTTTGATATGATATGTGTTTTTCTAGATGTGATATGGGTATCTTTAAAATTTGTGTTTAATATATGATTAGTTATTGTGTTTGTGTGGCTATTTTCCTAAAATGTGCTTTTGAATGATTTTTAAACAATTAATGCAATAAATGAACTTCAAACAAATCTACTGTGTTTTGTCTAGAACACAGGCCCTTTGAATAGGGCGACCTTTTTGGAAAGGATGATTGTCAGCATTGTTATACATGGATTGTCTCATAAATGAATGGATGGTGTGCACTTATCCATGGATAATTGCAAATTTGCATGGGCTTTGCCACATATGCCTTTACCCCCAATGCCAGGGTAAAGAGATATGTCCAGGATGGCTGTACCAATATATGCCGGTATTTACATCCCATAAAAGCACACACTGATGTTGGATTTGCCCCTGAGGCAATTATAAGATCATAAGACAACTTATCCAGGTGGCTTTGCCAATGTATGCCAGTGTCCCCACCTCCTCCTAAGGACACACCCATGTTGGTTTTGACCATGAAACATGTATGCCAGTATGAGAAAATATGTTCATGCTTGCTGTACAAATATATGCCAATATTCACACTAAAGGATACCCTCATTGATTTTGGTTTTGCCCACATGAGCTAATACTACACCACACTGAAAGAAGATGTGCCCATGCTAGATCCCAAGTTCCTAGTTTCACTCTCAACTCACATCGGGTGTCTAATTATCACTGGACTCTGTCACCCCCGTTCCATAATCTTACAGACTTTCCCATCCTCTACACGGACATACACACAGTCTCGTGAAAATCAGAACCGTCTATGATGTTTATGCACAGAATCAGAGTAGGCGATTATATACGTCAGACTCCCCACTGGCCTCTATATATGATTGTCTAAGGCACATCTGTTAGCGCTTTAGGGTCCTAACTCTACATTAAGGAAATAATGTAGCATGGGGTGCACAGGTGCTGTACTGCCCTGACAGCCTTTATAAACTGCAGCAATGCAGGCTTGTAAAAAGATTACATTTACTACTTTTGTTTTATTATTATTATTATTGTCATTTGGTTAAAAATAACCTTTAACAATTGAGATAAATAGTGAATGAAAACAACACGTTAAAGAATGTTTACACAAACAATAGAATCCCATAAAAACGTAAACATTATGCATCAAACAACAATGTCATTAATATAATAGTAATAAAGACAGAGAGAAAGAGAAAGAACAATTTTAATCACATTTTTTCCATTATCACCTACAACAAAAAAACAAGGGGCTGGCACCCTTTCACTATGACACAACAGCAGCCTCCACTTACAAGAAAATGACTTACTTGGTGATCGAGGTGCAATGAACTATTGCTCAGAAGTAGGGGCCGTTTGCAAGGTTGGGGGGTACTCATAATGACTATGAATTGGGTAGTACCACAGCACTTTAATCCGGAGGCAAAGTCTCAGAAGAATCAGACCCTCCAACACTTTGAAAATCACCATTGCTGGCTAGAACTTCACATTCACAGCACTGCTACATTTCTGAAATGTTGATCTCTTTTAACAAACACATGCTTCCTATGGATTTGGAGTCAAATACGTAACTTCATCACTCCACCTTTCCTTTTTAAAATATACATTATTTGGACGCTGATCGGGAAACTAGAGACTTCCAAAGCCTTATGTCAATGGGAGGGGAATGAAATGTGAAATGACCGATGCATCACACACGTTTTTTTAGTGACCATTTGGCTTTGGGCATTGCTGTGACTTTACTTGGCCTGTTGAGTCCTTCTTTTGTTTTTCAACCTTTTCTAATTTCACGGTATATGCATAGAACTAAGTGGATCATTCCATATACTGTGATTTTACTGTTTTGCTTCAATGCCTTATGAGGTGTTTCCTTCCCTGTGCCTGATTCACGGAAGTATTTTATAATGGCAAGGTCCCATAGGAACACGCTCTATGCATCAATATCTAAAGCTCAGGGCTAAATGCCAATTCTTCACCTGCCTGCTCTGAGGTGACTCTAAATTCTGAGCAACATTACATACATTTTGCGTTTTCGTTTATGCACCAGTTCTCCTGGTTCTTTAATAGAGAATGTTACAAACAGGGTTTGCCACAATACATATTACTTAAAACGTGTCACACTCAGGACAGATGAAGCAATTTTGTTTTTGTAGTGAGTTTGTCCAGCGATATAAAAAGAAAGAGATTTTGGCTTTAAATCTGATTTTTTTTCACAACGGAAAAGTTAGGACTATTTTAGCATGAACCAAAAAAATGAAGCTTAGTTTGTGCTCAGTTTTTCACGTCGTCCAAAAATGCTAAATTTCAAGTAATCTTTATTCCATCAATCCCCAATTATGCTGTAAGAGAACATTGGCAAAGTCATTTCACTGCATTGCAAACATCTTTATGCATCTTTATGAATGAAAGCAAAATATGTTGTGTCCATTCCCCACACCAACATCCATGAGTCTAGGTGCATTTGCTTAGTTTTTAGCAGAAGATCCACTTGAACCCACTTGTTTTCAACAGATTACATGGAGAGGGAAATTCCATGCTCCAGGCTGCAACATAACTGTGAGGTAGCATTTGGCAAGTGCACAGTTTAACAGGTGTCACAATATTGGTATTATTTCTAAGAAAAGGAATCTTAAAGCCCCTTGATTTCTAAGGAGAGATTTCATGCATCATCATCTTTGTAACGCAATACTCTTCTCATCTCTCCACAAATGACACATTGATTATGACAGAATCACATCCACTGTGAGATCACATGTACTTTGATTGTACATTATAAAACATTACAAAATAACTATACAAATTACCTTCTTCTAGAGTAATGCAATGGGATATTAAACAGCAAATGAATGGTTACCCTGCTACATTGATTGCAATCATTGCATTACCCTGTAAGATCATCAGAGTAAATATTTTATGATATTCCAACTAAAACAGTTGAGAACATTTTCCATCACATAGAGGAACTATATATTTTCATGTGTGTTGCACTTATTTATGCACAAGGGAAGTTTAGACAAAAAAGTTGTGTTTCATCACTTTACTGCATTTATTTCATTGGCATGTGATGATTAAGGTTTGAGCAATGATTAAGGAATGCAGAGCTTCTGCTCGTTTATATTGTGGACAATTGTAGACAGATATTGCATCATTATCGTTGTTTCTGACATGATGAATTTACCCAGTTCAGATGTATGATTATTTCCCTTTTCTCTGAACAGGGTACAGACAATGAACTTGAAGGTATGTTTTCGGTTATTTGGACTTGAATTCAACACAGCTGCATTTGGCTTTCTTCTTCCTGCGTGTCTGAGGGAATACTTGTATTATCATCTGTTCAGAATCTGCCAGGATGAATGATCGACTGGTTAAACACTTTCCTTGCAGGGCAAAAATCCCATCATAAATTGTTGGTTAGTGGTAACATTTCGTGGTGTGAAGGCATTAACATTATATCTTGGATATCCATTAGTTGTGTCCTGGCCAACAATAGAATGAAACACGCTCTTTCCACTGGAGCTAAAGACAGATCAGTAAACTAGCTCATATGCACACATGGTCACATGCATGCAACTGGACATTTTCTGATGAACGTTTGAAACAAGATTGTCTTAATGCAGTGTATGGCAACTGTCATCAAAATATATTTTTACAGCTGAATCTATTAAACATTTAAAACTAAGTATTAGGGACGTTCAAGATTAAGTTTACAATCAAAGGGGCTTGCAAAAGGTAACCTAAGAATTTAGCATGATAATATATACATTGTATTAAAGGAAAATACTTTAGCTGCAGGGATGTTAAGGAGAGAACTTAATGCAGCAAAACCCAATCATGACATCTCAGATGGCATCACGGATTACATCGATCATTACATAATCTTTGACATAACTGATAACATTACAGATCACATCACTGATGCCATCACACCTCACAATACGAATGACATCATATATGGCAGATTACATCAGCAATGGCATCAGGCATAACATCATTTATAAGTTAGCTCATAAAAACTTTGATTAGCTTTATAACAATTTAGGGTGTGGACTTGACCATGACGAAAGCTGTTGTCACTGGCCATAAAGCAAAGGCCATACCTAGTGGCTGGTTAGTGTTGTACAATATACAGTAGACATGGCTAAAAGCCATTCCTATTGGCCCGTTATTGTTTTAAAATATATAGTGGGCAAGGTCAAAAGCCATAGCCACTGGCCTTGGCCAAAGGCAATGGCCAATGGCCCATAAATATTTTAGAATATACAGTCGGCACAGCCAAACCTCATGGCCAAAGTCAATGCCCACTGTCCAAGTACAGCGGGCATGGTGAAGGCCGCAACCTCTGGCCATATTCAAAGGCCGTAGCCAGTGGCCCATTTACATTTATTTATATATTTATTTATTTTTTCACATTTATAAAGTGCACTAAACACATGGGCATCAAGGTGCTGTCACAACTTGTTGCACGTATAGAGGAGAAAAGTAAGTCAAGTGTTTGAGCAGAGACACTCAGTCCATAGTAGGCAATATTGTTAGATAATATTAGAATATACAATGGCTGTGGTCCAGTATTGTGCTGATGGACATGGCTAGTGGCTGGTTAGTGTATATAATATACAGTGGACACGGCTGAAGGCCATAGCCACTGACGAAGGCCAACGGCTATGGTTGGTAGCCTATTAGTGCTCTAAAATATATATATATATATATAGAGCACAACTGAAGGCTGTGGTCAGTGTTCATGGCCAAATGCCATGAATAGTGTTTCATTAATGTGTTAAAATATATTTGGCCATGCCCACTACCATGGCTGAAGGGCATCCTTAGTGGTGGTTACTGTTGTAATGTAATTCGTGATGTCATCAGTGATGTCATCTATGATGTCTTTATTATGGTCATAGACTGCACAACAGGGGGAGCGAAGTTAAGGTGACCTTAGTTGAATTTCCAGGGTTTTAGTTACATTAAGCTTTCACCTTAACGTCCCTGCAACTAAAGATTTTACCTTGAATTTCAAGCTTTTTGTTACAATAAATTAATCCCCTTAACGTCCCTGCAACAACCGCTTTGTTATTCCATAGATTATTTCTATGACTCTAGCCATGGCCTTTAGCCATGGCCAGCAGCCACTGCCTTGAACTGTACCCACTATATATTTTAGAACACTACCACTACACTACTACATTATCAGACAAACAATACAATATACGCACAAATATATGTTCTGCACAACGGCTTGGCTAATTTCTTTCATGGATGTATCATCTTCTTTGTTGAATCACTGCTTGAAAGACAATGCAATACATTTCAAAATAGAAATCAATATAATTGTTATGACTTTATTAAATATTAGTTCTACTTGAATACTGAATGTATTCCTAGCACACAACCAATTAAGGCTGAACAAATTAATCATTGTGTAGAGGAAAAAAAACGAATTGTAGAGAAAAATACCTTTATTCACTTATCGAAAATATCTATAAATACATTTTTACACACAAATTCAATCCTATCACACTTTGTACAAACATCTCTTTATGACACATAATGAGTATGGTAACATTACAATAAATACACATCATATGGCTACATTGACCATGAACAAAATGGCTCAGAAATTACAAATCTAATGAAATGGACAATACTAATTTCAGTTCTTTTGACTTTTTCAACATTGATGTAGTACATACAATGGATAATTATTAATATTACCACCCTAACCAAACTCTCAAAAGGATAATACTCCTATCCAAGAGAGTAGCTATGGACATACAAGCAAACATTTCTGAATAACTGCAGTTACATTTTTTAAAGATGCACCCCATAATTAATAATAGGAGAGATTAAAAGAATTTCACTTGGAAAAGGGAGGAGTCTGTAGAGGCTGCTTTAGAGACGAGAGTTAATAGAGTATGATAAACAACACTTCATGGATACAACAGCTACACTAAGTACTTAGGTAACTACGAATCTGGATTTGCATCAACAAATTCAAAACAGAATTGTCAGCAACATCAATGGTTCATGCACCTCCAAAGAAATGTTGAAATATTTTAAATGCAAATAAATACAATAATAATATAAAAATAAATAACTAAATACACACAACAAACCTTGTTTCATTTAAAATAATATGATATTTGCAGAGTAGTTTATGCAACCTTAACCAGGAAACCAAAACATATAACCTAACTATGGGCCTCATTCCGAGTACGGCGCTAACCAATGGCGCTATTAACGCCTTGGTTGACGCCGTACCCGGACCGGCAGCGCCTTGGTGGTTGGCGGAATTACCGCCCCATTCCAAGGTTGGCGGGGCGGTAATTCCCCAATCCCCATTTACCCTTCCCCATTCCCATTCTTGCCCCATAGGGCATAATGGGAGTGGGGAAGGCGTCAATTACGCCACCGTAAATTACGGTGGCGTAATTAACATCAAGGTCCCTTAGCGCCATGGTATTTAACGCCTGCTTAAAGCAGGTGTTAAAAGCACCATGGCGCTAAGGGAACTCGGAGTATGGCGGTAAGGGATTACCGCCACCGCTCTCGTTAGCGGTGGCCGCTATCCCTTACCGCCATACTCGGAATGAGGCCCTATGTCTACAGATTACAAATAAAAATATAAAGACATGCCAATGTTGAACCATTATTTTGTGTGTAAATCCTTTTAAAATCTACTCGTACCTTTATTTGAAATACTAGGTAGAGAATATAAAGATTCCTGTCTGTCAACACTTACTACAATCTTACAAATGCCATTTCAATATGTCTTGTAAAATGTTATGTTATGTTATGTAATGTTATTAACATTTGTAAAGCGCACGTTCACCCAAAGGCATCATGGCGCTGGAAAGTAAGCTACCCAATCGAAGAAGACCAATGGAGTGGTCAGGCTTAGAACAGATTAGTTTTCAACGCTCTTCTGAATCCAAGATGGTTAACAGTGGCCCTAAGAGATACAGGGAGGCTGTTCCTAAGTTTGGCCGTGGTGACAGAAAAGGCTCTACCTCCGAGCCTTGCCTGGTTAAACCTAGGGACAGTAAGCAGGTTAGAAGTATCAGAGCTGAGGTCCCTGTCCGGACGATATCGGGTAAATTTAAGCTGCAAAAATTCGGCTCCCAGACCATGAATAGCCCGATGAACAATGCACAGAGATTTAAAATGAATTTGCTGGTTCACCGGGAGCCAATGCAGTTGGCGAAGCACTGACGTGATGTGGGCACCATAAGGGGAGCCAGTGGCCAGCCTAGCAGCAAGGTTCTGCATACGCTGAAGGCGGTGTATAAGGCCGATAGGTTGCGACAGATAGAGCGAATTGCAATAGTCCAGTCGTGTGAGGACTAACGCGGCCACCACAGGGGGGCGGAGGGGTTCTGGGATCAAGGGCATGACCCTTTTGAGGATTCGAATCTGGTGGTGGGTGGACTGGCACACGGCCGTGACCTGGTTAGACATCGACAAAGAAGCGGAAAGGATAACTCCTAAGTTATTTACTTTACTAACTGGATTGGGTAACGGGGCCAAGGCAGAGGGCCAAAAAGCAGGGGTCCACAAGGAGGGGTTAGGGGGGCAGCCTACCAACAGTACCTCCGTCTTATCACCGTTTAACTTTAGCCAATTCTGATCCATCCAAATCCCGACTGCCTTAAGACAATCGTGGACGCAAACAGAGGCCTCAGACTGGTCCTGATCCAGACTGATCAGGATTTGAGTATCATCCGCAAATAAAATATGTGTGTGTACTTGTTTTGGCCACCTACACACATGAAAAGTCTATAATGACATTTCTTGATCTAGTCTTCAACTTTCAGTGTTTTTCTTTAACATTGTATTATTATGTAATACTTATATTTACTCAGAAACTTCATTGTACATGTAGAATACCAACTTGAGGTTCTCAATTAATTGGCAAACTACATTTTTGAAGTACCTCGAAAGCACCACAAACTGATATTTAAGCAATGCAGTCTTCCACAATCAAAAAAAGCGTGCAACATTTGAATGTGCATTTCTACAAGAATAGGAACCCAACAAGTGTGGATTCCTTTTTTTCTTTTTTATTAACCACACATTTACTTCCAAATATGCTAATTATTTGTACATTGTCATATGAATAATTATTTTCAAATGTGTGTGTGCCCTTTTTTTTAGTAACCTACACACATAAGAAGTTAATACAAATGTATTTAATGTATCCTACAAAACATTTATTTTCAATATTAAAGTCTAGAGAGTAAGCGCAATGCACAAAACACATTCCTAGAAGAAAATACCACACTTGAAATAGGAGTACTTTAGATAATTCACTAACTACTATTTAAACTACTTAAACTATACTAATTTCCTTTTTATTTTCATTCCAATACTTTTTAAATACTTTGCATGCATCCTCATTTTGGCCACCTACATGCTTAAGAAGTAAATGACAATCTAAGTAAACATTTCCTTTAAATTACAATTTCTGTTCACAACTCATTTCTTTTTAATTACTTTTTTTTTGCTCTACATCCTACTTTTCACTTGTTTCAGAAGTAAGCAGTTATCATATATAGCCAAGGGTAGTTGTGCCGCAAAGCAATAGTTTCTGCCATAGCCGCAGCCGCAGAAACGCACTCCAATTGTTGCTGCTATTTGCCGCACCTCAAACATGACCTTCTGATTGCCTGATTCCATAGCCACAGTAATAATCAATGTTTCATGTAAAAAATATATATTTTTACATGTGTATATATATGTATGAATTCAGTACTCCTTGTAAGTTACATTTGAAAATATATGGGCCTAATTACGAGTGAGCCAGTCCGGAATTAAGGTGCTGGTAACAATGTTACCGGCACCTTTTCTGGACCGGCTTACTCTGTGTCTGCCAATAGGGGCTGTGAACTACTGGCAGGCTGTGGACTATCATTCAGGCACCTACCGGCAGATAAACAACAGTGCCAGTGCTTCTGTGTTTCTATTCCCATGTTGTCCTATCGGACTCCATGGCTATGGGAACTTACTGTTCCACTGCCCATAATATCTCAGTATAACTGGGATATCAGGCAGCAGAAACGTACAACGGGTGGCCTACCAGCAACCTCATAATGAGGACTATAGACTGCAACATGAAAAAGATACAATTTCCAATCACTAACTGAATGAATATGAGTACCAAATGCCTACCGTGTCACAGCCATGACCTTCAGCATGATTTATTACCCCTGATGTCACAATACCTGTAAAAATATATTTCACAAAATTAACACAAACACACAAAAAGTTAGCGATGGGTACAGATCTACACATACCCTCGACTATCAGTCAGTCCTATAACTACGGGTATCAGTAAAAACAACTGTGTGAGCAAAATCAGTCCCTGATCCCCCAAGCCCACACTAACTGTCCCCCCACTCACTAACAGCTCCCCACACAATATTAACGGTCTCCTCACCTCCCCTTCCCTCTCCCTTTCCCCCCTTAACATACCATGTTCCCATGACACAGTTTAATTTCAAATGTCAGCTATTCACGGCCACAGCTGAGGCTATCGCAAGTTTCATGTTGCAGACTCAGTCCCTAGACCTCCTCCAACTTCCAAAGTTCGCTTGCTGGCCTCTACCCACTCCCTACCTCTTCCCTCATGACATTTGAAAGCATTTTGACCTGCAAATAGGGATTTCCCTGCCTCTCATTTTCTGATATCCTAGGCGATAGCCACAGCTATCTCTCACGTTTCATTTCTAAATATCCCAGTTTTTGACAATTTACCTGAGATATAGCTATCTATTTTGGAGAAGAGGGCACCCTCTTCACCATGAAATATTTAAAAAAACTACTGCACAGAATTACCCCAAACCATAACAAGGCCTCCACTAAGCACATTATACCCAAGTTGATATGGACCTGGTTCAAATCGGCCCAGCAGTCGCACACAAATTGGTGTTGTTTGTCTATGGGAAAATGATTGGGAAATAAGCTGCAACTTTTAAAATTCTTTATTTTTGTCTTAATAAAAAAATGTTTTATGAATGTTTACGAGACTTTGCAGTCTGAAGGTGCCTAGGCATCACTAAATAATTTAAAACTTTCAGCCAAATACATTGCACAAGTTAAAGGTTATTAACAGTATACCTTTTTGGGGGTCCATCAGGGGTCCGACTTAACTATAAGGCGGGGGCCGCCACCCTATGAAATATGTATTGCGATTCCACATAAAAATCCACACATAGAGGGTCATTACGACGTAAGAGATAACCATGCCGCTATTAGCGGCATGGCTACCCCCTTACTGGCTACCGGGTTCCTTGAATGAGGAATTACCAGGCCATTCCAACCTTGGAGGGCCCGGTAATTCCTCATTCAAGGAACCCATCCCCATTCCCATTAGAGCCCCCATAGCGCTCAATGGGAATGGGAAGGGTGCTAACAACGGGCACGTTGATAACAGGCCTGTTGTTAGCACCCTGGTCTGCTTGCATAACCAGCTAAGGATGCCTGGTAAAACCAGGCGTCCTTAGCGGGTTCCCGCGAGCAGACTCGTAATGGAGCAGTAAGGGGTTGACCGCTCCGGCACCTTTACCGGCATCATTAACCCCTTACCGCCAAGATCGTAATGACCTCCATAAATCACTCCACTGATGCTGTGTTAAGAAAAGTCTACTTGGTCTTTAGTGGTTCTTACTACCAGTAGACATCTTTAGTTAAAGAAATTCCTTAGGTCTCGGTTGTTTCAAGCTTTGTAAGAAGGAATGGCAGTGAAATGCATCAAAACCTCTTTTCATCATATCTTACTCCCCTTTGCTCTATACTTCAATGTGGATCTGCTCACTTGTCCACTGGTTTGGTGTTCTCCAACATTGATAACTCCCAGTAGCTGCTGATAATAAAAGGATAAGATAGGCCAAATGAAAGTGGTCACAAAAAACTCATCCTTAATGGACATCCCTTCATGAACGTCCCTTTGGTTCCTTCTGGACATCCAGCCAGTATTCAAATTCCAGCATTAATTGCTTCCTTTAAAAGATTGTACTGCACACACAATAGTGATCTGTAGCTTGGCATTTGAAGGATGAAGAAGCGGGTCAAGACGACCAACATTGGAAATAAACATTGTAAGTGTCGAAATGGCAATAAAATGAACATTTAAAAAGAAATAAAAGTGTTAAAAAGGAAAGCGCAAAATGTTGGGTAGTTATGAAGTCGACATGAAATGCTCATTTGTAATGCTGACCAAATCAGCCTAACAAACATATTAAACACAAAGCATGGTTTGTTAATGAATTGATTTTCTACATTATAGCCTTGAAAGCGTGTCCATAAGTGTAAAGCACAGTTTTTATTTTTGCTTTTGGGTAATTAAATCACATTATTATTAAGAAGATTAAAAATATGATATAAAATGACTTGACTAAATAATGTATTCAATCAATTGTGTCTAAAGAGAAGTTGATCACCCGAATGCAAGACTTTAGTTGGGAGGTATTTTTAAACCCAATATGTGCAGTGATGGCCTTTGTAAGGCGGGGGTAATAGTTTGCATGAGGTATGTTATGTTGCAAAAAGCCTGGTAAGAAAGTGCAGATAGGAAGCTAATTTTTGTCGGAAGTAATGAGCTGTACTGTGTACATGTGAAAAGCACATCATGTGAAAGGTTGAAATAGCAAAGCGGGGTTAGCTTAGTTAACACAGGAACCCACAAGCACAGCATTGTTCTCTTGGGGGATATAGGAATGTTTTCTTAGGGATTTAAATTGGAAAGAACATGATTTCACCACTGCATAGATTTGTGAGGTCAGGCTTAAGTGGAATCCTATTTGATACCACGTTTTGAGCTTTATGGAAATGTTAACAGAGCAGCCACAAGAGTGAGGCAGAAGAATGTCGACTCTTTTTTTTAAACTAAATGCCTCGTGCCAAGAAGGAGTATTTTTGTTTTATCCCATTAAACTTAAAACTGATGCTGTACACCCTATCGATTGATGCCAATCCTCTTTAATGGTAAAGGCGATGGTCATCGTCACTGGGGACTCAAAGATAGATTTGATGAGTGAAATGTTGTAATCATGGACATGATCCAACAAAGGTTTATTTTAGATATTAAAAAGGAGTGATGTGAGAGATGGGTGGCGTCCCAGACACTCCATGGGGAATTGTGGAACAGAATGGCACAAAGTCTACTTTAATGATTTCACGCATTTAGTCCAATTGTGTTAGTTAGGCATACCTCGCATTGAGGCCAACTCTGCTAGTTACCCATATCTCGCATTTAGACCAATTGTGTTAGCCATATCTCGCATTTGGGCCAACTCTGTTGGTTAGCCATTTCTCTTAATTAGTACAATTGTGTTAGTTAGCCATACCTCTCGTTTAGGCCAACTCTGTTAGTTACCCATATCTCACATTTAGGCCAATTGTTTTAGCAATATCTCAAATGTAGGCCAATTGTGCCAGTTAGCCATATCTTGCATTTAGGCCAACTCTGTTAGTTAGCCATTTCTCATAATTAGACCAAGGGCCTCATTACACGGTAGGCAGTAAGGGTTTACCGGTACCAGTATTTTACCGGTACCAGTAAATCCTTACCGCCTTACTACGAGGTCCCTTTGCGGGTTGGGCATTTTAATGCCTGCTTTTTGCAGGCGTTAAAAACCAACCCGCAAAGGGACCCAGGGAGCTAATTGCGGTACCGCAATTTGCAGTGCCGTAATTAGCGCCTTCCCCATTCCCATTATGCCCTATGGGGCAAAAATGGGAATGGGGAAGGGCAATGGTGGAAGGGGGAATTACCGCCCCTCCAACCTTGGAATGTGGCAGTAATTCCCCTATTCACCAAGGCGGTGCCAATATTTTTCCGGCATGAATCACGGCGCTAATTGCGCCATGGTTCACCGCCTACCGTGTAATGAGGCCCCAAGTCTGCTAGTTATCCATATCTCACAATTTTGGCCAACTCTGTCAGTTACCCATATCCCGCATTTATACAAATTCTGTTAGTCATTTCTTACATTTAGTCCAATTCTGCTAGTTAATATTTTGCATTAAGGCCAATTGTGTTAGTCGGCCATGTCATGCAATTAGGCCCATTGTGTTAGTCAATCAGATCTCACATTTGGGCCAGTTGTGTTAGTTAGACATATCTAGCAACCCCACTGCCACATCCACTGCTGCAATACTCCTGTAGGAGATTTTGTCTTGTTGGGGTAAATTCTGAATTTGGCTGTATTTTCTTACTGCAGTATTTTGGCAGTATTTTGGCAGTAAACTGGCCTTATCATTAGAGGTAGTTCAGTATTACCCTATTTTGGTGATAATATAGTGTTAGCTTATATTGGCAGTCATTTTTAGTGGTATCTTATTTTTGTGGTATAGTGGTGAGCAGGTCTTTTATACTACCGCCCCATCATAGAACAAACTCTCGCTCATTACAATTGTGACCCATCTTTGGCTGACTGCAGGTACTTCATGGACCTAGCGCACCTTTAGGGAACCCAGTGAGTTTATTCAGAATGCTCGTGTTACTGACTTATTTACATTCAGTAACCTATGTGCTCTGGGGCACCGACTTCTCTTCGCAGCATACAGATAAAAGTGCATCCGCAGACACAAACAACCTTCTGTCTTGCTTATTTGTATATATTTACTCTTGTCCTAAACTTGTCCCTGTGGTAAAGAATTTTGCTATCTCTTTTTCTTGTTCCTCACCTGGTATACTCTCCTCCCAATATATGATTACTGTTTCCTTCCCTGCTATGCTCTTCTGCCAGGGTATGTTTCCTTTATTCTTAAAAATGGGTATGTGCCTTTCCGTTCATCTGTTGTCTTTCTTATTCCTGGTTTACTGAACTGCCAGGATATCATCTTCTATACTCTTTATATAACAGTTTTCCAATATTAGGTCCACAAACCCTTTCTCACATTTAGTTTGTCCATATTTGCAAAGAGTTTATTGCATTTGCTTCATCTTGTTCAATTAACAGTCTTACTCTCAAGAAATAATATCTCTACCTTCATTTGGGCGTGTTCCATTCAGAATGTCTGTTTTAAGGAATAATATCTTTGCCTTAACTTAGGCTTGTACCATTCACAATGTTTTTTTCACTAATACTATCTTTGCCTTCACTTCGACTTGTTCAGTTCACAATGTTTGTTTCTGTAATAATATCTTTGTCTGTATTTAGACTTGTTTTGTTCACACTTTTTGCTTGAATAATAATTGTCTCTGCCTCTACTTAGCCTGTTCTGTTTACAATTGTTCTGTCAGTTATAATGTCTATGCCTTTACTTAGGCATGTTCTGTTTATATTGTATGCTTTAGAAATACTGTCTCTTCCACTACTTTGGCTCGTTTCATTCACAATATATGCAGAGTGTTCTGGTGTTCTGCTGGTCTGTCCTCTACAGTCCTTGCTTTCCCTGGAGGAGGTGCAGAGTGTAACAGAGTGTTCTGGTGTTCCGTGGGTCCATGTGGAGCAGGAACGTTATCAGCGGCAGTGACCCCACCTTTCTAATTGCACCATCATCTGATGACTACATTATTGATTGAAGTACGTTTTAGAGAAACTGGATGTTAGTTTCTATGGCGGACGGCGCACCAGTGCACTGGTGCATTTGCAGCTAAACAAACCTTTTATTGGATTGCTGTATAATTGCAATATTTGGACTTGTGATTACACTTTGAACTAAATCACAGCCGCAGTGCTGTATCTGGCTATTTGTTAATTTGCAAAACCGCTCAGCGAGAACTGGTCCAGAGTGAAGAACCAACTCCCCTCCTAGACAGCTCTATAGTCAACTCTATACCAGTCAACCCCTCCAAGCAACCTCTCCCGGACCCTTTGCCCACACCTCAAGATCTAGTGCTGTCACTAAAAACAGGTGGTGGGTGTAAGGTTGACTCGATAAAGTACCCTATAATGAATGTTACTAGTGGTACAAGCATGGAAGCTCATTTGGGAACATCATGTTCACCAAGTCTAGTGGATCCCAAGGATTTACTGGACTGTGCTGATTCTAATTTTGTTTCAGACATTTCATTTTTGGCCCCGGTGGTGTCTCTTGAAATCTCCAAATGGGTTTGGGGTCACATTCACTGTCCTCTCAGGGGATTTGCCCAAGCATGCCCAAAGGGAGTATGGATGAAGTGTTCCTACATAAATCTACAGGGAAAGTGACATTTACGTCTTCCCACCTATGGGGAGTACTCAGGGCTTTCCCCTAACCAGGTGGAAGTTTGCCTTTTCTTCAACCAACCAGCCCCTGATTCCTCTCGATGAAGAGCGCTGGTACAGTGCAGAATAAAGCTGACCAATTCTTGCCTTCGAGAACTGGTTTGCCCTTGAGTCAGGAAGAGCATTTATTTGATGCATTTTCATTTCCTGTCCTTTCAAGGATTCTGGACACTATGGACAGAGGTAATGACCAGAGTCTGCATGAACTGCAAGAAGTGCACTTCATTGTAAAAGAGCTTTCTGCTAAAATGAACTTCATTGAAGGGTTTATTATGTCCTCCGGAATCTATAACGTTAATGGTGGTAAGGGTCGCAGAGAGCCATATAGCATTACAGACTATTTTTCTAGAGCCTCTCAAACGCCTCTTCTGGCAAAAGTTGTGTGTGGTGGGGTCTCTGAGGTGTCAGCGACTCCGGCTGTGGTTCATGGACCACTACAATTGGCCGTGGATCCTATGCAATTAGTAGCGGAAAATCAGAAGATGGCTGAAACCGCATCTTTGACTACTTTGGGTTCTTTTGTTAAAGCTGTTGGGCCCATTGATGAGGCTGAATTGGCAAGAGAACCTTCACCTGCCCAGCTTACTGTTTCCAAAAAGAAAAAAAAGAAAGCTAAAAATGTAAAAAAGCTCAGTCTATGCTGGGCCAAAATAATAAAGGTTTCCTTAAATGTCTGCGATCTATGAAAGCACAGACTGAGGTCTTCCCGAGACTTTTCATGAGGGGGGCACTTTAGTGGCTTCTCGTGTGTTGAAGCAAAAGGAGAAGGTCACACGGAGGAAGATTACAAACATGTCTAAGCATTCTTGTTCATTTTCTAAAAATTCAAAACTGTCACAAAATGATAATAAGTCAGATGGCTTAATTACCGCTGTTTTAAAACCTAAAGGTAAAGCTGCGACTGAAAGTGAGGTTAGCCTTTCAATGTTGTCCACTTACTCTATTGATTCTGCAGAGTTTGATTCTACTCTGGCACCAAATATTGCTTAAGTACTGTTGAAGGGCTCTTTGAGCCGGGGGGAGGGGCGAGAGTGTGAGTTTACCTCTATTGGCTGAAAAGGTGCAGCCAACAGTTGTGCTAAATACAAATGCCCCCACATTTGTACCTGCCTCCTGCATGTCCCAGACTATCCTGGATAGATCTCCACCCTTTATAACCATGGAAGAACAGAGGTTTAGAGTTACAAGGGAGCAAGTGCCATTTAATTCTTTGGAGCATGCTCCCCAGGAACCTAAAGGCCCTATAATTACAGGTTTGTTTAGGGTCCCAGTAATAGGGGAGTTTGATGAGACAACTTCACTCCCAGGCCCTGTTGGGGGATGGTTTAGCCTACTTATCAATAAAACGCACCTTCAAGGTCAAAAGGGTTTACCCACTGAACTGCCAGTACATTCTGACTTTGTTTAAAGAAATTCCATCTCTACATTCACTGACATCTAGGGATATTGCAAGAATTGTCTTCATTGACTTTAGAAGGGTGGATATTGTAAAAGTAGGATTCCATTCCCATTTAGTTGGGAATCTGGTTATGGCCGAAGCAGAGAAGCTTTTCACTATGGGTTACCTGTGAACTGAAGCAGGTGATGAGTCTCTCCCTGGCAGTCAAAGAGTAATCTCTAGTCAAGGATTAGACTCAATTCCCCGCAAACCCCTTATATTTAATTTCAAAGTGCCCTCCACTAGCTCTACTGATGTAGGATTTTCCGTCAATAAAAAGCACACAGTTTTATATTATTGGGCTCATGTGATCAATTCCCTGGAAGAGCATACATGGGGGCAAAATGGTTCAAATTGAAAATTGTCCACACGTTTCCTCTCATGGAATACGTGAGGTTTTTCTCATCTATGTTTTAATGGGCAGCTTTGGGAAGAGCATACCTTATTTGTCTGCAAGAAACCTTTATGTTAGATATCCCCGTGGTGGATGGGTTTATTATTTTGCATGAGCTCACCCAAAAAGGGCTAAAGAGCAGACCTTTTGGTGGCCTATTGACAGCCTGATTCATTTCTCCATGCTCCAGTGTTGAAAAACTCTTATTGGGCTGCACTGATATTTTGGGTATTAAGATTACCTGGCGTGGCACTGCTAATTTTGCTTGGAAGTCGCTGGTTGTGCTAAATGTTTACTATAATCCTGTCTCAGCATGCCTTGTTGACTTCCTATCTGTTATCACACAGTGCATCAAACTGCATTGTGTTTCTAAAGAAACTTATTTGGTCATCATGGGCGATATTAACGAGGAATGCTTAGATGCTATCTGGTATAATTCCGTTCACGCATGGCAATATACACAGAACGCCGGAGTGAGGGGTAAACAGGTTAATTCTTTCTTGGATAGATGTAATTTAATACCATTGAATGGTAGAATAGATGGTGATATCCCGCCAAAATATACCTGGCTTAGTGGAAGCCATCACTCTGCACTAGATTACGTATTTATCTGGGATTCTCTGGTTACTAGTTTCCATGCTCTGGATATTAAACATTTAATTTAATAATGGAGTGACTATACTTAATTCCCCTCTTCACATTGAGAACAGACAACATGATCACTCAGTATTATGGCGCTGTGAAATAGCTGACCGCTTTGACAAGAAAGTGGAACAGCATCTTTTGGCGGGACTCTTCATTGATAAGTCCCCTGATGAGTTTTGTTTCCTTCTACAACTTATGCTGCCGGGCTTAATATGCCCATCTGTACTGACCAAGGGGAGTGCATATTCTGTGCTTTCCCATAAATCTAATTGTGCCGTCAGTTTAAAAAAAAGGGAGCTTCGACAGAATATCAGGCATGCCAAGTATTTAGGGCTTGCCACTTCAGAATTAATAAAGAAACTTAGACAGACTCATTGCAATTGGCTAAGGGGTCATAGATACCTACTTTTGCAAAAAGATGCAGAGGGTATGTTATCTGCACTGAACACAAGTAACTCGGCACATTGTTAGCGATTGATTCAGGGTCAGGGTCAGGCGGCTCTGATATCCTTGCAAGCACAGCCAATTTCGGGATCTTTTTGGGTGGTACATTTTAACACCTTATACTGCAGCTCCCAGGGAACATGTGACACTACCATGTGTTAGGCAGAATCCTATGCAGTGCCCTTAGGGACCACTACACACAATTAAGACTACAGGTGGCAATACAAGTTTTACCTTTGGTACAAGCCCGTACTACTATGTCAGAGTGGTAGCAGTGGCGGAGCAGCCAGGCTTATCTCAAGAGTATATGAGCAGTAGCAGAGATTACACAAAGGGACCACAATTACTGTGACTCAAGCAAACACTGACTCAAGGTTTCAGGTAAAAAAATATAAGTACATTTATTTTTAAACCATTCGTTATAAACACAACATTTCTATTAAACTCAAATAAAAAACACACATTAAATATACTACAACTAACCAATTCACTTTGTACAGTAAGTCTCAAGGTAAGTGCCCTGTGTTTGAATGAACCGGTGTTACGAACAAAACATGTTACCGCAAATACGATTGTGATCACTTTTTGACAGTTCGGTCTACTAAACAAATGCGTATCCGTGACATGAAATGCTACCGGGCAAAAACACACTTAGCACTTGAGATACCCAGAGGGAGTTGGGGACAAAAGTCACAGGCAATATTTTGGTTAGGCAGGCAGAATCAAGAAACGCTCAAAGACAGGAGTTCAAAAGTCAACGGGCAGGAGCCAGGGTCAAAAGACACCGGGGCCAGTTGCCAAAGATCACACGGTCAAACATTCACGATTCAACGTAGCCAAAAGTACTTCGATATTGTCAATGTTCGGAAGCAAAAGTTATAAGAAGGAGGGAAGACAAGGGCAAGCCTTGGAAATAAAGAAAAAGGGATTCACCCAGTTTCCTCAACAGAACACAGTACCTTGTTCCAGTGGTGCAGCTGGTGCCCTGGCAGTTGTTCCTGTTGGTTTCCCGCAGACCCAAGATTCCTGGTGCTTCGATGTGAAGGAGGACGTCTGAAGGGGGTCTGCACCACACAGGGATGAAGCCAGCAGCAGCGACAAGGAATAAAAGGTGCGCTCCTTAAAAACAGGAGAGGCTCTTCAGGTGGCTATCTGGACCACTACAGCAGTGTGCAGCGATTTCGACCAAGGAAGAGGATCCTCTGGCTGTAGAAGATGAGCTGGTTATCCCCACCAAGCTCAAGGTAAGAAGACTCCGGACTGGATCTTCTCTAAGTCGTTGAAGGGAAGATAGCTCAGGACTTCACTGACACAGGGTAGTTGCAGCAGCCGTCATTCTCTCTGCTTCTCTTTAGTTCCTTTTAGTTCCATTGGCGACTCTCTGACTTCTTTCCCAAGAGAGCTGCCTTTTATGCGAAAAACCCCCATTCACACAGCCTGGCTGTCAATCACCCAGCAGGGGGTTGTCCAGTCCGGACAACTACCCTGGCCAATCATGACAAAGTGCGACTTGGGTTTCCTAGGATACCCTGTGCAGGGGGTGACTACACCCCCCCCTCACATTCAGCCCACTTAGACACCCAGGTGCCTGGTGGAGGGCTTCTGAACAGAAAACCCGCCAAAAGACGGTGAACAAAGAAGGCAAACCTAGTTTGCCGCGCAAAGTAAGACACAAGAAGGACTTTAACAAAAAGAAATGGCAAATAAACCCAACCGGAGCCAAAAGAAAGACGATTTAGTCAAGCGGGTTTATATTTGAGGCTAATATAATAGCCAAGAATAGTACCATGGTTATCTGATATAATCTCAGTAGAAAAGTTAGGGTAGATACCACTGCCACCAGCCAAGTCTAAGGGCCTCATTACGACCCTGGCGGTAAGTTACCGCCAGGGCCGTGACTTTACCGCCATGGCGCTAACTACGTTAACGCCATGGCGGTAAGGGGATTTACCGCCCCATTCCGACCTTGGCGGGGCGGTAAATCCCCAATCCCCATTTACCCTTCCCCATTCCCATTTTTGCCCCATAGGGCATAATGGGAGTGGGGAAGGCGTTAATTACGCCACCGTAAATTACGGTGGCGTAATTAACACCAAGTTCCCTTACCGCCATGGTTTTTTACACCCACTAAAAGCAGGTGTAAAAACCGCCATGGCGGAAAGGGAACTTGTAATTGGCGGAAAGGGGTTGGCGCAGCTAACGCTGCCGCAAACCCCTTTCCGCCAGGGTCGTAATGAGGCCCTAAATGTTAAAAGAGCGAAACAATGCTCTAAGGGGTACAGATAAAAAGGGATACGAGTTAACCCTTTCCAGTACTCCATGGAAGATGGGTTGCGCTGGATCTGTGGTAGAGGGAAGTCTTAAAGACAACCCTGTGCCACGGCACTGAAGGTGCTGTGTGACACACAAAAAAAAGGGGGCTGCTGAAGTGGTGTGCTTCCAGTCCACAATCACAAAAACAGATAGAAACACATAGCAAAACACAGGTAAGAGTGGGGGAAAAGCTCTCACTCTTACCAAGTGGAAAAAAAATAAACTCCACAAGTCCAGCAAAGCTGATGGGGGACTCACTAGGTGACGGAAATTAGCCATGGATGAGAATTCTCCCTAACCCAATGGCTTCCAGTTTAGTATTGGCCTGCAGTTCCTCTTGGGAGGATTTGAAAATTGACGCAGAGGATATAGTGTGGGCAATCAAGAAGGCAAAAAAGTATAATGCTCCAGGCTCGGATGACCTAACAAATCTTACTTTTAAATCGGCTCATTGGATATGGGGTGAGGCTTTATTGCTTTTTTATTGCAAAGTACTGACGTTTCAGGTATTCCCGTCCACTTGGAAGGAGGCAATTGTCATTGTGAGGGAGACAGAACGGATCCTGCTAACTACCGATGCCTCATATAAAATCTTTTTCTATTACGTGATCTTGACTGCTGGGTGGAGGACTCCAGGAAATTTGATATTAACCAATATGTTTTTAGAAAATGAGCTAACACATCCCTTAACTGCTTCAATTTTTGGCTGCTAATGAAGAAAGTGTTCTGTCAAAGCGTACCCTTTATGTAGACTTTTTAGACATTACAAATGCATTAAACTGTGTAGATCGAGTTCGCTTATGGAAGATGTTAAGGGACTGGGGTTGCTCTCAATACCTGGCTAGTATTTTGGAACATTTTCATATAGACATCCGTCTAAAGGTTAAGTCGGATCAAAAGGGAAACTGTACTGAATGGATCTATGCAGCACGTGGTCTTCGGCACGGAAGTGTGTTAGCACTGTTACTATTTATCTTATATCGTCTAGGGTTATGAGCACTGTCCGCCATTGTTTCAAACCCTGCGAAACTGGGTTGAACTAAATTGCAGTATCTGCTCTATGCAGATGATGCAGTTCTACTGGATTACACTGCAGTGGGACTACCAACTTCTCTGACGGCTATTGATGACTATTTTAAGGATTTAGGTTTGTACATTAATGTCCCTAAATCCAAGGTTCTATTTATGAATCGGCAAAAGCTGCTGTCGGGTAGAAGAAACTTTGGTGGGTTTATTGATGGCCATAAACTGGAGCTCTCCCTTTATGTTATTTGCCCCTGTGTCTCTTGGTCAATACCAAGAGCACAAAAGTTCAAAGAAATCTTTCTCTTAAAGCATTCACTTTTCACTTCCCCTTTCGCACGGGTTAATCTTGACCATTGCACATTTCAGAGTTTGTTTACGTTGCCGCTTTATAACAGGACAGGAAAACATTTTGCAGAGATTTTCAAGTGGGCTACTTACTTTCGCTGGACCACTCTGCTACTCTGTATCACTGTCTTCACAATTATCAGCAACTTAAAAGTTCATCACATTTACTTTCTTTCATGTTTCATGAGCTTGTGCGCAACCTTAAATTGTGAGATATACTGCTGCGGCTTCAATCTTTCCTTCACACAAACCGGTCTTACATGTCTTTCACTGACTCATCAGTTGAATGCATTCCCTTCTTGTTTCTACAAATTTGGTTCATGAGTCAAGGTTAATACCACATGCCTGGCCTTACCTACCCAACTCTGTTGTTCACTCAGGAGGGTCGCTGGCATCCTTGAAACACAATGCAGGCTTCTTCTTGTCTGCGATTTGGCTTTCCCTGCATCTCCTTCACGGCTTCCCAGAGACAACAACCTCCTGCAGGAAACTTCAGTATTTCTCTACCCTTTTCTCTTGTCCATCAATCAGTCATCCTGCTCCAGTGGGTTTGCCCTTTCCATTTAAAATCTGACCCTTCTTGTGTTCCACCTTGCTCAGAGTGTGTCTCTAGGTTTCATCTTTTATCTGTGTGGGAGAGCTAATGGGTATCAGATGTTGGTGATTAAAGTCAAGTGCCTTACTTTGCCTGACCTGATTAGCGGGACATGTCCATCTAAGTGTTAGCTTTTTTACCCTCAGTCTCCCCCTTCCTCAGCCCAGTGTTTGTGTAGAAATGAGGGGGTGGGGGTGGGACATTGGATAATCCTATACAATTGGGTTGGGTATGGGTACGGGAAAGGGAGGAATACCGCGTCACACCATCAGTTGCCTTATCCCCACTCCCTGAAGACCCCCGACCCTGGTGATCCTCCCGCACTGGTCAGTCCCCAGGGTCTGGATTCAAAGGCAATGGCTGTGCTCTGGCCACTTGAGAGAAATGCCCGGTAACCAGCAAGTGAGGCGCCCTTTGGCTTCTCACAGCCATCTTCCTTTGCCTTCCTGTGAAGCAAAAAACATTGGTGTCATCTTCGACTCCACTCTCTCTTTCTCTCCTCACATCTCAGACATCGTCAAGAAGTCCCACTAGCAGCTGGACCACTTTAAAGGGACTCTTCCCTTTCTCAGTTTCCCCCAGAAGCGCAACAACCTCTTTCTCAATCTGCCTCCTCTACTCTCCGTCCTCTGCAACTAATCCAGATCAGGACTGCAAGACTTATTCTTGGCCTTAATCCCAGGGTCTGCAGCTCTCCAGCACTGGAATCTAACCACTGGCTCCTGATGGTTACAAGGTTCGAGTTCAAGACCCTTTGCATTGTCCACAAGGCTTTCTGTGGCCGGGGCCCACACTGCATCCAACACTCTCTTCTAAAATACCTTACTTCCCAAGCCCTTTGCCCAGCTACCTCAAATCTCTAAGGGTTAGACGCTTCTCCAGGAAGAGATTGGGGGTAGATCTCTGTCCTCTGCAGGGGCCTCCCTCTGGAATGGCCTCCCTGCCCCTATCAAACTTGAGCCGGACCACCTGTTGTTCCAGAAGCAGCTCAACACGTTCCTCTTCTCCTTTGATTTCTCCCTCTCTCTCCCCTGCTGTCGGTCCTGGCAGGCAGAGCAGTACCCGCAAGCTCAGCATGTCTGATGCACCGGCACCATTCTGAATGATTGGTCATGATTCTGGCCCCTGGCAATGAGGACATATAGGGTCCGTCAAGGTTGTAATGTCCCTGTATGTCCCCATTGCCAGAGGCCAGAAAAAAATGCAAGTTTGGCCATAGCCTTCTGGTTCTACCGCCATACTTGTAATGAGGCCCAAAGTCACTCAGACAGAAGACTCACATTGCCCCCGTAGGAACATATTCAATAAGAAGTAGAAGAAGAGCACCAGATAAAGTGAACACATTGACCTAGAATACACAGATATAGGCAAACAAGATTGTATAAACCAAGGTATATATTAAGTGATATAGGAACACCACACATAGGGTGTCCTGGCACTTGTTTGACCACAGAAAAACAAAACAACAAAAAGGGGATGGCTGGAAGGTTTTGAATTATTCTGAACCTCTGGCATTGCTGTGGGCAACCCTTCAGACCATCGTTCTTCACCTGTCAAGCCATTACAAAAGGGCAAATACCATTTTCACATCAGGATTGGTCCCACCTCAAAAGGTACAGTACAGCCTTAACTGCTTGGTCACATGCCTTCTGCATGAGACCACAATCATCCCCAAATATGCTTCAGCTTTATTGGGCATCATCGGTGAGAAGTAGCTTGGGTCTTTAGGCCCAGCAGACACGGGACCCACGTTTGGGCATACCCATCCCACTCAGGGTAACTAAAGAAAAACAAAACATGTGATGGATGGAAGGGTTCAAATTAGGCTGAATATCTGGCACGGCTCTGGGCAACCATCCAGACCATTGTTCTTCACCTGCCAAGCCATTACAAAAGGGGAAAGACCATATGCAAATCAGGTTTGGTCCCATCCCAAAAGAGGAAGTCTAGGCCGAACTGCTTGGTCACATCACTTCTGCATGAGACCGCAAGCATCCCAAACATGTTTTGGCCTTGTTGGGCCCCATCAGCAAGGAGTAGCTTGGATCTTTAGGGCCAGCAGTCACAGGACCCATGTCTCGGCATACCCGCCTGTTAGGGATTTTGTCAGAGGACTATCCCTTGCTTTGTGGTATTCTCTTATGGTGGTAAAGTGGTATGGCATATTATGGTAATGGCCTTTATGGCATGACAAAACTCTCCTCTAATACCGGTATTCTATTTAGGTTCAACTGTAAACACAGATTATCAGGCTTAGTGCACGTGGAAACTTAACAGTTCTAACTGTTACTCCAGCAACTTATCTACAAAGCGGGACTACTGCCTTTGGCAGATTTGTTCAGATGTAAGCATGCACAGCCGTAACACGCACTCAGACTCTACCTAACTACAGCCAACAATGTATCATTTTCATGAAAGCCTTTACGCTCCTCCTCTTGCCTTTGTAAGCATATTAAATACAGTGACCCAAATGTCATAAAGAAGGTTTAATACGCAAAATGATTATTTATGATGCGTGTTATCTTGATAGATAATTTACCACTTGTACATAGCAATCATTACATAACAAGATTTGGTAGTGCGAATGTGGAAAAGCAGTTACGAAAAAAAAGTTTAACAAATATACACTATTCAATGATAATGAACTGTAACCATTTTCCCCAAACCTGGACGTGGGACTTGCGATAAGCCACACTAATAACAAACTATTGTGCCTTTTATAAATATATGTGCATGTAAAATCGAGCAAATGCACATTTAAAATTCTGGCTGACTAAGGAAAAATCCATTCATTCATTCATGACCTCACATTTTTTACTGGCATGCTCACCTCGTACACAGATTATTTTCTCTCTCTGTTATCTCTGGAACACCCTTCTTGGCAGCAAGTGCAGCTGACCTCCAGCCCCCAAGGACAATGCAAAATCTATGCCAGAATAACTGCTCCCCTGTTTATTGCCTGCCTGGAAACCTCTGTCAGTCTGCTGCCTGGAAAGAACCTTTGCTCCTCTCCAGTGCTCATCTGCGTGGATGTCTGCCGTTCTTCTTTGAACAACATCTGCCCCCACCCTCTCTCCCAGCCACATTTAAAGCCTCTTACTGCCATTCAAACAGAATCCTTCCCCTTTTCTAAATCATACCACTGAATCCCACGTGTTATTACTGTTGGACAACAAAATTATACTTTTCCTTCCTTTTGGCCCTGGCTTAAAAATACTGCTTCTCAGTAAAGCACATTCCTTTTTTGCAATCTGTGCCATGTTGCAAGAAATCGCACAGCCAGAGAATACTTGCATGTTTTAAACTGCAGAAGAAGCACTTCAATTCTGACCTGTCAACTGTGCCTGCTTTGCACAGCTTTGTTATAGACATGTTATGAACTATAGGGTGAGGGTATTAATGGGTTAGTTTAGATTAGCATGTATGCAGTGCAAACAGGACAGATGACCTGTTTATCTTGAACTCTTGATATTCTAAACATGAAGTATGTGCATTTCAATTTGCAATGTGTACTAGCCATTTGATGTCTGTATTCTAACATAAATCCCTTTTCCACTGTTCACTGCCTCCTCTGAATGTAATGCCATGGCTCACTTACTGGCACCATATGCAGTATCCATACACCGTCCCACTCAGAATGACTACAGCAAAACAAAATAGTTGACAGCTGGAAGATTTTAAATGAATGTGAACCTCTGGCATTGCTCTGGCCAATGCTCCAGACCATTGTCCCTTGCCTGCCAAGCCATTACAAAAGGGCAAAAACCATATGTAAATCAGGCTTGGTCTCACCCAAAAGGGGCAGTCCAGCCCGAACTGCTTGGTCACATCCCTTCTGCACGAGACCAAAAGCATCCCAAACATGTTTCAGCCTCATTGGGCCTCATCAGTAAGGAGTAGCTTGTGTCTTTAGGACCAGAAGGGATGGGACCCTCATCTGGGTATACCTGTCCAACTCGGGGTGAGTACAGAAAAACAAAAGAAGTGATGGCTGGAAGGTTTTAAATTAATCTTAACCTCTATAGTTGGTCTGGGCAACCCTCCATACCATCGGTCTTTGCCTGCCAAACCATTACAAACGGGGAAAGACTGTATGTAAATCAGATATGAACCCACCTCAAAAGGGGCAGTCCAGCCCAAACTGCTTGGTCACATCCCTTCTGCATTAAACCACAAGCATTCCCAATTATTAAACCACACCTGCATTTAGATATTCAGACCACACCCACCCACCACTTCATTGAATACACCTTTTTATTGTGCTCATGGTCCGAGAGCAGGAGTCCACGAATGACGCCCCATAAAGTCAAGTAGGCACATCATGAGACAGAAAGCAGAAGGGTGTTTCTAATGAGAAGATGCAGTATTAACTATCCATTGAACAAGGGTGATAATGGTAAGTCAGTGTCAACCTTTTGAGTCTCATGGGAAAGGATGTGAAATATTCTTTTTTGGTGCCACAATGGTCACACCTCATATGTCTATTGTTCACTCAGACAGAAGCGGGCCACCCTAGCATAACAAGGAGGCCAAGCCAATCAGAATTTGAGTTGCCTATGAAACATTTTTACATGTCAACTGTCCAATCAAATTTGGGTGAAGTAAGATGGTCCCACCATAAGATCATTACCATGAGGTAATGTTTAGAATGGTCACAAGGGATAAGATCGGTCAATAGGACTTGAGATTGCATAGAATCATCTTGGAGCAACCAAGACTGTCCAATCAGCAAATATGAATGTAAGTGTATCTTGAAACATTATGTAAAACTCCACTCCACTTCTCATTATATAAGCAGCCATTTTATGATGTAACATTGAATGATTTGTGGATTGTTCCTAGCTGTAGTTTCATGTAATACACATGTATTTTTCTTGCTTTCGTGCTCTTTATAGTGGCCCATTGGATTACTTTTATAATTTTGATTTTCGGGTCTTACCCTACAAACCGATAATTAAACAATAAACTACACTGTCCAGAAGTATTCACTACTACTATCATGCGGGCATGTTTCTCCCTTCCCATAGAACTCATGATAACACTTACTTATGGCCTTAACCTAATCTAAAATTAACACACTAGGCTTAAATACCCAACTCACATACAGCACTTTCAATACTATCTTCTTTACCATTCTAAAGCATACCTAAATCCACAATTATCTCTACTGCTGACCTCTATTACTTAGGTCATAGAAAACCTGAACCAACTTACAAATCCAAATAAAGCAATTGCCTTGTTATTACATCATAACATTACCACTAGCCTGCCCAGAAGTACTCACTGCCATTAGAATGGTTATACGTTTGCCTCTCTGCATGACACTCATGTTAAGCTTTACCTCTGGGCTAAACCTAGGCTACAGTGAAAACCATTATTAAATATAAGTGACTCACTCACATATTTAACTTTGAATACTATGTTCTATACCACACTAATGCACACCAAAAGCCACAATGATCTCTATCACTGACATTCTATACTTAGGTCATAGAACCCCTGATGCCAACGAACAGACCCAATAGAAGTACATGCCTTAACATTAAGTCCATTACATTACAAGTCCTAATATCCTCCTTCCCAGACGTATTCACTGCTATTGTCATGGTGACATGTTCATCCATCTTCATGTAACTCATACTGATACATACATATGGCCTACATGGGAGAACATCATTAAATATCAGCACCTCACTCACATAATTCCCTTTCAATACTATATTTTTAACATGCTAAGGAATACCTAAAATCCAACATCAATTCTATTACTGACCTTTATTCCGTAGGTTATAGAAAAGCTGAGTACTCAGGAATCTCAAACTAATATCTATACATCCCTCTTGCTCATAACCCTTCTTACTTGTCCCAGTATTTTACATTTCGAGAAGTCATGTGACTTTATTCACTTGTTCACATGTTCCCATTTATCTCCACATAATCCATACATTTGCCTAAACTTACACCACTCACCACTCCTTTATGCTCCTCACACCCTCCCATCAACCAAATACAACAGTCAACAATCACAAAATCAACTTTACAAAGACCTACTTTGAGAATTGCACAAATCTATAGACTGATTTGAGAATCTGAGGTTTTACTAGTTTTCGCTCTTACTAGTCCCAGTACTTTATTAATTCCTTCTTTCACTCTATACAAAGACCGACTTCAAAAGCCATGCAAATGTTTTATTAGTTTCCCCTCTTAATCATTCTTCTTCGTACTTGTTCTAGTACATTACAAATCGAGAAGTCATGAGAAGTAGGTGCAAATTCATCTACACTATACCTTTCCCAATACTAACACCACTCACCTAAATCATTTATACCCCTCGCTTCATGCCTTCAAAAAATACAATATTAAACAATACGAAAATCAACTTTTAACAGCTCTGTACAAGCACCAACTTAGAGAACCTTGCAAAGGTACAGACTGATTTGGGAATCCAAAGTTGTAATTGTTTCCCTCATACTCATCCCAGTGCTTCATTAGTTATTGATTTCACTCTGTACAAACACTGAGTTTTGAAGGTTTAACTCATTTCCCCTTTTATTCGTTCTTCCCCTAATATTCGCTCCAGTACATTATGAATCGAGAAGTCATACGAAGTAGGCACAAATGTATCTCCGTGCACACTACACCTTTCCTAAAACCAACACTACTCACCTACTTCCTTTACACCCCTCACATCCTCCACCTAACCAAATACAACATTCAACTAACCCAAAATCTACTTTTATGAGGCCTGTACAAAGACCAATTTCGAGAATTACACAAAGGAATATACTGATTCAAGATTCGGAAGTGTTCCCTATTACTTGTCCAAGAACTTTATTAGTTCTTGATTTCGCTGTATACAAAGACCGACTTGGAGAACCATCCACAGATATAGACTGAGATTACTCATCTACCTTCTTTATACCCCTCACATCCTCTCTTCAACCAATTCAAACAATACACACTCCCAAAATCAACTTTTACATACTTTGTAGAAATGCAAACTTTGAGTAATCTGTGGAAGAATTCACAGTACACGGAATTGAGAACCTTACCTTCAGATCACGTGAAAACCTTATCCAATCAAAACAATCCACAATGTAAGCATGGCTCGACCATGAACTCGTATCGTGATGCACTTTATTTAAAAAAATAAATGTTAATTATACATAATATAACATTTTTAAAACTAAACTTCCTAATACATTAAATCCCCTTAATACACCACTCCTTCATATTTTGAGTTCATTTCAAAAGCATTTTTCTTAAAAATTGTTTTTAAATTGCTTCCTAAATTAACTTACATTACTCATCTTTATCTAACTAGCAATCACAATGATTGCCAGATCTCAACATATTATAGTGGTCAAGTGCTTACTCTTTTTGTGTCACTGTTTGATTTTCTATCTCAACAAAATGCTTAAAAAACATAAAATAAAACTACACAATCCACAAGCCCCACACCTTCAAAAATCATCCTTTCATAACTCTTCCACATGCCACGTGGCCTCAAAACTGCCCTACTTACACCCCTTATGTCATTTTAGGACACTTTCCAAAATAAATTCAAGAACTTGATTCTCAAATCGCGTAATGGTGGATTTGATAAATTGAAAAGTTTGCCACAAGAAATGCACCATGGGCAATATGACTGCCTCTTTGGGTACAGGGGAACCCCACTCTATACCCAGTAAATAAAATCATGCACCAAAACAAGAAAGAATCACCTTCATGTGCTTTGTGCCTATTTTGTTTAATATTTGGCGCAAACCTGTCCAGCAGTTTGCACTGTGTGCGTGAGCAAAAATTGGGAAGATGAATTGAAAATTGAAAAACACACCCTTTATTTGACCGTTTATATCTGTTGAACCGTAATACAGATCTGGGTGGGCCAGGCCCCAGAATTGGAACCTCAAAGTTTGTGCTGAACCGTACAGATCAAAAGTTATTAACAATATAATATTTGCATTTCCTTTGGATGATAGGTTTCACTTTAACTATATGGTGGCTAGCACCACCCTACCATATAGATATATAGCTCAATATGTTTTCAGCATTTTATTTTCAGGTACAAAATGTATTTGTGCCACACTTAGAATATTTAATTGGCAATTTCTTTCACAATCCCATGTTACTATCCGTTTTCTTATAAAACAAAACAAAACCCCACTCTTGTATGATCCAGATTAAACATTTCCATTGATATTCATAAAAAATACAAGTTTTATTTACATCTCTTTTTCATTGCACATAGGCATACTGTATTAGGCTATAGGTCTGCAGGTCGCTTATAGATCACAACATATAACTAACACAAACTCAATAAATACATTGACACACAAATATAGTTGATTCCTTAAACCACAGTTCCTTTTCAAACAATAAATGAAACACATATAAAAAACATGTTCTATGTTGTGATCTATGATAGGAGGACTGCTGACCTATAGCAGAATACAATGTGTATATTACACGGCCACGGTAGTGGCCATGTAGTTATGGTTAAGTTGCTGTTTCCATACAAAGAGCACTTTTTGGGCGGCCTATAACTCCGCTACCCCTGGACGAATCTTCACCAAACTTTGCAAAAAAAAGTATATGGGCCACTCTGAATTTTCTTGCAAAGTTTGGTGATGTTTGGTCCAGGGGGAAAAGTTATAGGGGGGGTGGCAAAACATTTTTTTTCCCATAGACTGAATGGGGGAAAAACTTTGCGCACGCCTACAGGCGAAACCGGTGGACGGATTTTCACCAAATTTATGGCAGGGGCAGGGCTTGGTCCTGAAAGCGTGTTTTTGTAAATTTGGTGACAATCCATCCAGTAGTTTTCTTTAAAATGACCAAAAAGTAGGTCTAAAAAATTCCCTTTTCGCTCTGTGGACAAGAGATCGATTGGCTAATCGGTAGCGTCATATCCACGGACATGTGGCACTTTCACTGATTGGTTATGCAACAGCGTGAAGTGAGTCAGATTTCTTCGCTGCCTGTGCCATCTTTTGTCATGTTTTGGTGTACGCAGTCATCGCCGGTAACACATACAAAACAAGACACCAATGCACGTGTTATACTTATGAAATACTGTTTCCGAAGCTGAGCTTTAATTAGGCTGGGATAGAATGTGGCAGCAAAAACTCAAAAAGTGTTTTTTTCTTGTCACCAAATTTATACGGTAAAGTGGAAGTTGGTGCTCAATGTACAGTGACCAATTACTGCGTCTGTGGTACATTGTATTTAGATTAATATTGTAGTCAGACTGACGTTTTGAAATCTGAGGCCGCCGCCTGCAATGTCTGATGGAAACAGCGGTTCTGGGGGCATATGGCAGTAGTAGTTCTCATGATTGGATTGTCATATGTTGTTGCAATGTGAGAATGTAGTTGCCTTCTGAGTGAAGGTCACTTGATTTGCTTTTTTGGTTGTCAGCTCAGTAGGCCCACGCATCCAAGTGAATGCATAAGGGGCAATTGTTTTTTGACCTTGAGCGAAAGGGAATCGACAAACGCAATGCAAGGAATGAAAGCTTGGAACAAATACCATTTGATAAGGTTATGTTTTAAAAACCTTTGTAAGGAACATGAACTATCAGTTCACGAAGATTCTTTGGTCCGAACACATTGCTGTCTGACTTGGCCAAAAACAATCGAGGCAGTAAATATCACGTAAGTTTAATTTTGACGACTCTACACCAAACCGCGTTTTAATTTTATATTACCGAAACACTAATTGTGACAATATAACTGAAGTATTATCTTTCTGCACAGTTGTAATTTTCCCCAAATAATGGAGAGTGCAGATTCTCTGCGTTTGCAGGCTATGACTAGAGTCATCCTTGTTGACCGTTAATATTTCTTCTTTAAAGTGTTATGCTTGCCCACATAGCTTTGTGAAACACTTTGCACGTTCTTCTGGTCTTGTTTAAAATGAAGAGATGGACTTTTTTCTTGCTTGTCCATTCATTTTGGCTTCATAACTGAATTACCATCTCACTGTGTAGTTGCCCTTTTTTTAAACCTTACGGCAAGTGCTGATTCTCGGCGTTTGTAGCCTCTGACTATATTTACCCATGGTCAATGCTAATAATTCCTTAAAATGTCATGTTTGACCACTTCAATTTGTGTACTACTTTGCACAATCGTTTGTGTCTTTTTTAAAATGTTTTGCTAAAGAGTGGGTATTGACACATATTTTCTCTTAGGTTTTCCGCCTAGCTACATCTTGCCGTACTGTGTGTGCCATGGTTTCCAGATGCCGAGTGACGGCTTCTTTCGACGCCAGATGCAACTGCTCAAGGGTGGCTGCCTGTCAATTACAATGTTGTGGGATGACCGGTCAGGCCCCGTTGTCCCTATGCTGAACTAGCCATTAGGGGTAACATAACATCATTTATGGTGGTGTAGGGAAAAGGTCATGGCGCCGTCTTGGAAATCACTGTGCAAACAAAGCGTGTGCTTTTAATAGAAATGCATACTTTGTACATGGGAAAATAACTACATGTGACTCACCATGAACATTTTCAATGACGCCCTTAGAACCATTGTTACAATTTAATTGAAAATGGGATTAGTCCGATGTTCTCTGACAGTTGTTTGTTAAATAAAACTGCTTTACAAATTGATGACATCACATGTGTATTTACTTTTCATCAGTGATGTCATCAATGACATTTGTGATGTCATCTTTGATTTCCTGGGTGTTAGTCTTAGCAATGCACGGTGGTGGCACGAGTTATGGTTGCTTAGCTTACCATAACTGGCAAATTTCTGGAGGTTTTTGGTTTTACTTTGAAGCATAATGTTCCGTTCATCAAAGTCTTTTTTAGTGAATTTGATAGGTTTTTAGTAGTGCAACTTAACCATAACGTCCCCTTAACAAAGTTTTTTTTAGTGAATGTATATATGTTCAAGGAAAAAACTTTAGTTGCAGCGACGTTAAGATGAGCAATACATTGTAACAAGACCTTTGAAATTCAAGAAACAAACTTTAGTTGCAGCGACGTTAAAGTAAGCAATTCATTGTAACAAAACCTCTGAAATTCAAGGAAAAAACTTTAGTTGCAGGGACACTAAGGTGAGAACCTAATGCAACAAAACGCCTGAAATTCAGCTAAAGCCATCTTGACTTTGTGCCCCCTGTTGCACAGCATACGACCACAATGAGGACATCACAGATCTAACCCTTGCCCACTGTCCATTTTAAAACGCTACCAGACCACTAGCCATGGCATTCGGGCATTGCCACTCTATATTTGAAAACACTTGCAACCCATCGCTCAAAGACATTCATCAATCACTGTCCTGTTGTGACCGTGGTATTGTTATGCATAAAAGATTTCAGGCTTTGAAAAATCACAATGTTTTTAGTCAATGCACAGTCACATTACATCATTTACTGAGGATCACACACTTTGGTTAAGCAGCGTGCTACCAGCTACTTGTTTTATGGCTGGCCTCTTGGTGACTGTTGTGATACATCGCACAGCCCCAACTAACCGTATTTAAGCACAGAAAAGGGTCAAAAATTATCAGCTGCAAGAATAATATATGCCCATGTGCATATGCCTGCATAGCAAAATCTAGAACCCATGAATATATGCACAATAAGTGACCATATATTTTAAAATGATAAATACAAATGTAGTTCAATTGACCTTCTCTTAGAAGAAGGTTTGTAAGACAAAATAGCATTGTACTTTTAAAAAAGTACTGAAGATAAAAAAAACAACCTGAGAGAGGAAATCTTCCAATAATTATGCTGGCAAAGTATAAAAGGTACTCACCTTTTAAACACAGCAATCTATAGTGAAATATTCCATGAAAAACTAAATCCCATTACGAAACAGGTGCTTGTGGTTTTGTGGGTTAGAATGTGCACTGGGAACATGACAACCTGAGTAAAATCCTGGTATCCAAAAACTTGAGCAAGCTTGCCAACCTCTGAAAAACCAAAGGGGTTGCGTCCGCCCTCTTAAAAAAGGTTACACCGTCCACCCACATGTGTCCTTTACTGGGGCCCTGAAAAGCAGCCACAATCAAGGGAAAATAACTGCACCAGTGTCCAGTATTGCAAACACTCTTGCCACACCGTGGGCAAATACGCATGACTTATTTGCCCTCTCATCATTTCCCCTCCTCACCCCCATGTCTGGCTTTCATCAATACTCTGCTTTATAAAGCTAACTTGAAAAGTACATATACTATAATGTCAGTCAAATATATAAATCCTTATTGAACTATGTTAGGCAAAAAGCAAACAATTGTGGTATTATTCATGCCATCTTGACTGTGAGACTACAAATACCAGAATGCAATTCAGCAAAAGACAAAAAGTGGTCTCGAGTGCAAAAATGTCAAGGGCTGACAGTAGGACTGTTAAAAAGAAAAGTAATGTGGATGCCATGTGTTTTGAGAACTAAGAACACACACATCATTCAGGACTGTGGGCTATCTCACATGCATGCAGTAACTGGGACCGACTCTGCTTAGTTTCAAAGTGAGGATGGATCCAGACCCATAAGGTCATGTTTCTCTAAGTGTTCTTGTAAGGTGGGCTTATTTAATAGGGAAAATTACCTTAGGGGGCTACACACATTCAAAAGGTATAGCCTCACACATTGATGCTGCATCCCTAAAGGCCTTTGTTCTTAGTGAGAAGGCAAGTGGGTGGCATAAGCATAGGAAGAAGTTTTCTGGTCATAGGAAGGAAACTTCCACCATTTTGTATATCTTTGTTTTTCTTTCTCTTTCATGTATCCTCCACTTTCTCTGGTACACAGTACTTTGGGTGTGACATCAGATTAGAAAAGTCCTCTTTGTGCAAGAGCAGTGATTAGACCACTAAGACAAGCTAGATTTAGTCCAATCGTTTGAAGACTTTTGCCTGTAATGGAAAGTGTTGAAGACCCCTTCTTCAGATCCTCTCAAGACAGTTTGAGGATTCACTCTGAAGCACCTGAAAAGAACGCACTTGACTTCCTTTTTGGAAAGTTGCACTTTTCAAATCCTCAACCTGAGGCAAAGAAGGAAACACCCAAGGCAGATGAGAACTCTTCCCCCTATCCACACCCAGGGTACATTGGGAGTGACCTTTGCCTTGGGGCAGCAGCCGGAGGACCAGATCAACTGAAGCTCTATGTTCTGCTGCACAAAGCCGGTTGCACCATTTTCACTGCACATTGAACAAGAGGGAAGAGTGTTGCACTCCTTCACTAATCTGAACTATTGCTTGCACTTCAAACCAACTCAACACTGCATCATGCCCTAGCTGAGCCCATCATCTGATAGGCTTGAATCAACTATTCGATGCTGAAAACCAATCCAAAGCACTAGCAAGTCACACGTTGACTTTGAACAGGAGTTACAACCATGTTTCGTACCGGCCAATCCTTGAACAGCAGCTTCACTGACTCGCATATCAGCACACCCATATGATCATTTCGATAACCATTGCATGCCAACTCGAACATCTAGAGTGAAACGCATAGACCACTCCCAGTGCTAAATGCCTGACTCTGCCTGGCCTAACTGCAAAGAGATCCTGGGACTGCCCTGACCTGCATCGCTAAGAGCTGCCCGTTCAACCACAACTTTCTTCAATCTGTCAATTCTTCTTTGTTCCTTCCGCAAGGGTGGGTTTAGTACAGTGTTTCCATTTTAATTCTATTGCAGATCGTGTGTTCAATTAAAGTATATATATTTTTATAGAACCTTGATTTGAAATTCTCTTTATTTTGGACTGTGTGACTGTGTTGTTTGGGTCACCAATGGATTACATTTCAAAGCCCACTTAAGAGCATAGCCTTCCCTTGGCCCACATTACTGTACTGGAGTTGCCTCTGAACACACCAGTAAAAATGACAAAAGTAGTCTAAAAAGGATTGTACACCAGGCAAGAAGTAACACGATTTATTCTGGAAAGTTGTGGGGCTTATTTGCAAAGTTGCTCACGCAGGCGACTCCTTACAATCCATGTTGTTTACCACGTGTTAAAATAGTAGATTCATTGATTCCTATTTACTTGTTGCTGGTCACCGGATTCAGACGGGTATTAAGCCCATACCGTCCAAACACATCAGAAAAACCACAAAAGATTCCAGGACTCAGCGCCAATAGTAAGGGTTGTTTATGAGCATAAGCCCTCTACTTGATAACGCGTTTCGGCTCCCACGAGCCTTTGTCAAATCAGGGCTATGTCAGTTCAAACAAACATGTTATTATATTGAAGTATTACCATTCATACCACAATTCAAAAAATTCAAAATTACATATAACATATCAAATTAGTAATTTACAAACATGTATGCCATTGGTTCAGACAGAGAAACAAGGGTTGGTGAAGGGGAGGTTTGATTGGGTTCAGAAAACATCACAGTGAACACAAAGATGTAAAAATAAAACATAAATGGAGAGAGAAGATTGAAAAATACCCATTAGTACAATTGAAGGATTAAGGAGAACCCTGATTTAAAAAACTAAAACATAAGATACACATTAGACAATCTGCTTACCCAACGTAATTCTGAAAAGATCAGTAGGACTATTGTCCGATATACAGTAATAGGGACAAATCCCAAAGACAGAAACTCTAGAATTGAAGAGTTAAAAATAACCCCAAATTAGTCTAATAATATAATCATCAAACGGTCACCCATAGTGAGAATAAGGCAACCTATATCAAATGTGGAGTGGATACCTATACAGGTTCTGGTCCCCATACCTTTATTACTGTGGGGTAGCTGCTAATATTATACTTTCATAGCCAAATGCTTTAATAATTCTGACAAAAGAATTAAACGTACAAGTGAGAAGTGACTGTCCTCCATATAATCTAGTGTCCATTTTGTTTAGGTTAGCGCAGCATTCAAGCCCCAATTATTGTACTTGTAGGCACTCGAATTAGAGGTCCAATGGCCATTATGTTACATCTTGCACGGCAGTCCTGCCAGGAAAGGTTACAAATGTAACCACTCGCACCAAAGTGTGTGCGAAGTGAGGTGAGAGCATTTGCTTTCAACGATTGTGTGCGGGCTGAGATGAAAGCATTTATATACTGCGAGTAAGTACAGATTATCTACTTACTCTATACCTCCGGTTTCACTCGCGTCGGCTGCTCACATTGCAAAGGCAGCCGGCGCCATTTTGAATATCCTTAAAGAGGCATTAGGAAACCATGGTAATGCGTCACATTGTTGCCATGGGAGCCTCTCTAGTACTTGCTCACCATAGCTAAAGCGTTCAGCGGCCACTAATGCCGCCATGCTGGATTGGTAAAAACTGAGAACAAAAAGACATGCACTCGCGCGTTAACACAGTGCTTCCCAAACTCCATTATTACAAAAATTGTTGTAATGGGCAGCTACCACGGCCCCCATCAAAATACATAATCGAATGTGACTGAGCCTAATTTAGCGGCTAAAATCTCCCAGCATAACTCTAAAAATGAAAAGTATAATACCATTCGAGTAAGCCTAATTACTGGCTAAAGTCTCCCAACATATCACTTGCTTCTATGCGAATTGTGCCCCATATGCAAAAGGCAATATAATGCATAAAGTCCCAAGGTGTTATAACACAAAGTCACTAGACGAACATTTATTATTTAGAAATTAATATGTGTGCTAAACCCCACATAACCTAATATTGGGCTATACTATAGCCCCAACCCTGCATTTTAGTCGCCAGTTCCCATAAGTTACCCATTCCTCCACTAGCAATACAAGGGAATTCTTATCTTTACGCAAAATGTAAGTGCATTCTATCGGTAAATTAGCCATAACAGATAGAGACATTCAACCCATCACTTGTACACTAACAAAAATAATATGAACACTCTACAGAAATGACGCCATCTCCTTGTCATTGTTAAGGCCGGTAACGGTGGAATTAAAAAAGCATATAGTGCGTGCTTCTGACTGCCTCAAAGCCTTGAGTCTATCTCCTCCTCGTTTGCTCAGTGTAACTTGCATGAGGCCTATAAATCTAATATCCGCCTTATTTTGCATCTGATGACAGCTTTGCCAATATTCAGCTAAGGGCAAGGAAATGTCTTGACTGCCAATTTTCGCCAGATGCTCATGAATGCGTATTCTTAGTTCTCTTTTGGTGCTGCCAATGTAAATCTTATTGCAAACACAAACAATACAATAAACAACAAATTTAGTTTTACAGTTAATCCCCTGGCGGATGGACCATTTCTTGCCATGACCATCCGTAAATTTCGTCGTTTGTTGATGGGCATATCTACATTGAGTACACATGCCACACTTCCTAAAACCACTGAAGTTGCTGGATAACCGGGTTGTTCGATTCATTTGCTCAATGTCTGGTAATAGTGATGGACTGAGCATGGTTTTGAGCGTCCCAGCTCTCTTAAAGATCATGCGAGGTCTCTCCTCTTTAGCTTTAGTGATGTGATCGTCAAGTTTCAACAGATACCAATGTTTCTCTAATATTCGTTGAATCTGCTGATGATCCCTGCAGTATTGCGTTATAAAGCAGGGTCCAGTTGGTCCATCTTTGTTTCTGTCAGCTTTCGGTTGAAGAGTATCTTGCTGTTGCATATGTTTGTTTCTCTTATAAGCAGCTTTAACACATTTGTCCGAGTAACCCCTGTTTTTAAAACGGTCTCGTAATAACAAACATTCTTCTTTGAACTTCTTATCCTGTTGACAATTGTGTCTGGCTCTAATATACTCTCCTAATGGTATATTCTGAATCATAGGGGGATGATGACAACTATTTGCATGAAGTGTGGAATTAACCTCTGTCTGTTTCCTGAAAGTCTTAGTGTAGAGCTGGGTACCTTCTATTTCTATTGTCAAGTCCAAAAAGTTGATACTACTCTTATTGCATTCACCTACAAACTGTATGTCATAACAATTTTGGTTCAATGAATGAACGAAATCTTGAAATTCCTCTGTGTTCCCATCAATGATGCAAAAAACATCATCAATATATCGAGTCCATATTTTAATCCTGTTATGAAAGAAAGGTGATGTGTATACTATTTTGTCCTCTAGCATACCCATCACAAGGTTGGCTAGGGCTGGAGCATATTTAGTGCCCATAGCCACTCCTTTAGTCTGTCGGTATATGTTATTGTCAAAAGTGAAAAAGTTGAGATCCAAGGTCAGTTGCAACATTTCTTTCAGCATTTGAATTTGATTGTAGTAAGAGGCGGAATCATTCCTGTAGGTGTAATCAATAGAGGCGGTTGCCCATTTATGGTGAATGGACGTATAGAGGGCCTTAACATCCAAAGTGGCAAGGTAATAGTTATTGAGCCATTCAAAGTTCTGTAACTTACGTATGAGACTTTTTGAGTCTTGTAAATATGATTTAAGCAAGGCTGCTCTTGGCTTGAGGATAGCATCTAAATATTCCGAGACATTTTCAGTTATCCACCCAATCCCACTCATGATTGGGCGTCCTTCCGGTATGGTATCAAATTCCTTGTGTATTTTAGGAAGGAAATACATCGTTGGAGTCACTGGTTCTTTCACAGTTAGGAATGTCCTTTCCTCATCCGTAATGAGTCCTTTCCTATGCCAATTCAAGATGTTTTCTTCAAGTAATTCAACAGCTTCTTTCTTAAAATTGTCAGGTCTTCTTAGGTAACACCCAGGGGTTGATAGGTGATTGTTGGCCATCTTTAGGTAATCCTCCCTGTTCATTATAACAATGTTCCCCCCTTTGTCAGCCTCCTTAATGACAATCTGTGTGTCTGATTTCAATCTTTTGAGTGCTGTTCGTTCTCCCTGTGTTAAATGGACACGGTTGCCCCTAAGCTCTTGCCGATATTTTTTCTTTTTTCGTGCATCCATTTCGTACAAATCCTGCGATACCGCTTTGTAAAAGGTATCTATTAGGTTGTCCACCGGTAATTGAGGCACAAATTTGGAAGTTGTTTTCAACTCTTTACTAGTCAAGGTACTAGATCTCACCCTTAGTTCATCCAGAAGATTGAATGTAGCAAATTGCTCATTTTCTATTAAAGATCTGACCAAAAAGGTGTCTTCAACATCTTGAATCGAATAATCACTAGTTGGAATTACTGGGTTCTTTCTTACAAAGCTGCCAGGTGCCTTAGTAGCAAAAAACTTTTTAAGCTTCAACTTGCGTACAAATTTAAACAAGTCTATATGTACATCTACTTTGCTTGAGTCACATGTAGGTGCAAATGATAAGCCCTTGTTAAGGAGACATCTTTCATCCACAGTTAATTCTCTGCTTGATAGATTGAGCACCAAATCCTCCATTACTTGCTGCTGCTCGCCTCCTTGGAGCTGGCCCTCGTTAGCCTTTTGTCCATATGGACAGCGTCTGGATTCGCGATGCTTCTTGCCCCCCCTCCTTCCTCTCCTTCTAGAACCGGATTCTGATTGTTGGTAGTCACTGGTAGTTGAAAACGGACAGTCTTCTTGGGAAGATTACGATTGCCTTTTTTGAACCTTCTAATCTGGTTCATGTATCCACCCTGTTCACGTTGTTTCACAGTGTCAGCATCTAAAGTCTCTGGTTCTGAGTCTGCATCAGAACTTGCTGATGACGTATTTGGATTTGTGTTCCTCGAAGACGGTTTTGCATTTACATCGTATTTAGTCTGAAAAGTATAAACTCGGTCTTCTCTATAATCGCGATCATCACAGTAGCATTTTCTTAGCTTTCTAAGCTTGACTTCATCCTGGTAGACTTGGAGAAGTTTGTACATTTTCTCATAATTTTTTGCTTTAGTTGCTTCATTGGACTGCATTTCGGTTATTTCTTTCTTGATAGACTTCTACTGCTCTCTTATGTTCTCTCGTTGCATGTTCAATTAGAAGGTCCATCATTTTCATTGAGCTGTTGCTCAAGTTCGCTTCCCATGCCTCGGCTAGGTCTTTATCTTGATCATTATTAAAATTCGGAAAAATTAGGATCCTTAGTCCCCTTGGCACTCGATCGTTCCGTACATAGTTCTCCAGGGAAACCTTCTCCCAATATTTATCTATTTCTTTTTTAGAGATTCTCTCAAGTTTGACAAATTTAGAACGTAAATCTTCCCTTTTAGTTGCAATATTCGAGAAGGCATGTGTCATGTCTCCCTGTTCAGTGAAAAGATTGTTAGTATCCTCCTCTCGATTCTTAAGATATGCGGCCATCTTATAATATAAGGTAACGGGTCTGCCTTGTTGTCAACTTCAGAAACACCAGGTTTCAAATTGAAGAAAGTTGTGGGGCTTATTTGCAAAGTTGCTCACGCAGGCGACTCCTTACAATCCCTGTTGTTTACCACGTGTTAAAATAGTAGTTTCACTGATTCCTATTTACTTGTCGCTGGTCACCGGATTCAGACAGGTATTAAACCCATACCGTCCAAACACATCAGAAAAACCACAAAAGATTCCAGGACTCAGCGCCAATAGTAAGGGTTGTTTATTAGCATAAGCCCTCTACTTGATAACGCGTTTCAAGCAACAGCTCAATGAAAATGATGGACAACCTAATAGATACCTTTTACAAAGCGGTATCGCAGGATTTGTACGAAATGGATGCACGAAAAAAGAAAAAATATCGGCAAGAGCTTAGGGGCAACCGTGTCAATTTAACACAGGGAGAACGAACAGCACTCAAAAGATTGAAATCAGACACACAGATTGTCATTAAGGAGGCTGACAAAGTGGGGAACATTGTTATAATGAACAGGGAGGATTACCTAAAGATGGCCAACAATCACCTATCAACCCCCGGGTGTTAACTAAGAAGACCTGACAATTTTAATAAAGAAGCTGTTGAAATACTTGAAGAAAACATCTTGAATTGGCATAGGAAAGGACTCATTACGGATGAGGAAAGGACATTCCTAACTGTGGAAGAACCAGTGACTCCAAAGATGTATTTCCTTCCTAAAATACACAAGGAATTTGATACCATACCGGAAGGACGCCCAATCATGAGTGGGATTGGGTGGATAACTGAAAATGTCTCGGAATATTTAGATGCTATCCTCAAGCCAAGAGCAGCCTTGCTTAAATCATATTTACAAGACTCAACAAGTCTCATACGTAAGTTACAGAACTTTGAATGGCTCAATACCTATTACCTTGCCACTTTGGATGTTAAGGCCCTCTATACGTCCATTCACCATAAATGGGCAACCGCCTCTATTGATTACACCTACAGGAATGATTCCGCCTCTTACTACAATCAAATTCAAATGCTAAAAGAAATGTTGCAACTGATCTTGGATCTCATTTTTCACTTTTGACAATAACATATACCGAAAGACTAAAGGAGTGGCTATGGGCACTAAATATGCTCCAGCTCTAGCCAACCTTGTGATGGGTATGCTAGAGGACAAAATAGTATACACATCACCTTTCTTTCATAACAGGATTAAAATATGGACTCGATATATGGATGATGTTTTTTGCATCATTGATGGGAACACAGAGGAATTTCAAGATTTCGTTCATTCATTGAACCAAAATTGTTATGACATACAGTTTGTAGGTGAATGCAATAAGAGTAGTATCAACTTTTTGACTTGACAATAGAAATAGAAGGTACCCAGCTCTACACTAAGACTTTCAGGAAACAGACAGAGGTTAATTCCACACTTCATGCAAGTAGTTGTCATCATCACCCTACGATTCAGAATATACCATTAGGAGAGTATATTAGAGCCAGACACAATTGTCAACAGGATAAGAAGTTCAAAGAAGAATGTTTGTTATTACGAGACCGTTTTAAAAACAGGGGTTACTCGGACAAATGTGTTAAAGCTGCTTATAAGAGAACCAAACATATGCAACAGCAAAATACTCTTCAACCGAAAGCTGACAGAAACAAAGATGGACCAACTGGACCCTGCTTTATAACGCAATACTGCAGGGATCATCAGCAGATTCAACGAATATTAGAGAAACATTGGTATCTGTTGAAACTTGACGATCACATCACTAAAGCTATAGAGGAGAGACCTTGCATGATCTTTAAGAGAGCTGGGACGCTCAAAAACATGCTCAGTCCATCACTACTACCAGACATTGAGCAAATGAATCGAACAACCCGGTTATCCAGCAACTTTAGTGGTTTTAGGAAGTGTGGCATGTGTACTCAATGTAGATATGCCCATCAACAAACAATGGAATTTACGGATGGTCATGGCAAGAAATGGTCCATCCGCCAGGGGATTAACTGTAAAACTAAATTTGTTGTTTATTGTATTGTTTGTGTTTGCAATAAGATTTACATTGGCAGCACCAAAAGAGAACTAAGAATACGCATTCGTGAGCATCTGGCGAAAATTGGCAGTCAAGATATTTCCTTGCCCTTAGCTGAACATTGGCAAAGCTGTCATCAGATGCAAAATAAGGCGGATATTAGATTTGTATGCCTCAAGCAAGTTACACTGAGCAAACGAGGAGGAGATAGACTCAAGGCTTTGAGGCAGTCAGAAGCATGCACTATTTGCTTTTTTAATTCCACCGTTACCGGCCTTAACAATGACAAGGAGATGGCGTCATTTCTGTAGAGTGTTCATATTATTTTTGTTACTGTACAAGTGATGGGTTGAATGTCTCTATCTGTTATAGCTAATTTACAGATAGAATGCACTTACATTTTGCGTAAAGATAAGCATTCCCATGTATTGCTAGTGGAGGAATGGGTGACTTATGGGAACTGGCGACTAAAATGCAGGGTTGGGGCTATAGTATAGCCCAATATTAGGTTATGTGGGGTTTAGCACACATATTAATTTCTAAATAATAAATGTATGTCTAGTGACTTTGTGTTATAACACCTTGGGACTTTATGCATTATATTGTCTTTTGCATATGGGGCACATTTTGCATAGAAGCAAGTGATATGTTGGGAGACTTTAGCCAGTAATTAGGCTTACTCGAATTGTATTATACTTTTTATTTTTAGAGTTATGCTGGGAGATTTTAGCCGCTAAATTAGGCTCAGTCACATTCGATTATGTATTTTGATGGGGGCTGTGGTAGCTGCCCATTACAACAATTTTGGTAATAATGGAGTTTGGGAAGCACTGTGTTAACGCGCGAGTGCATGTCTTTTTGTTCTCAGTTTTTACCAATCCAGCATGGCAGCATTAGTGGCCGCTGAACGCTTTAGCTATGGTGAGCAAGTACTAGAGAGGCTCCCATGGCAACAATGTGACGCATTACCATGGTTTCCTAATGCCTCTTTAAGGATATTCAAAATGGCGCCGGCTGCCTTCGCAATGTGAGCAGCCGACGCGAGTGAAACCGGAGGTATAGAGTAAGTAGATAATCTGTACTTACTCGCAGTATATAAATGCTTTCATCTCAGCCCGCACACAATCGTTGAAAGCAAATGCTCTCACCTCACTTCGCACACACGCTGGTGCGAGTGGTTACATTTGTAACATTTCCTGGCAGGACTGCTGTGCAAGATGTAACATAATGGCCATTGGACCTCTAATTCGAGTGCCTACAAGTACAATAATTGGGGCTTGAATGCCGCGCTAACCTAAACAAAATGGACACTAGATTATATGGAGGACAGTCACTTCTCACTTGTACGTTTAATTCTTTTGTCAGAATTATTAAAGCATTTGGCTATGAAAGTATAATATTAGCAGCTACCCCACAGTAATAAAGGTATGGGGACCAGGACCTGTATAGGTATCCACTCCACATTTGATATAGGTTGCCTTATTCTCACTATGGGTGACCGTTTGATGATTATATTATTAGACTAATTTGGAGTTATTTTTAACTCTTCAATTCTAGAGTTTCTGTCTTTGGGATTTGTCCCTATTACTGTATATCGGACAACAGTCCTACGGATCTTTTCAGAATTACGTTGGGTAAGCAGATTGTCTAATGCGTATCTTATGTTTTAGTTTTTTAAATCAGGGTTCTCCTTAATCCTTCAATTGTACTAATGGGTATTTTTCGATCTTCTCTCTCCATTTATGTTTTGTTTTTACATCTTTGTGTTCACTGTGATGTTTTCTGAACCCAATCAATCCTCCCCTTCACCAACCCTTGTTTCTCTGTCTGAACCAATGGCATACATGTTTGTAAATTACTAATTTGATATGTTATATGTAATTTTGAATTTTTTGAATTGTGGTATGAATGGTAATACTTCAATATAATAATATGTTTGTTTGAACTGACATAGCCCTGATTTGACAAAGGCTCGTGGGAGCCGAAACGCGTTATCAAGTAGAGGGCTTATGCTAATAAACAACCCTTGCTACGGCGCTGAGTCCTGGAATCTTTTGTGGTTTTTACGATTTATTCTGGGCTTAGATAATGCTGCGAAAGTGAACTTCAAACATAATGTGGATCAGAACTGCATGAAAAGCGCTGTCGAAAATACGCCCCCAAAATGAAAACTTGTATAATTGTAGAAACTTAGCATCAAGTCACATTGCAACATTAGTTCAGTCCTCCAAGTGAAGCTAATTGTTAGAGGTACGTAATTTTTCTATAGTGGGACATGCATTATCAAAAAATGATTGGGTCCCGGCAATGTTACCATGCCACCCTCAACCACTTCTGTGACGTCACAGTCCAATCCAAAATGTGCATATCATAGTGCAAAAACATTGAGACATTTGAGATGACCAGCGGATCTTTATTCATCTGCCGCTGGACATCTCCATTCGTTTCTCATGAGAACTGTTGGATATTTGGTGTAGATTTGGGGTCTGGCAGTATTTTCTTACCGCCCAAAAATGGTTATTTGGTGATGACTACTCCTTGCATTTAGATTGGGTTTGGCCTTATTTCCTTTCAGTGACCATACCTTATTACATTATATGGGATAATTTAGTAGAATACACTATTGTTGGTGATTTAGTGGTGAGCATGATTTTTCTGTTTTATTTATGGCCCCAACATACACAAAACTTTCCTTATTCTTATAATGTTCTTGTGATCTGTAGAGAGCCTTGGACCTATATACAGAGACACCACAATTTCACACATAGAGTGTTATCAATAACCTGTGGTGTCATCACTGACTTATAAACATCAGTGAACTATACTTCCATAGCCCTCATTACTTGTTCATGGACCCCCAGTAATCTATATTTTGTATTAGATTCCACCCAAACACCATGCACTGGTTGAACACACGCATACAACTATTTATCACTGCTAAGTCTATCTATTCCATCCGCATGGGAAACATGACACATGTATTACCTAAAAATAAATCTTCCCCATTTCATAAGGTATTATTTTAAATGCACCAAGAAATGACCAAAACGAAAAACACGCTACACGATCTGCGTATATATCATTTGTTTTATAAAAGTTACATTTCAAAGAAAACATCTTACCATTTGTACATTTGTATTCCCGCATTGTCTGTAACAAAAACGAAAAGAAAAAAAAATATAGCGACAGAACAACATTCACATTGCAACATAACAACATGGCAATTAAACACAGGGGATTCCCTTTTGCTACTCTGCCTGCCTGATATTTTTAGAAGGTCATTCGTACAACAGCACACAGTAACCTCAATTCACTTTGGATATTTACCAATTATCTGTAGTTCTCTCCCCCAAACGATCTCCCTTCGCTGACCTCCAAAGAATGGGCCCAGGGTTGCCTTTGTAATCTTGAGGCTTGAAGTGCACAGCGAGAACGTGGAATTCTCAAGCCGGTGCTAAGTGAGACTGGACACGCCTGTCTCACAGCCCAGTCTCAGATCCTCCCTCTCGGCAGCTCAGCAAAAGCGATATGAACTTTTTTGTCAGACGTGCCCCCAGCAGAACTCTGCTAATTACGCAGCATATATGCAAATATACTTCCCTCCAATCATATTAGCAGAAAGTGTATTAGGTTGACACCCCTGTGTCACAAACAATGGGAGCTTCATACTATAATAACTGTTTCTGTTTGATTTCCTGCTGCCTTCCTGTCCTTCGCATTCAGCACAGCCAGAGAAAATCAGAGAGAAAATGCACGTTTAAAAGCGAATTTCAAAACATGTACTTCCACTTCATTTTCACATAAAGATTACATTATAATGTTAATGAGTTAGCACAAGTGATTAGTATTTGTTAATTAAGCCAGTCAATTAGATAGCTAATGTAGTCTCCTGTGTATGAGGCATTTCAAGCAAGAGAAAAGGGGAAAAAAAATTATGCACATTTACGCTATATAATGGGCTTTTTGGCTGCAATATGAATTCCATACCTTGCATGCCTCCAGCCATATATTCATCTGTTCTGTTGGCAACATAAATTGACTATATGTGTGTGCCACATTATTGCTGGCAATAGAATGCTATCACATTCAGTGAAGCGCTATATTTCAAAGCACTATATTCCAAAGCACTATACTTCAAAGCACTATAAATTATACTACAGAACACAACTGATCATGACACTACAAGAGCCTTGAACCCTTGACAAGTTACCAGTTTAATGTTGCATCGTAGAAACTCTTCGAACAACTTCCCAGGCTGAGATGTGCTAATGGGCAATTCAAAACTGCCATGGGACATTTTGAAACAGTCAAAAGACCAGTTTCATAAATTAATATGGCGAATTATAAAAATGATTGTGCACTCATTGCCTTCCCCCGGCACCAATGAGCTTTGTTTGTTGACCTTGAAAATATCAAAGACTAATCGCATGTTCTTGAGAATGTGTAGAATGCAATGTGCAAATTCATTTCTAGTGACCGCAAGCTCTGAGGCCTGTTTACAGTGCTTAGGTCCAATGTTAAGCCTTACATATTCACCTGTAATTCAAACTTTATTACCTATAGTTTATGCACATAAAACAAAAGTATTTAAAGTCAGTCTAGTGAATAGAACTTTGTGGCTATCACTGAGGCCACTTCCCCTTTTAGTGGGCTAATCCCGCAGCTAAGTTTGTGCCTCTTTACCACACTGAATTTGCATTTTTACCACATTAGCACAAAATGCAAAGAAGATATACATTTTAACTGTGCCTGTGTGACCTTTATGATTGCATTGGGTATTGGTTTGTAGATGTGTGAGGGCTGAGTGGGCCAATATTCCCCCTACTCATCCTTGTACTTCTGCAATGCAGAATACAATTTGTCACTGTGCTAACTCTGTGCATTTCCTATTTTTCCCATTTCCTATGTTTAAAATATCAACAATATGTGGAGTCACTGTTCCCAAATATACTTAATGGTTTGAAGTGTTCGAAATATCCTAGACATTGTGTATAATTACCATGTTTGGAGGGTAGTATATGGTATATTGAGGCAATTGATCCTTCCAAATGTTTAGAAAATCATTCCTTTCTCTGAGTACATGGAACACTATTATTACCTGCAGTTTACAGTAAAAACCAATTGCACTGACTGGCCCAACTGCCTTCATCTTACCACAAATATTCTGATTCTTTGTTCTTGTTGGACAAGAAGTTTTGAAATCAATGTAAGAGCGGTCAAGATACACCAGCTGCCTGCTCTGACCATTCCATGAAGCAAGAGCCACTCAGTGTGTCCACGATAGCTGACAGATGTGGGCAAATAAACATAAAGAACAGCCATTCACTGCAAGCAGAATAGCTAGAATATCTTTGAAGACACTTACCAGGGCCAGTCCATTGTCATCCCGGGTTCTGATGCCAACAGACGATAGTGCAAGGGAGAATTGCAATAGATGAAAATAACAATTATGGCATGATAACTGGAAAGTTGAGAAGGTGAGGGAGAGGCTTCTTTAGAAATGATGTGATGAAGTAGCACTTGAGAGTAGGGGTGGTTGAAAATGGTTTATTACATTCTATGGGAAAATTGCCAAATGCCTGCCAAAATTTTGCCCAATATGCCAATTTCGCCCACAGTGTGGGGCCTTTTCCCACCTGCAATTTTTTTTTTTTTAAATGTATGAAATATTTTGTGGGAAAGGGGTGTTTTGCAGATTACATTTTCATTTTTCCATGACATTTTCATTTTCTGTGTGTAATTTCTGCAACAATGAAAGAAAAAAGATAATAATCACCCGGCCGGCATACCAGAATAGTTGGCAAATTTCACCAATTCAGTTTTGCCAATGGTCATTTTGCTCACCTCTACTTGAGAGGATCTTGGGCAAACCACTGCAATCTGCCACAGGGACTGCTGTGATGCCATGGCAATCAGCGGCCAATTCTGCTGAGTAGATGTCACTAGATTCTTTAGGTAGCTTAAATGTTTTGATTAAGGGTAGGCTCTCCTTACAAAGGGCCATTCTATGAGGTAAAGAAGGGAATAGGTTTGTGAATGGATGTGGGTGGTAAGGGGTGTTGTAAATCAATTGAGGAGGTGGTTGAGACATGGTTGGTGATATTGGCAACTGTGGCACTGTATTAAGACATAAGGTTTTTCATTTTTTCCTGGGTTTGCTGAAAAGAGCTTTAGAACAATTAATTGAAGTCAGCGTGCTGAAAACGACAACACAATCCTAGTGTTAGTTAATGTTGTCAGTTATTTAGAAGGCAAAAACATATTTCTTTGCATTAAATGCCGCTTTAAATGAGGATTTTCAATCCATTTTGAATTCAAGGATGTTTGGGGAAGTTGGGTATTTGCACACTTATTTTCCAGTTTTCTGAAATAGCATTTGCTGGTGGCTAACTCCTGGGTGAACCAGCTCAAAATAATTTCTAATTTATTGAATGCTTTAATTGGCATAAGGGAGTCACTGATGACTATGGTTACTAAATTGAGATTGTTAGAAAGGATTTGCAGAAGGTTCATTGGGAACATTCCTTTTAAGTCCAATCTTGAGGTCAATCGAAAAACTTTCTTTTGGAGTGAATGTCAATGCTCTAGTGAGGAACAGACTTAGAGCTGTCTGTATGATTTCAAAATCTGTAAAAGATGACAGGTTCAAATAAGGAAAATTATGTAAAAGTTGGCAAGCTGGATACTAACCCTAAAAATTAGGTTGAGCTTTGTTGTTGGTGTGAGCACAGTGTAGTATATAGAGGTGATAGAAGTCTAATGATCCATGCATTATTTTAAAGTTGATGTCTTTGACCCATAGACTGATATAAAAAACTAAGAAAGTTTCACTGGAAGACCGATAAGGCCAGTAGGGTGGTGATGTTGTACAGAAATAATGTACAGGGAGCCTGTGGACAATGACAGTGTTGATGGTGGGTATGTCAAGGCAGAGGAGATGAAGATGTAAGTGTTAAAACTGTGTTTGATTGGGGATGGATATTGAGAGATTTTAGGGCCTAACTGAATATGACTACACCACCAGCCATGTGTTTATGGCATTTGGCAATGATGATGGTATACCTAAAGGACAAAAGAAAGTATCAAATAGTTGTAGAGGTCTCATTTAACCAAGTTACATGAATGAAATACAGTCAAGCTTAATGTTGTGGATGGTGCCTAGAATGTTAGAGGCATGTCACAGAGCTGACATGGCATTCATCAAGGACATTTTAAATAATATGAGATTAGGGTGATTTATAGGGTGTAGATTACAGAGTCTTCTGGATGAAGGATGCAGTTTTTTGCCTCATAAGCTTGTCTGTAGAGAAGCAATGAGAGGCAGGAATGCATCAATTTTTATAGTTCTGTTGCAGGCTGAGAAACAGATGGAAGAAGATGAATAATCAGGGGCGATAAACTTCATTAACTTTAACATTTGAGAAGGAAAATGACAGAATGTTAGTATTCCTTGGCTATAGAATGAACAATTTTAGAGACATTCAGCCCTGCATAAGTGTGTGACTCATGTTGTTAAGATTCAAATGCATTGAATAGCAATTTAGTATGTCAATATTGACTTCCAGTATCTGACTGGAGATATTTCCTATGACACGTTTCACTTCCTTTATCTGACTATTGATATAACCTTTCCAAGAATGCCATCATGTGCATTTAGGAGAACATTCTAGCAGGTGGGTGAAAGTCCTTTTTCTAGGTTTATGGTAGGTAACCTTCCTTGTCCCCATACACACATGTTGTGGACATGGTATTCTGGCCCAGTAGTTGGTCTAGAAAGTCGAGATCTGCATCAACACTGGGAGGTTTATAGTACTCCTGTTTAACAGCACTTTGGGCAAATCTCTTAAACTACACTGAGGTCTTCTTTTCTTTTCAACACATACCATTACTCCCCAGTTTTCTCAGAGTCTTCACTGGAGACTACAGCATGGTAATACTACTATTCATCAGCTTCTCTGAATGTTTTTTCCAGGCACAATAGTCTATTTGGCTCAATTTGCCACATGCATTGACTTTAATTGTAGTCTGTCTGGTGCCCCTTGTCCAGGCGATTCACTGTTTCTCCTCAAGGTGTTGACAAATAAATAATTCTCATGTTCCTGACTTCAATGCTTGCTTCTAGTTTTCAGTGGATGTAATGGTGGGCACAGATTTATTTAGAAGTTGAGACTACTGGCTTCTTAATCTGAGGTTTTGGTAGTATGGACTGTAATGTTAAACCACTGAAACCATGTTGCAGTATGTACTGCATGCTCAAGCATTGTCTGGTGCAGGTTTTGCATCAGTCATAGTGAAGGGGAGTTGTAAAACATTAGCATTTATTTTAAACTTCTAGAGGTAGTCTTCTTATCAATTTTTCCCGGCATTCTGAATTACATATACCAACTTTCAAGGCAACTTTGATGGCTAAAATTGAATATCCTAAGGTGTTGCCAGTGATATTCAGTATATAGTCCCATCCTTTCCAAAATGTCTCTCTTTAATTCCTCATATTCTGTTTGACAATTTGTATTTAAGTCTTGGTACATGGTTTGGAGATATCCAGCTAGGTGGGGCAACAATAATATATGCCACTGATCCCATTCCTAGCTTTGAGTATCCAAGCTTTGCATGAAATATGTAAAGCATGGCTCTGGATCTTCTCTCGTGACATATATTTGTTGGACTGAGTGGGGTGGAGAAAGTTCTTTTTAATTATTTCATTCAAGGGTTACCCCATACTAGGGTGATAATCCTTCCTACCAAGTGAGGATACAATATATATAATTAACCAAATGAAGGGATAAACAAACTATAAGTGACAGAACTAGTATACCCTAAGATAACAGTACCTTTACGCAACCATCTAACAAATATGGGCTGCGTACCGTGTATTCAATAGCAAACAAGATGTTTCCTAAAATTTATTTTTTTAATTAATTTTCTTATTCAAGCACAAGTAACAAAAAATTTAAAAAACACATATACACAACATAGCAGTATACAATAATAAGATTATTCCACCTCACAAATTCAAGTCCAAAATACTTGATGACAAAAACAGTGGCAACTTAATTTCTCTTTTTCCCCACTGTGTCAACAAAGCCCAATTTATATAAGTTTCTGTCCTGAATGTTGCATGTAACTGGACATTCTTCAGGGGCAGAAATGTATCTTGTGCTTAAGGTAGATCTTTTTCATTCCTCTATACACCAGATTCCTATATCTGAACCAATAGTCTGTAGAGATAAATATCTTCAAACTTTCTAGCAATTTCAATTCTTGCTCTTCACTTTTCTAGAGAAGCAGGGATTGGGTTGTTTCATTTCTACTCCTCGTCATTGCATGCGTAACCCAGAAGGTCAGGCTTTCGGAAATTGGTAGAGCTGGACCTGCTGCCAGATGTTTTATTTGAAAGAACGTCTTGTTGAGATCCATGATAGTCTTTCTGCTGGGACTCACAACATAAATTCCACTGGCAGGTCCCTGGATTGGTTTTCCATTTTTGGAAAAGCATTTCTCCTTTTGCCACTTGTATTGGCCCTGTAGTTTTATATATATGGTAAACTTAAATCTGCTGGCAGTATGTGAGGTGGTGAATTTCTGTCAGATCTATGAACTGGCTCCAATATGATAACAGTTAAATTATCACCACATGCCTGTGTAGGGTGTTTCCTGGCACTAGGGGACTATTCAAACCATTGGAATACTGTGGCTGCTTTTTTCCTACATGGTTTCTGTTTTCTCTCCTTGTGTACCAAGTCCCTGCCAGGTTTGTTTTCCACTTGTCCCCCTGAATTGTAAATAAAAGAGTTGTGACTTGGCCCACTTGAAGGGCTTTGGGTTGTGGTCAGACTTGTGGCCAGTCGGAGTTCTGTTCCTCAGTATACCTCTTTAGTAAATGATGGACTAGAGCTTCTGCAGGATATCCTCAACATACCTCTTTAGGGGCCTGCATGAAGATGCGTGTAGTGGTACACTGGCCCAATGTCACACCAGTCCCATCATCTAGCTTTGAATAGGGGATTATTCCAAGGGTAACCAAAGCATTCAATGGTGCAGGAGATACAGTAAATGTGTTCCCTTATTCTTGACATTGATTTTATTAGTTCCCCAGGTCCCTTTTAGTCCCAATGGTGGGAGTGCATTGACCTCCTATTGTTCAATTGTCATTACCTTTGTTTAAACAGAAATCATTTCAAATCCTTATTTTGGACCATTTATTATAAGCTTAAGTAGCAATAATGCATTCTTCTGATGATGTTGTAATGAATAATGACTCTTGAAATATGACCTAGTAGATGTGCTCTTGCAACAAGGGATGTATTTATTAACTGTGTTATAAGATACTGCTCTAACTCCCTTGCAGAGAACCGTTTTAGTTGTCTTGTACCACACCACTTAGAAATTCTGCTGGTTCTCCTGTCTGGTCTGTTCAGCTCACTATGATGTTTAGATAAGTTTAGATGTTTAGATAAGGATTCCATATGCATTATTAAGGGTTCAATGTAGTCTTGGAAGTTTAGGTAAACCTGCAGCAACCCTCAATCTAACTTTCTTTCCATATGCTCACACCTGATCCCTGTTAAGAAAGATGTTACCCTATGATGGACAGCAAAAATACCACAAACCAGCTACCCATCCTAACACACAGAGGTGTCAAAAAGCCACAATCAAACACTTATACAGTTAACATAGCCGATATAGACAAGGGTACCATAAGATGTAAAAAAAGCTTGGCATATTTTAATGTTAACAAATACACATTCATACAAAACATAAAACAATTACTAAAAACCAACTGGTTTGTGGCATTTTTGCTGTTACTTATGTTTTGCCCTTTGCCACACAGCCCCCTAAAAAAGAAAGACACCGTAGCTCTTGTTTAGCTCACACCCTATGATGGACATAACTTCTTTTAGATAATTGATGGAAGTTGGCTAAGAATTTCAGATACTTTTCCATGGCGGAAGTGCAATTTTTGTAGCAAGCATCTTCTTTACATACTCGGATGGGGCTGCAACATATTGTGCAGTGCTTCAGAAAACATGTCATTCATGACATATGTAATTTATTAGAATTTCATAGACTGCAATTTCTTCGGTTCTGTCTTTGGGTTTTGTATCATGACATCAGAGAAACAACATGACGTGGGTTAACATATGGCAAAAGTAATGATTTGGGGTCTAATCTCTTAGTTGTATATAGTGCTTGGATGGCTTAATGCAACATAGCCTTGGAAAGGAACCACACGACGAGCATTGGAAGAGAATATGTTTGAGGGCCAAGATCTCTTTAATGTGTATGCAATTCAAAGATCGAGCTTGTAAGGTGCTCCCTGTAGGAATTATATATATTTTGATGAGTTTCTCTTCTCATAGTAATGAAAGATAAACAATTGGAGTAGAATCCACACGTTTTAATATCTATCGACAATACCATTGGTATCACATTCACAATTAGGTGATAGGACCTCATAAGTGGAACCCCACGAAGAGGTGTACCATATAGTTTTAAAACGACAACTTTCAATTTGGTTGTGGGTAGCGTGAAAGATGCAGTAGGGGGATTGCAAAGTCATCTTAACTGTCTGCTGGCTGCAACTCTAAACATCTTGGGTTGAAGTCCATCACCTAAACCCCTGTCTTGGACAGCTCCAAACTTGATGAAAAGAAGTTTTGCTTATCATTTACATTACAGTGATTGGTTCTGATGGGGAAACTCGGCAGTCATTGATATTAACTGTACTCAATGATTAAAAGTTGCAGCATTGAAACTTCAGTCCAATTGTTTTGATTAAAGTAATCAATTATTCATGCAGATGATTCAAAGCAAGACGATGAACAACAGGGAAATTCAGAAGAAGGTGGTGCAAAAGGAACAAGTGACGTAGGTCTTCCTCATCTTTTTCATAACCATGGAACATGTTTTTTATCAAAATGTTATGCATTGTGTCTCTGAGTTGTCTGTAAATAATATAAGCATTTCCAGATGCAATAGGTTTGGTCATAATATTTTAAAGTGTTTCATGATTTAAAACGCTAAGCATTGTTTTTGCTTATATCTATTGAAGGATGTAGATGGGAAGAATGTTAATTCTCTTGAAATGAGTTTACTTTTAAGAAGAGTGGTTGCTTTTGTGTCCCGAAAGCCGGTAAGGGAAGGGCTTTTACAGTATATAAACATCTGGATGTTGTTCTTTTGGACACAGATCCATTGTCATGGCCCTGGGAATCTCCTTCTCTTCCTGGAGTCAGGGCTCTGCATCTAAAACAGAGGTTTTCCACTGACCTATTATCCTCTCACCTCCTATAAGGAAGTCTTTGAAACATTTTCTGTAAACATTTCTCTCTGCCCGAGTATGCAATGGGTGCCCTGGTCTCATGCTAAGTTTTCTATCACCTCTGGCGAAGCAACACCATGTCACACTTTGTCACTGGTAATTTCGTCACATTGCCAATCTGAGTCCTCCTACTCATAGTGCCGAATCATGCAGCCTCGCATAGCCAAGTCCTATATGTTTCCATTACACAGGGCCTCTGACCTGAATGTGCATCAAAGAATGGGCCATTGATGCATTTTGGGGCGAAAATACCCAGACAGAAGAAACAACCGCTATTTGTACCAAACAAGTGCAAAATAGAACCTGGGAAGGAGGGCAAGAGTCAACAATACATCCTGCAAAAAAAACATCCAGGAAACAATCAGCAACCATGTTCTCAGTAACTTATACAAACATGTATTTCTTCCTTACCCACACAGCACATCCACAAGAGACAGTTCACACACACACACACACACACACACACGCGCACACGCACACACACTACACCTGCACCATGTGGCCACTCCTGACAATACTAACAAAAACCCAATGTTCCTGTTTAAGGGGAGTCAAGAACCAGCAAACAGAACACATTGGTCTCCCCATCTGTACACCTCTTACACAGAACTCAACAAAGGCACGTTTAACCGACATATGAAGATGGCTCTCTCAGTGTGTATTCCCTGAATTGGTAATAGAAAGCTTAGCTACAACACACAAATGAGCACTCAACTGTAACATATATTTCCATATCCAGCATTGCTAAAGAATAATTGATCCACATTTGAGAAAATGCTATAGCACTTAAAAAAGAATAAACAACAGCAATGCCACTCTGAGATTTGCCTTTTCATTAAAGGGAGGTTGACCAGGCACCAGTGAACTATATGCAGGTCACTTTTAGTCTCTGGCAGAATAGAAATGTAATTTATATTTACTGCCCTATAATAAGACAGGCATAATGACTCCAACCTATAGGGTTGTCAAGAGAGATCTAAAATAGAGTGGTGGAATGAGTAGTGAGACAGTGGGGCTAATTACAACGTTGCCGGTCCGGACCGGCAAAGTACAAGTCTGGAGAGTGGTGGCCCTCCCACCTGGCAGGACTGAGTTGCCAGGTGGAGCAGCACACGCCAACAGATTTTCACAATAGCACCAGCACTGTTATTACTGATGCCTGTGTTTCCATGGTCCCCATTCCCATGGGGAACAACATAGTACCGGCACCTAGCCCCTGGTCCTCTGGGACTTGTAATGTCCCAGTGTTACCGGGAATCTAGGTGCTGGTAACTGTTTACGGGTCCGTCGGCTACCTGTCGGTTTTGCCGGCATGGTTACTGCCGGACCCGTAATGAGCCCCAATGACAGCTACCTGGAGATAGTATAATATTTAACATTCAAGAAGAGACTCTCATTAGGAGTGTCTTGTGGCAGGTGCTACTTATCATTCTTGGTAATTAGTATATTGCCCGACATGATAGTGGCAGCCTAGTTAGCGGTGACTGGTCACGACAGAAAGGGGCTTAGTATTGAGAACGTTTGCACCTGGTGACGACACATGTGATTACATGCTGTGAGAGCAAGCATGAGTAAAGGGGAGATTCCCAGAAGAAGTATCAAGGAGCATAGTGCCAGGTCACCTGGTCTCTAGGCATGTCTTATTAGTGGTGGCTAGTGTATTAGCCATCATTTGAATGGTGGCATTGCATATGTCTGGGAGGTTAACCTAAGACTAGGACTGGGTATGGGTGTGCTATAGTGCCCATCGGCCATATTTGTAAATTGAAGCAGTGGGGTGGGGGGTTAATAGGACTGGTGCTATACCTATAGGCATGCATCTAAGGATCACATGTGTGGTGGGCCAGACTTGGTCAGGTGATTTGCAAGGGCTACCATGGATTTGGCAATTGTCAGAAGTGGATGATGCTGCTATTGCAATGGGTTTATGTGAGGTGCTGGCCATGTTGGCCTGAGTGATACTGGAATGGCAATGCGTTATCGTTCTGTGCTGACCTAAGCAAGGGCGGTAGAACACAGTGGCAGTAGTGGATGGAAGCCATACATACTCATTATGGACCTGGAATACTTTGGTCATATCAGGGATTCATATCAGGGAATAAGAGAGTCATATCAGGGAGGGCATTAAGAAAAAAGATGCAGGTTTGTGCAGATAGGAGGTGCGAAAAGAGACAGAGGTCATGGGAAAAAGTTTTAAGTTCATAGAAAAACATTCAGCTCATGGTCGGTGTTGATGCCTATGCTCTCACTCCTATATTTGGACATCAATTTTGCTTTGCATTGTCTAAGTCACAGTTCTCTGTCTCCTCTCCTTTGACGAGTTCCAGCCCAATGAACTGGATGTCCTATTTTCTTTCCAACTAGTGTTTCTCCTGCCAGTGCTGGGCCAGTGGGTATCTTGCGTCCTCTGACTTCAGTAGTCCAAGATTCTCTCTGATCCTTGTACATAGCTCTCTGATAGTGCTCCCAATGTATTTAAGTTTGCACATGCAGAAAATGACATACATTATGTATTTAGATTTACAATTCATGAAAACAGTGATTTTGTGGTTGTGATTCCCCATAAATACAACAGAGTTGGCATTCCTGGTATCTGGGAAAATAAAGTAATTCCCACATTTTTAGAAGCCTGTGGGTTTGGTTGAAGATAGCCAGTTGTCTCTTGTGCATGTCTCAGGTGACATGAAGGAGGGCTAAGAGTGTCCACAGAGTTGGTGCTTTGCTGTGTGACATCTGTGGTTTGTTGGATATCCATGATCGAATGTCCTCATCAATGTTGAGCAGGTGCCAATGTTTACCTGAGATGTTCTGGACCTGGTGGCTGTCCTGGTGGTACCTGGTAACATATCTGATGGTATCTTGTTTGGGCCCCAATTTTGTTGTGGGGGTCAGTAGAGTTTCTCAGACAGTATGTTTTGCCAGATTGGCGCCTGATCCAATTACTGCTTTTTTTGTAGCCTCTCCCACACAATCTGTTGTATAGTAGGTCACATCTGATTCAAATGCTTCTGTGCTGCTCCAATTTCTCTGTGCTTTAATGAATTCAACTTTTTGGGATATTGTCGATGACCGTTCTACAGTGACAAGTGGTTCGCAAAGAGGATTGAATTCACTTCAGCACGTCGTCAATGTACCGGTACCATTTATGTATCAAATGGTGAAGTCGGTGTTTGCAAATGCATGAACCTGCACATAGTGGTTCGTAAAGAGATTAGCAAGAGACGGGGCATATGTTGCTCTATCTCAATCCCTTTAATTTGTTTACAGTAAGTCTGATTAAACAGGAAGATGGTATTTGTCAGAGAACATTCTAAAAACTCTTGAGTTCCAGATGTGAATAGAAAGATGCTGAGGCAAAGGTCTAGTCAACTGCTTTGAGGTCAAGTAGAGTGCCTTAACATCTAGTGTCACCAAAAGGTAGTTGGATTCCCGGGTAATATCTTGAAGGATGAGCAAGGTGTGCATAGTGTTATGAAGATATTTTGGTATTTTTGGGACTTCTAGAGCCAGCATGTTGTTAATATACTTGGAGAAGGGCTCCGTGACCCAGCCAATTGCAATGAGGAGTATTGATGAAGTATTTTCTCAAAGGCCTTGTTCACCTTCGGCAGGAAATATATCGTTGGCATCCTGAGGTGTTTTGGTTGCAGATATTTGTGTTCGTCATCTGTGATGGGGCCACACTTGTACCATTTGGTAAGTAATTCTCTTGCATGTTTTACAGTGTTGGCCGTGGGGTTGCTTGCTAGCTGTTCATAGCAACCCGGAGTTACAAGGTCCATCATGGCCATGTCAATATTGTCAGTTCTGTCTCGAATGACAAAATTACCACCCTTATCTGTTTCCTGGATGATGATGCTTTGGTTATTTTGGAGCGTCGTGAGTGCCTTGCGCTCTTCAGTGTTGAGGTTTCTCTGATCCTGGTTCTTGCAATATGACATCCAGCTGGTGTAAGTCATGTGTCAAAACAAGGGGGTGTTCTGGGAGTTTCTTTACTACCGGCCTATATCCCGAGTCTCAACCAGAGTCTTTAGCTCACCATGCTTTCACAGAAGAGAAATGTCCACTACATATCAGTCTTTGTCCTACCCAAGGGCACTACAGCACCAAAATGCCTGGCAATTCTCTTCTGAACAGGAGTACCAACAACAACCCCAAACACGTGTTTCGGCCTGGTTGGGCCTTGTCAGTGAGGTGGAGCTGTGCCTCTCTAAGAATAGTGAGCAATGGTTCCACGTCTGGATTACCCTAGTAACTTAGTGTGAAAACCCAAAGCTACTTAATATGCAAAAATAAGGGGGTTTGGGAGTTTCTCTACTACCGGCCTATATCCTGGGTTAGAGTCTCAACCAGAGTGTTTAGCTCACCATCCTTTCACAGAAGAGAAATTTCCACTACATATCAGTCTTTGTCCTGGCCAAGGACAGTCCAGCACCAAAATGCCTGGCAAATTTTCTTCTGAGCAAGAGTACCAACAGCAATCCCAGACACGTGTTTTGGCCTGGTTGGGCCTTATCAGTGAGGTGGAGCTGTGCCTCTCTAAGAACAGTGAGCAGGGGTTCCACATCTGGATTATCCTAGTAACTTAGGGTGAAAACCCAAAGCAACTTAATATGCAAAAACAAAGTGGGTTCTGGGAGTTTCTCTACTACAGTCCTATATCCTGGGTTAGATTGTCTTTAGCTCAACATCCTTTCTCAGAAGAGACTTTTCCATTGCATATCATTCTTTGTCCTGCCCATGTGCAGTCCAGCACTGAAATGCCTGGCAATTCTCTTCTGAACAAGAGTACCAACAGCAACCCCAGAGTAAGACGCATATCACTGCCTGGTGAAAGATGTCAATTGCGTTGTCACCATAAAGAGTCGGCGTGAACTTTGATTTTTTTCCAGAGTTCCAGTATGTCCATATTGTGTTCTTCAACGTTCAGGTCCTTGAGCATTTGGCATCCTGAGCACAAAGAAACACCATGCCCAATATACCATGCGGGGACTACAAATATCTAAACCTGGAAACTATCTATTAAAAATTCATAATCTGCACTTTTCCCAATTTATTGTCTTCCTGCGCTTCAACATTTTACCGTGCTATGAGTATGTCGGGGCCTGGACCTCTGTCCCTTATGAGGAAAAAGTGTGTCTATTATGCAGACAAAAGGTGGACATGATAAGACAGCTCTTAACAGAGTGTAACTTGTGCAACAATGCCATTATAAGGCAAAAGGGAATTGGTATGTGATCTTAGAATGACCAATTTTGGTCAGCCATAAGTATGGCAGAAACCTTAATTTTTGTGTGGGAGCTGCCTATTATATACGTTAAAAAAAAATCCCAGTTTGAGAGAACTTGGTTAAAAGGATAACTTCTTTCTCATTCGTCTCTTTATCCCTTTCCCCTTTCCCTCCTTGCTTTCATAGATTACTACATGATTGTAATGACTTCTCGTATTCCCCTCTCTGGATGATACTCAACTGTCTCCACCCCTTTCTATTCCCCCTCTTGGTTCAACCCCCTTTTCTACTTTGGAAATTATAGTTATAACCTATTTGAGTGGAAAACTGATTTGTGAAACAAAAGGCAGAATTGGTGGATGAGCATGTCATTCAGATAAAAGGGTTGGAATTTGCTGAAAAGAACACCCTGGTTTCCCTCCATGTACACCCTGGCACTGTGAGATGCAACAACGGATTGTGACTAATTGAGAAGAACAAGAAAAGGAGTAAACATGAGGAAAGAGAAAAAAATGTGTAGAAAGATAGGGTATGACGCCCAACGTGATTAGCGGATTGGAACAAGTGATAGGCTCAACTCATTTTTGTGATGGAGTGATGAAGAAGAATAAAAAGAAAGCCTGTCTTACTGTGGCATGTAACCCCTAAAATGGGGTGCTTGACTGGAAAATAATACAAACTGAATTTGGTCACACGACTTGTTGTTGAGCTAATATTATTCCACAAGTAAAATAATCCATCAATGAATGATAAGGAAAGAAACATTTTTTTTTTAAAGAGAGAGGTACCTAGGTGTCTTGGACGTAAACTTGACAAATAGTACTGCTTATTTACAAGAGACAGAATCAAAGTGTTCCTGAGGTCACAGGATATTCTATAAAAAAACTGGAGTGAGTAGGACTAGTTGGTTAATGTGCGAGTGACCGCCAAATATGGAAATGTAAGGTGTATAAAGGTACCTTATGCCTTATGGTGAGGAATGAGGAGTTCCAAAAATGGTATTATAGCAGATTGTCTTTCGTAATGAACACTGGACTTAGGATAAATACAGAACAAGTGGATTACCTGAAAGGAAAGAGAACTATGAATGGGCCAATCCCAGAAGCCTCATATAAAAAGATGCTGCTATGATGTTCAAAGTTTGGACTTACCCTTAATGGGATGAAAGAAAATATCAGTGGGGTATATCCCAGTTCCAAAAATGCTCACGAAACAAATTTGCGTATGAATAGTGGATTTCAAAGGAGCCGTACGGAAGAGACATAGGTAGGGTGATGATGTCTTGTGTACTGCACGTGACGCATAATGTCAATAAAGCATAGTTTATGTTACCACTATTACAAATTGGAGTAGACCCATGCATCTTAAATTGAAAACAGAAAATTGAAATTACTCATTGTACAAATGAGGATAATCCATTAATTGGAATGTACACTGATCAAAAATACAAGTCTAACGTATCCTCAAGAAAATTAAGTTATGAGTGTCCTGAACAAGAACTGCCAAGTGACACAATTGGAATTGTGTTTGTTGCATATGAGAAAACAGGGTAATCAAATCCCCAATGTCCACAAATTTGAATTAAAGAAACACATGCATCTTGTGATTTGTATTAAGACCCAGTGTAGTACATCGAAGGAGGCATTATAAGTTTATCTTCCAAGTCTTAATTGCAAATTACCTCCTCTGGTGCCTTTAGAGGCTTTCATAAGCCCAATGAATCTTAAATCTGATTTGTTATTAAGTTGGTGTTCAAGATGCCAATGAAGAGCCAATGGTGATTTGGGCTCGGTCATTCTAAGGCTGGCAAGATGTTCCCTAACTCTGATCCTCAGTTGACGAATGGTGCTTCCAACATATAATTTACCACAGGTACAAATTACTGCATATACAACACGACTTGTCTTGCTATTGATAAAGTCCCGGATTTGAATCATTGTACCAAAAGAATCAGTAAATGAGGAACAATTTGAATGTGCATATTGATAACAATTACAGTGACAAAACTTGAAAAAACCTTTCTGATTTGTGAGCCAGGAAGTTTTAGTATTTTTCTCTGCAGTCTCTAACAAAGATGGACTAACCCTTTGTTTAATGGATGGTGCTTAGGTGAAAGTGAATTTAGGTTTTGGAGTCAAATATGGTAGAATATCTTTGTCCAGCCTTAAAGGGTACTCGTGTTTCTGTGCCATTTTGTATACGTTCGAAGAATCATTAGAAAATTGAGTAATGATTGACACATATTGTGGTAAATCCCTTCATTTAGTTTGATCAGTCAGGAGTTTGGTTTGTGTTTTATCGATGAATTTGGCGTGCGCTTTGTAGAGGATTTCTGCTCTATATCCTCTGTCCTGAAACCTTTGTGATAAGATGGTACATTCTCTGGTGAAGTCGATTGTGCGACTACAGTTCCTTCTTGCCCTATGGAATACCCTAGCTGGAATATTATTGATGGTGTGTACTCTGTTTTATACACATTTTGTACATATTATTCTAACAAATTTTGATGCACTGTATGAATGAAGTATGAATGGATAGTTGGTGGGTGTACCAATAGGTTTATATAGATGAAACGATCAATTAGGTCACAATGTAATGATATGTAATGTAATGATATGTAATGGAATGCTATGTATTTTCTTTTTAAAACTGATTAATGTGTTACAAAGTTTTTAAGGTTTTAGCTAACCAATTGCGCCATAAACTAAATTAAAAAAAAACATTTTGAATGCACCCTGTAAGGGCCAACCAATAATGGGTACTAATTTCTCTGTACAATTAACTTTTGTTGTATCTGTCATATAACAATCTGACAATCTGACACCACATATCACATGATCATAATTTTGTCACACTCGCATGCAGCAGCAACAACCTGCAGCAGCCGTGCCAATCCCTATGGCATCCAGCCCATCCTCCACACCCGCATCCTCTGCACCCTACAGCCCTGTGAGACTGACAAGGCTTAGTGTAAGGCAGAACGAAATGCTGCCTCCGGACACAAAGAAAGCCCGCAAATAGTGTGGGATAACAATGGGAGTATGGGAGTGGGGGGAGGAGGTGTTGTTGGTGTATAGAGGTTTAAGGGGGTGTTCATTGGGGGTAAGGGGAGTTCATTGGGGGCATGGGGAGTTCATTGGGGGTATGGGGAGTTCATTGGGGGTAAGGGGATTTTGGGTGTGTTGGTAAAAGGGGGAAAGGGGAGGGGGCGGGTGTGTGAGTGGTGGAGGGGGAAGGCTCTTTCCTGTAGTTTTCATTAATACACCTGTTGTGTAAAAAATCATTTAATGCCTGGACATTGTTCATTTTGTGTGTATTAATTCCATTCATGACAATGCACAGTGCCCAACTCCCCACATACCCTGTGTGCATGTCCACATGGACCCAGTGCTCAGTTTAGCAATGACACATATCCATCAACGTCCCTGTGGTTCAGAAGTATTTGTCAATCAGTGATTTGTGTGCAGCACGGCCATCTTGTGCAACACGTACTGGCAGGGGTGCTGCTTCTCCTCCATCATCATCCTCTTCCTCCTCACCCGCTGCATGCATGTCATGTCAATGCCTGGTGGCAGTGGTACATTTCTCAGGATGCACATGTTGTGCAGCATGACACAGGCCATGGCGATCTTGGCCACCTTCTGTGGCCAATAAAGGAGTGCTCCACCAGACATGCTTAGGCAGCGTAACCGCGCCTTCAACAGGCCAAAGGTCTGCTCAATCAAGACATGGGTACGGGTATGAACCCGATTATACTCCTCTTCGTGCCTGTTGCGCGGTTTCCGCACAGGGGTAAGTACCCACGGCTTCAAGGGATAGCCTCCATCACCTGCATGAAAGTACAAATAGGTATGTGTGAGTCATTCTGAGCTGCCACCTTTAGGATTCAAGGTCATGGCTGCAGCTATTTGGTGTTGACATGCACATGTCCCTGTACGTATGCACACAGATTTATTGGATGCATTGTGTACTGCAATATGGTCTGCTAGTATGGATAGTGTTGTACAGCTGATGCATGGTGTTCACTTGCATGCTGATGCGGATGTACTGTGGATGCAGAGAAATGTCTTGTCTCCCATAATTGCAGTGTATGCTACTCTGTGCCTAATCACACTAGCAACATTGGCACATATCCATGGTGGCCTGGTTGTGCATCTTGCATGTTGTCATTGATGTACGGCATTGGTCTGTGTGGCATTGATGTGTCATGTTCAGGTTGGGAGGTTCAGGTCAGAAGTGTTTAGCTCTGAGTGCATTGTCCACTCACCGCCCATTCCCACCCAGGTGGAGTTTGCATCCCCCCATCCCCACCAAGGTGGAGAATGCATCCCCCCACAACACAACCCTGATGCTCTGCCATGGGCCGGTCAGGCAACTCACCAAAAAGCCAGGAACATCATCCAGCATTTCGCTCCATGTGATGGGGTAGCGTGGAGTTACGCAGCACCATGGTATCATGTGTCAATCCGGTATATCGGGCACAACAATGTATGATGATCTTGCTGGAGTCACATACCATCTGCACATTGATGGAGTGGAATTGCTTGTGATTGCGGTACACCGCCTCTATGGCATGAGGGACTACCAATTCGACATGGGTACAGTCAAGGGCACTGACGCAATTGGGCATTCCTGCCAGTGCATGGAAGCCTACTTTAGTGATGGAAAGCTCCTGGCCAGTCCGTGGTAGTGATATATGGGTGCTAGCATGCTTCAACAGGCTTCCAGCACTTGGCTAAGCATGTATGAAAAGAGTGGTTGTGATATACCATGCAGCTGGCACAATGTGTGCTGGTAGGTGCCTGTTGCCAGGAAGTGTAGCACAGACACCACCTTTAGTAGCAGGAGTATGGCAGTGCATATTTCAATGAGGCTGACGATGTTGTCATGCATCATGTCCACAATGGCGGTGATGGTTTCCCGGTCCAACTGGTACAGGGTGTGGATCTGCTCAGTGGTTAGATTGAATGGACTGGGTCTGATGCGAGGGATTGGTGACTGCCTACGAGGTACTACTGCCTTCAGTGGTGGTAATTGCTGGGCCTGCCTCACCCTCCTTCTCCTCCTGCGTCTCCTTTGTGCTCCCTGTTGTGGCTGTGGTTGTTGTTGTTGCTGCTGCTGCTGTTGTTGCTGTTGTTGCTGTAGTTCTAGCAGTACAGGCATGACCTCCAGTCCCATGATTGCAGCAGCTCTGTGGTAACATTTTGGTGTGGGAAAGGGTGTGGTGTGTGGGTGTGCTCCTTTTATACTGGGACAGGCTCCATTGACTCCACCTGTGGTGATTGTGTGTACCTGTGGCAGTTGCCTTCATTGTGGGTTGCTATTACCAGGTGGTCTGCGATGCCTGTATAGCCGCCGTCGTGCAGGCCCTAATTACTGTCTTTGGGAGGCCAGTAAGTGCATGCCCGTGTAACTTGTGAAGTCCTCCTATTTCCGGCATCCCAGTAATTCCTCCACGAAGGGGCGCATGTACGCACGCATGCCGGTATGAAGGGGCACTGCACGGGCAGTGGCGGTTTTGGCGGGTTGTCATGTCATAATGGCCCTGACCCATTAACAATGCCAGTAATACCATTCCGCCTTCCTATTTTCATTACATGCATGTCTTTTGCACATTTCAGATGCATATACATCACTGAGGTGCCCAAATGGAACAAACCTGGGCAATTATCTGTGCACACGTTGCAATTATCGCTAACAGCAACAAATAATTATTTTTGGAATAAAGTGGGGTCAACAATATGGATTTTGAGAAAAATTGAACAGGTCAACACACAGTAAACATTTTGGTAAAAATCAAAGTTGCCAATAGTACAGATTTTTATGAAAATGAAGGTGGGTTATAGTACACATTCTTTGAGGAAATCAATGTGATCAAACGTGTGGTTTCTTTGAGGAAACCAGAGAGGTCAACAGGAAGTCAATGTAGTCAGATGAACAGTAACAGTTGGGTTAGCCATGCCATTTTGGACAAAGATTAATGGGGTAAATTTTATTTTTGTGAATAAACCGTTGGAGTCAACAATACTTGAGGAAAATAATACAGTCAACTTGAAATACAAGTAGTTATCCATACACTTTTTATAAGAAAATCAATGGAGCCAGCCTTACCATTTATTTACAAAAACGAACAGTCCTTCATACACGTTCTCATAGGAAATCAATGTTATCAACAGTAAAAGTTTTGTAAATCATATTACATTAATGGGGTCAAAAGAAAATAAATCGGGTGAGCTGCATACATTTTGTGGGTAATTCTATGGGGATCGTGAAAAACATACTACAGTAGGAGCAGGATTTCACTTTCATGTGCGAGTCTCAAGGAGAACAAACATAAGTTCAAAAGTATAATTTGAAGGGGCACATTTCGCACAGGCAGTGCAAGAATATAGTACTTACATTTTACTGGACACTCCCATGCAATGGGCAGCCATCTTGTATTTACGGGGGCTAGACATAGTGAAGGGGAGGGTGTGCTGCTGAAAAGGCAATCAAGCAGCACCTTCTGCTTCCGCTCTTAGCCTCTGACCACCCTTGCCCTCTGTATAACAGTGATAACTGGGTCCCATTCAAGGTGCTTGCCTGGAGATCTGCTTGGCATATAGCGTTTCCACTGTGATAAAAATTGCTGGTGCAACAAAGCACTGGACAATTAATAATTAAATAGGTTGATAAGGTTTATTTTAAATCGAATGCAGGTGAGGCTGCCACCCTTTTCCCCAACAATGCTGATGTCAATCAGGAAGCTGTAATATTTTCAGCAACATGATGGTCAGAGAGATGTAGCAATGTTAATGGATGCCACTTTTCATAGATCTCTTCTTCACTTCCCTGCTGGCAGGTTCTGGGGTAATATGAACGTTGTATGGTTCAGCTCTTGAAAGAAGTGCAGTTGGAATGGAGCAGATATGGGTAACGTGAAAGTGACATGATGTTATTCCGATGGCAATGTGAAAGTGGCATGCTGTAATTTTGGAGACAATTTAAAAAGATCACAGTTCAACTTAAAGTGGCATGGGTGACTCTTCTTGAGACAAAGTGAAAGATGCATGCAAGAGTTTCCGGGAGGCAGTATTAAAGTGGCATGTGGTATTCTGGAGGAAATGCGAAGGTTGTATTGGATAGTTCTGTGGGTTAAATGAAAATGTCATAGAACAATTGTAAATACCAAATAAATTCAGCAGTGGTAATGTTATAGAGTCAATGTGCAAGCCGCATGAGCCAATCATCTGGTGACAATGCGAAAGTTGCATGGTATCGTTCTGTAGCAACGCCAAGGTTCCATAAGGCACATTTTAATGCGCTCTGGGAGTGGCATTAGGAAACCTACTGTGAGTCAATGCAAAAGTGGCTTGGTGCAAATCTACAGAAATATGAAAAAGGCATGCAATAATCTTATGTGTATAAAATGGCATGGTGCATTTTTTGATGAATGCAGAAGTGACACAAGGTAATCTGAAAGTGGAATCGGAAAACATATAGGGCCTCATTACGAGTTTGGCGGTAGCCATGGAGCTATTAGCTCTATTGCTGCCACCAAACCAGGCTCATTTACCAGGTTCCTGCAATGGGGACTTACCGGGTCATTCCGAGATAGGAGGACCCGGTAAGTCCTCCTTGCAGGAACCATTCCCCATTCCCATTTTAGCCCCCATAGGGCTCAATGGGAATGGGGATGGAGGTAACAACGGGCACATTATGAGTGTCCCGTTGTTACCTCCCTCTTCCCCTCGTGGAACCCGGAAAGGATGACTGGTTTTACCAGGCGTCCGATCCGGGTCCCTCAATGGGAAGCTCGTAATCGTCCCTGACGGAATGAAGGGGGCCGGTGCCGCACCGGCCCCCTTCATTCCGTCAGCGCCAGCCTCGTAATGAGGCCCATAGTGACAGTGTGAAAATGGCAGTCAGTGTGTGTGCAATATGAGGTGATGAGCGGGCACCTCTCTATATTCGTGTTGATGAGGGAAGGTGATTCTTTAGTTATTCTTGATTTCGGAGAGGGGTGCAACCCACTGTATTACGCCTCCGTGCTGGGCATGCAAATAATGGTAGTAGAAGAACGACCTAGGCTCGATAGCCATCGGTGTGGGATGCAGACCCCAAAGACCACTCAAGTGGTTTCTTAGTCGTTATATAAATTGATTGATCATTTGCATATAGTCAATTGTCTAATGAGTGGATTTGAAATAATTAATTTGTGATAGTTTCTTAAAGACAAACATATGTGATTTATTTGCAGATGCAAACTAAATACCTTGCTTCCAAGGCGAGCACATTGCCCCTGGGCTATCCTCACAATTATTACTGGTAATACCGGCTAAACCAAAGCAGAGATATCATCACCTCAGAACAGCTGGTAAATGGACACAGGTGAGAGAAATAAGACTGCAGGTGCACCCAATCAACCAGGTGCACCCAATGCACACAAGAACAGTACTTAAGAGCCACACCTTTCCCAAGAACACTTTCCAACACAACCATGATGTCACTCATTGCCACTACCATGGACCTTGAGTTGTTCCATGCTGATGTCCAGCTTCTGGTCCTGGAGCAGCAGCAGTGGTGACAGGAGTCCAGCGATAGAAGGACTAGGAGGAGGAGTAGGATTTTGATACAGTTGATGCAGGTAGCAAGGCAGAGGTGTGCCGTGATCCCTTGTACAATGGCCACATCCTAGTCCCTCACAGACAGCCAGAAACATACCCTGTTCCGCTTCAACAGAGAGATCATTCATGACTTCCTGACCCTTATCCAGGATGCCATTGGGAGCAGGATCGGCATCAGGACAGCCATACCACTGCTGCTGAAGCTGGTGTCGGTCCTGCACATCCTGGCCTCTGGCACATTACAGCATTCCGTGGCACAGCTGCATGGCATTTCACAGCCTGCCTTCTCCAGAGTGCTGGTGCGGGTGCTAGAATCCCTCCTAACAGCACATTGCCCTCCCCACCACCGAGGCACTGTTTATTCGCCACCAAGGCCCACTTCTATGCGATTGTGGGCATACCCAATGTGTTGGCAGCATTGGACTGCATGCACAGAGAGTTGGTGCCACCCCATGCTTCAGATGAGGTCTATAGGAAGCAGAAGCAGACATGTGACATCGACCTGACTATCAGGCACTGCTGTGCCCAGTTCCCATTATCAACCCACGACTCCATGGGCCTGGTAAACAGCCCCTTTCCAGCTTATATGGTGCATCACAGAGGACAAAGGACCTGGATGTTGGGTGAGTACATGAACATTTACACCTACATTGCATCATGGGACAAAGGCAAAGGGGCCATGTAACAAAAAATGCGTGCCCGGAAAGCACCCTGCACATGCAGGAGCAACCATTGCACGCCCCAATTGACAGACCAGAAAACACAAGAGTAGCACATAACTGGAGATGTAGCAGTCACTGACCAGCCCATTTCAAATCCAAAAGAATATCCACATCTAATGCACTACAGGTACCAGAAGGCAACACCCACCCCACTCCAATGCCAGTGAACCTGTAGACTAGGCCACCTAGGGTCATGGGATGAATAGCCTGGTGACACATGGGACCAGTATGCACAGACTGACTGTTGAAATTCTGCCGTCACAGGCAGGACCACTGCCCAACATCATTACTCACATATATGTCCTTAACCCATGCAGGTTACTCAGGATACCTGCTTCTTCCGATACTGATGACCCCTCTGAGGGATCCCCAGATGCAGGTGGAAATAGCATACAACCGGGTGCATGGGAGGACCAGGGTGCCCATAGGAGCAGGTCTTCCAGCACGTTTTAGATGCCTACACTGGTCAGGGGGTGTGCTCATGTACAGGTCAGAGAATTAGAGGCAGATAGTCCAGGCTTGTACAATGTTGCATAATATCTGCTTCAGATGCAAAATACCTGTGCCCCCAGATCTGGACATTCCTCCGCCAGAGGAAAATGCTGATGGCACAGTGCCTGCCAGGACCATGCACGTGTGCATGGAGGCCAGGGATGGGCACATGTCCCGTCAAGAACTCAAAGATAACCTTTTCTGAGTAACCCTTTCACTTCCCTTACACCTTACTGCATATGATGCACAAACACAGTAAATACTTGCACCAAAATAAGGAATGTCCATTCATTGCTTCAAGGGAAAACTATGCATTGAAATAAAAAGTCAAAATCAAACACCCTGTGCCCCTCACCCTCCCCACACCCTCTACGTGATTGGAATAAAGGTAGCCTGCATTAGGGGTTCAATGTCTGCTCTTGGAATGTGTGAACTTTGCCCTTCTGGAGTCACACCCAAAGCGTTTTGCTCCAGAGGAAGTGGATGGGGATGGAAAGAGAAAGAGAAAGAGTGATAGATATCCAAGATGGTGGAAGTCTCCATCTCCATCTCTTGAAAAGGGTTCCTCTGACTACTCTGACCCCACACTCTCTAAGAACATAGATCTTTAGAAATGCAGCCCTCTGGTGGGGAGGCCTGGCTCTTTGGTTCCTGTTCCCAGGCCCGAGTCTGGTGGAGTGGTTGTTCCTGGGAGAAGGGTGTTACCTGCCCTTACAAATGAATGAAGTGAGGCAATGGCATCATGCTATATTCCTGTCAGTGGGGCAGGGTCAGGCCTGTCTTGGGGACTAAACCTAAGTCTTCCACAACTGAACTGGGCCCACAGGGCTGACATATGTGTGAAATCAATTTAATGTGTCTGGCATAATTCTGAGAGATGCTGGCTTCCATAGCCTAACTCTGTTGCGGCTTATGTTTACAGTTTACTGTACCACCAGGACAGGACATTCAGAGTTATGCAGTTTCTGGAACAGGGGTGCATATTTTAAATTCAGTCACTGTGCTGCAGAGATCTGGATGTCACTGCAGCTGTCAAGAAGGCACCTGTGAATTCTGAACCTGTCACTAGTAGAGTTGGTGCTGCAAATCTGGATACTGATACAGCAGCAGTGAACACTGTGATCCTGGCATGGAGTTTGTGTTGGAATTACCTGCTTCATTTCATTCTTTAAAAAAAAAAAATCAAAAAAGCAAGGGCTCTCACAATCTTGCCAGGTGACAATTCATCACACCAGGTTCATAAAAAATAACTTTGTCTCATAGCTTTCCCTCGTCCCATGTTACCACAAAAGGTGTGCCGATGGAAATAAAGTTAACCTTTTGCCCCCAAGCTACACACGTTACCACAAAAGGTGTGCTGATGGAGATGAGGTTAACCTTTTGCCCCCAAGCTGCAGACGACTGGGCTGAACACCCATGTCCGGCTCAATAAGAATGGTGTCAGTGTTTCTGGAAGCCAATCAGTGCTTGAGACTACAATACAATAATTCCAGTCATATGATGTTGTCTCATGACCTTCTGGGAGCCTACTAGAATGAGTTAGATGGCAAAAGGCAGGCAGTTTTCTGGGTGTTTCAGGCTTTGGGAATTTTGTTTTGTTGGCACGACCCTCAGATGGTGTTCAGGATCCTTTGTCCTCCTCTTGTAAACATGTGTGGAGAAGCTGCTTCAACTGGCATTTTATTAGAGGGCCAGGGCATTTCTGAAAATATTCAGGCAACTGTAAATTACATTGCAATGCCTAATTGAGCTGCAAGACAATGCACAACCAAAGAATAAGGAGCCAGTACTGCCAGAACACAAATGTAACATGTGCCAATGCCTCAGGCAATAGCAGTGATAAGGGGAGGATCAGGAACTCTAGCCATGTTTGTGATAGTATACTCTTCATAGCCTGATCATGTGGGAAGTTTGTCAGAAAGTGAACCCCAACATGCTGATTGACAAGAGAGTGAAAAATATAGTAAGACAATGTTCAATATTTTGCATCTAGCAGACCTGCAATGGAGATCACTGTTAGTATGACCATAGCACAGAAAGAACATATTCATTGCCAAACCCCTGAACATCCCTTAAGCCAACTGCACACAGGGCATCTTCCTTCGTGTTGAAGCACTAAACGTTCATGACTCTATGTTGTTTGGAGCTACGTTCAAATTCAGTCCAGATATATTGCTATTACAACCTGAAGCATACGAGACCAGATTGTGAGATGTAGAAAAAATGCAGGGTGATTCAGAACAACTTCGCTTAAGCACCGTCTTGAACAATGGCGTCCAGTGGTTCTTTCTAACCATCAAACAGATAATACAAAGGGTTATGGGCAGACAACAGTTGTGGTCCAAAGGAAAAAAAATAATGCGGACACTACTTCCAGAAGGCTTGTATATTAAGAATGTAGTAGAACATTACTCCACCAGCAAACTGTAAGTGGCATGTTAGAAGCCTGTGCCACAAAAACAGATAAACTCTGGAAATTAGCCAATTGAGTGGAGAGTTTATTGCCAAAGACATACAGCTATTGAGTGCTGCTGAAAAATGTGTTTTTAAACCTTTATTAATTACATTTCACCACATTACAAAATGCTAAGCTGCATATTTTATTCAACTGTTGAAGTTCCTCCATGGTTCAAAACCTTGTGAAATGCTGATCACTGCACATTGGACATTGGGTGGTGTTGCAGCCTACAGACCAAGACATTACCTCTTCTAATGCCATGCCTCCTAAATACTCCTACACAAGCAACTCGGGCAGTGGTGTGCAGATAATGGCTGCTCGCCTCCTAAATACTCCTCCACAAGCAACTCGGGCAGTGGTATGCAGATAATGGCTGCTCTATGCATCTAGCAAAACAAAAGCGTTGATGGCTGGAAGGTTTAGAATAAATCTTGACCTCTGGCATTGCTCTGGGCAACCCACCAGACCATCGTTCTTTGCCTGCCAAGCCATTACAAAAGGGGAAAGACCATATGCAAATCAGGCTAGGTGCCACCCCCAAAGGGGTAGTCCAGCCCGAACTGCTAGGTCACATCCCTTTTGCACGAGACCACAAGCATCCCCAGACATGTTTCAGCCTTGTTGGGCGTCATCAGTGAGGAGTAGCTTGGGTCTCTAGGCCCAGCAGGCAAGGGACCCACGTCTGGGCATACCCTTCCCACTCGGGGTGACAATAGCAAAACAAAAGCGTTGATGGCTGGAAGGTTTAGAATAAATCTTGACCTCTGGCATTGCTCTGGTTCTGGAGGGTTGCCCCGAGCAATGCACAAAAGGAGCACACCTACACACCACACCCATTCCTACACCAAAATGCTACCACTAGCAGTTGCAATCATGGCGCAGGAGGACATGCCTATATAGCTACAACTACAGCAACAACAGCAACAACTACAGCATCAAGAACAGGCAGCACAGAGGAGACGCAGGAGGAGAAGGAGGGTGAGACAGGCCCAGCAATTACCACCAGCACAGCCACCAGTGCTCGTAGGCAGCCACCAATCCCTCGCAGCAGACCCAGCCCATTCAACCTAACCCCTGAGCAGATCCACACCCTGTAGAGGTTGGACCGTGACACCATCACCACCATAGTGGACATGATACAGAATGACATTGCCAGCCACATAGAAATACACACTGCCATCCCCCCACTACTAAAGGTGGTGTCTGTGCTACACTTCCTGGCCACAGGCACCTACCAACACACAGTGGGCCAGCTGCATGGCATTTCACAACCACTATTCTCACGCATGCTGAACCAAGTGCTGGATGCCCTCCTGAAGCACACAAGCACCCATATACCCCTACCACGGATAGCCGAAACCAAAGTAGGCTTCCATGCACTGGCAGGCATGCCCAATTGTGTTGGTGCCATCGACTGCACCCATGTGGAATTGGTAGTCCCCCATGCCATAGAGGCAGTGTACCGCAATCGCAAGCAAAACCACACCATCAATGTGCAAATGGTATGTGACTCCAGCAAGATCATCACACATTGCTGCTCCCGATTTCCTGGATCCACACATGATGCCATGGTACTGCGCAACTCCACACTACCCCGTCACATGGAGCGACATGCTGGACCATGTGCATGGCTGCTCAGTGAGTTGCACAACAGGGCCATGGCCATGGCCATGCTGTGGGGTACTGATGCGTGCAGATGCAGAAGGGGGGGGCTACTGCACCTGGGTAGTAAAGGGGGGGAATAGTGCATCTGGGTGGCACTAGCCAGTGAGTGGAGAATGCATGCAGAGCTAAACACTCCTGACCTGAACCAGCCAAATGGAGCATAACACATCACTGGGCCACAAAACACAAATATTGCATATGGATGACAAGTAAGAAGCACAACCAGGGCACCAGGGCACCATGGTGATGGCAAGCAATGCATGACTGAATAGAATGGCAACAGTGGCAATGCGGCTAGTGTGACCATGCCTAGTAAAGAATATACAGCATGATTTGGAGGCCAAACATGTTCGCACTACCACAGCACATCTGCCAGAGCATGCATGATTACACCCTGCATCATCTATTGAACCCCATCCAGTGTAGCACAACTCATTACAGTATACATTGCATCTAGGTGACTATTTTGTACATGTACAGGGACATGTGCATGCCCACACCAAATAGCTGCATCCTTGACTGTGCTCCCTGAAGGTGGCAGTTCAGAGTGACACACACCTATTTGTATCTGCTTGCAGGTGATGGAGGATATCCCTTGAGGCTGTGGCTACTTACCCCTGTGGGAACCCGCAGAACAGCCATGAAGAGAAGTACAATTGTGTGCACACTCGTACCCGTGTTGTGATTGAGCAGACCTTTGGCCTGTTGAAGGCGCGGTTCTGCACACAACGTGTGTATTTTCAAGACACGTGATAATGTGAACAAAATCCCCTCACAACCCCCAGTGAACACCCTCACCCACCCTACAAACCCCAAACATACCCATGTAAACTCCCTCACCCACCCTACAAACCCAGAAAATACCCAAGTAAACTCCCTCACCCCCCCTACAAATCGCAAATGTCCCCATATGTCCAACAAACACTGGTCCCTTCACCAACGTACATTTTCAAAATGTCATTGTCTGCCCACTCTATTTCTTTGCAATTTTGGGATCCGGGGGTGCCATGGGCAAGCGCCGTGCACTCCTCTGCGTCAACCACACATGGCTTGATTGGGCCGAGGTAGAAGGGGTTGTGGCAGTGGAGATGTCGATGATCAGTCCCATGCCTGCCCCAGGGTGTGGGCACTGCCTTTGAGGTAGATTCGCAAGTAGGGCCTGTGTAAGTGCCCCCATACACTCCCTCATGGCACGTGTCGATGCCTCAACAGCAGCAGTGTTGGCTGCAATGGCTGTGGCAATGGACCTTATGGAGTCATTCCCATTGGATATGTGTTGCTGCATGAGTTCGAGCATCGACTCCTGTCGGGCCTCAACCCTTGACAGGCGAGTCTCGAAGGAGTCGTTGGCTGCAGGAGTACTGGTGGGCAGGGTGGTGGATGGCAGGGTGGTGGTAGGCAGGGTGGTGGATGGCAGGGTGGTGGTAGGCAGGGTGGAGGATGGCATCTGCGTGGGGCACAGTCCTCCTCAAAGAGGCCTATGTCTGAGTCTCCAAGGTCTGAGTCATGGAGGCAGGGATCATCCATGCTCTCGGCCTCTGTAGGGTGGGGTAGGCTGGTAATGGGGCTTGGGGTGGGTGTGCCGGACATGATGTCATCCTCATTCTCCACTTCTGTATCCACAACGTCCGTGGTTGCTGACAGAGCGGGAATGGAAACACCTCCCACTGTTGTGGGTGGCTGCTGCTGTACTGTGGCTGCTGGTGTCTCCTGCAGGGTTACTGCCCGGTGTGGCACACTGCCTGTTGCTCTGGGCAGTTTCTTGGGCTGGGGGGTGGCGGTGTAAAGTGCAGTGGATGAACTTGCACCCCTGTCCTGCATTCCATCTTCCTCATCGGTGCCTGGGGGATAGAAGAGATGCAGGTCATCAATGATGGTGTCACATGGCAGCTATGATGTATTGTGCTGTGATATGTTCATACATTCATTAATCAAATTATTTCTGGGGTGTGGCATTTGGTGTTCTGAGGGGGCATGTGGGCTATTAATGCATGGCTGGTGGCATGGCATTGGTAGGGTGTCTGTGTGGTGAGTTCCATGGGCACGGTTGGGTCATGTTGCACTTGTGTTGGCATTGGGATTGGCACTCAGCATGCGTGTGTTGCAGGGTGTGCCACACATTCTTGAATGGATATGTTGATGTGGGCCTGGGACATGCAGTGCCTTGCCTAGTCTCACTTCCACATCACTTGTGCCACATCATGGTTTAGCCTACATGGATGTGATAGGTCACTCACCTTCTTCTGTGGATGATGCGGGATGGATTCAGGGTCAATGAGGGTACTGGCAGTCTCCTCCCATGCCGTCAACTTCACTGGGGAGTGTGGGCCCCCGCCTGTTGCCATTGCGGCCCTCCTATTCTCCGCCAGGATCTTCCTCACCCTGAGGCGGAGGTCATCCCACCGCTTCCTACAGTCACGCACACTCCTTGGGGTGGTTCCCACTGCCGACACCATTGTGCAACCTCCTGCCAGACTTCTTTTTTTTTGGTTTGAGCCTCATGCTTCATGTCAGTGCTCCTGATTGTGTCCGCATGCTGGGCCAGGGTGTCAGCAAGCATGCTTAGTTCAGTGTCTGAAAAACGCTGTTTTCTCTTCCTTTTGGTTGCCTTCTTGGTAGCCTTGGACATCCTGCTTCTATTCTGCCACAGAACAACACATAATAACTGGTGGTTGTGGAGGATGGCAATGGATTGTGTTCTTAAAGATGGCCGCCGGCCCATTTCCCGTTCCTGCGCGATGACGTAATTTCCGGGTCTGTTTTTTGCGGACACGGTAATACCGTGCCGGTATTACCGTGCCGGTATTTAGAGGTTGTTATGAGGCGGTAACGCTATGGGCGGGCCCCGCAATGCCGGTATAGGGGGGTTGGTGGCCCTTTACCGGCATGGCGGTATTGCCACTACCGGCATGGGGGAACACGTGTGCTCGCGCACTCGTAATCACCCGCTGTTAGCGGGTTTATACGTGCATGACCCGCTCATTCCGGCATGCCGGTAATGAACCCACTTTTACCGGGCAACTCATAATGAGGCCCGTCATCTTCAACACTTATTAAGTACAAAGTATATCATTGGCTCTTAAACTATAAGGCGCTTCATTATGTGGCCCTCTATAATTGGTTGGCATGCTCATTCTAGAATATTTGGCTCACTTAGCAGCACGTAAGCTCAAACCCAGGTGCCAGGAGGTGGACTTGACTTCACCTCCCACCCAATTAGCTCATGATCTCTCATCACCCATGCCTTCTGCCATGAAGATTGTGTTTGCACTTGGCATTGCAAAGTATCCTTGTCTCTGGGAATATTTGGGAGTGTGAGCATGACCTATCGTCGTTCTGGAACTCCACGCTCAGCTCTATTTCCATCCTTGTGACAGGAGACCACGCTTTGGTCCATTTTGCAGCATTTAAATGTGTTAAATGAATAAAACTTGGCACACTTGGTGTTGTTTCTTTGCACCTTAACAAGGGATGATTCCACATCTCACGAACACCGCCTTCAAGAATAGATAACAAGCCTTGGCTGCTTCATCTTTGACACTAGGCCAGACAGCACTTCCGGACTCTTAAATGATCTCAGCTTATTCGTGCTGCAACACAATTCTCTGCCTTTCTTTCCACAGGTTCTGTGCAATGCCGGCCTCACCTGAAATCTATTAACTACATATAGACAGCTTCTAAGATTACTTAATCTACTTGCATTACAGCATCTGTACAGTTAGTTAACGGCTTGCATTTTCTGCAGTGCCTCGCACAAGTCCAATCTTCTTTTTTGCATATAAAAGTTTACTTGATTCTTAACTTCGGCATCTGTTTCTGTATGGTCCATACATCTTCTTCAGCCAGTATTTCCTGAGTGTGATGCTCGTCTCTCGTGATGTCACCAGCTCCTCTTTTGCTGCTTTTCATATTCCTTCAGGGAACTCCTCCCTCAGATGGTTGTCACTTCGAGGATACATTTGATAGGGTTTTCTCTAAGGGTACCTTCTTTAAAATATACACTCAGAATTGGCAAAACTGCTGGGTTTAAGCATGGCACAATCTCAGGCTTACAACATATAGGAAGCAGGAGGCGGGATTTCCTGCAGAGACATGAATCTGCTCAACTACAACATGAATAGCAAGGGGCCAGATTTCTCATTCAACATAGTAAAATGAACATCTATGTCCCTCAGAAAAAACTTATCTTAAAATGATTACTATTAAAATGGGTACAAATAGTAAAAATCTGTATACAGGTAGCAGAAATCTATCAGAAAGCACTGTAATTGTAAAAATTGTGCATTTTTTAGTTGTTTAATTGTATATTTTTGTGGTCAGATTTTTTAATTCTTTGTTTCGTTTGTTTTGGCTGGGGAAAGATAAAAACTGGGAAATTAAAGCGTGAACAAAAAAGAAGGGAGCATGTTTCACTGAGCGTAGCTCAGGTGTGCCTTCAGTATGGAAACTTGCAAGTCCCTCTGTTGTGCCACCGTGGAATCATGCTAGTCTTGCTCTATTGCCACAACACAACAAATTGACAAACACTGAACACCTGGGGAAACAATCCCTGGACAGATGCCAGTCCTACGTCCATCTTGGGGTATTTACTGTAGGCTGCTTTGTGCATCTCCTTTTGTGGGTGGCATTGCCAATGGCATCATGTCTCATATCTAAGTGCCTTAGCATGCGTGTTGTATTAAAATGGGTGCTTATCTCCAGACTGCAACCTCTCCAAAAATGTCGTGTACCACCTTTGATGCCTTTTCTGTTTTTGGTTCCCTTGGGGCGTTGCTGAAACATTGTCATAGTCCATTTTTACAATACCTCCCCTGATGTTTGGCCAGGTGTGGCTGGTGTAGGCTGCTGATCTTGCTACTGCACTATTGAATCCTAATGGCAGTGACTTCTTCTACTGACCTGCACTTTCATAAATATGGCCAGCGGAGGAAAGCACCCTCCTCTGGAACATAGCAGTTCTCTTCCACCTTCTCCTGCTACTCTCCAAGTCCTGTCCCCGGTTTCCATTTTGAACATAACCCTCAGAAACCTCTAACACACACACAGCCTAGTTTATTCTCATTCTCTCTCTTTATGTCAGCCTCTATCTGCCCCCCCTCCAAAAGCAACAACAGGAAACAGTAAGTTTGTTATTTACTTTCAGTTTGTCTTAAGAGATTGGGACAAGTAGATGAGGTTCAAATAAATAGTTTCCTATGGTTCGGAAAAGGCCAAGCCAATTCAAATTTACATTGTTCAAAACAGCTTTAACAAAATAACCAAAAGGTGGCCTATTGGCTCAAAATGGATTGAAGTGTCTCGAGCCTCATACAAGTTGAATCAGATATTTACAGACTCAGCGAGATTCCCAGGACCTATAGCTATTGAGATTTGAACAGCTCAATCAGAGACACACTATGTTTTGCATTGTTCGAACCAGCATTCAAGGTGACTACTTTAAGGCACAGCCATTCCCAATTTGAAGCTTCTGTTTGGTAGGAAGTGCTTGATTTTCTTCAGGAGGGATAGCTGCCTGAGTTTTCTTTGCTATGACTATTTTGAAGCAATCTGGCTGTCTCTCTGGAACCATGACAATTTGTTCAGGGTTCCAGTTTTGTGAAGGATGGTTCAGGGTGGTTGGTTGAGAGCAGGCATATGGCATTTGTGAGGTTAAGTCTGAGGTAGGCTTTGGAGCTCTGTGTGCTGATAAGGATGAGGCAGGCCTTGAGTTGGTGGATGTCTTCAATAGATGATATTTTCAGGTAGAATTTTGTATGGGTTATGTATAATGTATAAATAGCCCAGGATGGTGGCAGGATACACTCTAAAATAAAGCTATGCCTGAGTTTAAGCATATTGCATGGCACTATTTACAATCATGACCGCCAGATCCAAACTGATATCACACACGGGATGGCTCATCTCAGTCAACTCTGCTGCAGATGGTGTTGTGTATTTGGCAATGAGGGTTCACAAGGGCTTCATGAAAATCAAGTCTTAAAGAATAGAATAATGTTGGACTCCTCTAATTACTGAACAAACGGATTGCATGTGAAACATCACACGTGTTTCTGTCTTATTCACTTGGGAGTTGTGCAGAGAAATCAAGATGTACTAGGAGGCAGAGCTGTCTTTCGTCTAGAATGAAGGAACTCTATGGATGGTGACTAGCTATGTGATGCATGAAGAATCCCAGATCCGTGCTTATTTTATTTGTTATACTCCCAAACCCTTGGATGTCACGGCGTAGGTTACAGAAGGCTTGATTTCTCTGGTTACAAAAGATAAGCAAGCTTTCTCTGGTTACAAGCAGGAGAAACGTGCAAGAATCATGAACACATACAGCATAGTGAGACAAAATTGTTCATCATAAGAAATTAAAGTAATTAAGAATGGTGAATACAGTAGATGGAGGGTATTTTACATGGGGGACGTGAAGACAGGCATAGTTCCAAGTAGCATAATGGTCAAATGGGTAACAAGTAAGATTAGCAGTTGTTGAAAAGCCAAGTCTTTAGGATTTTTTTAAAATTTTGAGTGAGTTGGTTCATTTCTCAGTGCTGCTGGGAGGGAGTTCCAGGTTTTTGGTGCTTGGACTGGGAAGCTACTGCCACCTGACCTCGTGAGTTTGAATAGTGGGATGCAGAGTTGAGAGTTGTTGTTAGAGCTCAGGGAACTAGTCGAGGATTAGGTGTTACTGTGTTATTGTGGTCCGCAGGGGCCTTCATGGCTTGGCATTTGTGTTTAATGCAGAGAGTTTTGAATAGTATTCATGCTTTGATAGGCAGCCAGTGCACCTCTCTTCTTGTGTTGGAAATATGGTCAGAATTTCTGATGCCAAGAGCTACTCTCAGGGCTTTATTTTGTAGGAGTTGGAGATTTGCTAAATTGGATTTGACGTGCCTAGTAATAATACATTACAGTAGACTAATTCAGACAAAATTAGCCCCCAGACGAGGGTGATGCAGTTTTGTGGTGTCAGGAATTGTCGACTCTACGCTATAAGCTTAGCGGTGCAAGCAGTGGAGGTGGAGAGAGTCTTAATATGTTTTGTCATGGTGAGGTTTGAGTCCCGATAGACACCCAATGTTTTAACTTGGTTAAGTGTTGGGATGGGTGTACCATCAATGATGAAGGAAGAGTAGTCAGAGTGGAGCGATTTGATTTTAGTCGCAGCGCCCATGATGGGGATCACTGTTTTTTCATCATTGAGGCAGAGACTGTTCGTTGCCATCCAATTTTGTATGATAGAATACATTTCATTTATTAGGATTGTGTCTTTGTCATAGTTACCTGAAGTGGGGATTAGGTTCTGGGTATCATCTGCAAAATTGGTATAGATGACACCCATATCATCCAGAGCAGCAAAGAGGAGTTTAGTATAGGCATTGTAGAAGGTGAGCGAGAGCTAAGCACCTTGAGGAACACTTATGTGAACAGAAATAGGGCCTGCGGCTTCCTTGCCTATGGCATCTCTCGAGGTTCGATCAGCTAGGAATGATTTAACCCAAGCTGTGGCTTCGCGTGAGAAGTGGAAGTTATCCACTTAGAAACCGAAATCCGGTATTAAGCGGTTATAAAAAAAGCAATTAAAATAAAACAAATTAAATACAAATCTCCTTAGATATGAAACACATACTGTACATGTATTCCTTTCCTGGCATGCTTGGTGAGAGCAGGTTGTGTCCAGTGAAGCCACCTGGGAATTGGATCCAACACAGCAAACCCTATCCATCAAAAAATTGCATTCGTCAGATGAAGTCTATAGCTATAAACCAATTTCGTTTGCCCAGAACTCTCCATGACAAGCCTGAAACATGACTGTGGTGTAAATCAGCTGCCTTGCGATGCATTGGGCATTGTTTTGTACAAGGTGGCTAGTGAAATGTGAGATTTGAATGCTTTCTGGACTTGTAACATATTTATTTATTTTGCTTTCTTGTTTTCTGTGATGATGTGGCTATTGCTTTCTGACCTGCAATGATAAGATGCTGCAACTTTTAAAGATGGCTTTAAACTTGTTCTGCAGTTCACCATCCTCCAGTTATCTGCTTTTACGTTCTACTTGCTAATCATAAGTAGAGGATTTATCCTTAGTACTTCAATAGCTGTCTCCAGTATTGTTCAGTGGCATATAATAGTTTCATTGCAAACTGTAAAGATGGGCATCCACGTAAACAAAGTAACAGAAATACAATAGTCAATGTGAGAATGCTCACAGTACTGTGGTAGCCTCAAGCCCACTAGCTTACAGTGCCACTACTAGTCTTTTTAATGAAAAACATTCCCCAAAAAAACTTTCCTTTCACATTTTGTATTGGATTTTTTCCCCACAAAAAGTTGATATAAGTTGAGGCAATATTTGCCAATGAGTAGGTGGGGTTTGGGGCAAAGTGGAGATGCAGTAGTCTCCCGCAGCATTTTGTGAGAAAATATGGTAAGAAATGTCCAATAAATAAATCTGATTTGAGACATAGGCCTCATTACAAGTTTGGCAGTGTTTCAGTAATAAATCTGCCAAAATACCACCAAACTGTTACCACCACTTGGTCACATAGATTTACCATGGGATTACAAGTGATAGTAGATGGTGTAAACCCTCATTATTGTTAGTCTATAGGACTCCATTGGGGATTTTTGGTGCAATTACCACCAGCGGGATTACCAAGTGGTAATTCCTCAGATTTCTGGAGGAAAACGGAGGATTTTTTTCCAGCATCAAGCTGGAGGTACATCCTCAGCTTTTCCTTCATAAATTGGCGGGATTACCACTCAGTAATTCTGCCAGTTGTAATTCCACCAAACTTGAAATTCGGCGGTGCAAGAAAAGATTCTGTTATGGAATTACTGCTGCTTTTTTACTGCACCGCCAAAGTTGTAATGCAGCAGTTTGGTAACAACATACAGAAACCTTTAGACACACAAATCTTCCTGGCCCCAACCTCACACAATCATCAGTAAATACTGGAGCAAACATTAGTTATTGGCAAATGCTGTTACTTTGCCATTTGACAAGGGTGTGAAAACCTGGCTTTTTTAAAATTGTTATTAAATAATAAAAGATTGCAGGTAATTCCATCTCAGATAGGGTAACCTGCTTATCAGATTCTCATTTCACAAGCTTCATGCCAAAAGCACAGTGTGTACCTGTGTCATGTCTCATCAGTATCCTGATTTGCAGTGCCTGCTCTACCAGTGGCATAAAGCAGGTTCAGAGGTCACAGCTGCCCATTTGACAGCTACAGTGACAGTCAGGTCTCTACCTGTGCTTCATTAAAGATATGCAGCCCTGTACCAAATCTATGATGATCATAAATAGCCCAGGATAGTGGCAGGATGAACTCTAAAATAAATCTACGCCAGAGTTTAAGCATATTGCATGTCACTACTTATAATCATGACCGCCACATCCAAATTGATATCAGAGATGTGTTAGCTTCTCTGAGTCAGCTCTGCTGTGGAAGGTGTAGTGTATTCTGTCCTGATGGTTTGAGACAGCACAGGTTGATTCTGGCCAGATGAGTTGGCAGCAAAGTAACCGAAATGGCAATGCACTTTTATTTGATCTCTTTGTGAGCACAGGTAACACCCTCCTCCATGGACAGCCACACAACAGGCAGTTGTCCTGGACCAAGGCATCAGAGGAGGGCATCCATTAAAAAGGAGTAGCCTCACACAAGGGGGCTGCAACTATAAAGACCTTTCTTCTTAGTGAGAAGGGAAGGGTATAGATTAGAGTAAGCAAGAGTGTTCTGTTCCATGGAAAGAGACATCCACCATTGTGTTTCTTTCTCTCTTTCCTGTCCCCTATGCTACATCTGAGCAAAGCACTTTGGGTGTGACATCAGAGTCTACTGCATTCAAGTGCAGGGATAGGACCACTAAGTCAGGCTACATTTAATCCAATCACCTGGAGACGTTTACCTTTAAAAGAAGGGGTCTCTGACCCCTTGAACAGATTCACGCAGGATTCACTCTAGAACAACATCTGAGAAGGATCCACTGGACCTCCTTTGTGAAGGTTTCACTTTCCAAAGCCCTCATCCTCATGTGAAACAGGAGTCGTCCAAGGCAGAGGAGATCTCTGTCCCTTACTCACTGCCAAAGCACTTTGGGTAGGACTTTTCCTGCAGACCAGGATCCGCCACTCTGCGGCAAAACCTTCTAAGTTTGGATAGCAGACCCTGACCTGAACCAACCTGTCCTTGAATCCACATGAGTGGGCCTGATATCATCTGGAGGACCTGACCAGCTGGATCTCCCTGTTTTGCTGCACCGTACCTCTCGCAACAGGCTCAACGCACCTATACTAGAGAAAAAGTGCAGAAGCTGTCTTTTGCACTCCTTCATCCAGGCAAACTATACTGCTTGCCGCTCGACCAGCTCCATGCTGCATCATGACCTTGCTGAGTTTGTCACCTACTAGGCTCAAATCAACTGCTCACCTTCGGGTCCCAAATCAAACCACTGTATGGTCACACCCCAACCCTATCCAAAGGTTGCAATCATGACTCAGCCTGACTTTCCCTTGATCAACCACTCCACCGACCAGCACATTGTAGCAACCAGATCACCAGTTCAATTACTGTCGGCCATTGATTCGAGGTGCTGGAGCATCAATCAATGACCCTTCCTAGTGGTTACAACATAACTCACCTGGCATAACCTCGAAGAGGTCCTGGTGACAGCAGTGACCTGCATCTCTGAGAGTCACAGATGACCCACACAGAGCGACCGCCTTCACCTCTGCTTGACGCCCACTTGCTGCTTGGTACCACACAATAGACTGTGCCCAAAAGGAGCTTGATTTGGCTCACATCAACATTTGACACCAAGTTCCACACTGTTACCCAACCAAAGAACTGAAACAAGGTACCAATGACCACTAACTGCCCACTCGGTTCACTTGGGCCCCAGAGACTGGCCAGGTTACTATTGAACCTTCATTTACCAAAGATATATCCTGTCTGTCGCTAGTAACTTGCCCATCATCCCTTTATTCATGTTGAGAGTGCCTATTTCTTAAGGCTGTTGCTTCTTCTCTGTTCTTCCACAGGGGTGGGTTTTTGTACACCGTTTTACATTTTGTTCTATTTGAAAAATGTGTGTTTAAAGTATATCTATGTTTTAGAACCTTGATTGGACATTACCTCTAATTTGGTCACTACTGGATCACATTCACACCCCTTTTAAGAACATAGTCGTCCCTTGGCCCACGTTACCACAAAAGGCAAAGGAGGTATATCTCTTAACTGTGCCTGTTTTACCTTTATGTTTGCATTGACTCTTGGTTTGTTGATGTGTGAGAGTTGAGTTGGCTTTTCTACCCCTACTCATCCATGTATTTCTGCAGAGCAGAATCCAATTCATCACACGTACCCAAAAAAGATACTTTTCCTACCATCTACATGCTAACCATTTGCAGAGGCACATACACTAGCCTATTCCTCCATCCACATGAATGCATACACACACACACACCCATCAATAAAGAAGTGAAGAGCCTATTTTCTGCACTTTGTAAGGATGAAAACAAGAAGACATGGCATACGATGCAAATGGGGAAATGCAAAAAGGATAATTTTACAGCAAATCCCATAGGTAAGGATAGCTGGGTGAAGTATATGAAAGAGAAATACGGGGCTCGGGACACTAGGGATGTTAAACCGGAAATAACCACCAGTAGAAACAGAAATAGGCTGTTGCATTTTCAATATGAGGGGTTACAAAATGAGATATTGGTGTTAAAGAAATCCAGGGCATCAGGCACAAAGGCCTTGCTAATGTCGTACTATTAAAGAAGCCAAAACTTGGGCGGATTGATTGCCTTATTCAATAAGATCATTCAAGACAAATAAATATCAGTGTCCTGGAGGAAAGACATTTTGATACCAGTACACAAAAAGAACGATAGATGACCCAAGAAACTACAGGCTTTTATGCTAAAGTTAAAGCGACGAATATTATATATTAAGGCAGGGAAAAATCTGACGTGCCCATTACTGAACCTGCTGGGAAAGAATATGCAGCAAACAAATGAATAAACTTCAAAATATTGAATTTGAATATCCTTGACGAAATAGGATGGACACTAGACTGGACACTTGATTTATGTTAGCTACGGCCGTCATATAAGTCCAAACTGCAATTGTGGGACTGGAACATGAATTATACACATCTTGACATGTTAAAATCAAATGTAGGATATACTAGAAACGCATGTATTTTTAAAAGGCCACAACAATATCTTATGAAGAATGCATCACCAAAGATTTGACGATTTATATTATTGGTTAGTCTCAATATGCTGCCCACCTTATCTGCCTTTGGACCAAGATTAGGACTAACCAGAGAAAAGAGGTTATGCAGACTATGTAAATAAGAATATAAACTGGAAACAAACAAATAGAGACGTGTTTACTAGTCGTCATAAGTTAGGACATGTAGATAGGTACTATCTTGGGAAATGTGTTCATGATTTGCAATAGATTAATAGGAACCACTTTGGGGAGCGGTATTTGAGTGGAAGATCCATCTCTCCAAATATTGCCCTATTTAACAACTGGCAACTGGTTGAGCACGAATTAGTTGAACAAGTGAACGTCATAGCAATGGAATGATGAACTAGATGCAACAGCTGGTATCTGCTAACGTCTACTATCAGAAGAAGAGTGCTGAAATTAAGATCACGTTCGGTGCTAGTTTAAGCTTGAGTGACAGGGACTATCATCCTGAACTAACTGTGAAATGGCATATATGATATTAAGAGATGGTACATATATGTAGATTAGGAGATGAAAGAATACGAGGCTATCATGTTGAAAAAGTAAAGGGACCGTTATGAGATGCAAATCGCAGAGGTTGAGCTACACATTTTAAGGACAAAACTATTTCATTACGAAGGGAAATTGGATAAAATATATGTGAGGAAATGGTATTAACTTGTTTTTTATGGGCTTGTGATTATGAATGATGTAATGTTTTTAAATTATTGTTTTAAAAACAAGAATAATTGAAATTGTTTAATGAAACGCATGAAGATTAGTAAGTAGAAGTAAGATGAATTGGTTTGAAAAGTTTAATGCTGAGCTAAACACATTAAAATTAAATAAAATAAAAATAAAGAATTAACTGCATCAGCTATGGAACAGACAGACTTGTGCCTTTCCCAATGCTCGTTAGCATAATGCATTTGTTTGTTAACTATGCCATAGCCATCTTAATTCTTAGATAATTAAACTGTGAGCTCTGATAACAGTATGATAAATCCAAATATGGATATAATTAGGATGTTTCCTGAAATTAATATTCCGTGTGAGTGAAGATGTTATCACTAATGGGTTCTCTTTCTATCTACAGGAACATGCTGTATTAGTGAAGACAACAGTTCTCCCACAAGGCCGTTGTACGTATTCAGTAACTCAAAGTCACTCATCTGTAAAATGTGCTTGACCTAGATGGTTCTGGGCATGTTTTTATTAATTTCCAAGCTACTGTGTACTTCTCATTGTTCCCAATTTATCGAGTTGAGCAATGTCAGTAGGTTATGGACAAGAACATGCTGTTTCACATCCTTTCCTGTAATGAGAAGTCAATTGGAAGACATTAATGGGCCTCATTGCACGTCTGGCATTAACCCACCTGTACTACCGGCGCATTGCTGCCAAACTCGTAACACTGTTTCCGCTGCCTGAGATCCCGGGATATCAGGCAGAAGAAAGCATAAGTCCCCATTCCCATAGAGTCCCATTGGCCTTCATTGTAATGGGGACAACAAAGCACTGGCTCTGTGGCTAACGGTTCCGGTGCTTCTGTGATAACTCTGCAGGGGGTGCCGTTACGCCAGGAGGCCAGACCTGGCAGGTGCTACAGCCCCTGCCTGCACAGTTGTAGTGTGGCGGTCTGGAACGGACGCCGGTACGGTCCGACCGGCACCCTTAATTCCAGACCACCACACTTGTAATGAGGTCCATTGACTGGTGTGAACCGATACCTTGCCTTAATAGTGCATCACCACTAGCGGACCAACATGACCGAAAAAAAAAAATCATGGTGAAAATGTAAAAAGCAATATCGTGTTCTGTAAAGAAGCTATAATATTCACTATTTTGGATTTGGTTTCCCCGTATACAACAGTGATATGGCCAAACAAGTGAGAAAAGACAAAGCAACATCAGCAGGAGCCCAGAGAGCAGTGGTTTAAAAGGTGGAAACCAATGGCTGAGTTAGGTATCTGGCATTGCACTGTGAACTGTGGGTATGGGTGGGAAAAGGTCTTGTGCCCCCCAACCCCCAGTTTTCTGCCCTGTATGGGGTTACTAAAATTCTGAAATGCAAATGAGAATATGCACCAGGTCATTGGTGCTCTTTTCTGTTGAAGCTGCCCACCCTCAACCTCCATTGCGGGGTCTGCCAGGCGTCCCACTCAAAGGAGGCTGTGATGCGGTCTGGATCTGCACCATGGTTCTTACGCCCGCACCCCAAAGTACAGACAACGGGGGTGTGTATGATCCTTGTTGCAGCTTACACTCCCAGTTTAAAGGTTGGCCGAAAAAGAAACTGGCTGTGTACAGTTGGGAGTGTCACCTAGTTGAGTTGGCCATGAAAAATCATAGCGGCCCATGTTGCCAATACAGGATCCTACATACATCTCTGCCCCTGTATATCATGGCCTATCCCAGTCCACAGATTTTTAGATGTTATCTAATGTTTAAATGTAATCACTGTGAAGCCCTTGAGATAAAAGGGGTAAGAATCGACATAAGTTGCTCGGAGAGAATATGCTGTCTATTTGGGTGCTCTGAGCTGGAATCCTTAAAGCACCTTCTCATCCATTGCAAAAGTCTAACTACAATTCGTACGAGCTTTTAAAAATCTTTTAACAATCTGTTTGACCCTAGCAATGTAACATCCATATGGGGTACATTTATGCAAGGGGACGACATTCATTATATCTTTTTTATGGTAAAAGTTGATCTGAAAATTGTTGAAATTTTAAATTGTTTATCTTAAGATGTGTTATTTATTGTAAATATATAGGATATTGTTGTGAAATGTAAGAGATAGATTTATTTTGATCAGTTTGTTTGGATATTGAACTGGATTTGTGTATTTTCCTATGTCTTTAATATTTGTTGTATATATAAAGCCGCATGGCTAAAAGTGTATTATGAAATAAATAAATACGAGTTTCAGCAGTCTGTGCCCACTTGAAGGCCTTAGGGTTGCATCAGACTTGTAGGGGTTCTTTTCCTCAGTATAACTCTTTGGCCAATAATGGACTAGAGCTTCTGGAGGATATCCTCCGCATACCTCTTCAGCGGCCTCATGAAGATGCGTGTAGTGGTACACTGGCCCAGTGTCACATCAGTCCCATCATCTAACTTTGAATAGGGGATTATTTCAAAGGGTGACCAAAGCATTACAGGGTGCAGGAGATACAGTAAATGTGTTCCCTTATTCGTGACATTGATTTTCTTAATTCCTCAGGTCTCTCCTCCTAGTCCCACTGGTAGGAATGCATTGGCATCCTATTCATTTATGTGTCATAACCTTTGCTTAAACATAGTTTCAGATCCCTAATTTGGAGCTTGACTAACATACCTGCATTCTTCTGATGCTGTTGTAATAAATAATGGCTCTAGAAATGTGCCTTAGTAGAGCCTGTGTTCTTGCAATTAGGGATGCATGTATTAACTGTTTTATAATATACTGTGTTAACTGACTTCCGGAGAACAGTTGTCATGTAGAACTCTACTTAGACATTCTACTGGTTACCCTGTCCAGTCTGTTCAGCTTTCTATAACATTTAAAATAGGGTTCCATATGCTTTAGTTAGGGTTCTCTTTAGTCTTGGCAGTTGAGATACCGCTGAGAGCAACCCTCAATCTAACTCCCAGATGCTCACACCTGATTCCTGTTAAGAAAGATTTTAACCTATGATGGGCGTCACTTCATTTAGACGATTGATGGAAGATGACTGACTCAGAATTTCTGACACGTGTCCATGGCGGAAGTGAAATCTTTCTTGCAAGCATCTTCTTTTACATACTTGGATGGGGCTGAAACATAGTGTGAAGGGCTTCAGAAAAACGTTAATTAATGAATAGGATTGCAATTTATTAGAATTTGATAGAATGCAATATCTCTGCTTCTGTCTCTGGGTTTCGCATAATGACATCAGAGAAACAACAACAGTGGGTTAACATTTGGCAAACCTAAGGATTTGGGGTCTAATCTCTTAGATGTATACAGTGCATGGATGCCTTAGTGCAACTTAGATTAGGGAAGAAACACTATGACGATCACTGGTAGAGAATATGTTTGAGGGTCCAGATTTTTTAAATGTGTATGCAATATAAAGACCGAGCGTGTAAGGTGCTCACTGCACGATTCATATGTATTTTGATGGGTTTCTCTTCTCAAGCAGTGACAGTTAAACAAAGAACACACAAGTGTTAGCCTCTGTTGACAATACCATTGGTATTGCATTCACTTTTAAGTTTTAAGGCCTCATAAGTGGAACCCCACGAAGAGGAGTGCCATACAGCTTTTCAACGACAACTTTCAATTTGTCAGTGGGTAGCATGACACATGCAGCTGGAAGATTGCAAAGACATCTTCTCTGTCTGCTGGCTGCAATTCTACACATCTTGGGTTGACATTCATTACCTAAACCACTGTCTTGGACTGCTCTGGAATTGATGAAAATATGTTTTGTTTATAATGTACATTACAGCGATTGGGTCTGCTGGGGAAAATTATCAGTCACTGATATTAACTGTACTCTATGATCAAATGTTGCAGCATTGAAACTTCTGTCCAATTGTTTTGATTAAAGTACTCAATTTTTCATGTAGATGATACAAATGAAGAAGAGGAAGGAGGTGATACAAAACGAAGAACTAATGGCGTAGGTTTTCCTCATCTTTCTCTTAACCATGGAACATGTTTTTATCAAAATGTTATGTATTTTGTCACTGAGTTGTTTGTAAATAATACAATCATTTCCAGATGCAAAAGGTTTGGACATGATATTTTTAAGTGTTTTTATGATTTAAAAATCTAAGCATTGTTCTTACTTATATCTATTTGAATGATGTACATGGGGAGAATGTTACCTCTCTTGCAATGTGTTTACTTTTATTGAGAGTGGTTGCTTTTCTGCTCTGAAACCTGAAAGCCTGGCAGGGAAGGCCTCTTGAGTTTATACACATGTGGATGCTGTTTGTTCGGACACAGATCCATTGTCGTGGCCCTGGGAATCTGCTTCTCTTCCTGGAGCTGGGGTTCTGCAGCTGAGTTTTCCAATCACCTATTAGCCTCTCACCCCAGGCGAAGCAAAGCCTTGTCGCACTTCGTCACTGGTAATTTCGTCATATTGCCAAAATTGGTCCTCCTACTCATGGTGCCCAATCTTGCAGCCTAGCATAGCCTAGTCCTAGAGTGTTCCCTTATTCATGGTCTCCGACCTAAACATACATTAAAGAATGGGACATTGATGGATATCGGGCACCCAGACAGTATAAACAACAGTTCTTTGTACCTAATAGCATGCAGATAAGTATTCAACACCTAAAAACCCTTTATTTAACAGCAAAATAAAACTTGGGAAGGAGACCAAGTATGAACAAGACAACCTGAAAAAAACACCCAGAAGACAATCAGCAACCATGTCGTCAGCAACGTATACAAACATTCCTTTCTTTCTCACACACTCAGCACACCCACAAAAGACAGTTCACGTCTCCATACAGAAACAACCACACACGCACACACGCACACACACACACACACACACACACACACATGCACACGCAAACACACACACTCATGCAAAAACACACACTACACCTGCACCCTGTGGCCACTCCTGACAATACCACCACGAAGCCAGTTTCCCTGTTTAAGGGGAGTCAAGAACCAACACACAGAACACATTGGTCCCCCCAACTGTACACCTCTTGCACAGAACTCAACAAAAGGGAAATTAAACCCACATATGAATATTTATTTGGATTTGTAGAGCGCACTACAGCCCACAGGCATCGAGGCGCTATAGCATATCTTAAGAAGGCTTGATTAAGGGTTACAGTGAAGCCGCCTATAAGAAAAGACTTGGTACAGTTCAGGGTAAATGGTTCTACATACATCAATGCATGATTAAAAGTACAGAGCTGAAAAGCAGTGAGCTGGTTCAAGTACATAGAAGTATAGGGTGATTCAAACAAAGGGTGTTGTTTTGATGGCCTTGCGAAAGGCTGAGTGGGAGTCAATTAGCCTGATGTGAGGCGGAAGGGTGTTCCCGAGTGTGGCGGCCATGGCTGGGAAACTCGTGCCACCAGCAGAGGCTTTGTGTGACCTGGGAACAGTTATCAGGTTGGCGTAGGGAGTTCTGGAGGGCCTAGGGTGGTTGGTTTGGAGAACCTTTGAACAAGGTAGGGGGGGGCTGGTTGTGGAGACACTTGTGCGTGAAGGCAAGGGTTTTGAAGATTATTCTTTCCTTAACTGGAAGCCAGTGGACATTTCTTCGGAGCTCTGAGATGTGATCCCTATGTGATAGGCCAGTGGTGGCACTGAAAGAGTCTGAAGAATATGACACTATCAGTGACTATACCCCACATTGGTAAAAGAAAGTTTAGCTACAACACACACATGAACACCCACCAGAAACACATGTATCCATATCCAAAATTGGTAAAAGAAGAATTGATCCATACTTGAGCACATGCCAGAACACCTAAAAAAGAATACACAACAGCAATGTCGCTCTGGGATTTGCCTTTCAAAAAGAGGAGGTTCACCAGAAACCAGTAAGCTATAGGCAACCAGCTTTTAGTCACTGGCAGAATAAAAACGCAAAACCTTTTTACTACCCTCTAATAGGACAGGCATTATGACTCCAACCTATATGGTTGTCAAGAGAGATACTCAGCAAGTTATTTGATTTACCCTGGGCATGAATTCAAATAGAGTGGTACCATCAATAGTGAGACCCAACATGACTTACGACTCTGATTGACTGACTGAACTCTAGAAAAGAACTGTGGCACCTACAAACCAATCTCATATTATGTGCTCTAAATGAAAATACAAGATACTAATGGTCATAGATACATTTGAGGACCATTTTGCAGACAACAATTAAACACAGTGGTTCTTCTGGATTTGGTCCCATTATAGCCATACAATAACGTTTACCTTGCACCTTCACTATTATTACAGCCAAGGCTCTGCGTGTCACTATGGACACAGTGCTAACTGAAACACTGTAGAAACACCACCACTTCCATCCTTACCACAATTGATTGGCACTCCTGTAGTGGTGCTATAATATCTCGAATGGTAACTGCATAATTCACTGGCAGGAGCCTATATGTTTTGCTCCAATAGGAACTCTGTAATAGCACTACATGTAACCTCTATCCATAAAACAGATGCACCTGTTAAGCCACGCCATACAGAAAATTAGAAAATTATTGAAGCGATTGCATCATGAAGGCTTGCATACAAAGGCACCGAGATCATGAAGTTGTGATACTACAGTGTATGCAATAAAGTGGCTAGGAATCTCTACCTTGCCGAGTGTAATATGATGATGTATGGAAGCAGCCCACACACTAAAAATCTGTATTTGCAAATATTATACGGCCATCTTCGAGTGAACATTTCCCTTGAAGCCTAGCAGAACATATGACCACACACAAATAATCTCAATACAAAGTAAAGAGTGGCGTTCACAATACTCTTCTGGGGAAACTTCACCATGGAACGACTGTATGCATACGTCTTGGTGTGTATGATGTGCTCTGGAGGCAAGTGTGCAGAATGGTACCTTGTTTCACATGTGGTGAGAGTTCCTCAGATAGTATCCTACTGGAATGGCATTCTTCAATATGGTAAAAGAGATGATGGGTGTAGGACCACCTCTGGACAGGTGGTTTCGGTAAGACGTGCTGACGTGCCACCTTTGCTCAAAAGTAGCAAGACTTTGGCTCATGCCCAAGCAGCAGCCAAATCAAGGGAACTGCCTGAATCACCTCAAATATATATATGTCTTGCATAGTTATGAAACTTTTTTCCACATTGAAAAAAATATGGTATTCATTAAGGCTCAGTGTCACTCTATAGTGTCTTCCTGAATGTTGTCATTTCCTGCTATGAATGTTGACAGAATGTTGATGCATGTGTGTACCTGACAGCTCATCAGCATTCTAGTGAGAACTTGTAGTTTGAATGTTCTGAATGTGTCAGTTGGGGCCTGACTTGGAGAGTATGAGGATGGCTAGTGGGTGTTGTCACTATGTCTATAGCAGAAGGGTAACTCGAATCTATTAACTAATGTACATATGTATAATAAAGCGTACCTAGACTTTTTTAACCAAGAGGCTTACACGTGTTCTGCATCTTTACCACCATCAATCCGCTTTTGGTGCCTACATTGGTGATGACTGGACAAGGGCTTGCAGGACTACAAGGAAACAGCTAAGGAGAGCAGTGGCTGTGGGAGCAGCATTGGTCAGACCACCCAATGCCCTGAGGATATCACCTTTCCTCAACTTGCCACTCAGGGAAAAGGTAGACCACGGATTGGAAAAAGACAATTGTGGCCACAAAAATCTCCCATCTTCAGTCCAGCTGCACCAGTAAATAGAGCCTGATTTAGGCAATCAAGGGAAAGCTGCAGAAACAAGGGCCGGGAACAAGGGAATCAAGTTCCCCTCAAAAGGGATGCCTTTCATACACCAAGGGAATAGACAGAAACGATGATTATCCTACTCGTGCTCCTGGGATCTAATCTCTTATCTCCTGTGGCAGAAGATCACAGTAGCCAGCTCAGTTTTAACCTCAATGTCTGCCGAATTGAGGGCAAGTTGCAGATGAGAACCCATTTCGGAGGCTGTTCCACTGTGTATAGATGCTGCATGGGATCTTCAAGGAGCAGTAACTAGGTGGCGTACCACAGATCCTGGTGGGATTGTGACAGGCTGGGGAGTTACACACAGGTGTCATGAGTCCTACACCACTACACTAGACCACAGCACTGGCAGGGGAGTGGATGGGAGATCCACCCTGCTCATTGCCTCTGATAAAATGACGACATCAACAAAGGTAGTATCCTCCAGTGATGTCCATTTCTCCATACATCCCTGGAGGGTGCCTTTTTCTTTTCATCCTGAGTTTGCAGCGACTGATATGAGTGCCTATGGTATACTGATGGGGAGCAGAAATCTGTGCTGGGAAGTAAACCTGGTAAGACCTGAATGCAACTTTCATATTCAGGACATGACTTAAATCAAGGTACTTATGGTGCAAGCTCCACTTTTCAGACGTGCACTACTAATTCTCTCTCACGTTTCTTCTGATACCTTCTAGACACCAGTCTGGGAATTTGAACAGATATTCTGACAACCTCACATCAAGGACACTGACCCATTAGTAAGCTATACTGCACCGACCAGGGCACAAACAGCACAGATATTGTTGCATCAAAAACATGGTAGGCATGTGGGACTAGCATGCATGGGTATGACTGTTGCCTGAGGCTTAGTGTATAGGCTGTTAGTAAATGGATGGCCTTATTACGAGTGTGGGCCAAAATCGTCAGTAACTCCTCTGTAGCAGAATTAGTGTTACTGCTGTGTGGAGCAGCAGAATTATCACGTTATTCCAACCTGGCATGCGCGCACAGAGCCACAGCGGTAATGGTAATTCTGCTCAGCAGAGACACTGCCAGAAACCCAGTACATGGCAGAATCTGTGCCAAATATCTCCCAGAATTTGCATTACCGCCATGCCGCCTGGCAGAATTTCCGCTGGTGGAAATTCCGCCAGCGGAAATTCATCATCACTATATAAGGAAGCACAGCGGCAGCCATTTTGGAAATCACATACCGTTGAATAGCTAGACAGAGCAGTGGCATCCAAACACCCAGACGATACTAAAAATGTCAGGAGGAAAGGGGAAAGGCAGGGTTCTGATATAAGGCTGCATAGGCCAGCATTCTCAGAGCAGGAGCTGACTGTACTATCTAAGTAGGTGATGGCCAACTCTGAGGAGCCATATGGGGCCAAAAACCGAAGGACCAGTCAACAGCAGAACAACATTTGGGCTGAGTTCAGGGACAAGGTGATGGCTGTAGTCCATATCCAACGCAAGTTCAATGACATAACGAAGAAGTGGAATGACCCCATGAGCAGGGTCTGGAGCCTTATATCCCTCCGCCACTGGCAGACAGCTACCACTGGAGATAGCACAGTAGGACCACTGCAACTGAGACCCTGGGAGGAAATGGTCAATGGCATCCTGCACATGTTCGGGATTGAGGATGTGGGCATAACCGAGTTTGAGCCAGCAGCCAGGGGTATCTGGTGAGTACCTGAGTGAAATATGGTTGCATACATGCTGTAAAGGGATTTCAATCAGGCACACACCTGAGTCTCCCCCAGCATGTAGTGCGCAAATGAAACCCTTATTTTTTTTATCTATAAGTTCCAATATTCTGAATGATATACCACTCATATCACACCCTTCTCCTGAGATGCCTCCCCCCCTCCCCCGGTCACACTGAACCAAGAATCAGGCTAGTTTGCAAAGGTAAATATTTATTTATTTATTTAGCATTTGAATCACAATATATTTTAATAGGTAACAACAATCATCAAGGGGTGACAAAAACAATGAATAATATCTTCAATGCACTGGGAATCAGGTAATGCACACAAAAAGAATGCAGCACAGAAAAGAAAACTTTTGGGTTGGTTTGGAACAGATAGCACTGTGGTTAGAGGTTCCCCCTGCAAAACCCCTCAACCCACCAATATGCAATTTAATTAGATGTGAGGAGAGAGAGCAGGTACTCAGGAATAATACAGATCAAACATAATTTCACTCCCATCTTCCCTCCTTAAACAAAAGAGAAAAACGGATTTGACTTTTCAACTGTCAGCATGGCTTTGAAATTGGCTGAGCAAAAACACTTAATGTGGTCAAAATGCTTAAATTATTATACATTTCTATGGGAGCTGCTTTGAACCGATGCAAGCAATCACAAGCAATGATTTGATCAAAAGAAAACATTTGACATTTCAAAGGCAAAGTGGAAAATAATTTTACGGCAATTCACATGTGTAAAACTTTTGCTAAATTGAAATTCACAGCAAAATTTTACTCTGCGATTTCTGATAAAAGTGGGTCAACCGCATTGTTTCTATCATCAAAACTGAGGGAGATAGGGAGGTTTTAGTGAGAGGTGTTTTTCGGAAATAAAGAAACGAATTTGGACAAGAACTTCACTTTAAAATCAGAAAATATAGGTTATGCTTTTGCTCAATAATACCTAGAGACTAGAGCATGCAGGCTAGACAACCTAGTTGGGACACAGAAAGCTCTGAGACTGATTCATGACTTCAGTAACAGATCCCCAGTGCCTTCCCCGGCAGAACCAGTACACACTCTCGAAGTGGGATTTCTGGATGAGAGTTACACAAACAAAAATGACTATGAAAATGACGCTTTGCAAATAGACAGGGTAAGATAGCACTAAAGATTTTGACACTGTTACTGATTATGAAAGTAAGGGTAGGTCAGAGATTTAGGGTGGGACAAGATAATGCAAGGTATACAATAGCTCTCTAGCGTCCTATTAATACTCACAATCCACTAGGATTTAAGATTTAAGGCCTGTTAAGATTCTGTTCAATGGATCAGGTCTATCAAGGAAAGACAGCAAATCAGGCACAGGACAGGATCAGCTAGGCTGGTCACAGAGACTGCACAGGATCTGCCCTTCTTGTTTCTGGATATTTTAATTCAGCGGGATTGCGAGTTCATCAGGCAAGCATTATGGTAGCAACCCAGATAGTTTCAGAATACTTCCCCACCAGACAGCCCTTCACTGGGTGGTAAATATTAATTGAGGATTGTGGCCTAGCTGAAAGTGGTTCAGCTATTGCGTGGCCTGGTTCTTGGCATCTGGATCTGGAAGGATGTTAAAGGCTGGATTTTGAATGCTGGATCAGAGTGCTTCGCTGGAATCAGAAGAGAGAGTGTCTATGTGTTGTCAGATGTCTCTATTTATCCTTTCAAATGACATCACAAAAATGGGTGTAGGGGCCGGCTTAACTAAACTTGCTCCTGTCAAATGCGATTGGATCAGAGCCTCATCTCCGCCTTGCATTCGGGTGATTGGCTCAAACACAGATGATTTCAAGTTTAGGGTTTGATTTTTACAATCCTTAAAAAACCTCCCCTAGCCATTAGTATCAAAATCGAATTTTGTCCTAAATGCATATTTATACATTGGTAACCTCTATGAAAATCACATACAAGGATTACATTTTTTGTGGAATATCTGTTCATCGAAATCCCACAGCTGGGATACCTTGTTTCACCTTTTTGCAGCATTTTGTCCATTTCGCCATGAACACATTTTCCAAACTTTCTCCAAATGTCCACAAATATGCATGTTTACCATAGGAATGTGTGTGCAACGTTTAACAATTTTAGCATAAATACAGTTCACCAAAAACCACATATATTGCCATTCATATTCCAAATATGTTACACAGTTCCACCACATCTTGAAATGTAAAGCCAAAAATTAGACTAACAAATCTGTCTTTTTTATATTTTTCACCATTCACTAAAAAAAATGTTCATTATACATTCTTAGCAGCAAATGGTCATCCTTTTGTCTGTCTCTGGAATCAAGGAGTAGCCCCCACCTTTTTGGGATTTTCTTCTGCAGGCCTAGTTTACAACCCTTTCACACGTCCATTTCCTGGCCTGCAGGATCTGCCATTGCTCAGTCCCTGGCAGCAGACAAAAGTCTGTCCTACCCCACAATTATCATATGTCAGTGAGCATCTGCTGAGAGGAATGCCCTGCCCTTGGGTGGAAACCTGTTTTCAACTTTGTGCAAGCCCTGCCAGCCTAAAACAAACTTGTTGCGTAAGGTGACATGGATATATTACATTCTTAGATTTAAACCTGTGGGATAAAAACAACTGAGATCTGTGTTCCTTTCAGCAACAATCCTTTTACATTTGCTACTCCAGCAGATCTTTAGTTTTAGGCAACTTTAAATTTGAATCAGGAGAGCCCATTTGACATGGGCTGTCACTCAGATTTTTGACAGGAACTGGCATTCACAGGGATACCAGTTTTGCTGAGAAAATGATTTGCTCTTATCATTTTAGGACTTTTTTAAATTCAGAGTGCTTCATTAGATTAAATGAATTTTAGCACCAAGGAAGATTTTGAGTGTTGGGAGGTGTGTACAGGTATTTTAGAAGTTTCAAACACAAAATAAATAGAATTTACAGGCACATTTTTGCGTTTCATTTGCAAAGCGCTGCTTCTCCCTCTGTACTCCATGTGTACTTATCAAGGAGTCCACTGGCACTTTTTCTGGATCATGTGCTCTGTTCCACCACACATGCAACAAGAGTGGCAGGTTGTGCAGCCACCGTTTTGTGTGTTGAAATGCGGTTATGAAGGTTTTGGCGTGCACCAGGGTGAGGCTGTATAGTATAGCAGAGTGGGTCAATATATCCCACAATGCCTAACCCTGCAGGCCTTCACAAACTCACAGACTGCCATGCATGCGAGTGACGTGAACCTCAGCAATCATACACAATCCATGTGAGGCATCTAGTCACAACAACATGATTCAGTGAAGCAATGACCCCACTTACATGACACTCAGTTAGGAAGTCGAGGGGATGCTGTAGCCAAGAATAACCATTGCACCGCGAGTCAGAAGGTACAATGCACATCCACTTCACAGATCACAACCAACCTTGCCCACACAGTTGTCACACATGCACAGGCAACATAGCCATCAGGCAACTAGTGTCAGCAAGCAGCCAGGCCAAGGCAGTTTGAGGGGTGGGAGTGTGCCACCTAAGAAAAGGAACCATGTAAACGTGCCATCTACGGGCACATCGACTGTGGAGAAGAACAAAACCACAGGACCTCAAAAGGACCCAATCATGGAAGCAGTACACAAGCAAAAGAGCCAAACACCACCACAGCTGGGGCAACTGTAGACTAACTAGTGAGCCAGAGTGTGGACAACCGCCTGCAATCCGAGCATGCTGCTGCAGGCACCACAGACCTAAAGTCTGGGTCTGAATCCCATGCATCGAGGCACATTAGCCCATCAACCAATTCTTCCCGGATTCCTCCCTCCTGTACAGCCTCTCCCCACTGCACGCACCAACGTCCCATCGGTCATTGTGTCATGTTCATCAATATGAACAGGATTCCTCTGATGAGCAGGCGGAGGATGCTTGCCGTTTAGCACACTATGATATCCATGACAGTTGACACACACCACAGCCAGTGTGGGAACCCACACTGCAAGCCATCTGAGAATGTCTAGACCCGATGGAACAGAGGCAGGCACTGATGTTTGCTATAGCCCAAGAACAACGGGGCATTTGCAGGCAGGCAATGCATTCAAACAGTTGTACAGGTCCATAGACTGTTTGTGCAGGAGCATGGTGTGAAGCAGTGTCTCACGAGACAGCGGGTGCAGGAGCTGGCCTGACAGTTTTCGACCTACCAAGAGGCCATGGTCAGAGCCATTCACCTAAATATGGACCATATCTAGGGAAGCAGGGGAGTTCACAGTCTTCTGCCCCTACTGAGGGGTCATTGACAAGAACTCAGCCCAGGCGCTCACAGCGGCATTCACCACATGCTTCAAAGCCTGTTGACAAAGGGGAAAAGCAGAAGTGGTAGTGGGAGTTGGTGTTGGGACTGAAGTGTGGTTGGGTGATGGTGTTGGGGCTGGGGGATACTTATTTTCATGAATCAACACAGTTCAATCATGATCATTTGAACAGTATTTGTTCACTGGTGTTGAGACATGTGCCTTCTTTTAACATATGGGTTGCACGTGCCCCAAGTCAGAAGACATTGTCCATTAGGTTCTGGTGGACCATTCGTCCTTCCCTCACATTCCCACGTATGTCCTGTGGTGTCCTGTTTAGACCTTCAATGTTTCCTCATCTTAGATCAGGGGTTGGGGAGTGGTCCCCCTCTGGAGGCATTTGTATGTTCCTTCATATGCACAAGTTGTGCATCTTTGCGCATATGACTGCTATTTTACCTACTTTCTCTGGGCTGTATTTGAGGGTACCACCTGTGTGGTAAAGGAACTTGAATCTGGCTTTCAGCAAAACAAATGTGTGTTCAGTGCATGACCTAGTCCATCTCTATCTCTCATTGGGCCTCATTACGACCCTGGCGGTAAGGGGTTAACGCCAGCGTTAGCTGCGCCGACCCCTTACCGCCAATTACGAGGTCCCCTAGCGCCATGGTGCTTTTAACACCTGCTTTTAGCAGGTGTTAAAAGCCATGGCGCTAAGGGACCATGGAGTTAATTACGCCACCGTAATTTACGGTGGCGTAATTAACGCCTTCCCCACTCCCATTATGCCCTATGGGGCAAAAATGGGAATGGGGAAGGGTAAATGGGGATTGGGGACTTACCGCCCCGCCAAGGTCGGAATGGGGCGGTAAGTCCGCCAACCACCATGGCGTAAACATAGTTTACGCCATGGTGGTAAAGTCATGGCCCAGGCGGTAACTTACCGCCTGGGTCGTAATGAGGCCCATTGTAGGCTATCTTCTCTTGTGTTCCAGGATTTCTCACAGGTGTCATCAGCCATGGTAACTGTTACTACTGCCAGCATTAGCTGCAGGAAATTAATAAACTGTGTGAGACATGGCAGTGTGTGGATCAGGGTATGGTCCTGATGCTTACCCCTATGCACAAAACTCAGTGCATTGAGGTTGATGCTATTCTTGCAGCCATTCACATTGTGAGAGTTAGCAGTCATCAAGTATTTGTCAATGCAATGTCATCAGCAATGCACATGTCACTTATGGTGTGGCAGTGCACCATGTACGGACCATGACAATGCTTTAATGGATTTGATGGGTGCCCTAATTGCATTGTGCTGCATTGCACGGCAGGATGCCCTGTGTGGTCACATGGTTACAGTCTGTGTACCCGGGTGGGTCAGTCAGGGATCTAGGCCTGTTCTGTTCATTTCTGTTGTTGCTTCATGGGACTTGTAGATGTTTCACATTGCTTCTACCTACTTACAGTGATTTTGGTAATCAGGTCTGCTTACTACTTACCCATAAGCCATGTGAGCTGATTTTAAGGTGTGCATGACATGTCATTTGCTCATTCATGGAATGAAACAGTTCCTGTTCCAGTATGCCTGTTCTGTTGCCTCGGGGGTGGGGGGATCAATGCAAATGTGGGCAATCTAATGCCACTATGGTATTGGGGAACGTGCCAGGGTGTAGAAATGCGCCTTTGCTGCATGCACTTGTACCTGGGTGATGGGCATGAAGATGTGAAGATGAGCATGCCTTATGAGCGCATCTAGGACTTGGTCCAGAAACTTGGAGAAAGTGGGCTGTGCATCCCATGCATTGTCCCAACTGTGTGTTGGAATTCACCCGTACCACAGAAGCGTAAGACTGACAGAAGTTTCAGCGGGGGGGCAGTTTTGATTGCAATGACACTATGTAGTTTGGCCTGGATTAGAGTGAGCAGTTCTGTGATGATGGAAGGTCCAATCGATATAGGGTCACTAATTGGCAGTCCATCAGTGTCCATGGAGATGGGTGGGCACGTGATATGGGTGCACACATCTCTTGCTACTTTGTGGTGCCTGTCTCCTTCCCTGCTTTGGTCTTGAATGCTGCTGTAGCCAAATGTAGTCAGAGGTTGCAGAGCTCATAATTGATGTCTGTTTGTGGTTGCATGTTGCTTGGATTTGTATTTGGGAAAGGTGTGGCCCTTTTATGCCCCTCCTGGGTGATTCTTGCACATGTATGCCTTTATTTTTGGCACCTGTATGCATTTACCTCCACTTTATTGGTGGAAGTAACTGTGATGTGTTTTTGTTGGTAGTACTTCTGATTTTTGGTGGTAATTCTGCTGATTTTGGACTTGTTATGTGGCAGGAAATGTTGTATTTTTTGTGGGTAATTCAGCTGACGGAATCAGCCCTGGCACTACTTTGGTATATACTTGGAAGAATGTCTGCCAGAGGTAATTCTGCCAAGGAAATTTCCACCAAATATTCTCTAGGTCCTGATTGGTAGTATTGGTAAAGTTGGTAACTGAAGTACGGCCAATTTTATCACTTACCACCATACCTGTAATGAGGCCCCTAGTCATTTTAGTCTATTTTACATTTTTATGTCTTTCTTAGTTTGGGTAGAAATGGTTGGAGAGTTAGGGGTTCACCCACACTTATAATGTCCACTAGATGTTGTGAGGCCACTGTCTTGTTTGCGCAAATGCATTACTTGTTAAGTGTCGTGGCCTATAGGGTGTTAGTCAACTATATAAATAGTGCATCTGTAGCACTCATTTAAGTCGAGGGACATTACATGCATTCTCAAAGTTACAGATCTTAGGTAGAGACCTTTAGAAAATGATATTATTGCTTACAAATGTGTATAAATGCTAGGTATAGTACTGTACAGAGTGTATTCTAGATATAGACTTGGGGGCATGTCTCAAGGGAAATGGGAAATATGTTTTGGTACAGCACCCTAGGAAATATTAGGAATTCGGAAAATGTGATTAAGAAAAACACTTTGGGCCTCATTACGAGTCCGGCGGTAACCATGCCTGAAATTCCGGCAGGTTACTGCCGGACTCGTATTACCATTCTGCCTCCGTGATACTTTTTTTATCTATAAGTTCCAATATTCTGAATGATATACCACTCATATCACACCCTTCTCCTGAGATGCCTCCCCCCCTCCCCCGGTCACACTGAACCAAGAATCAGGCTAGTTTGCAAAGGTAAATATTTATTTATTTATTTAGCATTTGAATCACAATATATTTTAATAGGTAACAACAATCATCAAGGGGTGACAAAAACAATGAATAATATCTTCAATGCACTGGGAATCAGGTAATGCACACAAAAAGAATGCAGCACAGAAAAGAAAACTTTTGGGTTGGTTTGGAACAGATAGCACTGTGGTTAGAGGTTCCCCCTGCAAAACCCCTCAACCCACCAATATGCAATTTAATTAGATGTGAGGAGAGAGAGCAGGTACTCAGGAATAATACAGATCAAACATAATTTCACTCCCATCTTCCCTCCTTAAACAAAAGAGAAAAACGGATTTGACTTTTCAACTGTCAGCATGGCTTTGAAATTGGCTGAGCAAAAACACTTAATGTGGTCAAAATGCTTAAATTATTATACATTTCTATGGGAGCTGCTTTGAACCGATGCAAGCAATCACAAGCAATGATTTGATCAAAAGAAAACATTTGACATTTCAAAGGCAAAGTGGAAAATAATTTTACGGCAATTCACATGTGTAAAACTTTTGCTAAATTGAAATTCACAGCAAAATTTTACTCTGCGATTTCTGATAAAAGTGGGTCAACCGCATTGTTTCTATCATCAAAACTGAGGGAGATATGGAGGTTTTAGTGAGAGGTGTTTTTCGGAAATAAAGAAACGAATTTGGACAAGAACTTCACTTTAAAATCAGAAAATATAGGTTATGCTTTTGCTCAAGACTAGAGCATGCAGGCTAGACAACCTAGTTGGGACACAGAAAGCTCTGAGACTGATTCATGACTTCAGTAACAGATCCCCAGTGCCTTCCCCGGCAGAACCAGTCCACACTCTCGAAGTGGGATTTCTGGATGAGAGTTACACAAACAAAAATGACTATGAAAATGACGCTTTGCAAATAGACAGGGTAAGATAGCACTAAAGATTTTGACACTGTTACTGATTATGAAAGTAAGGGTAGGTCAGAGATTTAGGGTGGGACAAGATAATGCAAGGTATACAATAGCTCTCTAGCGTCCTATTAATACTCACAATCCACTAGGATTTAAGATTTAAGGCCTGTTAAGATTCTGTTCAATGGATCAGGTCTATCAAGGAAAGACAGCAAATCAGGCACAGGACAAGATCAGCTAGGCTGGTCACAGAGACTGCACAGGATCTGCCCTTCTTGTTTCTGGATATTTTAATTCAGCGGGATTGCGAGTTCATCAGGCAAGCATTATGGTAGCAACCCAGATAGTTTCAGAATACTTCCCCACCAGACAGCCCTTCACTGGGTGGTAAATATTAATTGAGGATTGTGGCCTAGCTGAAAGTGGTTCAGCTATTGCGTGGCCTGGTTCTTGGCATCTGGATCTGGAAGGATGTTAAAGGCTGGATTTTGAATGCTGGATCAGAGTGCTTCGCTGGAATCAGAAGAGAGAGTGTCTATGTGTTGTCAGATGTCTCTATTTATCCTTTCAAATGACATCACAAAAATGGGTGTATGGGCCGGCTTAACTAAACTTGCTCCTGTCAAGTGCGATTGGATCAGAGCCTCATCTCCGCCTTGCATTCGGGTGATTGGCTCAAACACAGATGATTTCAAGTTTAGGGTTTGATTTTTACAATCCTTAAAAAACCTCCCCTAGCCATTAGTATCAAAATCGAATTTTGTCCTAAATGCATATTTATACATTGGTAACCTCTATGAAAATCACATACAAGGATTACATTTTTTGTGGAATATCTGTTCATCGAAATCCCACAGCTGGGATACCTTGTTTCACCTTTTTGCAGCATTTTGTCCATTTCGCCATGAACACATTTTCCAAACTTTCTCCAAATGTCCACAAATATGCATGTTTACCATAGGAATGTGTGTGCAACGTTTAACAATTTTAGCATAAATACAGTTCACCAAAAACCACATATATTGCCATTCATATTCCAAATATGTTACACAGTTCCACCACATCTTGAAATGTAAAGCCAAAAATTAGACTAACAAAATCTGTCTTTTTTATATTTTTCACCATTCACTAAAAATAATGTTCATTATACATTCTTAGCAGCAAATGGTCATCCTTTTGTCTGTCTCTGGAATCAAGGAGTAGCCCCCACCTTTTTGGGATTTTCTTCTGCAGGCCTAGTTTACAACCCTTTCACACGTCCATTTCCTGGCCTGCAGGATCTGCCATTGCTCAGTCCCTGGCAGCAGACAAAAGTCTGTCCTACCCCACAATTATCATATGTCAGTGAGCATCTGCTGAGAGGAATGCCCTGCCCTTGGGTGGAAACCTGTTTTCAACTTTGTGCAAGCCCTGCCAGCCTAAAACAAACTTGTTGCGTAAGGTGACATGGATATATTACATTCTTAGATTTAAACCTGTGGGATAAAAACAACTGAGATCTGTGTTCCTTTCAGCAACAATCCTTTTACATTTGCTACTCCAGCAGATCTTTAGTTTTAGGCAACTTTAAATTTGAATCAGGAGAGCCCATTTGACATGGGCTGTCACTCAGATTTTTGACAGGAACTGGCATTTACAGGGATACCAGTTTTGCTGAGAAAATGATTTGCTCTTATCATTTTAGGACTTTTTTAAATTCAGAGTGCTTCATTAGATTAAATGAATTTTAGCACCAAGGAAGATTTTGAGTGTTGGGAGGTGTGTACAGGTATTTTAGAAGTTTCAAACACAAAATAAATAGAATTTACAGGCACATTTTTGCGTTTCATTTGCAAAGCGCTGCTTCTCCCTCTGTACTCCATGTGTACTTATCAAGGAGTCCACTGGCACTTTTTCTGGATCATGTGCTCTGTTCCACCACACATGCAACAAGAGTGGCAGGTTGTGCAGCCACCGTTTTGTGTGTTGAAATGCGGTTATGAAGGTTTTGGCGTGCACCAGGGTGAGGCTGTATAGTATTGCAGAGTGGGTCAATATATCCCACAATGCCTAACCCTGCAGGCCTTCACAAACTCACAGACTGCCATGCATGCGAGTGACGTGAACCTCAGCAATCATACACAATCCATGTGAGGCATCTAGTCACAACAACATGATTCAGTGAAGCAATGACCCCACTTACATGACACTCAGTTAGGAAGTCGAGGGGATGCTGTAGCCAAGAATAACCATTGCACCGCGAGTCAGAAGGTACAATGCACATCCACTTCACAGATCACAACCAACCTTGCCCACACAGTTGTCACACATGCACAGGCAACATAGCCATCAGGCAACTAGTGTCAGCAAGCAGCCAGGCCAAGGCAGTTTGAGGGGTGGGAGTGTGCCACCTAAGAAAAGGAACCATGTAAACGTGCCATCTACGGGCACATCGACTGTGGAGAAGAACAAAACCACAGGACCTCAAAAGGACCCAATCATGGAAGCAGTACACAAGCAAAAGAGCCAAACACCACCACAGCTGGGGCAACTGTAGACTAACTAGTGAGCCAGAGTGTGGACAACCGCCTGCAATCCGAGCATGCTGCTGCAGGCACCACAGACCTAAAGTCTGGGTCTGAATCCCATGCATCGAGGCACATTAGCCCATCAACCAATTCTTCCCGGATTCCTCCCTCCTGTACAGCCTCTCCCCAATGCACGCACCAACGTCCCATCGGTCATTGTGTCATGTTATTCAATATGAACAGGATTCCTCTGATGAGCAGGCGGAGGATGCTTGCCGTTTAGCACACTATGATATCCATGACAGTTGACACACACCACAGCCAGTGTGGGAACCCACACTGCAAGCCATCTGAGAATGTCTAGACCCGATGGAACAGAGGCAGGCACTGATGTGTGCTATAGCCCAACAACAACGGGGCATTTGCAGGCAATGCATTCAAACAGTTGTACAGGTCCATAGACTGTTTGTGCAGGAGCATGGTGTGAAGCAGTGTCTCACGAGACAGCGGGTGCAGGAGCTGGCCTGACAGTTTTCGACCTACCAAGAGGCCATGGTCAGAGCCATTCACCTAAATATGGACCATATCTAGGGAAGCAGGGGAGTTCACAGTCTTCTGCCCCTACTGAGGGGTCATTGACAAGAACTCAGCCCAGGCGCTCACAGCGGCATTCACCACATGCTTCAAAGCCTGTTGACAAAGGGGAAAAGCAGAAGTGGTAGTGGGAGTTGGTGTTGGGACTGAAGTGTGGTTGGGTGATGGTGTTGGGGCTGGGGGTTACTTATTTTCATGAATCAACACAGTTCAATCATGATCATTTGAACAGTATTTGTTCACTGGTGTTGAGACATGTGCCTTCTTTTAACATATGGGTTGCACGTGCCCCAAGTCAGAAGACATTGTCCATTAGGTTCTGGTGGACCATTCGTCCTTCCCTCACATTCCCACGTATGTCCTGTGGTGTCCTGTTTAGACCTTCAATGTTTCCTCATCTTAGATCAGGGGTTGGGGAGTGGTCCCCCTCTGGAGGCATTTGTATGTTCCTTCATATGCACAAGTTGTGCATCTTTGCGCATATGACTGCTATTTTACCTACTTTCTCTGGGCTGTATTTGAGGGTACCACCTGTGTGGTAAAGGAACTTGAATCTGGCTTTCAGCAAAACAAATGTGTGTTCAGTGCATGACCTAGTCCATCTCTATCTCTCATTGGGCCTCATTACGACCCTGGCGGTAAGGGGTTAACGCCAGCGTTAGCTGCGCCGACCCCTTACCGCCAATTACGAGGTCCCCTAGCGCCATGGTGCTTTTAACACCTGCTTTTAGCAGGTGTTAAAAGCCATGGCGCTAAGGGACCATGGAGTTAATTACGCCACCGTAATTTACGGTGGCGTAATTAACGCCTTCCCCACTCCCATTATGCCCTATGGGGCAAAAATGGGAATGGGGAAGGGTAAATGGGGATTGGGGACTTACCGCCCCGCCAAGGTCGGAATGGGGCGGTAAGTCCGCCAACCACCATGGCATAAACGTAGTTTACGCCATGGTGGTAAAGTCACGGCCCAGGCGGTAACTTACCGCCTGGGTCGTAATGAGGCCCATTGTAGGCTATCTTCTCTTGTGTTCCAGGATTTCTCACAGGTGTCATCAGCCATGGTAACTGTGTTACTACTGCCAGCATTAGCTGCAGGAAATTAATAAACTGTGTGAGACATGGCAGTGTGTGGATCAGGGTATGGTCCTGATGCTTACCCCTATGCACAAAACTCAGTGCATTGAGGTTGATGCTATTCTTGCAGCCATTCACATTGTGAGAGTTAGCAGTCATCAAGTATTTGTCAATGCAATGTCATCAGCAATGCACATGTCACTTATGGTGTGGCAGTGCACCATGTACGGACCATGACAATGCTTTAATGGATTTGATGGGTGCCCTAATTGCATTGTGCTGCATTGCACGGCAGGATGCCCTGTGTGGTCACATGGTTACAGTCTGTGTACCCGGGTGGGTCAGTCAGGGATCTAGGCCTGTTCTGTTCATTTCTGTTGTTGCTTCATGGGACTTGTAGATGTTTCACATTGCTTCTACCTACTTACAGTGATTTTGGTAATCAGGTCTGCTTACTACTTACCCATAAGCCATGTGAGCTGATTTTAAGGTGTGCATGACATGTCATTTGCTCATTCATGGAATGAAACAGTTCCTGTTCCAGTATGCCTGTTCTGTTGCCTCGGGGGTGGGGGGATCAGTGCAAATGTGGGCAATCTAATGCCACTATGGTATTGGGGAACGTGCCAGGGTGTAGAAATGCGCCTTTGCTGCATGCACTTGTACCTGGGTGATGGGCATGAAGATGTGAAGATGAGCATGCCTTATGAGCGCATCTAGGACTTGGTCCAGAAACTTGGAGAAAGTGGGCTGTGCATCCCATGCATTGTCCCAACTGTGTGTTGGAATTCACCCGTACCACAGAAGCGTAAGACTGACAGAAGTTTCAGCGGGGGGGCAGTTTTGATTGCAATGACACTATGTAGTTTGGCCTGGATTAGAGTGAGCAGTTCTGTGATGATGGAAGGTCCAATCGATATAGGGTCACTAATTGGCAGTCCATCAGTGTCCATGGAGATGGGTGGGCACGTGATATGGGTGCACACATCTCTTGCTACTTTGTGGTGCCTGTCTCCTTCCCTGCTTTGGTCTTGAATGCTGCTGTAGCCAAATGTAGTCAGAGGTTGCAGAGCTCATAATTGATGTCTGTTTGTGGTTGCATGTTGCTTGGATTTGTATTTGGGAAAGGTGTGGCCCTTTTATGCCCCTCCTGGGTGATTCTTGCACATGTATGCCTTTATTTTTGGCACCTGTATGCATTTACCTCCACTTTATTGGTGGAAGTAACTGTGATGTGTTTTTGTTGGTAGTACTTCTGATTTTTGGTGGTAATTCTGCTGATTTTGGACTTGTTATGTGGCAGGAAATGTTGTATTTTTTGTGGGTAATTCAGCTGACGGAATCAGCCCTGGCACTACTTTGGTATATACTTGGAAGAATGTCTGCCAGAGGTAATTCTGCCAAGGAAATTTCCACCAAATATTCTCTAGGTCCTGATTGGTAGTATTGGTAAAGTTGGTAACTGAAGTACGGCCAATTTTATCACTTACCACCATACCTGTAATGAGGCCCCTAGTCATTTTAGTCTATTTTACATTTTTATGTCTTTCTTAGTTTGGGTAGAAATGGTTGGAGAGTTAGGGGTTCACCCACACTTATAATGTCCACTAGATGTTGTGAGGCCACTGTCTTGTTTGCGCAAATGCATTACTTGTTAAGTGTCGTGGCCTATAGGGTGTTAGTCAACTATATAAATAGTGCATCTGTAGCACTCATTTAAGTCGAGGGACATTACATGCATTCTCAAAGTTACAGATCTTAGGTAGAGACCTTTAGAAAATGATATTATTGCTTACAAATGTGTATAAATGCTAGGTATAGTACTGTACAGAGTGTATTCTAGATATAGACTTGGGGGCATGTCTCAAGGGAAATGGGAAATATGTTTTGGTACAGCACCCTAGGAAATATTAGGAATTCGGAAAATGTGATTAAGAAAAACACTTTGGGCCTCATTACGAGTCCGGCGGTAACCATGCCTGAAATTCCGGCAGGTTACTGCCGGACTCGTATTACCATTCTGCCTCCGTGATACTCGGAATTACCGGAGCATTACGACCCTGGTGAACTGGGAATTCCGGAGGCGGAATTCGGTAAATCCCCATTCCCATTGAGTCCCATAGGACTCAATGGGAATGGGGAAGTGTGATGGTGCCGGTGTTTCCAAGTCTGCCTGCAGGCAGGTGGTGTTAAACCAGCCAGGTCAGACCTGGAGGGAATGACACCTCCGCCTGCAGGACTTGAGATCACCCGGTATGGAAACAATGGTGGCAGCGGGTTTACCGCCACCGTTATTTTCATACTGAGTAGTGTATGTCAGCTAAAGTCTGTAGGGACAGACTTCCAGAGAAATGTTTAGTTTAAATTGACAAAGGATTTATTTTCGAAAGTCTGTACTTTAAGCACAGCAGTTATTAGTTACCATTGGGCCAATTTTTTTTTTTTTTATAGTTTTGTTTTGGACAATCGGGTAAGGTAATGTAGATTTGAGGAATGAAGTACCACTCCAGAAGGTACTACATGCCCACTGCCATTGCACTGTTGATATGGGTCTGTGGTGCATGGCATGCATGCTATTGGTGCATGTGGGGTAAATGAGCCTATGATTTTTATACTTGTGGATGTGTCTGGTTGCTGGATGTTTGGAACCTGCACACGTGCGGTTCATTTGGCAATATCAAGTGTATAGGTCACAGTCAGAGGAGTTTGTTACACCAGTTGTCTGCATGCCTCACTTGTGAATTAGTCCTGAGTGCCAGGCAGGAGTAGCAGTTGTATAGGCTAATCCAGCTGTATCTGTAGGTGTTGATTTATTAGTGGGGTGCTGCAATGTTTCTTTTTTCCTTGAGCAATAGTGGAAGGCTATCCTCCGCTGACACACCTTGCGTCACACTGGGGGCTGCATGACACCACTTGCAAGCATATTAGAGGAGTATGGATGTGAGCTGTCTAGGCCGACATGCCCAGGTCTGTAACTTCCAGACAGGTCCTGCTGGTTGGCAACCTGTGGTTCTCCACTTGTAACCCCACAGCTTGGAAATATTTCTGCACAGCATATCACATGTGCATTGGGACACTTGTACACACCTTGTTGACAAGTTTCTAGATATGTTGACTGGGATGAATGTTGCATCATTGTAATGTGGATTGATTGTGTGATTATTGTAAAGAAGGGAAATATAGTGACTTTATGAATGTTGTCCTGTCCTGCTGTCCATCTATGAATGCTGAAAGAATATTGTGTTTGTGTATGACTGACAGCTTAGGAGACTGTTGATAAATGCTTGAGTGTGAATATACTGAATGTGTCACTTCGGGGTCTGAGCTGACGTGCATGAGGATGGCTGGTGGGTGGTCTCATTGTGTACATAGCATACTAGTAACTGCAACCAATTAACTAGTGTATGTATCTCTCTATATATAAAAGGGAAATGTGTGGATATGGGTATGTGTCCGTTCAAAATGATCAGCATGCTTCACAACATGCTACTCACCTGACATTTGGTATGTGGGTAGGTTACATGGTGTAAACAATGGATAAAGTATAAACTATAAATATACCTTTATCTAGTTTTTCTTTAGAAGGAAAGAACGTGTGAAGCATGGGTACAACTGCTAGTGTATAATGAAACTTACCTGAACTGTCTAACCAAGACACTCACAGCTGGCGTGTGTCTGGATCCAAAGTGCAGAGGGGGATCGGGTCAAGCAGAACTCCACATTAAATTATATAATATTTAAAAGACTTGAAATGAACGGCCATGGACAGGCTGAATCAGATCACAATAGAAAAAACATATTTAAATAAGACACATTTTATTGATAACAAATACATAAAAATATATTAAATCGACAAAGCTATCCCGTAATGCATATGGGGTTTCCATAGTCAAGAGAAAGCACAAATGAGTAAAGTGCTAGTGCATCTCACATGTAAATTCAATATCTGAATAAGACTATCTTTTTGAGAACAACACACTCTGATGTACTGAAAAGCCTAAATAGTGGCTAGTTCCATAAACACACAATTTATTTCAAAAATACATATTCCTCTAAAAAAACAAAAACATTATTTGAATGCAATCCAAAAGGCTTGAATAAAAGACCCTGTAAAATAGAAAGTAAAAATGAAAAAAGAACACAACAATAAGAAAAGATTAAAATCATTCTGAAAAAGCCTGACCATAAACACATTCATAAATGAAGTTCAGTGGAATATATAGTGGAACTGAGAATAATTATCAACCTTGAAATAGGGACTCCTTCATGCAAACAATTTCAATGTTGGGACATGTAGGAAACAGACCTAAATTAATTAGTCAGAGGTGACAAAACATTCTTTTAACTGGGGTGAAAACCACCTAGTTAGAATTGTGGACCAAAATAGTGGTTCCCATAACGTGTGAAGCACGGGTACAACTGCTAGTGTATAATGAAACTTACCTGAACTGTCTAACCAAGACACTCATATCTAGCCTCTGTCTGGATCCACCACATATCCCCTTTGTTTACTGCAAAGTGGCAGAAAGTTAAACTCTACATTTCAGTCTACTATGTTTGTTTGGACCAAATTAATATATAATTTACATAACCAACAGTCTTCATCAGGGCTAAAGAAGATAGAGGAGTCCAACCATTGTAATCCATACAAGCTATCAAAGGGATTCCTTAGAAAAGGCATCAAACTTGATGTTATAAGGGTGTAGTAATGGTGCCTGAAACCCAGGAATGGAGGGGAGTGCAAGGGTAATTGTTAACATGACTTTATTTAACATTTATACAATTCTGTCAGGCCCACTGTCATCTGGTTCTCAAATGCCAGTTCATGCTGCAACTGTCACCCATAAAATACCCCAAACACCAACATTCTACAAGAGCACATGAATTACAGTGCAAATACAATTAAAGAATAAAGTAATGGACAAGTAAATAAATAACATTGACAGGGAAATGTGTACATCAAAATATCTTCAACTTTCTTTTGTGGACTTTGCCTACAGAATTTTGCATGGTTAACCACGTGCAACAACATCATTCACAAGTACATGTGTCACCACATACTCCACGTTATTATCACAATTAATTCAAGGTAGGAACTTTGCTGGCGAGTTAGACACCTGTTGTATTCTATGCAGCATCTGTATTTTACAAATGGTGTACTAGAATGTTACCAAATAGATGAATGCAGAAGAATATTGATTAAATGGACAATTTTGAGGGATTGAGTATGGATCAAGGATTGAAATGTGAGCAGATGATGTGACTGGAGGAGTGCTGGATTGTCAGACCACAACTCCTTTGCTCCTGTGCAGGGGAGCAACAAATCCTTCATCCCTCAGAGGTCTTATATAACGCAGGGATGCTGTAACCACCAAAGGGAAAGATGGTTAGAGAGGCGTTGGTTGGATGGGTAGGAGTTTATGGGTACATCGGAAAGAGGGCTAGAGTAGTGGATAGGTGGAGGGTTTTAAGGAAGATACACTGTGACTCCTGTATGACCACTAACATCCTCTCATGCTTTCACACGAAAACAATGCTCATTACCCCTCTGGGGTTCAGGTTCTTCCCTAATATGCCTCTGGGTTCTGTTTACACTCTGATTACCTTTGCATTACACACATTCCCTCATGTGTGGGCTCTAAATTAGATCACCATACTGGGGACTAATAACAATAACAAATAATAACTGACATAATAATCAGTGTTTATCTCTAATTTTCAGCATCTGTATGGCCTGGTTCTGATTCACTGAAGTGTGTCCCTTTAACAATTACGTCTGAGAACAAATAAAATGAGGTCAGATTTGCCATGTTATCAGCAGTACTCTGCGTGATGGTACAGAGTGCTTGCGTGTCATTCACAATAGTCAGTTTGTCAAACATGGTAGTTACTAGGCAAGTATTCAAAGAAAGAATTCCTCTGCATGGGTATCCTCTGAAGTGAATGCAATGTTTAGAACCAGATCAGATTGGTATCGGTCTCCTAGCAAGAAGCGGCCTTGACCGTGTTACTAATCTTGATGGCACAAGGGCCTGGTTGTGTGCCTCCCACATTCTTGCCTGATGCATACATAAGGCACTATAAAGGGAGGCAGTGTCTTGCTGCTGCTGAGTGCATATCTGATGCTGATCTGGTTATCATGGGGTCTGCTCCTGCTGGGTGTTGTATGAGCTAGTGCATGAGCATGTCTGGTGTTCGGTGGGCTGGGTGCTCTTCTCCTGACAGTACCCCCCTCCGAAGGTCTGTGTGTATGAGAGAAATTGGAATGGAAGGTACACAGGAGTCAAGGAGCATTTATGTAAGTGGCAGGCTCTCAGGAGCGTTCCTCGGGCACAACCCCCACCCAATCCACCAGATACCACAGACAACCATCACAAATAAAAGATTCCAGAAGGGTCCCCCCTGCACCAAACCTTGCAATAATTCTGAGTGGGCCATTAACTATATGGCCGCTACTGCAGGCCAATATATATATATATATATATATATATATATATATATATATATATATATATATATATATATATATATATATATATATATATATATATATATATATATTTCTGTGGAATGACAGCAACATGTGTATGGTTGTATGGTTGGTGTGAGAATGTGTGGGTTTTAGTAGTCTGGTGAAACAAGGTGTGGGTGTGTGAAGAGTGACAAGTGGGGAAGAGGGACAGAAATGGGAAAGGGGTGGGAGAGAGGAAATATGGCACTGCTGTATTGGTGCCTGCGATTATTAAAGAATTACAAGTGAGTAGGGACCACCAATATTGTGCCATCGACTACATTGGAGTATATATGTATGGCTCTCCCTTTATATCGGGAGAAAATGAAGAAACTCCATAAGGAGAGGGTGGCCGAGACAAAAGGAGGCCTGTATTAGCCATGGCAAGAGCAGTGAATACATTTTAGGGAGGTTTTGGGTCACATGTATACATTCTTGGTGGCCAATTATAACAAGAAGATATTGATGAACAGTAAGGGTTTTTTTAGAACTGTGGTGGATGGTGGAAGATTTAGATGATGCACCCCTATGTCCAATAAAGTAGAGATGCCCCCCCATCCATCCCTACTTCCCAGAGGATCCTGGGGTGCCCCATCCATCCGAGCACAGTACCCACAGTGCAACCTCCCCAGTAGGGGGTGTTCCCATTTGTGCAGCAGAAGGGTACACAAATCCTTCGTACATATCACTGCCCTAAACGTCTCTTCCACCTTCAGCACCTGCCCTATCACCTTCAGCACTTGCACAGTCTTAGAATATCCCAAACTCTTTAGCATCTTCAGCTGCTCCAGATCAAGCACACAGGGAACCAGAACGGTGGCCACAGAGGGATTTACAGGTGACTTTAAGGAAGACAGAAGACTGGTTTGGTCTGATGCCGATATTGCCGTGGTTGCAGAAGAGGAAGAGAGGGACATGTAGGAAGAGCAGGGGGGATTAAGTCCGCCTATTATATCGATGCATGTAGAAAGTTTGTGGGGCCCTGAATGTGATTGCGGCATGGGTGCATGGCAGTCACAAAGGGAAATTAGGGGTGAAGATGACGATGGGGAGACCAATGGGGGCACCGTTCCTGTTATTACACAGAAGTCCTGGGAGGTCACAATATGTACCCTGGCCACACATGGACAGGAACAATTTGATTAAGACATTACCGTCACTCACCACAGGTGCGGGTTAATGGATATATGCCTTTGAAAAAGAGACCACTGGAATTACATTAGTTTAGGGCAAAATGAAAAATACGTTTGCCGCAATATTAGGAGACCAGGCAGATGATATTTGGGTCAAGGCAGGGTATCCTAGAGTACAGATAGGGGACAACAGTCATGACATGGCCCATTTCAATAACTGTAGGGGGTGCACTGCAGTATACATACCCTGACATGCCAGATTTCTATTTGATAATGGTGCAAACTATGCGAGATGATGAGGATCCAGTATAGCATATATTGCAAACACAGCAGATGTGGTGGGCAGAAACGGGGGAGCCATGGAACCGGTCCTTAGTGTTTTTTTATGGTGTAGCAAAGCCTGACCAAAAAAGCAAAGAAAACTTGAAATAAGCTGGCAGATATTGAATCAAACGGGTAAGCGGAGACACATTCAATCATTGTGCACTATTGTGAAAGGGTGATGGGAAGGAAAAGGAAGTGGTGAGATGACACAAAAAGCAGAAGTGATACTCTTACAGAATGAGTTAGCAAAGTTGATGGTGCAGAAAGTGGTAGTCACTGTGCCACAAGGAGGGCAGATGGAGCAGCGTTCCATACCGTTAGAGGTTCTAGAAGCCCCCACTTGAAGAGGAGGGTATGACTGGAATTTTGGGTATCAGGGAGATTGCCAAGGAGGGCACCTAGGGGGGTGTCCCAGAGGAAGGGGGGGGTTGCAAGATTCATAGGGGACAGAGGAGGATTTGGAGGAATGGGCCCACGGTTTGGAAATACAGGGCAGTGTTGGACATGCAGAAGGATGGACCATTCTCACAGAAATGTAGGTGCAGACAAGAAGCTGCATATGACCCATGCACACCATACTTCACACCAGGAGGACCAGCTCCCTATCCCCAGCCATATGCCAAGGCATCTGTGAATGTTCCATATGGTATATCACCCACGCCCCCACCTAATGCCCTGCCCCAGTACCCACAGGTGCCCATGCCAGCACCCAACAGCATGCCCATCTATGTCCTACATCAACCACCACTGCAGGTCCCACAGGTGCCAAATAACAATGCTGTACCCACCGTCATGGTCACTTACCACCAAGCAGCCAGTGTGCTGGGGGAACCTGTTTCTATTTCCAGGAAGAAATATCTTCAGAGATTAGGCAGCCCACAGAGAGTGTTAGCATGTCCACTCCTATCAGTCAGTGCCAACCCAGGAGAGGAGCCACTGGTGGGCGCGGAGATAGGAAACAAATCATTTGTTTTTATGGTAGACATCAAAACAAAAAAGTCATGGATCAGGGAGGAGCATTTCCCCTTATCAGATAAAGTACTGGACATGCAAGGTTTCTCTAGGGCAAAATAAATCTATTCCATTTACAGACGAATTACCCATGAAAGTAGGTAACAGAGAAGTATGAGACCCGTTGTTGTTTTCAACTGTGTGTCCTGTGAATTTGTCACAGAGGAAGGTGTAGTGTGTTCGGCACCAGGAATATGTTGTGTGAGGGCCATGTTCATTGTACCTGTACATGCAGACTTGTTCACATACTGCATTACAGTGTTGCCTAATGCAGTACCAGCTCTGGCCAGTAGACCGTGGAGGATACCATTTGATTTGTTCTGAACATAAAGCAGGGACGATCCTTAAGCTAGATCTGGAAGGGATTGTGGTCACAGGAGACAAAATTGATTTCCTAGGGACCGATGCAGAGGGAGTAGAGTGACATACAGTCCCAACCATTGAGGGGGCTGTCAGATGGGCAACTGTTTGAGGATGCTGAAAATGATGGGGAACTAATATTGGCAGTGTGTGTCTCATTTGAAATAATGATCCAATATCGTAATGTCCCATGTCCAATCATGGTAGCTGGAAGTATGCCATCATTTGTCCAGGGTGCCTCAGCCTAAGTACCAGACATTCTAAGAACGAGTAATCCCAATGATGTAGGACTGGTAGAGAGTGTGGCCGCAGTCCATATTACCTTCAAACCAGGAGTAATATTGCCAAGAGTCAAACAGTGCCTGTTGTCTAGAGAGGCAGATGAGGGAGTATATGACACCGTTACAACTCTCTTGGGTATAGTTTTTTTGGGGGTTTTGGTGGGATTAATTAGTAGATCCTCTTTAGAGCCAGTCAGATCATTTAGGATGGCCTGACAATTTTGTTGCCATTCCACTAGTGTTTGATGCATCTTGTCTACCACCACCTTTTTAAGGACTCGGAAGCCTCCTGTAGGTGTCTGCTTCCAACATTTGTGGTTGAATGAGATTTCTTTCCACAGCGCCATGACTTTTGAGGAGGTTAAGTCTAACTCTCTCCTTATTACTTGGACTGGAAGTGACTTTGAGAGCTGAAACACTGATCACCAAAATATGCCTTCCAAAATAGTCCATATTTTTGTTTGTAAAAGAAAAGATGTTTCCGCTTCGTAGCTCAAGATCAGAACCACTTTCATCCTATAGAAAGATGTTTTGTTTCTGGGTGGATTGTTAGATTGTTACTTTCTACATAATCCTGAAGGGTGTTGAGGCAACGCTGTAACCCTATTGAGGTCTGGTCCATGAAGACTATGGCGTCTGCATATAACTGCCTCCCAATCGATGTTCTTGCCACTTTCAGAGGGAACGATCGAATTTGCAGAAATGCTTCCTCTACATCCGAGACAAAGAGTTTTAAAAAGTTCTGGTGCCAGAGGGCAGCCTTGTTTCAGGCCCATATTGATGGGAATTGCGTCCGACTGCAATCCCGTTTAATGTAGCCTTGCTCTGACGACCGTTTGTGTATGGGGCTTTGATGTTTTCCAGGACCAATTGAGGGCAATTCCATCTGGCCAATTTTCTCCACAGTTCGGTCTTCTTACAATGTCAAATGCCTTTGTCAATAAAGGCCACAAATAGTCTCTGTCCCTTTCTTCTTACTGTACTGCTTTTTTAGTAGATTTATCAAAACATTTTTAAGGGGGTCCCTCTCTCCTTCACAAAACCCAATTGCCACTGGTCTCTATGGCCTGTTGATATACTCCATGTCGTTAGAGATTTTAAGAGAGTTGTGGCAAAGACCTTGCCTGCCATGTCCAGTAGGGCGATGGGGTGATAATTATCTGGGTTCGTCCATAGCCCTTTTTTGAAGATTGGCACGAGACTGCCGCCTTCCATGAAGTTGGTACTTTTTCAGATGTTAAAATGTACTTGAAAAGATGATGGAGAAATGTTGCCCATTCTGTTGGATTTTGCTACATTATTTCATCCTAATGATGTTCTCAATTGAGTCTATTTCTATGTCCAGTTCTGTTTTTTTCTTTTGTACTGATTGCTGTCTTTGCAACCGATGTTGTGTTCTTTTCTTCTGTTTGGGCATACAATTCACACTGAACAAATGCAGGTATGGGATTTGCTAGCAGGGCATGTTGTGGAGCTTCCATAATCGTTGACCACATTTCTGTTCTATTTTTTGTTCTTATTTATAACAACATCTGCTCTGCGTCTTGGTTTAGCATAGTTTTTTGTGCAGATAGAGCCAGTTACAGTATTTTTGTTTAAGCTTGTGAATCTCGTTGAGTATCTGTCTACTGCTTTCTTCTTTAACCAATTGTTGTTATTCCTTAATACTTTCGTGTACTCCACTAACTGTGTGTTGTATGTATGTCAGTGTTATTTTGCCGATGTGTTGCCTCCTATTTTACAGCTTGTCTAGTATTTCTCAAATAGGGGAACATAATCTATACTATGTTTCCTCTCTTGGTCTTGTAGATTCAATATTAGATCAATTCAATTAGCATTCAGCACTTGGATTCTATCTGCGCTTATTCCCAGTTTGCTATTTCCCAAGTTTATTGACACCTGTTTTCATATAGGCTTCTTACATTGTTGCTGATGTTATGGCACGTCAATTTTAGTAAATTGTGATTGCTGGCCAATGTTTTCACTTCCAGGGTTTTTATTATCCCTGAAATGTTGGACAAGGTACAAATATAGTCCAAATGTTTCGCTAAGTGAGGTCCCTTCCCGGTTGGTCTCCCTGGGATATTCCCTGGAGTTATTCCATTCAATATTATATATCTCACGATTGGATCATTTCTCTCCACAATAAACCTAGTTTTTGCTTTTCCGTTGTAACTAATAAATCATGTTCAATACTCTAATAGTCAAGGTCTAAACATGTGCAGTTTAAGTCTCCGAAGATTATCACTAGAGGATCTTGCTATTCCTCCAACAAGTTATCCAGTCTTGCCACTATGTCTTCTGGTAGAGTGTGATTCATTGCAATTGTAGGGTTCCAATATATGTTTAACAGGATCAATACCCGTGGATTTCCCACCAGATCTTTTTCATGCTTTAAGACCACAATCTGTATATAAGGTGTTGGATTAACGGTGTGCAGAAGGGTCCACTTCAAGTCATTTTTGATGGCGACCACTAGGCCTGATGTTGGTCTCCCTTTTGGGTCCTTGAAAGCAGGTTTTAGCAAGACCCAATAGCCTTCAAATATGGGGATATCAGTCATCCACGTTTTTTGCAGACAAGATGACTTCAAATCCCTCATTTTGTAAATCAACTTTTTTTAGTAGGTGTGAAAATCTGCTGGTGTTCCAACTGGCCAGTGTCCATAATCCACCAGAGTCTCTCCTTTGGCATTATTGATTTTGAGATTTTTCAGCCAGGAGGTTTATCAGCAAGTTCCACTTGGCCTTGTCTCCTTCTTTCTCTTTATTTGGTTTTACAGATTCAGATGTAATTTTGTCTCTCGTGATTTTTTTCCATATTGCTGTAAGTTTGTTGTTGATTTTATGTCCATCCTGAGTATGGGGACTATCGTGCTTTCACGTATTTTTCCTCTCTTTGTCTTTCACTATCTCATAGCTTTCTTCCCAAAGATCAAAGCCCATTGGACTTAGGTGATGTGCTTCTGCCAGTAACATTTGTTTTACTAGTCTTGAGACAGTGTTCAGGAATACCTTAACTATGTAGTCTTCTTCAGGGAACTCCACTATAGCAAAGTGTTATCAATCTCATTGCCGGTATGTGGTTTAACAATCTCACCACATTTTATCTATTTAAGATCAAGACATCTTTGTAGTGCAGCATCCTTTCCAAGCTGAGACCTTGTTGGTTTTTGGATGAGTGACCTTTTTCCTTTGATTTTGATTGTGCATTGTTTTCGTAGTCATCCGGTTGAATACTTTTACCTGTTACTGGCACCATCAGAGGTGATGGATTCTTCCTGTGTCCTTTCAGGCTCCCATGAGGTCTGTTCTGTTCGTGCCTCTCGGTGGTATGATTCCTTGTTTTTAATGTCCCTATATTTGGGATCAAAATGATTTGCTTTCTGTTTTTGTGCCTTCTGCGTGGCTTCTCTAAGTTGACTTCTTTGCAATCTTGAGATTTTAGACTTGTTGATTTTGAGTTGCGCCCCCATTCTTCCTCCCTTTGTGTTTGTCGGCATTTGCCCCTGTCTCGTCCTACTGGGTAGTCAGCCATTGCTGTATCATCCCTGATGATTTCATGCACCTCCAAGGTCCCCTCATCTTCCGATTCATTGTCTGTAGTTCCCCTTTCGGATGATTCGCAATCTGACGACATCTGTTCTTGATCAGCAATGGAGTAAGTTGAAAGGTCTATTAAGTACAATTCTGAAGAATCCTCTTCAGTTAGTTCAACTATTTCAGGTGTCTTCTTAGCTATTTATTTTCTTTCCCTAATGTATCCAATGGTATGTTTCTTATAATATTGCCTTTTTTCGGCAATGTTACATTTCTGATAAAAGAGCGACTCTTGTTAGATTTTTGTTTTGGTGGAGTCATTTGATTCTTCAGCTTCTTAGCTGCTACAATTTTCATTGGTCCTTTCTTTTGATACTTTTCTTCAGTTTTTTTACCTGTCTTTAGAATCTCCATTTTGTTACTTCTTTACCTCTTTTCATGAAGATTTCACAGATGTTTGAGTCATCTTTGACTTTCCTGATCTCTTTAAATCCTTTTTTAGTTTCAACAATGGTACTTGTTGACTTCTATATATCTCTTGCATTTTGAGCACCGGCCTATTAGTCAATTAGTTAGCTGTGACTGGTTCTGCCGTAGGCAGGCTGTTAAATTGTTTATGTTCCACCTGAGCAGTTGTTTCTTCAAGCGTGAGTATATTTTGTTGGGCTTGTTTTGCATTGCCCACGGTTGAAGAGCACTCCATTTCATTAGCCTTTGTTTGTTTAGAGTTTTTAGAGTTGGCTAATACATCTGTGGGTCTTATCTGTTTTCTGGTGGTTGCTTGTGTCACACACTCTTTGTCCTTTCCACTGTTTGTAAAATGTTCTTCATTTTGTATTTCGTTTGACACGTTTATTTTTGTAACTGTCTGCAGCTTATCCGAGTCGCTGCAGGGTGAGGTGGCCGTGGCCTCCCCTATCACTAAATTCCTTCTGTCCCTTTTTTTCTTTCATGGTCGGCTCCAACATGTTATGCAAGAGTTCTGACACCCTTGCAGTACTATTATCCATGTTGTTTATTGCTGATATGAAGCCTTCTACGCAAATAATTTTTGTTGTGAACCATTGCAAGTAAAGTAGTTTGTTCTTTCAAGGTCCCAGCATGTCTTCGTATAACTTCATGAATGGGGCTAGAATTGCTGACATTTTGGATATCGGAAGAAAATGATTGCCATTCTGGCCACTTAATTGAGACAAGTTCTCAGTGCTTTGTTTCCTTCCCTTATGACTCTCTGTTGTCATTGTTGAGATCTCCTTTGAGGTCCCCGGTTTTCTCGTTTCTGTTCATTTTGGCTCACATTTTTCTGATGTTTGAGTGGCTTGTTCCTTTAACACCACTTTTAGATTGCTTCTTTTCAATGAATTTCGTAATCTGGCAGCATTTGATAACCATAGATTGAGTTCCGCATTCGTTCACTCCATGTTTCTTGAGGCTACGAGTAGAACCTTATCAGATATTTTGTGTTATGCCCTGTTAGACTTTAGTTGCATGATTTGGCTACCAGCCGTGTCTTGCTTGTCTTTGTTTCCTACAGGTTGGAGTCCCTCAAAAATAAATCCTTATATAGTCATAGTTCCTGCCAATCTCTGCGGTTTCCATATGTTATGTTACTGCAAGCGGCAGATGTAGGAGTGCAACTTCTGTTTTGCCAAGGGACCACTACTCTTCCTTTTGTATGGAAGCCACATTCCTTGATTTTGGCCTACTCCACCAAAATCGTTGGTTGGTTTACTTCTTTTGAAAATGTGCCTTTTAGGAGGACTTAATGAAGTGTCTGCTGTCCCTTTTGCTATCCATTCCTTTGTAATTGAGGATGGGGACAAGCATTCTCCCTCTACCTCTTTGGTGCTTTTCCTTTTCATGGGTGATCCCTCTATGGACCAAAATGCAGTTTGTTCTGACTCTTTGGCCACCTCCATAGATCTAATCAATGGGTAATTAGCCATGATCCTCACTTGTGGCGGGGGTGGCTAAAGTCGATCCCCTTAATTGTCGGGGACGGGGTGTTAGTCATGGGCTTCAACCTCATGGACTGTTCCCCTGTTTTGCTCTATGCAACTTTCCCTTTATGGGCTAATTCATTGCAGGTTTCAGTTTCACATGTAATGGGCGACTGCCCTAATTCCATTCCTGTCAGGTGGTCAGACCCATCTGTAGACTCTGCTGTACCTATGGCCCTTTCCACACTGATTTTCCTCCCGATTGGTGCAGAGTCAGATTATCAATGTATTGGTCTGTGCTCGTCCTAATGTTTACTTTAATATTAAATTGGCATGTGCTATTGGTTGCATCAGTTGTCTGGTCGTCTGAACAGGTGAGTGGGGTAGGTGTTTGTCTGGCCCCTGTTTGGGTCGAGCGGCGTCCCAAACACTCCCCTTCAGGAACATTCTCTTCGCTGTGTGTACACGTTTCACCCACTTACGGTCTGTTCCACCATTGAGGGGTTCTTCTTTCCTCAGTCCTCTGTTACCTGACACTGGACACTCAGTAGAAACTCTGCTAAGCTTTACTTGTTGGGCAGTTTTTTGTGTGCTGCAAGCGTAAGCGGAGGCGGAGCGTTCCGCTGTCAGTAGTAGAGAGAGAAAAGATACTGATTCTCTCAATTCATCAGTGATCCGTATCTTTCCCAAGGTTCGTTCATGTTCAACAGCGTTCAAAATGTCAATCCTCAATACAAAAACAGGTTAGAGTCTGCGGCACACCGGACACTCAGCAAACACTCCACTATGCTTCGCTTGCAGGTCAGTTATTGTGTGCTGCAAGCAGAGGCGGAGCATTCCGATGTCAATAACAGAGAGAGAAAATATACTGATCTCTCAATTCCTCAGTGATCCGTAGCTTTCCCAAGCTTTGCTAATTTTCAAAATGTCAATCCTCAATCCAAACAAGAGTCTGAGCACACCGCACACTCAGCAGACACTCCACATATAACTATCTATGGTACACAATTGAAGAGGCAGGTCACAAAAGTAAAATACTTATATCTGAGAAACAAACTAGAGCCAAGGTAGGTATGAATGTGATCAAAAGCATTTTCTGATAAATCGGTTGGTTACACCTTAAAAGGAGTAACTATGGTGTATAAGTAATCAGTAGTACCTGGCATACTCTCTGGTCAGGAGGACAGTTGTATAAAGGATTTTAACTGGTTGGATACATTGGAAGCAAAACTGTGGTGACACCTACCAGGCCTCTTGTTCAATGTGTACTGGTTGAGGCAATTAGAACTGTGCTGGGGTTTATGTCATCGACTGGTATGCGAAAATTATAGCTAGGGAGATTATATGTAAAGGCAGTGAACAATCTGACGTGCCCTCTACTGAACCTGCTGGGAAAGAATATGCAACAAACATAGGTCCACTCATTAATAAACTTCAAACTATTGAATTTGAAGGTGTTTGACGAGATAGGATGGACAACAGACAGGACAGTGTAGACACGTATTAACGAGTTGTCATAAATTAAGAGTGCTGAAGTGATGATTACGTTCGGTGCTAGTTTAAGCTTAAGTGACGGGGACTATCATCCTGAACATATGATATTAAGAGATGGTAAATGTATGCAGATTGGGAGAAGAAAGAAGACGAGGCAGAGTGCTATCATTGTGAAAAAGTCAAGGGAACATTATGAGATGCAAATCGCAGGGCTTGTGCTGCACATTTTAAGGACAAAACTATTTAATTACTAATGGAAATTGGATAAATTATATGTGAGTAAATGATATCTACTTGTTTTTATAGGATGATTATGAATGATATTGACATGGCTTTAAATTATTTGTTTAAAACCAATTAATAATTGATGTTGCTTAATGAAATGTATTAAGATTGCTAACTAGAACTACGATGAATTGATATGGAAAGTTCAATGCTAAGCTAAATACATTAAAATAAAAAAAAATAATAAAGTATGCACATCAGTTATGGAAAAGACAGACTTGTGCCTTTGACAATGCTCATTTGTATAATGTATCTTTTTTAAACTATGACATATCCATCTTAAATCTTAGATTATTAGACTGTGAGCTTTGAAACCAGTATGACAATTCCAAATATAGACATAATGAGGCTATTTCCTGAAATTAATATTCAAAGTAGTGGAGATGTTATTACTAATGGGTTCCCTTTCTATCTACAGAAACCTGCTGTAACATCGAAACAACCACATCATCTTCGTACGTATTCAGTAACTCAAAGTCACTCGTCTGTGAAATGTGCGTGGCCTGGATGGTTCTGGGCATGTTTTTGTTTATTTCCAAGTTACTGTGTACTGCTCATTGTTCCCCATTTAACGAGTTGAGAATCGTCAGTTGGTTATGGACAAGAACATGCTGTTTCACATCCTTTACTGTTATCAGAGGTCAATTGGAAAACATTGACTGGTGTGAACCCTTGCCCTAATAGTGCCTCACCACTAGAGGACCAACAGGATACAAATAAAAATCGTGATGAACAAGCAATATCTTGATCTGTAGTCTTTAAAGAAACTATCATTTTTACTATTTTGGATTCAGTTTCCATGTATACAACAGTGATATGCCCAGGAAAAGCGAGAAAGGACAAAGCAACATCAACAAGAGCCCAGAGCAGCAGAGGTTTAAAAGGAGGAAACCAATGGCTGAGTTATGAATCCGGCACCCTACTGTGAACTGTGGGTATGGGTGGGAAAAGGTCTTGTACCCCCACAGTTTGCCGACCTGCATGATTTTACTGAAATTTTGACAAGCAAATGAGAATATTAACTGGGATTTAGTGCTCTCTCCTGCTGACAGTACCCACCCTCAACCACCATTGCAAGGACTGCCAGCTCAAAGAAGGGTGCAGCGCTGTCTGGATCTGCACCATGGTCCTTACTTTCCCACAATAAAGTCCACACAACGGGGGTTCAACCTACTGCCTCCTAATTGGAAAATATTTATATTTTGTTTCTCTCTCCAGCCGCAGCTTTCGGATGTTCCTTAAAGGAACCTGTGATATGCATACTGAAGAAGTGTTTTGCATGAATGATTAACCAAGGCAAAGTAGGTTATTATAAATTGTGTATGGTTATTAGATCAGCTGCACATGTTTGGTATTACATATTGGGACTTACGGCTCTTTCTCTAATACTAAAAAGAATCACCTCTACAAATAACAAATAATGCAGCACTTATTCTAAGGGTATTCTTGGCATCCTAACCAATATGGTTCAGACACATATAGGATGATGGGGCACAAAACTCCCTGAGCACTAATAAATGTAGCCCAGATTTTTTGCATTGCACCTGTAAGGTTTGTACCAGGTCATAGGAAATGGGATCACATCTCAGCCGGAACGATACTGTCTCACTGGCATAGTATTAAAAAATGACTTCTCTATAAAGCAATGGGCCTTTTTATGAGCTAGACATTAAATCAGACATATATTCGGCCAATTTACCACAAATCCTTTTTTACTCTTAATGCACCTCGGTCCAGTGGCATTACCATGGGTATACGAGTGTTGGAATGCCAGATTAAACTCCTATTTTTGGAGTCAACTGGATTCCATGGGGATTTTTGCTGGATTTACCATGAGCAGTAATACTGTGGCAATATTAACCGAGGGGGCGGACCAACCCAATATTAACCGAGGTGGCACACCGACCCTGTCGGTAATGGCCCACCACCCCAGTAAGGGCGTGAGCAAAGCAAGGGTCCCTTAACGAGGGTGGCGGTGCCGTTATCAATAGGGTCAGTCCGCCACCTTGGTTAATATCACCAATAGCACCAATGTAGTTTCCCTACACGGGTGCTAATGGATGTTTTTTTTTTAAAAATAAATAAAAAAGGAAGAAACGTACATTTATGTTGCAGATCGGCACCAGCAGTGCGGTCAGGGAAGTCCGTTGTGCATGTTGATGACTGACGTCATCAACATGGACAATAGGCTTCTCGAAAAGCAGCACTGCTGGAACCGAGACACACCACATAGGTACGTTTCTTTTTTCTTTTCCTTTTGGACAGAAGGCCACCATTAGCACCCGTGTAGGGAAACTACACAGGTGCTAAACTGTGAAGGGGGAGAGGGGAAGCTAAGCACCTGTCATCAATGAGAATGAGTGGAACGCAGGCTTTCCTTAGTGTCTACAGCCCGTGCTCCGAGCATTCTTACTGGTGGATAGCACGGCCATGGTGCTAATGCTTGGTAATCCACTGATCTTTGGAGGAAAAATTGAGGTTTCACCTCCAGCATTTTTCCCACCAAATGCCCTCCACCTATGCACTTAAAGGTAGATATGCCATTACATGTTATCGAACACCTCACTGCAAAATGTTGTCACTAATGCGACACATTTATTCTATCAGTGTAGTGCCCTTTTATACTCATTAAAATGTAAAACATGAAGCTTGCCACAAGCACAAGTAGAAGCTTCAGATCAGTGCATATCCAAACATCAATGAAAAGTGAAGATCTTGACCGAACAAAAATACAGCAAGGTCAAACATAGGAAAACAGAAATGGGTGAACATGTGAACATGGGGTTAAAAGGCTAATCCAGTCATCAAAAAATAGAAGCAAGAATAATATCTGAATTTGGAAAAATATGCACAATGCCAATAACTTTTGACCAGAGTGCAGATTTACTTTGCTCAGGAAAAACTATTGGAATATTTACTCTTTTCATTTTAGCCATGCCCATAATGCTTTCAGAGTGTTATGTATAGACTTGTTTCAAGTGTGTCTAATGTTACATGTCTGACAACCAATCCTGGTGTGCAATAGCATAGTGTATGTCCCCATTGATCAGCAAGCTTGTTTCTTCATTAGTTAATATGGGATTGTTATGTAAACAGCAAGCGTGCCTCACTGGTGTGTTATAGCCTCTAATGTTAATCGCCAACCATCTACCAGCTGGCTGCTATTGCCTACACTTAACATGGGCTTATATTGAAAACAATACTATTGACCTTTTGGGTGGGATTTATAAGAATTCGAATGATTGCAGCATGTGTTCACAATACTCACGAAAATGTACTTTTGTTAAATATTAACTTTGATGTTAACTTCATACTGTCAAGTTAAATGTGAAAGGTTTCTGTTTTAGGTCTGTAGATATGACTTGCATTCTCAGGCTATATTCAGCACAGTGCTAGGCTTTCGAATAACAGCACGTGTGTCTAATAAAATAACTTACATGATTTGAATCATTTTGGAAAATAGCAATAAAGAGATAGTGACTCTCAAAACCACTGTAGCTGTTAATAAAAAATATACATAATATAGCATTAATGTGGATATTGATCTAGTGGATGTCATCGTGCATGCTTCAGGCCTGTGTCTCTGACAGTGAATGGATTGTAAATAGTAAATGATTGTTAAACTAAACAGCACTTTCAAAGCTAGTTACACATGTGCATTTGCAAACAGCCATAGTGTGTGTGCAACGTATGCTTATTGCAATAGTAAAAACGGGTTTTAGCTTCTCACACTGTGCTGATAAGATTCCCTCACAAATACATAACACTTGATAACGGGCAGTGGAAGGGGCTTTGCTGCCATTATTTCCAGTCAATACTCAGTTAAGGGAATGTCTTTTCCCTTAAAGACGTTAGGTACTTCCTGAGACATGAGCTCCCTACACTTTGACTGCAAAATCCCAACTCTGTATGCAGCATGAGCAGTTTTTCTGCAGTGGATTGATCCCCTGGCGTTCAGGGGTTAAGAGTTTGTCATGGTGACCACCGAGGTACACACATTTCTGTACCACTTCCACATTCTTTCCTGAAGCTTAACATCAAACATCTTATTAATACTCAAACGTCAAACACATATTCTTCCTGTATTCATCTCAAGGCTTCTTCAGCTGTAGAACACTTGAAGGTCAAGTAGGAGACTGTGCATGGTCCATGGAGTGTGTGAAAAAATGACTTAGTTTTCCAGAAAGAGCAATATAGCGATATGCGAACACTACTGAACACAGGCCACCCACTCTAGAGGTGAATCCGATTTGAAAGAAGATGTTGATGCCAAATTTTAAAATTCATTTGGTCAGGGCACATCCCTGGATCACTTCTGACCTTAAACCACTGATAGAGCTCTGTATTGTTTCCAAACATTAAAGCTGCTTTATTTTCCGTATACCCTTTATCAACTACAAGAGTGCATGTGGCTCCTTGGTTTTGGAAATAACGAAATATACTGTTGGCTTATCCACAGTCAGTGTCAAGTCCCTCCGTGGGGACCAAGAATACCAAATACATGGATCCGCCCATGGACACAATATACTTGCTAACAAACAGAAGTATCAAATAACAGTGCTTGACTATGCTAGCCACCTTTCCAAATCCTACTTCAAAGGGTGGCAGGATCAACCAACCCTTCTCCCACTCTTCAATGCACCCTAACAGATCCTACCAATAAACGTTTGCTTTGATTTCTATCAATGAACTATAGCAGTGAATATATAAACCAATACAACTCTGTAATTATCAATAGGACCACAAGTTATAACAGAAACACATTTATGAACAGATTTTGTTAGAAAAACTATGTTAGAACCTTTTCAACATATATACATGCAAACCAGATTCTGGATCTGTTCAGTGTCTGAGAAAACATCCCATCTACCTACGCTATGGAGTGTGCCTACACACTAGACTGGCTAATTTGCATTTGCTACTTTAGGCCCCGCCATATCGAATCATATGGTGGGGCACAATTAATTAAATGTGGGTTTTATATTGCCCTGCATGGAGTACTCTTCACAAATCAGCTTTTGTCTAGTGTGTTAGCCTAGGTGTGGTCTGGTGACCTGGTAAGGTGCAAAAGCCAATCGCTCTATTGACCCTTAGCAAATTTGGAAGTACTGGAGGTGGTGCTGCCCAGCAGGGGTGGACTTGATGGAGACGGTGTTTGGGATGAATGCCAAGACTCTTTTTGTAGAATTCAGCAAATGTGATTGGATGCTGTGTAACCCCCATCCCCACAGATCCCTCCTTCTCTTCTCTTTATAGATCAAACATCAGGACTCTATTCTTACTCCTGGATTCAGATCAACCTCATGCAATGCCATACATTGGCTTGCTCCATTATATCTTTCTTCATGCATGCAAATTGCAGCCTCCCTCCTTGTCTCATGATTGGCAAGTGTGGATGAGTTGTCCAAACTATCTGGCACGTACGACCACTAGACTCTATTTACCAGTACTTTTCATTTCTCTAACACTCTGGTCCTACACATTCGAGATTGTATTCTATTTTGCAATAGGCACACTATTGTGATTGGTAAATTCCAAACAAACAACAACTTAACCTAAGTCCCTCCCCTTCCATCATTGTGGTCAGGTATAACAATCTATCCAACAATCATTCCTCTGTAGCTCATAGTGGCATACTGAACTTTGGCTTCAAGTATCCATTCAGGACGAAGTTCATCTAACAATGGGCACGCGTCAGTTACAGTGGACACATCTATACAATTAAGAACACACACACATCACACTTTTTTCATCTATTATATGCCTATTGACATGATTTGGAGCTTTTTCCATATAGACATTATGCTCTTTGGATACATTGGGCGAGGTCTGCAGGCAGGCAGCACAGTGCGATCCTTGCAAACATCCTCCCCCAAAAAGCTCTGACTCAGGCAGGGTGCCCTGGAGCATTCATGCTCAATGGTCTCAAACTTGAGCTTAACTACCAGGAATGGCTACTGGGCGGCACTGTGGCATTTTTGGTTTATCTATTGACCTTTTCTACCTTATATTTTAGCAGTTCATGCTTTATAAAACCAATGTACATTGAATGTGGTTGTCTTACATGTGTGTGAAAGGAACCTGATGAAGCCATATGTGGTCATTGGGAGCCCCCATTCAGGCTACCAAAAATGATGTGATGGGCGACCCAGCTGCGGATCTTCAAGGCCCTTTGATTCTCAATGCCTCCTAATGCCTGATATTGCCACAACAGTGATCACGGTGTGCATGGTGAGTAGGGAGATGTTCCCGGTGCTATGGCCCCACCAGAAAGTTCACATTTCGAGGTCACACCCGTCACCAGATTCACAGCATAGAGGAATGTGACACAGAGCTGTACTGAATTAGCCTTTAATGCAAATTGTATATTAACATAAATCAACATGTTATGATCTTGCTTAGTTTTTCATCAATTCTGCCAACAGATTTGTGTTATCAATAGTCTCAAAGACTACAGATGACCACACCTGCAGATGAGCCTTTAAATACATACTCTCCTAATTGTGATTTGCTCCTCTGAATTGAAATTTCTAACTGCCAATCTAAAACTTGAGGAGAACCATCTCTGGTTCTGGAAGCACCTCAAGACCTCCTCTTTTCTTCTGCCTGCGCTCTCCATCTCCCATGCTGATCTGTTCTCTCTTGGCACCGTGCACCTGGCCTCCCTCTGTCCGCCGCGTCCAGGTACCGGTTCACCCTGCCACCCTCCTGTAATGCCTCCGGGCCACCGCTTGCCCTGGGGTCTGTATCTGTATCCATACAGCCCCCCTTTATTCGTCCTGCACTTATCAGACCTACCCTGTCGGCTACCTTAAACCTAGCACTTGCAAATTGCTGGCTGCACTACCACAGTTTGTTGCCTTTATTATTTATGTATTTATTATTTATTTTTTCTCTTCTGCTTCGCACTTTCCACTTCTGCCCCCTCCATGCACTTTTCCTCTCCCCTTCTCCCATGCACTTGCGCGTTCTCAATGTCACTGGGCCTAGTAAGATCGCAGTTTTGTTCTCCCCTGATCCCCTTCCTTGCCTTGTTGCACTCTGAAACACTTGTGTACGAGCGCGATAGAAATAAAATATCAATATCAATATCAACTGCCACGGCAGGACTCTGGATCTGAGTGAACCTTTAGCTATTGCAACGTGTCATGCCCCACAGCCCTTGTGCCCTGTTCATGAAGATATGAGCAACCATTCTCTGGTGCGACTGCTGCAACTCTTCTTTGAACCAACATGTGTTGCAGAACAGTCCAGGACAAGGAGTCAATACCAGGCAGAAACAAACCAACTTGGTAATTGTCTTTTTGTTAAAACTTTGGAGGCCAGACAATTCTGAACCATTTAAAATGGATTCCACCGTACTCATGCCAATAAGGAGCAAGAACTTACCATCCATGACCTATGGTGAAGGTAAGGAAGTTTGCAAGTGCCAATCTATTTTTGAAACCACCCAATGTCCACTTGTACCTTTTATAATCTGCCCCACTCTTCCTACACCTCTAAGCATAGCCCGCAAGCGTGTAGACTCTTAATGAGAAACCAATATCACCTTAATATTTAGCTGCTTGTCTTTAAATCCCTTCATGGACTTTCTCACTCTTACCTACTAAACACTATGGGCCTCATTACGACCCTGGCGGTAAGGGGTTAGCGCCATCGTTAGCTGCGCCGACCCCTTACCGCCAATCACGAGTTCCCTTTCCGCCATGGCGGATTTTACACCTGCTTCTAGCGGGTGTAAAAATCCATGGCGGTAAGGGAACTTGGTGTTAATTACGCCACCGTAATTTACGGTGGCGTAATTAACGCCTTCCCCACTCCCATTATGCCCTATGGGGCAAAAATGGGAATGGGGAAGGGTAAATGGGGATTGGGGATTTACCGCCCCGCCAAGGTCGGAATGGGGCGGTAAATCCCCTTACCGCCATGGTGTTAACGTAGTTAGCACCATGGCGGTAAAGTCACGGCCCTGGCGGTAACTTTCCGCCAGGGTCGTAATGAGGCCCTATCTCCTAGTACTCTCTCTCTCTACACTGTGCTGTGCACCACGTATTCTTCTTAACTCCCAAATGACTCTGCATCCCATCTTCCATGTGCTCCTCTTGCTTCTGCTCCTTATGCCTCTGTGCCCTGCTTCATTTGTACGCCTGTCCCCAACATGTTAAGACGCTACAACAATCCACTAATTCAAATCCTCACTTACGCCTCACCATGCTAACCAAAAACTGCTCACTCCGCCTACTCTTACATTACCCCCCCACCCCTTGGACATTCTCTTCTCTACCATAGTGCTCAAGTTGAGCTGTTCTTAACTAGTATTCATTAATGTATCTGCCAGGATCCCGGTTTCTGCAACATTCTCCAGACATCATCCACTCCCAATACTGTTGTTCACTCTTTGCTGCTCTTGTGTGTGTTTCTGGTCAAGCACCCATATCAAGTCAGGTTTTTTTTTAACCATTTTGACAATCAGTTATAGGTAAACAGGTAAAATGTATCAAAATGAACATACATATCAAATAATTTACATATATAAAAACAAAAATCAAAGAACTGTTCACAGATAAAACCCTCACACGTATAATAAGATAAGATACGTATAAAAAGATATTGGGGGTCATTATAAGTTAAGCAGACCTCATAGTTTGCCAGTCCGGTAACAACGGTCCCGGCAGGCTTACCGGTACCATTGTTACTGGACCGGCAACCTTGTAATGAGGCCGATTGTTTGGCCACTACGTGCAATAAAGTGCTGGTGTGTGTGTAAACAAACACATGCTATGTCACCGGGTAAGCCAGCTCAATAATGCTAGTTACACGCAGAGGCGTTTCTGGGGGAGGGGCTGATGGGACTATTGCCCCAGTCTTTTGTTTGTAGACCCAGATAGAAGCTCATGTGCTACATCCAAAAGGCTGAGTCCTGACAGACTCAACATTAACCCGGGTCTTCTCCAGTCCTGCCAACAACCCTGGTTATACGCTTCCTTTGATCAGAATTCTCTGAACAAAAACATGAAACCTACATTAATTGAAGGTCATTGCTAACTAGGCAACTGACAGTATGCAGCAATGGTAATGTCTTTACACGGTAAGGCTTAATACATGCTGTCTCCTCAGCCAAGCTCTGTGAGAGGTATGGCTACCATATGAACCAATGTTTCATCATCTGTTTTATTGCACATTACCATTGCCTTGGAAGTACATCTTACCACAGCTGCTACAAATAACAGTCTCAGATACATTTTCCTCAGGGTCACATATGCTGGACAAATTAACAGAAAATGTGTTTAATTCTCTACAAAATGCTGGCTGTCACGGCATTTATCAGACACTCTGGTATCCCATTTATGCAAGCTCTGGGCCAACGGGAGTATGGCTATCCTATATTTAAAATAGAGAGACCTTGAACATGTAGGCTTCATTTGAACTAGATACCTTTCGTAGCCTACTGCCTGTTTATTTTCCCAGTAAGTGAACAATAATCTTGAACCCTGGATTCTAGACATGGCATTTGCATCGTCTAGTTCCAGGCTCTCCAACCCGTGAGCCTATAATAGCTTGTCTGGTGCTCCCTGGTAGTTCCCTCAGCTGTGCTGCTTCTGCTTGACCCTAAGCCAGGCCAGAGGAAGAGGGGCTGCTTGACTGCTTGACTCCAGATCAGGGTTGAACCATTGCTCCTGCCTCATTGCAAGGCAGAAATACAGAGTATGTCCGAATCTCGAAAGAGAGAAACAAAGGTGGAAGGAAGTAGAGCACATATCAGTGACATGCAATGAAAAGCTCAGAGTGCAGATTCTGCTATTCCGAATCTTGCAGAAAGACTGTTTACTCAGAAATCAAAAGTGTTTCCAGGTGAGGCTATACATGCAATGCTTCCATTTATGTATGCAGACCTCGCACTAGCATTACGAGCTCAACAGCACAATAAAATATCCACAGGTAAAACCTGTGTATGGTTCATAACTCTCACAATTATGGAATCGGGTGGCAATGCAGAATTGGCAGTGCATTCTTTAGGATCTGGAGAAGAAAGTGATTGGTGTAAAAAAAAATAGTAAGTCATTTACTTCTTGTTTTATTTGGTTCACTGTGCTTTGCTAACATTTTGTTGGTACGACCGTCCCCAAGTATATAAGTAAGTGTGAAATCAATCAACTACATTATGTGCCCAAGATCACACATTCATCATGTTTGGAAGGTTCACTAAAAGCTTTCACCTTTAGCGTGGTGCTCTGTCCCAGACTCCCATGCATGTAATGAAAGTATACATTTTTCTGAATCATTTCAGGACGGAATTTACAAAGATATTTTCAACATGAATATTTTGTGTTGGGGGAAAATGCGTCACTGAATGAAGAAATAAATGCTGAGTGAGAGCAAGCATTTGTCTTGCATTGGAAAACATGTACTACTGCATATATGTCAAAATTCTCCATGTTAATTTGAGAGCTGCTTACCCATTCCTACATTTCCGTTTCATACTGCGAATTGTTGCCCAGTACTTATAATGGGAAAAGCAAATTCACAGAATGTAAGAAAGGGACTTAATGAGCATCTCCCAAATGATATGGGCTAGTCACACTGCATTCTGATGTTGTCTACTGATGACGAGCATTGAAAAAGCCAACTGTTTTGGCTTTTGTGTAGACATGGACTCTATATTTTTCAGGCACTCCCATAACACTACTAACGGCCCAAAAGAAGGCAACAGCTGAAAACGATGGTGCTAGTACCTGCACTGTGAATATAATGGCAGTGCCTGACAAATCCCTGTTTAATGCCTAAACAAGAGCCGCAACTTTGGGTTTTCAAATGTTTGGTTGAACAGGAATCAAGTGCAAGGAACAGCTACAAGGACACACATACGGTTACACATCAAGTGGCTGATGGTACACTTGGTTAAGACACTTTTATTGCATCAACATAAACATCAAATTTGGCCTGTTTCTGTAACTGTAATTCTGTGTGTGCTTTGAAAGTCAAATTTGGCCTGTTTCTGTAACTAAAATGATGTGTGTGTTTTGAAAATCAAAGTTGGCCTGTTTCTGTATCTGACATTCTGGGCGTGTTTTGAAAATCAAATTTGGGTTGTTTCTGTAACTGAAATTCTGGGTATGTTTTGAAAATCAAATTTAGCCTGTTTCTGTAACTGCAATTCTGGGTGTGTTTTGAAAATCACATTTGGCCTGTTTCTGTAACTGAAATGATATGTGTGTTTTGAAAATAAAATTTTGCCTATTTCTGTAACTGAAATTCTGTGGGTGTTTTGGAAATCAAATTTTGCCTGTTTCTGTAACTGAAATTCTGTGGGTGTTTGTACCTGCAGCCCAGTGACTGTTCCATATTGCTGTACTTGTTTATTTTCTCGTGCTGCCTTCTCTCTTAACTTGCAAATGGCACTATTGGTTTCTCCTTTTTAGCTATTAACTATCCTTCCCTTCTCACTATGTCTGTCAAGAAGAAATTCAAAAAGGATATCTAGGCTTCCAACCCAGGCCTCCCAATCGCTGATACCTATTCCAGCATATCTGACAGACAAACCCTCACTGATATCCACTTCTTCGCTCCTTCGCCTGATCTATGGACCCCTCACATAATCTCTGTGCTGTGTCCTGTTGCCTCCTCTACCATTAATGATGGCACACGCTGGAAAGTTGTCATGGCTTTCTTTGACTCCTCCAGAGTCATCATTAATGTCTATTTGAATTGCACTGTCATGGTGCAAGGCCCTCAAGCTAATCCCCTCCTCTTTAATAGACGGTTCCTCTGCCTCATCAACTTCCTCCCATCTCCAACTGTTCCCTACCCTCCTCCCTTGTCTACCTTGCCCTCCTCTCCTTCCACCTCTGCCCCATCTCAAGCTCCCGCCACACCTCTGCAGGGTGTATCCCTGATGTGTACCCCTCCCCAGAAGCTTTTTAAGGCTGGTAATCTTCTTCACCTTGTTTCATGGGTATCAGGCAGGTAGTTGGGGCAAGCTGGGTGGAGGCTTGGCAGGCCTGGCATAAGCACACAAATAACCCATAACAAATCCGCCCTTTCATTCCTTCCTAGTGTTTGTAGTAACTTCCTGGTTACCACTTCCTTTCTGTTGCCAACCAGGAAGTGCATGATAACTCATGAGCTCTAGTGTTTGGGTTGGCTGGCTATATAAGCCACACCCACGATTCTTCCAGTGCTTTGTGTTGCTTAATGTGAGCTGTATCAGCAACACACTTGCTGTGCTCTGGATCATCCTGTTTCTGCTTACCTGCTCCGGATCATCCTGCTTTTGCTTACCTGCTCGGGATCATCCTGTTTCTGCTTACCTGAACCAGATCATCCTGCTTCTGCTTACCTGCTCCGGATCATCCTACTTCTGCTTACCCGCTCCGGATAATTCAGCTTCAGTTTACCTGGTGCTTACTCCATGCCACAGCTATCGCCAGTCAAGAGGGGACTTCTACACTGGCAACTGTAAGAACAAAGAAGAACAGTGTTAACACGCGCACATCAGTAACGCTGCGCATACTCACCGAATCTTCCCGCGACGCTGGAATCCAGGTTAGTTGCATGAGCGCACAAACCCCTGTAAGAAAGAAGAGACATTATTCATTGCGCTCGCTCCAATAACGCAGACACTTATTTCACTGCACTCAATCTCTCTACGCGGTGCATACTTACCAAAAGCCTCTGTGAAAACTTACCTAACCACCAAGTCTCCAGTAGCTCTGAAGCCGGACTCGAGGCGCTAATACCACATAATTTCTCCAGCAAGGGAAATGGAGAGACATTACCAGGCGCGCTCGAATTGAAGGCGCTGTGCAAACCTACCAGCAGCTAGCTTCTGCACACAGCACTACTCACCCACGAAAATACGGGCAAAAAAAGACAATATGAACAATTTTGGACACTCAACATTCTCCACGCAACGTTCACTTGTGGGAAGGACTTTCTAGCCAGTGAAGAAACTGACGCCTTGAACTCTCGGCCTCGCTATGAAGGCATAAAACAGCGTTTGGCATCTGAACTCATCCTACAGACATTGGCACCAATCACATGAGTGAATCACGCTCCTGCAAATGCAGGATGGAGTGCACACCCTACTGAAGATCAAGGTAAGCCCATAGTGGGACATCACAGCACACAGTTAAGAGAAGGGAAGGGCCCAGGGGAATAGGGTGAATTCAGGTCTGAGTGTACACCTTGTATTTAACAGGTATTCCTCTGGGTGAAACAGGGGAAGTGAAGACTCAAGGTCAAGGGAGGCTCGTCCATTACTCCAGCAGAGACACAGGTGAGTGTGACACCTTGCCACTCTCATCTCTCACCCTGCTGTCAAACTCTCCTCTGACATCTGCCACCTCCTAGAAGAACTTGACCTTGATGTCCTCAGTCTTACCAAGACTTGGTTCACTGCCAGTTCTGTCATGAGTTTTGACACTCTCCTCCCTGATGGCTACAAGATCCTCTCCACCCCAGATCCAACCTGCCTGAAGCGGGAGTAGCCCTGTTCCTGTCTGAGTGGATTCCTGCCTCTATCATCGCCACTCAGACTTACTCTTCTTTCAAATGCCTTGTCTGCAGGCTCTCCCTCTCTCCTCGCCACTCTCTGACTGTGGCTACTCTTTACCGGCACCCTAGCCAAATTATCTCTTTTCTCTCCAAGTGGGTAGACCTCTCCTCCTCCCTCCTTGCCTCTACCACTCAACTCATCCTCCTAGGTGAACTCAACATCCGTCTTGATTCTCCCAGTTCTTCATCTGCACTCTTTCCTGACCTCTGTGACTCTCTCTTCCTCACTATCTTCCCCTCCGGCATTACTCATTCTGCTGGTCACACACTTGATGTCTTGATCTCCTCTGGCCTCCCCCTCTCTACTCCTCTCACAACTCCTCTCTCCTGCAGTGATCATTGCCTACTCTCTTCTCATCCTTCAATCTCTTCCCCCTAGCTAAGCCTACAGAAAGATTGCCATCCACCTTCTAAAACATCCGGCCCATGAAGCGTGTGTTAATCGTGGCTTTCGCTGCCACCTTCTCCCCCCCTCCTCCACCTCAGACTGACTCACACCCTGACACAGCCCTGACCCAGCTCAATTCCTCTAATTCTACTACTCTTGATGTTCTTGCCCCTGTCATTAGGATCTGTTTGAAGTCCAAAGCCAAGTGTAATTCCTGTTATGACTCTGACCTAGCTACACTTAAACGCAAGTGTAGGGCGGGTGAGAGGAAATGGTGGTCTTCCTGTTCATCTTCTGACAAACCTGCCTGTCGCATGCTCCAAAGGCAATACCGTCTTGCTGTTTGCTCCAAGAAGAGAGGCCACATTCAAGCCTGCATCTCTGTGGCATCCAATAACTCGGACAAACTGCTTAAAATCTGCAAGGAGCTGGTCAACCTTCTGCAGTCTCCACCCCTCCTTTCGCCTCTCAGGCTCTTTGTAACTCCCTTGCTTCTCACTTTAACTGCAAAACTCAGGTCATCCTGTCTCTCCTCTCCTCTGCCCCCGCTCCTCTCCCCACTCCTTCCCAGACTGCTGACCCTTTCTCCAACACCCCCCTTCTTTCTCCTCCTTTCCTTTTTTCACACTTGTTGAGGTTGCTAGACAAGTCTGATCGAAGAAAGACTCATCAAAACAGGTTCATCCCTGTTCCTCTAAAACCATTAAGGATCTGGCTGCTTTCTGTAAACATTCATTTACCTCTGCATCTTTCCCCTCCCCTCTCAAACACTCCCTTGTGCATCCTCTCCTTAAGAAACCCACAGCTGATCCCTCCTTTCCGGAAAATTATCACCCAATTTCCATTACTCCCTTTTTGGGTAAACTCCTGGAAAAGCTGGTCATCTCACAGCTTAATCTTCATTCCAACTCTGTTGGCTCTCTCCATGACCAATCTGGCTTCAGAGCCGCCAAAAGCACAGAAACTGCTCTCATGAACATCCGTGAAGACCTGCTGTCCACCCTTGACTCTAACACTCCCTCTATCCTCATACTACTTGATCTCTCCTCTGCTTTCGACAGGGTCAACCATACCATCTTGCTCAATTGTCTATGTGACAATCTGGTATTACTGATCAGGCTCTGGCCTGGCTGACCTCTTTCCTTTCTGATCACCCTTCCCAGGTACAGCTTGGTTCCTTCCTTTCCTCTGTCTCTCTCTCTCTACCAGTGACGTTCCCCAGGGGTCTAACCTCTCACCCTGGCTTTTCAACCAATAACTGGCTACTCTTGCCTACTGCATTTCCATTTTCTGCTCAAACTTCCAGTGCTATGCTGATGACACGCAACTCATTTTCAGGCTTCCCTCAGACTCATCCTCTCCTTCCCTCATCTCTGACTGCCTAATCACCATAAACAATAGCGATCTTTGTCTAAATGCCAACAAGACTGAGATCCTCCTCATTGGTGTACCTCCACCATCTTTTCCCCTCACTCTATGGCCAGCCTCCCTTGGCCCTCCTCCCACCCGTATATGCAAGGCTAAGAATCTTGGGGTCATCTTTGACTCCACACTTTCCTTCTCCGCACACATCTCTGACGTCTCTAAAAAGTCAAACTTTCTACTGCACATCCTTAGAGGTACTCTGCCTTTCCTCTCCTTCCCCTGGAAACCCACTGTTTCCCAAGCACTGGTTCTCTCGAGGCTTGACTACTGTAACAGCCTCTTTCTAAATCTACCTGCCTCAACTCTCCGCCATTTACAACTAATCCAGATCAGGACTGCAAGACTTATCCTTGGCCTCAAGCCCTGAGATCATATCTCTCCAGCTCTAAAATCCCTTCAGTGGCTCCCAGTGGACCCAAGGATTGCATTTAAAACTGTCTGTATTGTCCACAAGGCTGCAAAATACCTTCAACTAGACATCTGTAAATACCTCCCCTCTGGAGTCCTTCACTCCTCTACTTCTAACTCCCTCAGGGTCAGACGTTTTTTTAAAGAAATGAGCTGGGGCTATATCTGTGTCCACTGCGGGGTCCTCCCTTTGTAATAGCCTCCTGTCGACTATGAAACTTGGGGAGAACCACCTCTGGTTCTGGAAGCACCTTAAGATATTCCTCTTCGCTTCTGCCTTTTCCCCTCTTCTCCCTTGCTGATCGGTTTTCTCCCTAGGCATCATGATCCTGGCCACCCTTTGTCTTTCTGGCTCAGGTACCTGCTCAACCACCTGCACTGACTCCAAGCCATGCCTTGCATTGGGATCTGTATCTGTACCCATACAGTCCCCCATTTTTCTTCTGCACTTATTCAGATATACCCTATCTGACAAATCGCACACTTGTCTCTGCCTGTATTTATTGCATTCATGTATTTATTGCCCTTATTATTTATGCTGTTTCTCTCCGTTGTGCCGCACTCTCCACTTCTCCGCCTCTCTCACACTTTCCTCATTTTTCCCTTTTCCATGCACTTGCACGTTCTTAAAGTCACTGGGCCTAGAAGATCGTTTGATTTTATTTTTCCTTGCCCCTCCACCGCCCATTGCTTGGTCAGGCTGTGAATCACTTGTATATGGGCACAATATGAATAAAATATCATTTCATTCAAAAAACATCCAGAGAATGTGTGTTCCTCCTTGCATCACATTTCTCTCATGTCTGAACTTCTGGGGACAATAATTTTGGCATATAGGCAGCACTTTCAGACTCACTTAATACCCCCTTTCTTAGCCAGTCCATAATCCGCCATGTCAGCTCTACAGTTCCTTGCCACAATAACTTTAGCGCACTGTAAAAGGTTGCAGAACAAAAATATATGCATAACATGCAACTTCCCAAGTACTTACTGTATCCATATCATGTGCAGAGGTAATTGTAAGCTTTGCGGTTTATGTAGTTTCCTCAATTCTATAACTGGTGTACAAATCTCATATTTTTACTTTGTGATATACATGGCGGTACCGAGATTGGGTTTAAGAAGCCTTTTGCTGTAAGAGTGATGGCAGGTGAATTGACTTATTATGCCTATTAGTGTGCATTTATCTGACATAGGATGGGATTACTTCTGTTAGGGAGAATTCTCTGTTTAGGCTGAATTTCCTAACCTAGTGAGTCCCCCAGCAGCTTTGCTGGATTTCTGGAGTTTGTTTTTTTCCATCCTGCCAAGAGTGAGACTCTTTTCTCCCACTCTTGGACATGAATGTGGTTAATAACTTTGAATGTCAATGTGTTCTATGGGCTATGGGGTCTTTTACTCCATAGGGTCTCATATGTTTTGCTATGTGTGTTACAACGCACCCTCCGTGCCGTAACACTGGGGTTTCCTAGAGGACCCCCACCATAGACTCCATACCCTGGGACTGACTACTGTATCCCGGGGCATGTAAAGTCACCATTGGCTTTACTAGACCTAAATTTACTAACAGAACTAGTACAAACCATCCTATTGTGGACGTGCTGGTAGGGGTTATTCGATTACCCCTGGGTTTATTATTCGAGGGGGCACTGTCCCGTCCCCCCTCGTCGAGGTTTGGGTGGTGGCAGTGGAAACTACTTGTTATATTCGACCCCGAATATAACTATGGGATTCTTCCCATTGTTGGAGGTTAATACTTTTTCTCGTTAGTCTCTAACATACCACCGGTTTATTTGTCTTAAATAAATCTATCGGTTGGTATTTTCTGCCAGAACTCGGTTTTTAAAATGGCGTCTGTGTTCGTCTCTGTGACTCCTAAACCAAAGGTTGAGCCCTTTGTTCCACTTTTGGCGGACTTCTGCACAGAGGCCCTCCAAAGTGGTGTGATTCTGTCTGGGTACCACAGGGGATGTGGGAGGGGGTTTAGGCACACTGGACTGAGTTGCCTTGCCAACTCAAGTCGCACTCTGGTGTGATTGGCCCAAGTGGTGAGCCACCCCGCACACCACTTAGCGTGTTTTGATTGACAGCTAGGCTGAATGAATGGGGGTTTTCTGCATAAAAGCAGGGCTTTTGGGACTGGATCTTGAGAAGACGCCACAGGACCTAAGAATCCGACGAGGGTAGAGCTGAGCTGACCTGCAACGACGACACCTCCGGTGGAGCCCTGCTGAACCGACTCACCACTTCCCAACGACAGAGGAGATCTCCCCGCCGGAGAGTATTCTTCCCCTGACTGGTGGGAACAACCAGTCCTCTTTGCTTTTTCTTCGTTCCAGGAGGTAGTGGTCGAATTGCCCGTGCTGAGCACCCCGGCAACCGGATAGCCCCTAACCCCTGTACCGCGACCAAAAGGTGATGCCGTGTAACGGAGCACTCTGCGGCTGTTCTCTTCCCTGGTGGTGCAACGATCTTCAACTTTTCTTCGACAACGAGATCATCTCTTCTCGTGGCAAAGCTCCGACTTGCATCCACCACCAGGAACAACTGCCCCCGCCCGAGCTGTCGCTCCACATACAAGGTACCGTGTCCGCCTGGCTTCCCTTGTGACGGTTAGCGTGAGGTGTCTTAATCCTCGCCTCTCCATTGGGTCTCCTCCATGCTTTCTTAACTTTCTGTTCTGAACTGGTCCAATCTTTCTATAACAATTTGCGACAAAGACTCGAAGTGCATTTCCACTGTGATACTTTTTGGGACATATCACCTTGCCTCTCACCGAGTGGGCCTGGCCTCTGAACTTTGCGATCTACAGTAGACCCTGCCTCACTTGCCTTGCATTTGTTCGTAAAAGTGTTGGTACCGAGTTGATTTCATACCCTGCCTTTTCTCTCCCGTTCTAACGAATATTAGAGTGCCATCTAGGTTAAAGCATTCACCTCTGTCTGCAAATAAGTGGTGCCGTTGAACCTAGACTTGAAGAACTATTGTTAGGGGGATTGATTTACTTATAGTAATTGAAGTTGTTTGCCGTATTAGTGCCAGAGTGTTTTCCATAGATGTGTTATAAAGAAATACCTATATATCTTTACACCCAAGCTCTGTTACGTGTTTGCTTGTTCTACTGTGTAAATTGCCCTATTTTGTATACTCCACATACTGCCCAACTCTTCTTGAGGGAAGTCTGACTGCTCAGCCACAGCTACCAGGTGAATCTGTGTGGTACAGACAGCTACCAAGTGGGTTTACTGCCAACACCGGTAAGCCTAAAACTTTTGCAGTGGTCCCAGAGGGAACCGCACAGGTTTTCCGCTTAACAACTTCAAACACTGATATTGCATTTTACCTGTTGCCCCTCGACATGAGATACTGTACCTAACCTGTGCTTAACGAATGAAGTATCTACTCACATAAAATGGAAGATGTTGGATATTTAAAACTGAAGTTAGAATATTACCAGAACATATGAGACACATTAAAACTACACCCGGTATCTGGGGCTGCAACTGGCATTAGACAGCATGTCCCTGTATGAGACTACACTCAGCACAGTATGGCAGCATCTGGAAATGTAGGGCTCATTTTAGCTGGTGCTGGACTGCTGAATGCTGAGGAATACAGCCATCTCAAAAGCAGGCTTAAGGAAGAGTTCATTGAACGTTTTGCAGATTTTGAGAAGCTGGAGTTCTGTGTGAGGTTTACGTCAAAACCTGTCATGGAAGTCAATGTTGGTGAACATTTAGAACAAATGAGCAAGCTGTTGAACCTTGACTGTCTCCCAATGGAACAAGAGATTCTCAGCCGTCAAGGTAACATTCAATCGAAAACCAGGTAACAAAAACACATTTCTGGAGTTTTCTTGATTCCAAGGAATACAGGAAAATGTACAGAGCAGCACTACAAGTGGCTTCCCTATTTGGTTCTACCCATCTCAGTGAATCTACCTTTTCAAAACTTCGTAAAATCACAATGTCAAACCTGTCTGACGGACCAGCATCAGTGACTCCAAAAATGCTGTTTTAAGATACACACCAGATAGTAGAGCACTGGTGGACAGCATGCACTGTCGTCCTTCAGACTAACAGGGTAATTCATAGAATTTCGCACAAAAGTGGTGTACGCAGCTGGCGCACAGTGTGCGCGTGAGAATGTCTGCGCCAACCTCATGCGCTAAAATTAATTTTCCGCGCACAGCGTATTCATGGAATTTAGCCTTCAAAACCAGTCGTGGCACAGAGTGGCGCAGCGACCCTGCAGCAGCACCAGTTACGCCCCCAAGAACGCCCTCGAGCAAGGAAAAGCCATCAAAATTCCCAATTCAGCGCAAAGGGCTGCTCTAAGCCTGGACCAGTATACAGGGCTGCCAAACAGCAAATGCTGAGCGGGGAACGTGTATTACTGGGGTGCCGAGGAAGTTCCACACGCGATTGCAGCAGGGTACGTGTATTTCTGGGGTGCACGGGAAGTTCCACAAGCGATTTCAGCATGGTACATGTATTTCTGGGGTGCGGGGAAGTTTAACACGCGATTAAAGCAGGGTACGTGTATTACTGGGGTGCGCAGGAAGTTCCACACACAATTTCAGCAGGGTACGTGTATTTCTGGTGTGCGCGGGTAGTTCCACATGCAATTTCAGCAGGGTACGTGTATTACTGGGGTGCGCGTGAAGTTTCATACGCGATGGGCCCTGGGCGAGTGGGGTACGTGTATTTCGGTGGTGCAGGGGAGTCCTGCACGTGAATTGCCAGTGTGGGTCATCCCAGGTGTTCCCTCTTAACCCTCCACGGCCCCTGCAGGCAGCCCACACCACAGGGGACTACCCTGCACCCCTGATCATGTCCCGCAGGCAGCCCATCCTCCATGCGCATGCCCCCCCAGCCAAGCCACATGTCACCTTGCACTAGTGATTACCCTCGCATTACCCCCTTGCACACCCACCCCCTAGCAGTGCAGGGCACCTGCCAGCAGGCCCCCCACTCATGTCCCACTCATGTCCCCTTGCACCACCAACACCCAAGCAGTGCAGGGCACCTGCCAGCAGGCCCCCACTCATGTCCCCCAGCACCCCCACCCCCCCAGCAGTCAGGCGCACCAGCCAGCAGGCCGCCACTCATGTCCCACACATGTCCCCTTGCACCCCCACCCCCCAACTGAGGGGCACCTGCCAGCAGGCCCCCACTCATGTCCCACTCATGTCCCCTTGCACCCCCACCCCCAAGCAGTGCAGGGCACCTGCCAGCAGGCCCCGACTCATGTCCCACTCATGTCCCCTTGCACCCCCACCCTCCAGCAGTGCAGGGCACCTTCCAGCAGGCCCCCACTCATGTCCCCTTGCACCCCACCCCCCAAGCAGTGCAGGGCACCTGCCAGCAGGCCACCACTCATGTCCCCCAGGACCCCCACCACCCAGCAGTGCAGGGCACCTGCCAGCAGGCCCCCACTCATGTCCCCTTGCACCTCCACCCCCCAGCAGTACAGGGCACCTGCTAGCAGGCCCCTACTCGTGTCCCCTTGCACCCCCACCCCCCAAGCAGTGCAGGGCACCTACCAGCAGGCCCCCACTCATGTCCCCCAGCACCCCCACCCCCCAGCAGTGCAGGGCACCTGCCAGCAGGCGCCCACTCATGTCCCCTTGCACCCCCACCCCCCAAGCAGTGCAGGGCACCTGCCAGCAGCCCCCACACATGTCCCCCAGCACCCCCACCCCCAAGCAGTGCAGGGCACCTGCCAGCAGGCCCCCAGCCAACACGTCATCACAATCTAGATTCCTGGCCCTTATGGCCAGCCTCCACAGGCCAAAGACCCACCCAAGTATTGCATCCGACCACATAGAAATGCCAAATACATGAATACAACCCAATGGCAAGTATGTAAATGAACACGTGTCCGTCACACACACACAATGGGTGCAAGTGAATGTCAAAACCCATATCATGACATGCATGAAACCAATGAGATAATACCACAAATGGAAGTATAAAAAAATATATATGAAAGATAACATGAACTTAAATCAAATTAAACACACACCAATAGGAATAACAAAAGAAACGGTCCATGTCCGATAAATAATGAAAATCAAGAAAACATAAGCAAAAGAAATCCAAAAAGAAATGTTGTCCAAAGTCACAGTCCAAAAAATCAAATCCAAGGGAAAATAAAAAGTAAAAGCCATTGCTCCATGGTGAACACAACAAAAATATTAAAAAAGATGAATCCAATGTAGAACTATGTACAATTGAAGAATCCAGGGTCCATGAGCCCAAATTAAGAAATGAAACCTACCAAAAACTACTACCTAATAAAAAAAACTATATACAAAAATGTGGTGCAATGTCCAAGCGGTCCAAAATAAAGAAAAAACAAAAGGAAACCTAATACTAACTAACTATTTACAAGGGCAGCGGGCAAGTCCAACGGCTCACTTGTTGATGTCCCGGGCCAGGGCATCATCGAACTCCTGCTCGATGTCCCGGAGGCGGTCCTCTTCCATGGCCCCGAGGGTTCGCAGGGACGATGACATCTGGATCTCCAGGTCCCTGCGAATGGCCTCGAGGCACTTGGCCCGCCTCCGGGCCCTACGCATGGAGTTCTCCGCCCTGACCATCGTGAGCCGTGCCTCTTCCGCCCGCTGCCTCTCCGCATCTATCTGCTGGCCCAAACGCAGCCACACGGAAGACACTCCCATTCCTGGGTCCTCCTGCCCTATGGCCGATGCCTGCCCCTCCGATGTTGATGGCCCGGAGCCAACATTGCTCCCACCTACAGCCTGCTCCTGCTGCTGCTGCTGCTGTCCATGTGCCCTGTCCGATGGTGCCTGCACATCCTCCATCTGCTGGTCTCCAGTTGTGGTGTCCACCCCTGCTGGACCGCCAACTCCCGACTGTGGCAGGGATGGCATCGCCACCAAGCTGGCTGTGTTGGTCAGGCCAGGTCCACAGGGGGCCCTGGTGGAATATGGGCCGGAAGACAATGTGGAGAATGACCGGCGCATAGCCTCCACAGAGGAAGAGAGGTCCGCCAGAGTGCGCGTCACATGTAGGAACCCACCGACCAGGGCCCCTCCCAGCAGTGCCACGTCATGACGTTGCTCTTTGTGATGGCGTGCGTTGTCCGCCCAGAAACAACGCACGTCATCACGAATGACACGCGTGCGCAACGCAACACCCACCAGGACGGATCCCATATGGTCGCGGGACCCCTCGCCCACAGGTAGTGGAGGGGCAGGTGATATGGCACTCCCTCCTACCTGCAGACAGGCCTGGGGCAGGGCCTCCATGCTGGTGCATGATGGTGCAGTCACAAGGACAAGGACAGTGACATGCACAGGCCCCTCTGCGGTGACCTGTGCTGCCTCCTGACCCTGGCCCTGGACTGCACCACTTACACCAGTGGTACTACCCCCACCAGGCCCCATATGCGGCTCAGTAGCGGGCTCCTCCTCCTCTGTGGAGACCACCAACCTGGATGTCTCCACACCGTCTTCTGCCATTGGAAGCCCCTGTGGGGGCTCACCCGGCCCTTCCGCCACAGCCATTTTGACAGACGCGGCACCAGCCCCCTTGCTCCCCGATGATGGGAATTCCTGGGAGGGTGGCTGGGCCATGCATTGCTGCCTGGTGGAGGCATCCCCGCCGTTTGGCTTCACAGCACCGTCTCCGCCCTCTTCTTCAATTGGCGCTGCGTAGAGGGAGACATAGAACACAAGCATCAGGGTACAGCACAAAATACCCTAGACAGGAAGCAATAACACATGAGTGGCACTGTCAAATGTCACTTCCATCCTGTCCTTCCACAACACATGGGTCAATGCATGCAACACACATGCAGAAACACTCCTGGCGCCTGCTATCAACATCAACACCCATGTACAAGGGCCCCTGTAAACCAAGATGTTGCCTTCAAAGTCACATGCATCCATGGCGTTTCAAAGCCAAACACACACTTCTCTGGCGCACACACACACACACACACACACACACACACACACACGTGCACCATACATGTATATGACATCAGCACCCATTCCTCACTCCCCCTCCATGTCCAGGAACAGAGACTGGCATGCTTTCAGGTGTGCATTCTGCATAGAGGTCCCCATGTTGCATTAAAACACATGCACCTACCATGTGGTTCACACATAACTGGTCCCACATGCATGACCATGATGTCCCTGCACACACACATCCATACATGGCCTATGTCACACATACAGGCAAGTATCAGACTACCAGCACACTGCAACATGCCCTGTCTCACAAAGCAATGCTTGGCCACTTACTGCTCAACTCCAGACGGGTCTGCCTCCGAAGGATCTGGGCGTGGAGTGCTGGGCCTACGCATTCCAGGACCCTCATCTGGATGTTGCGCAGGCTGACCGACCCCCCTCAGCAAGGCGCCGGGCCATGTTGAGGGTCCTGGTACTGAAGTCCTCCCAGCGCTTCTTGACATGATGGAATTCACGGACTGCCACCCCCAGGTGTTGATGGCAGTCACGATGTCCGCCCAGATCCTGGTCCGTCCTTCCTTGTTGGCGCATCTTGTTCTGAAGAGGGCATCATAATGCCCCCGGACATGCTCCACCAGGACACCAACTTCAGTGGCAATGAAGCTGGTGGCCCTCTGCCTCTCTGGCTGGGGGTTGCCAGTGGTGCCAGATGGAGATGTGCCTGACATTGCAACCCCAGAGGCAGGAGTGGGTGGGCAACTGGGTCCTGGGGCCAGGCTGTGGAGCGATGGAATCCCAGTCGGGAGTCTTCTGTTCCATCAGGGGTGGACACAGCAACTGGACTCCTGCAGATGGCTGACGTGCAGGCACCAAATAGCAGGGCACGTGGGCAGCAGGCAGACAGGCAGCAGCAGATGGCTGGTGGGAGCGTGCTCGGGGCTCTTGGGGGCAGGAAAATGGCCTTCTGGGCAGGAGCGTGGTCTTCCGTGTGTGAACGCGTGGCCAGCTTCATACGGAGTGATTTGGCACGTGAAAATCTTGCACGTCAGCACATAATTCAAGGAAAGGCCCTTAGCGCGTAAGCGCATCCACGCACGTATGCGATTTCATTGGACCAAAGGCCCTTAGCGTGTAAGCGCGTCTGACGTGACGTGCGCGGGTGTTTCCCTCATAGCACGTGATGACAGAGCACACGTGGAAAAGCTGCACTTCCGAGTGTCAGCACGTGTAATTGGAGGAAAGGGCGCGTACACACGTAAGTGACGTGTACGTGTGGGCCGGTTTAAAAGGTACGTGTAGGATGCCATTTCCTTGTACGTGCTTTTTGTGGAGAGCGAGTGGGTGGATTCTGTACTTCTTGTCGGTTCATACGCGATTACTTCTCAGCGTTTCAAGTTCGTACTCCCTGTTACCTTTGACAGCTTTCATTTTTCTACTTTTTTTGGGCCTGTTTCCTCAAACAGTGTTCACTTCTCCTTTTGTCCTGTCTCCTCAGACAGCGTACAATTCTTCTTTTGGCGGGGTATTGTTCACGTTTTTTTTCAGGCAGACGGTGAGTTCCGCACGCACTTAGCAACTGTGCTTTCCCCGTGTGTCGCATACCCCTTCAGAGGTCATTGTAGGCTGCGTGTATCACGCGTACGCTTATTTTTGTGTTTCTGGGTGCCACAGCGTAGTGCGGGTTCATTTTTCCACGCACGTGGTCTATGAGGTGTTGCATGCACGTTTATTTTTGTTTTTGGGCTGCCTGTGCGTTGCGCGACCTGTCATCTTCCCCCAGGGGTCACAGACAGCCTTGTTAGAGCATTAGGGTACGAATTCCATCTAGTACCCTACCCCTTTGACCCCCAATTGCCCAGGACAATAGTTTACTGCTCCTCCCATAGGCACAACAACATCAGTGCCATGGTTGGGAGGCGACCAAGAGGTAAGGGGGGCAAAGGTGGCCGACCTTCAAAAGGTGGACGGGGTGGGCATGGTAGGGGATGTGGCCAGGATTTGCAGGGTGCCCGTAGACGCCCATGTGTGGAGGACCAATCAGGGACACCCATGCCCCCCCATGGTTGAGGGAAACATGGCTGAGACTATCCCAGCTCAGCCCCTGTTGGACCAGCCCATTGTGGCACCTGACCTGGCACAGGTTGACTCCCTGGCTGACTTCCAGGTCAGCAAGTCTAGGCCACGTGTGGCAGTGCAAGTTGTCACCAAGGCACGTGGATCTGTGGCAGCTACGTCATCTGCTGCCCCAAGTATGCAGGGTGGTGAGGCTGCAGGGGCAGCTGCAGCTCCATCCGCCCCAGCTCTGACTCTCCCAGCCAGGGCAGTGTCGGTCCTGGTCCATTAGACTAATGTTCCCCCTGCCAACATCACACTTCAGACAATGCCTGCACCAAGTCCTATGGTCAATGTGCATTTGCACACTCCAACAACCCAGTCCACCAGTGAATTTCTGCCCCTACTGACCAGAGCGGCATTAGCCACTCTGGCTCCGCTCCACCTTCTAAAAAGAGGAAGAAGGGTGCTCTGGCACAACAGGCTGAGACCCCAGGCATGGCTACACACTCTGGCATGTTAAGGAAGCCTTGCTTTAATGACACAGAGCTTAATGCACTTGTGAGCTATGTGTTGCAACATAGCCACGAAATGGTGGCGACTGCAGGGTCCAAGACCACAACTGGTCAACGTAAGGCACACTGGCAGACCATCGCCAACGACATAAGTGCCCTTGGATTTGTGAGGCACTCAGCTGATGATTGCTACAAGCGGTGGAACGACCTAAACCGCAGAGCAAAGGGCAAGCTGGCCTCAAGTCATGCCACTACTCTGGTGACTGGCGGTAGGTCTCCACAAGAGGACAACAAACTCACTGAACATGAGTCTTTTGCTGGGACCTTCCTCACAGAGGAACAGATCCGAGGTGTGGGAGAACTACCCGCTTATGACACATTGTCCGGTGAGTGCCCATGCATGTGTGTGTAATGCATGTGTATGTTTGGGTGACGGGTTCTGATTGAGTGACAGGTGAGGGTGTGTGTGACTGAGTAGTATGGGTCACCCATGTGTTTCATCCAAAACATTCTGCCCCCCTGAATTTGGGTGTGACACTATCCCTTCTGCCCACAATAGTAATTTAGCGCAACATTACAGCAGTTGCCCTTGAGGTGGCATCATGCAAGAACATTGTTTGTATTTTTCAGTGTTCTTTCGGACTGATTGTTTCAATTCTCCCACTTTTGCAACACATTCCTCAGCCCTATTGTGACATATGTGACATGCTTCTGTCAGTGAAGAACCCCACATAGGCCCACATGTGTCACCTTGGTAGTTGAAAGATTTGACCACTCAGGCTGAATGAGTATTGTCCTGATCACATGATGTTTTTGGGCCTGTTTGAATGTGGAACATGCTAGTTGTTTCCTGTCATGTTGAAGTGCACAAGCATTGATGTGTACATGGCCCTGCAATCACTGTATTTTTGTACACTGGATGTGTTGCAGTGTGTGGAACATGGTGTATCTTTTCACACTATGTGGCATTTTTCATCTCTTCATGTCCATCTCACATGGATGGGTGACAGTACTCATTCACTGACATATGGATGTACTTGTGGAATGTACCATGGCTATGGTACATGCCATCTGTGTTATGGCATGTGTCATTTATGTGTATAGGACATGCCACTCACAGGCCAATGTGTGATAGCAGTGCTACTCAGCATGCAGCAAATGTGTTGCTCTTCCATCTTGGTGTCATCAGTGTCAGACATTTGCCTCCCCTTCCAACTCTGACAGTGCATGCATGGGAGGGTTATAGTCATGTGGGACAAGTGTAAATCATGTACTGGTTCTGTAGCTTGTCGGGCCTATTTGTGTGCTATGGTGCTAATGCCTGTTTCCATTTTTTGTCTTTCATGTTTTTGCAGGGGATGACGCACTTGATGCTGGTGAGGTTGAGGAGATGGTGCAGACCCAGGAGGAACCTGAGGCACAACCGGCCACCAGTGGGGGACATGGTGTGGTGGTGGGTGAGAACCCACTCTTGCTGCAGACGATACTGTCAAAGGGGGTCTCTGGGTGCACCGCCCCAGACCTCTATTCAGGTGTTGATTTGGATGATGAGACCTATGTGGCATTGCAGGTAAGTGTTTCTGGAAGGGGTTCTGTTCTGTCCAACCGACCTGCACCAGGGGTAGAACGCTCTATGGGGATGTCAGTGTTGTTTAGTCAGCCTTTGGCAGTTACGGGTGCATGGTCACACTCCACAACATCTGATCCTGGTCCTGGGCCAGCAGATCAGAGGGGGAATGCAGTCTTGCAGCCTCAGGCAGTGCCGGCACAGCAAGGCGCAGATTGCCTTGCCCCAAACAGGTGTGGTGCCCGCCGACGCGGTGGCCATACGCCACCAGGCAATACCACATGGGAACAATCCATTTACGGTATGGCAACCCAACAGGCAGCATCAGTTGAGATGAATGTCTTAAGCAATGGAGAGGGTGGCCACTTCCATTGTCCCCCGTGAAAGGCAGATGGAGCTACTACAGCAGGCAACAGACTCCATTTGCCAATCACACAGGTAGGACATGTTGGCGTCCAACAGGGACAGACGGGCGGCACTGGAGATCTACGCCAATCGATTTCAATAGAGTCCTACGGTCACAGGGAAGCCCTGAGGGTAGAACTCCATCACCTCAGGGAGACTTTTGTTGACCTTGAGACTTCCACTAACTTGAGGACAGAACAGCAGCCGGAGCAGCTCATACGTTCGCTCTCAGCTGAGATGTTGGCAACTCGGGAGGAGATCCAGGCATCACGTCAGGTGCTGCATGGGGATCTCTGCACTATAATCCTCCAGAACAAGACCTTCCACACCCGCATGCTTGCTGCCATGGATGACCATACCAGGGCTTTGCGTGGGCTGCCTCCCATAGCACCACCACCTCCTGTGGCAGCAGCAGAGGGTGTTCAGAGCGACAGCAGCAGTTCTCCCACATTGGCATAGCCGTGCAGGCCATGAGCCCATGGAGGTGTTTTTTTCCCAACATCCACACAGGCGGCTGTTGGTGCGCACCCTGTCCTCGGACCTCCTGGGTGCCCCCCCCTCCAGCCCCCACATGGCCATTTTTTATTTTTTATTTTTGCTTTTTTGATTTTTGATTTTTGATTATTTTTTTTACAATGTTTTGCCTTGTGTGGCTGCCGTGGGCATCCACTGTATTCTGGCTGGGCACATGCAGGCTTGTCCTGAGTTTGGGTTCGATGCTTGGGTTTGGGAGACACACACCCCTACTGCTTCCCATTTCCATGGGCTTGCAAAGGGTGTGACCAAGCGACAGTGATGTACACAGTGATGTTGGGCTCCCATGAGCTGTGTGGGTGTCTGTAGTCAATACTGTGTAGACATTCCTTGTGTGTTTTGTTGTTGTATTGTACACTGCATGTTGGAATTATGTATACCTCTGCTTCCATGTCTCCCTCTGAATTTGCAGGTTCATTCCTCATGTCTTCACAAGGCTGTCTACTTTGGAGATGGAGTTAATGTTGTATGCAGTACACAGACAAGTTTTTAAGCCTGCAAGACTACAATCTGGAAGGGGGCGATGTGGTGGCATATTCAGGTTGTAAGACTACGACTACTTTAACTAAGTACTGTCATGTTTTAGTTATGTTTTAGTTATGTTTGAGCTTGTGTAGCTGCATTGTATTGTTGGTAAGTATTTGGTCATGTGTGTTGTTAGTTCAACATTAATGGGAGCATATTGTTTGTGGCCAGTTTCCATTAGGGACACTGTACTTTGTGACACTTGTGTCAGGTTTTCGGGATTGCTTTGTTTGCTCTCACATAGCATGACATGCCATGGTGTGTTGGGTGGTGGTGCTGGGGAGGGGTTGGGTGACATTGCACTGTTCTCATGTTGTATTTTGCATGGGGGTAATGCATTTAGCAGCATATGTGTCTTTTGATGACACAGCATTGGTGGTCTTTCTGTAGGTAGGTATGCACACATTGTGACACTTCCAGGTGACCAATCTCAGGCTGGTATGGTTGTGACAGTTCACTGTCCCTTGTGTCATCATCAATTGTCAGCTGGCATGCGGCAGGGCTGTGTGCACTCCACAGGGTTGTGATTCTAAGTGAAGTAATTAGCCACCAGCTGCGTTTGGGCTGCCTCACCCCATGCCCTTTCCCCTCCCATGCGCAGTGGGCGTGCATGTGGTTGGGGATGTGGCGGCACCACCATGTCCACCGGCATGCCACAGCGTATTGCAACGTTGTGCAGGATGCATGCTGCCACTATGATCCTGCACACTACTGGGGGAGCGTATAACAGCTGCCCGCCAGAACGGTCAAGGGAGCGAAAGCGTGACTTGAGCACTCCGAATGTGCGCTCCACTATGCCCCGGGTTGCAATATGGGCTGTGTTGTATCTTACCTTGGGTGGCGTGGTGGGGTTCCGATTTGGCGTCATCATGTGGGTTCTCAGAGGGTAGGCACTGTCCCTTAGGGAGGTGGTGATGGGTATGATTAGTAGGGTTGTGACATTACTCAGTATCTGGCATGCATGCATGTGCTGTGGCATTTATACTCACCGAGCAACCATGTATCGCCATGCCGCCCAGCTTCTATGTCCCAGTTTAGGGTTGACATTCTGTAAATGAATCTGTCGTGGGTGGACCCTGGATAGCTGGCATATACTGAGGTGATGATTCCCTTGGCATCACATACTACCTGGACGTTGATGGAATGCCAGTGCTTGCGGTTTCTATAGATGTGCTCTGATGCCCTGGGGGGACGTAGAGCCACATGGGTGCAATCAATGGCACCTAGGACTATGGGGAATTGTGCCATCCCGTAGAAATCCTGGACGTCAGCCTGCCTTTCTGCAGGTGTTCTTGGCAGGTATATGTGCCTGCGGTTTGATGGGTATGCAGTCATGATGGCCAAGACTTGGTGTAGGCAGCGTGACTGCGTGGCCTGTGACACCCGCCCCCACTATGGCACTTGTCTGCTGAAATGATCCGGTGGCTAAAAAGTGCAGTACATTGAGGACTTCTCCAGGGGGCTGAGTGCTTGGGAGCAGAGGGTGGGTGATGTGAGGTCATCCTCCCACTCACTGACCAGGTCGAGTATTATGTGAGGTGGAAACCTGTACCTCCCATACACCTGGTCATCAGGCATGCCAAAAAGGTTGGTTCTGGGTGTGAAAATTCTTGGCTTGACTATCCTCTCCTCCTCCTGTGGTATCACACGACCACTGCTGCTAGGAACGGTATGTTCATCCTGGTGTATGAGCTTGCTTGTTGTCTGTGCCCACTTTTATGCTGTGTGGGTCCACGTACGCCTGCTTCCTGCTGGCGTACGTGTTTCTGGATTAGCGTGTCTTTTTTGGTGCGTGCGTGTGGGCGTTCTGCGCATTTGCCTCCTGTACTTCCCCGCCCACCCCGGTAATACACGTACCGCGCTCACCCAGGCCCAATTGCGTGTAAAACTTACCGCGAGCCCCTGAGGTACACGTACCCCACTCGCCCAGGCACAAACGCGTGTAAAACTTCCCGGGAGCCCCTGAAGTACAGGTACCCCGCTCACCCAGGCACAATCGTGTGTAAAATTCCTGCGAGCCCTTGAAGTACACGTACCCTGCTCGCCCAGGCACAATCGCGTGTAAAACTTCCCGCGAGCCCCTGAAGTACATGTACCCCGCTCGCCCAGGCACAATCGCGTGTAAAACTTCCAACGCACCCGGGCAATACATGCTATTTTTGACGCAGCGGGTGTCCGTGTTTGTTGCATACCACTTTGCATGTCATTTGTCCTAGAGGGCCACAGTATGGGACATTCATCAGAGCTGTATATACAGACTTTTTGTTAGCGCAGGGACGCTACCGCCTGCCTTCGTGTGGCGGACATGTGTTGATGTACATAGTTGACTTTTGGTTTGTGTCATGAGATCGCCATTTCACTGCTGGGGGTTGGGGGTGCAAGGGGACATGAGTGGGGGCCTGTTGGCAGGCGCCCTGCCCTGCTGGGGGGTGGGAGTGCAATGGGACATGAGTGGGGGCCTGCTGGCAGGTGCCCTGCACTGCTGGGGGGTGGGGGTACAAGGGGACATGAGTGGGGGCCTGCTGGCAGGTGCCCTGCACTGTGGGAGGGGTGGGGGTGCAAGGGGACATGGTTGTGACCTGAGTGGGGGCCTGCTGGAGGGTGCCCTGCACTGCTGGGGGGTGGAGGTGCAAGGGGACATGTGTGGGACATGAGTGGAGGCCTGTTGGCAGGTGCCCCTCAGTGCTGGGGGGTGGGTGTGCAAGAGGACATGAGTGGGTGCCTGCTGGCAGGTGCACTGCTGGGGGTGGGGGTGCAAGGGGACATGAGTGGGGGCCTGTTGGCAGGTGCCCCTCAGTGCTGGGGGGTGGGTGTGCAACGGGACATGAGTGGGACATGAGTGGGGGCCTGCTGGCAGGTGCCCTGCACTGCTGGGGGGTGGGGGTACAAGGGGACATGAGTGGTGGCCTGTTGGCAGGTGCCCTGCACTGCCGGGGGGTGGGGGTGCAAGGGGACATGAGTGGGGGCCTGCTGGCAGGTACCCTGCATTGCTGGGGGGTGGTGGTGCAAGGGGACATGAGTGGGGGCCTGCTGGCAGGTGCCCCTCAGTGCTGGGGGGTGGGGGTGCAAGGGGACATGAGTGGGACATGAGTGGGGGCCTGCTGGCAGGTGCCCTGCACTGCTGGGGGGTGGGGGTGCAAGGGGACATGAGTGGGACATGGGTGGGGGCCTGTTGCAGGTGCCCTGCACTGCTGGGGGGTGGGGGTGCAAGGGGGCATGAGTGGGGGACTGTTGGCAGGTGTCCTGCACTGCTGGGGGGTGGGGGTACAAGTAGACATGAGTGGGGGCCTGCTGGCAGGTGCCCTGCACTGCTGGGGGTGGGGGTGCAAGGGGACATAAGTGGGGGCCTGTTGGCAGGTGCCCTTCAGTGCTGGGGGGTGGGGGTGCAAGGGGACATGAGTGGGGGCCTGTTGGCAGGTGCCCATCAGTGCTGGGGGGTGGGAGTGCAAGAGGAAATGAGTGGGGGCCTGTTGGCAGGTGCCCCTTGTTAGGGAGAATTCTCTGTTTAGGCTGAATTTCCTAACCTAGTGAGACCCCCAGCAGCTTTGCTGGATTTCTGGAGTTTGTTTTTCTCCATCCTGCCAACAGTGAGACTCTTTTCTCCCACTCTTGGACATGAATGTGGTTAATTCCTGTGAATGTCAATGTTTTCTATGAGCTATGGGGTCCTTTACTCCATAGGGTCTCATATGTTTTGCTATGTGTGTTACAATGCACCCTCCGTGCCGTAACACCGGGGCGTCCTAGAGGACCCCCACCATAGACTCCATACCCTGGGACTGACTACTGTCTCCCAGGGCATGTAAAGTCACCATTGGCTTTACTAGACCTAAATTTACTAACAGAACTAGTACAAACCATCCTATTGTGGACGTACTGGTAGGGGTAATTCGATTACCACTGGGTCTGTTATTCGAGGGGGCACTGTCCCGTCCCCCCTCGTCGAGTTTTGGCTGGTGGCAGTGGAAACTACTTGTTATATTTGACCCCGAATATAACTCTATGGGATTCTTCCCATTGTTAGAGGTTAAAACTTTTTCTCGTTAGTCTCTAACATACCACCGGTTTATTTGTCTTAAATAAATCTATCGGTTGGTATTTTCTGCCAGAACTTGGTTTTTAAAATTGCATCTGTGTTCGTCTCTGTGACTCCTAAACCAAAGGTTGAGCCCTTTGTTCCACCTTTGGCGGGCTTCTGCACAGAGGCCCTCCAAAGTGGTGCCATTCTGTCTGGGTACCACAGGGGATGTGGGAGGGGGTTTAGGCACCATGGACTGAGTTGCCTTGCCAACTCAAGTCACACTCTGGTGTGATTGGCCCAAGTGGTGAGCCACCCCGCTCACCACTTAGCGTGTTTTGATTGACAGCTAGACTGAATGAATGGGGGTTTTCTGCATAAAAGCAGGGCTTTTGGGACTGGATCTTCAGAAGTCCCCACAGGACCTAAGAATCCGACGAGGGTAAAGCTGAGCCGACCTGCAATGACGACACCTCCGGTGGAGCCCTGCTGAACCGACTCACCACTTCCCAATGACAGAGGAGATCTCCCGGCTGGAGAGTCTTCTTCCCCTGACTGATGGGAACAACCAGTCCCCTTTGCTTTTTCTTCATTCCAGGACGTAGTGGTCGAATTGCCCGTGCTGAGCACCCCGGCAACCGGATAGCCCCTAACCCCTGTACCGCGACCAAAAGGTGGTGCCGTGTAACGGAGCACTCTGCGGCTGTTCTCTCCCCTGGTGGTGCAACGATCTTCAACTTTTCTTCGACAACGGGATCATCTCTTCTCTTGGCAAAGCCCCGACGGTACCGTGTCCGCCTGGCTTCCCTCGTGACGGTTAGCGTGAGGTGTCTTAATCCTCGCCTCTCCATTGGGTCGCCTCCAAGCTTTCTTAACTTTCTGTTCTGAACTGGTCCAATCTTTCTATAACAATTTGCGACAAAGACTCGAAGTGCATTTCCACTGTGATACTTTTGGGACATATCGCCTTGCCTCTCTCAGAGTGGGCCTGGCCTCTGAACTTTGCGATCTACAGTAGACCCTTGTACCGAGTGATTTCATACCCTGCCTTTTCTCTCCCGTTCTAACGAATATTAGAGTGCCATCTAGGTTAAAGCATTCACCTCTGTCTGCAAATAAGTGGTGTCGTTGAACCTAGACTTGTTGAAATATTGTTAGAGGATTGATACTTTTAGTGATTGTAATTGAAGTTGTTTGCCGTATTAGTGTCAGTGTGTTTTTCATAGATGTGTTCTTATAAATAAATAACTATATATCTTTACACCCAAGCTCTGCTCCGTGTCTGCTTGTTCTACTGTGTAAATTGCCCTATTTTGTATACGCCACATATTGCCTAACTCGTCTTGAGGGAAGTATGACTGTTCAGCCACAGCTACCAAGTGAATCTGTGTGGTACAGACTGCTACCAAATGGGTTTACTGCCAAACACCTGTAGGCCTAAATCTTTTGCTTAGCACTAAAAAGCAACTTTCAAAAACATGTCTACTATGGAAATGTACAGTCAAGAGTCCTTGTCAGGTGAAAATACTGAGAGTTTGAGATCTCTCTGTAGACAAGAGAATCTTTCTGTAAGAGGCAAGCAAGTAGAACTGATAGCGAGACTGCTGGAAAACCAAAGTCTGGGTACTGGTTCAGAGGAACCAACTTCTCCAGCAAATGTAGAAAACAGTGATGGTATTGATCTGAATCAAAGTCTTGATAATGAGTCAGAAGAGGAAAGTGAACGTAATGAAGTTAGCAACTCTGAGCCTCTGTCTGCCTTATCTACTGTACCTACGGGGCACATACCAGGTCCCACATGTAACCCTTCTTATTTTGAACTTGAAAAAATGAAGCTCGAGTTAGAATACAAGCATTTTTTTAGCCCAATCTGAAAGAAACCAAGAGCTAGAGTTCAGACGGATGAATGCCCAGGTTGAGCAGAAGCAAGCTGAATTAAGGCTCAGAGAAATAGAACTTAATCATGAGTTAGAGATGAAAAAGTTATCTGTGGAAAATGCTTCTCTCTCCTCTGGTTCCTCTAGAAGTTCCTGTCCCAAAAGACCCCGGATGCCTAAGGAATTAGTGGGTATGTATGAACCGAGATTGGATGTGTTGGATTGGTTAAAACTGTTTGAATATAATCATGGGCTCCAGGACATCACAGGGAATGAGTTACTTTCCTGGTTGTTCTCTAGGCTTCCCCCTGTTGCGACTGATGTGGTAATGGAGTTGGAGGAGGTGGATAAGAAGGATTATGAAAGTGTGAAACTAGCTTTGATAGCTAGGTTCGGGAAGACCCCTTCCCAGTATCTTAAGAGGTTTAGAACCCTCAAAAAGCACAATGGTACCCCTTGAGCTACCTGGGTGAGTGAAGGGTTGAAAAACTTAGAGGGATGGATTAAGGGTTACAAGGTGAACACTTATGAGGGTATGAAGAATCTTTTTATGTTGGAGTCTATTTATGATGCCTGTTCTCCTGAACTCAGACAGCACTTGGCTGATTCGAAGGAATTGGATTCCAGGAAGCTAGCTAAGGCTGCTGACTTGTGGGTTGCCAACAGGGCTACTCATAAGAACTCTGGGGCAACTCAGAAAAAGGATGAGGGAAAACAGCCTAAAAAAGACTCAAAAGAGAATTCTAATAATTCAAATTCCAAAGAGGGCCCCAAACAAAACCATAAGGGTAAGCCACAAGGAAAACAGCAGCAGAATAGTGTACCTTCTGGTGCCAAACCGTAGGGAAGCCAGAACAAGCCACCATTCCAGAAAGCATTCAGTAAATGCTTTGTTTGTGGCTCTACTGACCATGTGAAAGGAGATCACAGATGCAAGGCTAAACCTTCAGGGGTCCAGCTTGTCTCCTTAGCCTTCGCTCCAGAGGAGGAAGTCCAAATGGCAAGTGGAAACTTTCTACTGCTGGCTGATGAACCCACTGGAGTCTCAGCCAGTGTTTCTTTAGTGTCTCTGGGTTTGTGGGAACAACAGAATTTAGATGTCTATAATTCTATCCCAGATAATACTAAAGAGTATTATAAGGACAGTGTCCAGGTGAATGGTCAGGAGACTCCTGTCATTAGGGACACTGGGGCCAGCATAACTGTGGTGGATAAATCTTTTTTTCATGCTGAGGATGTTGCTAAGGCACCCAAACGCCTCACCAAGTTAGCTGGAGGGCCTGTGCAGATGCTTTCCCAATTACTAGTTCTCATCCAGTGTAACAACATGACTGTAAAGATACCTGTCAGCATGCAGAGTGAGGTACCAGGACGCGTTCTGTTGGGTAACGATTTAAAAACTCTCAGAGTTGTTTCTCATACCCCCAGACCTCCTAGTAAACGGTTACAGGAGCTAACCAGACCTGCAAGGGAGAGAACCATGAGAGGTACTCTCCAGGAGATGATGAAGAAAGATTTCACTCCTGCTCCACTGGAATTGTCAGCTGCTGTCTTTAAGAAATCAGAAGCAAAAGGGAAACCTAAGACTTCTATACCGAAACCAGCAGCCAGCATTTCAGTGCAGCCAACAAGGACTTCCCCACGGTTGTCCAAAGTTACACCGGTAACTCCCCCTCCAGCTGAGGCTGAGAGGGTAGTACAATCCTGTGTGGTAGAATTAGACTCTGAAGAAGAGCTAATGGAAGGCCAGGAACTCCCTGGAGATCTGGATCCTGTTGACCATCCTGAGCTGCAGTCTTTACTGGCAGAAGGTGGACCCAGCAGGGCAGACTTCAGTAAGGGACAGAGAGAATGTCCAACTCTGGAAGGTCTTCGCCACCAAGCTCAGGCTGAAGGGCAAGAGCCTGGGAAATACAGGTTGCACTGGGAAGATGGCCTCTTCTACAGTGAACCGACCGAGTATGCACCTGGAGACTACAAACGACTTGTAGTACCCCAAGAGAACAGACCACAGTTCTTGCAGTTAGCCCACGAGATTCCTTTGGCTGGTCACTTGAGTTTCAAGAAGACTAGGGAAAGGCTCTCTCTCTACTTTTATTGGCCGAAGATGGGGGCCGAAGTAGAAAAACACTGCAGCAGCTGCCACACCTGCCACACCTCTGGTAAGGTGGGCTCCAAGAATGTGGCACCTTTAGTGCCTCTCCCAGTTGTGGGAGTCCCATTTGAGAGAGTAGGGATTGACATTGTTGGTCCCCTTGATCCTCCAACCTCCTCAGGCAACAGGTTTATACTTGTTGTAGACCATGCTACTAGGTATCCTGAGGCAATTCCTATGAGGACTGTTACAGCTCCGGCTGTGGCTAAGGACCTCCTTGGTATTTTTACCAGGGTCGGGTTTCCTAAGGAAGTAATCTCTGACAGGGGTTCAAACTTTATGTCCCACTACATGAAAGCCATGTGGAAAACCTGTGGAGTTACTTACAAGTTCTCAACAGCTACCCACCCACAAACTAATTGGTTGGTAGAAAGGTTCAACCGAACCATGAAGAGCATGATAGGTGCTTTAGAAGAACCCCTTAAATGAAAGTGGGACCTTCTACTGCCATGCCTTCTCTTTGCTTATAGAGAAGTCCCTCAGGAGGGAGTACGTTATTCTCCCTTTGAGCTGCTCTATGGTCATCCCGTCAGAGGTCCATTGGCCCTGATTAAGGAGGGGTTGGAGAGTGCTCCTTCCCCCAAGTCAGTCAGAGTGACTGACTACGTGATAGGTCTCCGGAGGAGAATGTCGCACATGATGACGGAAGCAAGTGATAACTTGAAAGCTGGACAAGCATTGGTCAAGCACTGGCATGATCAAAAGGCTAACATGGTTGAGTTCACTCAAGACCAGCTAGTTCTCGTTATGATCCCAACAAGGCAGAGGGCCTTGCAAGACAAATGGATGGGACCCTTCAGAGTTGTGGGTAAACTCGGAGAGGTCAACTATCTGGTGGACTTGGGCAATCCCAAGGAGGCTCCGACAGTCTTCCACACCAACCAACTCAAAGCGTATGTCTCGAGACCTGATGTAGGAGCGTTGCTTCTAGCATCATCAGAGGAAGAAGAAGAAAGTGAAGCTCTTCCTGATCTCCTCAGAGGCTTACCTTTAGATGAAAAAATTGAAGGAGTGAATCTCTCTTCAAATCTGACACCCGAGCAACAAGAAGAGTGCAAATTTATGTTACATCAGTTTGCCCCTCTGTTCTTGCTTTCACCAGGCTTGGCCCCTTGGGGCCAGCATGACATACTCACTGGTGACTGTCTGCCAGTCAAAAGCAGAGGATACTGAATGTCAGAAAACGTACAAACCCACATCAAAGGTGAGGTCAGCAAGATGCTTAATCTCGGGGTAACAGAGCCCTCTACTAGTCCATGGTCTAGCACAGTTGTGTTAGTACCAAAGGCAGGATCTAAAGAACTTACATTCTGAGTGGATTATAGAGCTCTTAATGCAGTCACAAAGACTGATGCCCACCCTTTGCCAAGAACAGATGAGTTGGTGGATAAAATTGGTTCAGCCAAGTTCCTCAGCACATTTGACTTGACGTCAGGCTATTGGCAAATAGCCCAGTTAGACCATGCCAAGGAGAAAACTGCATTTTATACCACCGTTGGCTTATACCAGTTTAGGTTAATGCCTTTCAGATTGAAAAATGCACCTCCTACATTTCAACGGATGGTAAACCAGGTTCTGAATGGGATGGAGGACTTCTGCATGGCATACTTGGATGACATAGCAGTGTTCAGCAATTCCTAGGAAGAACATGTAACCCACCTAAGAGATGTTTTGCAGGCTCTTGGATGAGCCAATCTGACCATAAAGGCGAGTAAATGCCAAATTGGATAGAGCAAGGTAGTCTACGTTGGACATGAGGTAGGAGGTGGAGAAATAAGGCCTTTGCTCAGTAAGATTGAAGCTGTGCAAAACTGGACAACACCTACTACTCAGACCCAGGTGAGAGCCTTCTTAGGTCTCACTGGGTATTACAGGAATTTCATTGAGAACTATGGGACCATAGCTTCTCCTCTGAATGTCATCTCCTCTCCCAAATTTCCTAAAAAGATTAGATGGAACGAGGAGTGTAATCAGGCTTTTGAAAACCTGAAAAAGGCTCTTTGCCAAGCGCCAGTACTCAGAGCTCCTGATTACCACCAAACTTTCATTGTGCAGACAGATGCTTCTAATGTAGGAATAGGTGCCGTACTCAGTCAACTGGATGGGAAAGGTAGGGAGCACCCTGTTTGCTTCATCAGCCGCAAGCTGAAGGATCCTGAAACAAGGTGGGCAACAATCGAAAGAGAATGCTTTGCTATCGTGTGGGCTCTGAAGAAGTTTAGGCCATACTTGTATGTTTCTACTTTTGTCAGTCAGACTGACCACCAACCCTTGAGATGGTTAATGCAAATGAAAGAAGAAAAACCCCAAACTACTGAGATGGTCGATCTGCCTGCAAGGGTTTGATTTCACCATTGAGCACAGGTCAGGGTGTCACCACCAAAATGCTGATGGTCTCTCTAGGATGTATGTCATTGACTAGAGGTATGAGATTCATCCAGGAGTGGATTTAATCCTCCTGTCCCTTAGTCTGGGGGGGGGGTGTTAGGGAGAATTCTCCGTTTAGGCTGAATTTCCTAACCTAGTGAGTCTCCCAGCAGCTTTGCTGGATTTCTGGAGGTTGTTTTTTTCCATCCTGACAAGAGTGAGACTCTTTTCTCCCACTCTTGGACATGAATGTGTTTAATTCCTTTGAATGTCAATGTGTTCTATGGGCTATGGGGTCTTTTACTCCATAGGGTCTCATATGTTTTACTATGTGTGTTACACCGCACCCTCTGTGCCGTAACACTGGGGCGTCCTAGAGGATCCCCACCATAGACTTCATACCCTGGGACTGACTACTGTCTCCCAGGGCATGTAAAGTCACCATTGGCTTTACTAGACCTAAATTTACTAACAGAACTAGTACAAACCATCCTATTGTGGACGTATTAGTAGGGGTAATTTGATTACCCCTGGGTCTGTTATTCGAGGGGGCACTGTCCGTGCCCCCTCGTCGAGTTTTTGTTGGTGGCAGTGGAAACTACTTGTTATATTCGACCCCGAAAATAATTCTATGGGATTCCTCCCATTGTTGGAGGCTAATACTTTTTCCTGTTAGTCTGTAACATACCGCCGGTTTATTTGTCTTAAATACATCTACCGGTCGGTATTTTCTGCCAGAACTCGTTTTTTAAAATGGCGTCTGTGTTCGCCTCTGTAACTCCGAACCAAAGGTTGAGCCCTTTGTTCCACTTTTGGCGGGCTTCTACACAGAAGCCCTCCAAAGTGGTGCCATTCTTTCTGGGTACCACAGGGGTTTTGGGAGGGGGTTTAGGCGCCCTGGACTGAGTTGCCTTGCCAACTCAAGTCACACTCTGGTGTGATTGGCCCAGGTGGTGAGCCACCCCGCTCACCACTTAGCGTGTTTTGATTGACAGCTAGGCTGAATGAATGGCGGTTTCCTGCATAAAAGCAGGGCTTTTGGGACTGGATCTTCAGAAGTCGCCACAGGACCTAAGAATCCGACAAGGGTAAAGCTGAGCCGACCTGCAACGACAACACCTCCGGTGGAGCCCTGCTGAACCTTCTCACCACTTCCCAACGACAGAGGAGATCTCCCGGCTGGAGAGTCTTCTTCTCCTGACTTGTGGGAACAACCAGTCCCTTTGCTTTTTCTTCGCTTCCAGGGCGTAGTGGTCGAATTGCCCATGCTGAGTACTCCAGCAACCGGATAGCCACTAGCCCGTACTGCGACCAAAAGGTGGTGCCTTTTGACGGAGCACTCCGCGGCTGTTCTCTTCCCTGGTGGTGCAACGATCTTCAACTTTCCTTCGACGACGAGATCATCTCATCTCTTGGGAAAGCCCCGACTTGCATCCACCACCAGGAACAACTGCCCCCGCCAGAGCTGTCTCTCCACATACAAGGTACAGTGTCCGCCTGGCTTCCCTTGTGACGGTTAGCGTGAGGTGTCTTAATCCTTGCCTCACCATTGGGTCGCCTCCAGACCTTCTTAACTTTTTGTTCTAAAGGTCCAACCTTTCTGTGACAATTTGCTACAAAGACTCGAAGTGCATTTCCACTGTGATACTTTTTGGGACATATCGCCTTGCCTCTCTGCGAGTGGGCCTGGCCTCTGAACTTTGTGATCCACAGTAGACCCTGCCTTACTTGCCTTACATTTGCTTCGTAAAAGAGTTGGTACCGAGTTGGTTTCATATACTGCCTTTTCTCTCCCGTTCTAACGAATATTAGAGTGCCATCTAGGTTAAAACATTCACCTCTGTCTGCAAATAAGTGGTGTCGTTGAACCTAAACTTGTCGAAATATTGTTAGAGGATTGATACTTATAGTGATTGTAATTGAAGTTGTTTGCCGTATTAGTGCCAGTGTGTTTTTCATAGATGTGTTCTTATAAATAAATAACTATATATCTTTACACCCAAGCTCTGTTCCGTGTCTGCTTGTTCTACTGTGTAAATTGCCCTATTTTGTATACTAACTCTTCTTGAGGGAAGTCTGACTGCTCAGCCACAGCTACCAAGTGAATCTGTGTGGTACAGACTGCTACCAAGTGGGTTTACTGCCAAACACCTGTAGGCCTAAATCTCTTGTAGTGGTCCCAGAGGGAACTGCACAGGTTTCCGCTTAACTGGGGGAACAAGGGGACATGAGTGGGAAATGAGTGGGGGCCTGCTGGCAGGTGCTCTGCACTGCTGGGGGGTGGGGGTGCAAGGGGACATGAGTGGGGGTCTGCTGGCAGATGCCCTGCACTGCTGGGGGGTGGGGGTGCAAGGGGACATGAGTGGGGGCCTGTTGGCAGGTACCCCTAGGTGCTGGGGGGTGGGTGTGCAAGGGGACATGAGTGGGGGCCTGCTGGCAGGTGTCCTGCAATGCTGGGGGTGGGGGTGCAAGGGGACATGAGTGGGGGCCTGTTGGCAGGTGCCCCTCAGTGCTGGGGGGTGGGTGTGCAAGGGGATATGAGTGGGGGGCCTGTTGGCAGGTGCCCTGCACTGCTGGGGGTAGGGGTGCAAGGGGACATGAGTGGGGGCCTATTGGAAGGTGCCCTGCACTGCTGGGGGGTGGGGGTACAATGGGACATGAGCGGGGGCCTGCTGGCAAGTGCCCTGCACTGCTGGGGGGTGGGTGTGCAAGGGGACATGCGTGGGGGCCTACTGGCAGGTGCCCCTCAGTGCTGGGGGGTGGGGGTGCAAGGGGACATGAGTGGGACATGAGTGGGAGCCTGCTGGCAGGTGCCCTGCACTGCTGGGGGGTTGGTGTGCAAGGGGACATGAGTGGGGGCCTGTTGGCATCAGCCCTGCACTGCTTGCGGGTGAGGGTGCAAGGGGACATGAGTGGGGGCCTGCTGGCAGGTGCCCTGCACTGCTGGGGGGTGGGGGTGCAAGGGGACATGTGTGGGGGCCTGCTGGCAGGTGTCCCTCAGTGCTGGGGCGTGGGGGTGCAAGGGAACATGAGTGGGGGCCTGTTGGCTGGTGCCCCTCAGTGCTGGGGGTGGGTGTGCAAGGGGACATGAGTGGGGGCCTGCTGGAAGGTGCCCTGCACTGCTGGGGGGTGGGGATGCAAGGGGACATGAGTGGGGGACTGTTGGCAGGTGCCTCTCAGCGCTGGGGGGTGGGTGTGCAAGGGGACATGAGTGGGGGGCCTGCTGGCAGGTGCCCTGCACTGCTGGGGGTGGGGGTGCAAGGGGACATGAGTGGGGGCCTGTTGGAAGGTGGCCTGCACTGCTGGGGGTGGGGGTACAATGTGACATGAGCGGGGTCCTGCTGGCAGGTGCCCTGCACTGCTGGGGGGTGGGTGTGCAAGGGGACATGAGTGGGGGCCTACTGGAAGGTGCCCCTCAGTGCTGGGGGGTGCAGGTGCAAGGGGGCATGAGTGGGACATGAGTGGGAGCCTGCTGGCAGGTGCCCTGCACTGCTGGGGTGTGGGTGTGCAAGGGGACATGAGTGGGGGCCTGTTGGCAGGTGCCCTGCACTGCTGGGGGTGAGGGTGCAAGGGGACATGAGTGGGGGCCTGCTGGCAGGTGCCCTGCACTGCTGGGGGTGGGGGTGCAAGGGGACATGAGTGAGACATGTGTGGGGGCCTGCTGGCAGGTGCCCTGCACTGCTGAGGGGTGGGGGTGCAAGGGGACATGAGTGGGGGGTGGGGGTGCAAGGGGCCAAGAGTGGGACATGAGTGGGAGCCTGCTGGCAGGTGCCTTGCACTGCTGGGGGGTGGGGGTGCAAGGGGACATGAGTGGGACATGAGTGGGGGCCTGTTGGCAGGTGCCCGCACTGCTGGGGGGTGGGGGTGCAAGGGGACATGAGTGGGGGCCTGCTGGCAGGTGCCCTGCACTGCTGGGGAGTGGGGGTGCAAGGGGACATGAGTGGGGGGCCTGATGGCAGGTGCCCTGCACTGCTGGGGGGTGGGGGTGCAAGGGGACATGAGTGGGACATGAGAAGAGGCCTGATGGCAGGTGCACTGCACTGCTGGGGTGTGGGGGTGGAGGGGGTCATGCGTTGGTCATCAGTAGTGCAGGGTGACATGTGGCTTGGCTGGGGGGCATGCCAATGGTGGATGGGCTGCCTGCGGGACATGACCAGGGGTGCAGGGTAGTCCCCTGTTGTGTGGGCTGCCTGCAGGGGCTGTGGAGGGTGTAGAGGGAACACCTGGGAGGACCCACATTGCCAATTCACGTGTAGGACTCCCCTGCACCCCAGATATACACGTACCCCACTCGCACAGGGCCTGTCGTGTGTGAAACTTCCCGCACACCCCGAAATACACGTACCCCGCTCGCCCAAGGCCAATCGCATGTGAAACTTCCCGCGTACCCCAGATTTACATTCACCCAGGCCAATTGCGTGTGAAACTTCACGCGAACCCCAGGAATACACGCACCCCACTCGCACAGGGCCTATCGCGTGTGAAACTTCCCACGCACCCCCGAAATACACACACATGCTATTTTTGATACAGCTGGTGTTCATGTTTGTCGCATACCCCTTTGCATGTCATTTGTCCTAGAGGGCCACAGTATGGGACAATCATCAGAGCTGTATATACATGCTTTTTGTTAGCGCACATTTTTTTCATGCGCTGGGACGCTACTGCCTGCCTTCGTGTGGCATATGTGTTTAGGCCTGTGCGCGTCTTCGCCGGTGCGCTGGTTTGCCCTATTCGATTCTATGAATACGTGTTGTAGGCGAGGGTGTGGGTGTTCCGAGCACTTGCCTCCTGTACTTCCCCTGTGACGCCCACATTTTCACGCGTTGTTCCCCATTCCGTGTGTCACGCCCCGTGTTACGCCTACTTTTGTTATGTGCGCCGCGCTATGTGCGCTTTCGCTGTGGCCGTAGCGCACGCCGTTAGATGACCTGTGCGCCGGCGTGCGCCACTCAGATTTTCAGGGCACATCCCACATTTTACTTGCGCACGGACTTCCATGAATCGATGTGCGCGGGTATTGCTGCGATTTTTGCATTTACACTGCGATTCACACAGTTTCGCATGCTTGCGTGGGAATTTTCAGCACACATTAATTCCATGAATCGGCCTGTAAATGTCCAGATAAAATACTTGCATTCTGATATGATGAACATTTTTTATGAGACAGCTAATATAAAATAATGAAATAAATGTTTTAGGAGTATTCAGTGTCACACTGAATGCAAACATTTGTTGATTCCGGTGAACAAAGTAAATGCAATGCCAAGAAAACCAATCTTGGTACAAATCCCTGTGCTCGTCAACATCCCAGTAGCTCTCGCATATTGTCTCTTAATTAAAAGTAGCTCCTGATAAGCAGGACATTGAAGACCCCTGTTCTAGTTCATAATACACTTTTTTAATAATGACTTTGGATGTTGAGTTCAACACATCCGGCATGGCCCAGCACCCCACATGGCTAATTTCTTGACAAAGGTTTTTTATATATTGACACCAGGGCAAATGTTTTCCTCATTCAGTAAATGTGACAAAGTGCTGACAAAGTGTATAATGGGTAAGTAAAGACATACATCCTTTTGTTGTATGAGGCCAGGATATGGAGTTCACTAGCACTAGGGAACTATAGAGACCCTCTGAAAGTTATATTATCTCATTAAGGAGGGAAACATTTGCCCTGGTGTCAACCTATAAAAAACCTGTGCCATGAAGTCAACCATGTGGAGTTCAGGGCTACGCCGGATGTATATTTTTTCTTTGCCAGCACTTACTTTGTCACATTTACTTCATCAAGCATTTACTTTGTTTATATTGATTTCACCAGACATTTACTTTGTTTTTGCAGGGGGAGACCCCATGCATTCCCCCATCCCTTCTACCCCATATCCTTCCCCCGCTATCCCTTGACCCCAAACCTAACCTTACCTTACGATACCCCTATCCACATCCATGACCACCATGACATTGTGATGCAGACAAAGTAAAGGCATCACAAACTAAATGTCTCACAATCTGAATGTCTGACAAAGTAAATGTATGACAAAGTAAGTGTATGATGAGAAGTAAAGAGGTGATACACAACAGATATATTAGCAATGTTGCGTACATTAAGTTCCATGAACAATGGAATTGAAAGTGCGCTTAATGTCAGCCCTAATATTAAAAAAAAGGTATTTTCAATTATCAACGAGTTGGCTTTCATAAAGCCCCATAGTTGTAGACCATAACGAGCGGCCGTCGTGCTTGTACCATATAGGCTCACAGGGACATTCAAGCAGCCCTGTCACGCGTAGATCTTGCAAATCTCACTATTACTCCATTATGTTTGGTCAAAACTGCCTTGGCCTATTCCACCTGTTTTGTCACCCAAAAAAAACACATGTATCATAAAAAATGAAATACAATTATGTTACTCAGAATCCGAAAAATAATGGGTTTCTCTAAACGTTGGCCAAAACAATAACCAGAAAAAGAAGTCGAGTTAACCCAAGGATTGTTTCTCAGATGAGGATAGTTAATAAAAAAAGAAAACCTTGTGTTTACTCACCTGAAATAATAATGTGCAGCATTATTATTAACAGGCGCAGGAGCCAAAACTGTTCCACCCACTATATGGTCAATAGTCGCCTTGGCCTTCAGAATAACAACAGGGACCACTGTTGAGGAGGATGGTAGCACCGGCACCATTCAGAATGAAGGTAGCTACTTTGAAGGTAGCTATCTTGTGCTACCTTCAAAGTCTGGAAGTGGGTGCAGTTCCGCCCTCCAGGGCAGGCGGGACGACACCCGCACACAGAACTAGAGTATGCCGGTCTGGTAACAACGGTTCCCGGTAGCTTACCAGCACCACTGTTACCGGACCGTCATACTCATAATGAGGCCCTTTATCTTTGTATCTTTCCTGAAGTCAGAATTCTGTTTGTAGGATCAAATTGGTCAATGAAAGTTCAAAGGCACTCCACTCTTGCCAACTCTTGTTTAATGGCCGCCTTGAGAACTTACACAAACAATTTATGTTGTTTTTGTTGTACTCACTTGGCTTCTGCATTTAACTAGTCAGATATACAAGACTATTCATAGTGCCCTGCTGTCATATATGGATGATTTTCCACAGACAATTCCATATTTTGTGAATCAAACATCTTATAAACAGCTATCAATAGGCAGTGAAGTTATCCCGGATGGACTCACCAGTCACCAAAAAATGTCTGTAGGTTACAAAATATTAAATCATCCTTAAACCAGTAAGACACAAAATTATGTGGCCAGAAAATCAAATTGTACCAAGCAGGGTTGAATGGAGTTTGTGAATCTGGATAATTCTCTACCAAACTCATCATCAATGGAATAGGCTGGAAACGTCTCTAAAGCAACTCTTGGGCAAACTCTTCAATGTCCAGCACACACTCTTAGTCTTCAGGTTTTAGACATTCATAGTCATACTACGAACTCTGAAATTGGTTCAACTGAAAGGCAAATAGCGATACATTACCATGGTCTATATTCATCAAAGCCACATTCTGATGAATTTGGTCAAGAAAAGTGGATTTCCCTTCCCTGCAGCTAACCTGCCTTCTCTAATAAACCATACAGAGAGCAACAGAATTGCAAATGGAATTGCCATCCCTTGGGGGAGAAAAACGAAGACTAAGACAAGCATAACAACCAGGAAAGGAGTCCAACAGGAAACATAGAAAACAAAGTAATTTTGACACATCATCATTCTGCCACTGGGGATTAAATATACTTTCACAGACATGTGACAGGAACAGAACGTACACAAAAGAACAACATTATTAGAGTTGAAAAGGCCTTCCAACACCACGACAGCCATATTAGAACAATACAAGAAACCTACATTGGAAAACATCTTGAAATAGAAAAAACGTCATGTCCTCTTTCCCTTACTCAGCCATGTGCAAAATGTTTACTAGGCCCAACCCTTATTGAAGGCAACAGAAGCCCACTAAAAATATATTTGGTAAATCAGTGTGTGAGCCCCCCACCAAACTGGTCTAGATGTCCCTAATGCACCGAGCAGTCCCTAAAGCTCAACAACACTACCAAGGCACGTGTTCTCACCATTGCTATGATGCCAGGATTTCTGGGCCCACCTACAAAACCAACGTACTGGGCCAAGAAGCTGACCCTGAATCAAACAATTGACCCATTTTATATTTGTTCTGTCAGAGAAAATGGATATGGAGCCATAATGTCTAAGATGTTTCAGTCTGTTATGTGATGGGTTGTCTTCTAAAGCTAGTTTTAGTTTATTTGGTTTTTGTTTATTTGCTTATATAGCTCACTGAACCCAAGGGTAACTAGGTGCTGGCACCATATCCAAGTCTTTTGGGGTAGATAGCAATATGGGACAGTACTTTGAAATGTATCTGCTTCTATTTGTGTTGGAATTGGAACCATTAGCAAAATCCATTTGAAGATGTGCGATGTTTAACAGTTACAGATGTCCCTGCTGAAATGGGCATACACTTTGCTATATGTTTATATTACTATTTATCTGGTCAAGTCTGTGTAAGAATGGCTTGAATCAATAGATGTGTGGGGGAAAATGGTTCCTCTGCAGGTATAAAAATATATATCCACAAATCAGCGCTTTGGTCCATTATTACTCACAATACCAAGAGAGTGCATTCAGAGGATATAGAAAACAATCAATGCAAGTAACTGGCATCATGACAATTAAAGTAAGCCTTATCTGGTATTGCAATCATTCACACTAGATAATAGGCAGTGCTCTAAAAATCCACTACTGTGGATCGAAGGCACAGAAAGATCATTTTCTTGTCCCCAAATTCTATACAGACTTCAGCATTTACCGTAGAACGTCATTAAAAAATAAATGGCAGTCATTGCTCTGGAATGGTATTTCACCATAAGTAATGATGGACACCTTTTACGTGTGACTATATGATGGTGGAACTGGAGTTAATTAATATATTCAACTATAAAGGTATATATTTTGTAAAAGACAGAGAAGGGAAGTCATCATAAGAGGCACATCCAAAATGTTTAAAGTCAGACACTTTCTTATCTAATCATAGATCAGAATAAAGCATCACTGTATTTATTAAGTGTTAAAACTCCGGAGCTGTACTTTCAAGATATAATTGTGCAGATCCCTAGCTGAAGAAGGGTCTGTGATCAGTTGCCCGTGCAACTGGGCTGATCTGCTCACAGTAAAGCCTCAGCGGTAACAATGTTGTCCAAAAGACACGTGCATATTTTGTGTTGAAAAACATTAATACATCCATGCTTCTTTAATTGAGCAAATAGGACGCACATTAACAGACTCATTTTACTCGTTCCATTTAGCCAAAATAATAATTATAGAAAATAATTGTAATAAAAAATGGGTTCGCTATTTTGTTTCTGCTATCTAGAAAGTTCAGAGTTGCTAGTTCTCCACTGACAGGTACACATTTTAAACTGGGGCGTGTTAATCTTTTTGCGTTACAGCCTTTTCTCTCAATTTGGCTTAAGCACAAACCCTTCATTGGTCCCTTCTTCTGATGGGACATGGAACAGTAAACAGATTGGAACATTGATTTTTTTTTCTAAGAAGCGTAATGTGCAAAAACCAAAGTATTCTAATAGAGAAATTCCTTGAACATATGTCATATAACACTTTCTGAATGAAGGAAGCTTGTGTACAACACCATAGAGTAACAATGCAAGAACATGCGTACATTTGAATTCATCACTTATGTAGGTTTGATTCAGCTCATTATAGAATGAATACCTGGGGCTGATGCCGGCAAGCTAAGAATTCCTTTCAGAAAAAGGTTTGCACGGCCACAGGTTCATCCTAACACCAGAGATCAGCAACATACAAGCCAATTTCAAAAGACGTTGCATGAGAAACACACTGCACAGTTTGAAATGTTTCGGGATTACCAATGTGGGTTATGCTCTAAATGCAGAACTGAATAAATCCACCATCCCGGTGGTGGACAGCCACCTTTTGATTATTGATAAAGGGTTCTCATGCCTGCTAGTCCTCTTGGAATTCCTGACTGCACTCAACATGGTGGACCATCACACACCACTCATCGTGCTTGCACAGAAGATGAGCTTCTTTGGCACCATCCTGAATTCGTTCCCATCATCTAGCAGACACCATGCTGCCCTGATGGATTCCTCAAGTCCAAACGCCACCCCATCTTGTGTGTAATCCCTCAGGTTTTAATTCTCACCTATGCCATCTAGCACCTCTAAATGGAGCTCCTGTGCACACTCTTAGATAAACCCAACATCACAAAAGGCCAGTAAGCAGATGATACACAGTTGTACATAAGCTGAAGGGGCCAGAAGTTATGTCTCACTTTTGCTCATGCTTGGAAACGATTCAAACATGGAATCTAAGTGCCTTCTTGAAGCTTAACCCCACCAGGACGGTACTCCTGAGCCACCCATCTAATAGGATTCAATGTTGAGTGGACGGATGTGATTGGACATTTTCAACCACTAATTCACCCACTCAGCAAACTACCTTGGCTTCATTGTGGACAGCATTCTCTTCTTCCAACAACACATCACAGAAAAGGATATAATGGTTTGGTATCAGATCTTGCAAATCTCCAAGCTCAAGTCCTTCCTCCCACCACAGGATTTACAAATGGTGGTGCACATCTTTGTGATCTCACATATGGAGAGGGGTAGCATCATCCTCACAGCACTCTGAGTTGCTCACACTGCCCACCTCAAAGTTGCCCACCAGACTGCTGTTTGCCTCATCAGTGGTTTTAGGTAATTTGACCACATCACCCCACTTTGTGAGCATTACACTTGCTCCCCATTCTGGCTAAGACCCTGGTTCAAAACTGTGTGCTTCATCTACAAGGCATCCAATACCATACTCTGGCTGACCTGATGACCAAACGAAAAACATTGGGGTCTACATGGTCATCTCAGAGTAGGACCCTCACCAAACTGTATTTGTATTTATTTTAATTTATATAGCGCTTTAATCCAAAGCGCTTTACAAGAGGGACAAGTGAATACGATAAGCAATACATGACAATGAGTCTAAAGCAGAAAACAGTACAATGAACAATTTAAATTCATGAAGAGGCTGAGTACTAATAGAGGGACAGAAGGTAAGAGAAGAGGGTGGAGGTGGGTTAAGTGGTGAGAGAGGAAACAATAGGTGCTAGGAGGGATAATGGAAGAGATAGGATTTTAGAGAAGTGCAAAATAAGGGGTTGGAGGTGATGGAGCAGAAGGGGAGAGGAAGGCGGTTCCAGTGGAAAGGAGAGAGAAGTTGGAAGGAGCGGAAATGGGAGGGGGCGACAGGGGGGTGGTGGAGTAGAGAGAAGGAAAAGATCCATACGGAGAGAACGAGAAGGAGTATAAAAAGTGAGAAGGGAGGATGGGTAAAGAGGGGCAAGACCATAGAGGGCTTTGAAAACTAGGCAGAGGAAGTTAAATCCGAGCTGGGAGTGAAATGGGAGCCAGCATAGTGAGTTAAGAGAAGAGGAGATGGAGTTGTGAGCCGAGAGGAGGCAGAGGGAGCGAATGGCAGAGTGGTAGACAGATTTGAGGGGGGAGAGATGAGAGGAGGGGAGTCCAAAGAGAAGAGAAGAGCAGTAGGAAAGTCTGGAGAAGAGGAGGGAGGAGATGAGGACTTTGGTAGCTTGGAAGGTTAGTAAAGGACACATTTTGCAGATGTTGTAGAGGTAGAAATGGCAAGATCTGGCAGTGAGGGAAATGTGATGAGAAAGAGAGAGGTGGATGTCAATGTGCAGACCAAGGTTGCGGGCATGGGAAGAGAAGGAGAGTTGGGAAGGAGGAAAAAGAATGGAAACTAGTCTGCTTGCATGGAGAAGCCCGGATCACTCGTCCTCATGCCACAATCCGGTGCTCTGGCACTCCATCCTGGTGCCAATGTTTAGGGAAGAACTTAAGACCTTGGTCTTCCAACAACACATTGACAATAGTACAATAGCACAAAAGTGCCAGACTTTAGCTTATACCAAGGTGTAACCAAGGATCTGTCAATCTTGTTTGCATCCCCATCAGTATATTTTATTGTCAATATTATGACTTTTGATGGGATTCGTATTACCTCTACAACCAAAGCTCTTCCTCCACCACCAAAGGGAGTGTGCTAGACCACCCAATAGGGGTTATGGTAGGAATAGAGGTTAAAAAAAGCATATACCTGTCACTGTGTATCAAAGAGAAAATAGGCAATACACCAATGTAGTAGGCTAGCAGTCCTGATTCATAAAAAGAGGACTGATTTTGTAATGTCATATAATGTATAGAGGTACTACTGTTAAACCTCCTACCAACCCATGCTTTCTTGAAAATTGCACAATATACTGTAAGATGAAATATGATCATTTATATAGTTGCCACACATGTAATTCAACTGCACAATTGTTCATGAATCCATTATCAGTAATAACACACAAAGAATGCTCTCATACTCTCCTGCAAAGTGCATTTTCTTATTTAGGAGGAAAAAAGTAAGAGCAAAGCATTGCAACTACTATTGTGACTACTGTGATGACTCCAATGGACTCACTGTTTTTCTGGCAGTGACCTCTTCCCATATGGCCAGGGGACAGCAGTCGCTACCTGATCCTGACCCTGGGGCCGCTGTATGGGAGAGGATCACATGGGGGCAGGAAACCACTGGGGAGATATCCTAACTGCATCAGGTGAGATACAGTATCGCCCTTCCCCCTTTAGGATGAATCCTCCACTTGCAACAATCTAAATGCCCATTGTGGTGTCTTCCATCTTTCTCCCATTGAGAGTAGTGGAAAGCTTTGGTCACATCCCAAAGGCCAACTCTCAACTCGGCCTTGTAAAATTATGAAAGACACTTTCAAGTTCCACCTGCTCTATCTATTGCAAACATTTATACAGTATTCTCTAAAAGGGACTACGATTCCAACAAAACCCCCAACATTGTGACGAGGAAGAGGCGAGGAGTAAGATGATCACTTCCCATTGTCAGCAGCCTAGTTCTTCCCAAAATCCTATTGGCCAGAGGCAATATGAAAAGGAAGAAAGACTCAGGAAGTCTGAGAGAGGTTCTCCCTGGATGACCTTGCTCCAGGAATCCTGTGCTGGAGAAGGAAGAGCTGTTTGCTGCTATGTTGTCAAGAGAAGCAAGGGGGGACTCTTACCTCCCAACTACCTTTGGGGAGCTGGAAGGCAAGGAGGCCAGTATACTTGTTCCTGGAACAAAGGGGAACTCCTGGGCATCTGTTGAGTGCTGCAGCTCAGAAGATACTGCTGTTTCCCTCACTAAGGGGGGAACACCAGAAAGTCTTGTTCTTAGCACACGTGGAGTGAAGCCAATTGAAGTTTATGGGAAGAGAACTTTGCTTGTGTGGGATGGCTGGTCCTCTGAGCAGCAGATATATAGGAGAAGACTTTGCATCATTCTCTGAGGTGTGGTGGAGCAAAGGGTCTTGCCAGCAGAGCGGGAAAGTAATGGTGTGCAAGCAGACCATGCTGCGCAGACGGCAGGAACCACAGGAAGATTCCTGGGTGTTCGTCAGCTGGAACAAGTAGCATTAACCTCCCTGTGACATGAAGGAAAACAGGCCTGAAGGAGTGGAGCTGTGAGAGAAGCCGAAGGGACATCAGACCAGTGCAGATTGGTGGCAAAGCTATGCTGCATAAGCGTGAATGAGATTGAAGATGCTACATAGATCTTGTGAGTCAGCGCAAGCAAAGTGTGGAAGGGGGCAGTCTTTAACCAAAAACATGACAACTTTATGCCCAGCTTTCAATTCTGACCACTCACACTACACTTAAAACACTCAATATGGCAAAGGTTATCAATGAAAAACATCTATGATTTTGTAGCCTATGTCCCCATTGTGAATGAATCATCCAAACCAAAAACCACAATAGCTTCTTAAAGTTAATTATGTTATATTATGTTATGTTATGTTATGTTATGTTAATTGGAATTTATATAGCACCTTTTGTATCATTGGTATGACCTCAAGGCGCTGGTAGGTTGAACGCCCTCGGGACCCGTAGTTCTAGTCAGTAGAGAGAGAGCATGTTGTGTGGTGCACGGGCGCACCGGATATGTGTGCAGCTGGTGTGGTTGTTACATGAGAGCTGCTTCTTACCGGTAGGTGTAGTGGTGAGGAAGTCAGTTGAATGTGATCAGTCTGGAGGGTGGCCACCCAGACTGAGTTTCGGCTGCGTTAGGCCTGAGGAGATGCCTAAACTTGCGGTATGGGTTTCAGCTAGCTATGTTTAAATGGATGATGACATGTTCATGGGGTCATGTAGTATGAGAACACTGAATTTTGTCAGTATAGCTGTGTTCTAGTTGAGTGATGGTGGATAGGAGAGAGTGAGTGTAGTAGTGAGATATGGTGGTTGTCAGTAAAGCGCCCACAACCAAGCACGAGAGCAGGACAGGGGACGTACATAGCAGCATACGTATATAAAGCGAGAGGATGGATGGGGTAAACATGGGATACAGGTAACATGGGGATATGGATATGTACCACACATATAACATAAATAGGGGACACAGAGAAATATAGGGATATATCCACTCCATGTGTTCTGTGGGTTCCATCCTTTTGCTTCTTTTTTCATCCTTTCCATCCACTCTGTCTGCTCCATTCTATTCCATTCACTTCATCCGCTCCATCCGCTTCATTCTTTCCATCCACTTCATCCGTTCCATCCACTTCATCCGTTCCATCCACTTCATCCGTTCTGTCCATTATGCCCGTTCTGTACACTCCGTTCGTTCTTTCCACTTTGCTCGTTCAATATACACCGTTCGTTCAACCCTCATTGTCAATTCAATCCACTCTGTCCATTCAGTCCACATTGTCTGTTCTATCTACTCCGTCCATTCAATCCACATCATCCGCTCTGTCCGTTCTATCCTCTCTGCCCGTTCAATTCACTCCATCCACTCCATCTGTTCCATCCACTCCATCCGTTCCATCCATTTCCTCCATTCCATCCACTTCGTCCGTTCCATCCACTTAGTCTGTTTCATCCACTCAGTCCGTTACATCCACTCCCTCTGTTTCATCCACTCCCTCTGTTTCATCCACTCCCTCTGTTTCATCCACCCCATCGATTTCATCCACCCCATCCGATTTCATCCACCCCATCCGATTTCAACCACTCATCCATTCCATCCACTTCATCCATTCCATCCACTCTATCCGTTACATCCTTTCCGTTTGTTTCATCCACTCTATCAGCTTCAACCACTCTATCAGCTTCAACCACTCTATCAGCGTCATCCACTTCATCCATTCCATCTACTCAATTTGTTTCATCCATTTCATCTGTTTCATCCACTCTATCAGCTTGATCCGCTCAATCTGCTTCAACCACTCATCTGTTCCATCCGTTTCATCCAGTCCATCCATTCGGTCTGCTCTGTCCGATTCAACCACTCATCCATTTCATCCACTTCATCCGTTCCATCCACTCCATACATTTCATCCAGTCCATCTGTTCCATCTGATCTATCCAATTCAAACACTCATCCACTTCATCCGTTCCATCTACTTCATCTGTTCCATCCCCTTCATCCACTTCATTCTTTCCATCCACTTCATCCGTTCCATCCACTCCATTCACTTCATCCATTCCATCCACTTCAACCGTTCGATCCACTTCAACCATTCCCTCTATTTCATCCGTTCCATCCACTTCATCTGTTCCATCCACTTCATCCGTTCCATCCACTTCATCCGTTCCATCCACTTCATCTGTTCCATCCACTTCATCTGTTCCATCCACTTCATCTGTTCCATCCACTCTACCTGTTCTGTCCATTCCACCCATTCTGTCCACTCTGTCCGTTCGCTCCACTTTGCCCGTTCAATCTACACCGTTCGTTCAACCCACATTGTCCATACAATCCACTCTGTCCATTCAGTCCACATTGTCCGTTCTTTTTACTCCGTCCATTCAATCCACATCGTCTGCTCTGTCTGTTCTATCCACTCTGTCCATTCAAGTCACTCATCCACTCTATCCGTTCCATCCACTCCCTCCATTCCATCCACCTCATCCGTTCCAACCAGTCCATCCTGTCCATCCGTTCCATCCACTTCGTCTGTTCCATCCACTTCGTCTGTTCCATCCACTCCCTCCGCTTCATCCACTCCCTCCGCTTCATCCACTCCCTCCGCTTCACCCACTCTATCTGATTCAACCACTCTATCCGATTCAACCACTCATCCATTCCATCCAATTAATCCATTCCATCCACTTCATCCATTCCATCCACTCTACCGGCTTCATCCACTCTACCTGCTTCAACCACCCAACCATTTTATCCACTTCATCCTTTCCATCTACCCCATTCGTTTCATCCATTTCATCTGTTTCATCTACTCTATCTGCTTCAACCACTCATCCATTTCATCCACTTCATCCGTTCCATCCACTCCATCCTTTTCATCCATTCCGGCCATTTCATCCACTCTACCACCTTGATCCGCTCAATCTGCTTCAACCATTCATCAGTTTCATCCATTTCATCCAGTCCATCCATTCCCTCTCCTCTGTCCGATTCAACCACTCATCCGTTTCATCCACTTCATCCGTTCCATCCACTCCATCCGTTTAATCCATTCTGTCCATTTCATCTATTCTATCGGCTTCATCCGCTCAATCTGCTTCAACCACTCATCAGTTCCATCCACTTCATCCAGTCCATCTGTTCCGTCTGCTCTATACGATTCAACCACTCATCCGTTTCATCCATACCATCCGCTCCACCCGCTCCACCCGCTCCATCCGCTCCATCCGCTCCATCCGCTCCATCCGCTCCATCCGCTCCATCCATGCTATCTGCTCCATCCACTCTATCCGTTGCATCTAGTCAATCCATTCGATTCCATCTACTCAGTCCGTTCCATCTACTCAGTCCGTTCCATCTACTCAGTCCGTTCCATCTACTCAGTCCGTTCCATCTACTCAGTCCGTTCCATCTACTCAGTCTGTTCCATCTACTCAGTCTGTTCCATCTACTCAGTCTGTTCCATCTACTCAGTCTGTTCCATCTACTCAGTCTGTTCTGTCAATTCTATTTGTTCCCTCAGTTCCATCTGTTTTGTTAACTCCATTTGTTTCATTCAGGCTATCCGTTTTACTTACACTATCCGTTTAGTCTTTCTATTTGTTTGATCTACTCCCTTTGCTCTTTTATTTTCATTGTTTAACAGCCTTGGGTTTCTGCTTATCATGGTTAATTATTTCATTTGACCTAAGCGTCGATTCTTTAAGCCAAGAGCCTTGTTTTCAGTAGTTTGCGGAAATACATGTACTCTTTGTTGTGTAGAATGTGAGATGGAAGAGAATTCCACATGGAGGGGACCAAGGCTGAGAATGATGATCCTCCTAACCTGACTGAGTTGGTGTTTGGTATCACTAGACGGAAGGCAAAGCTAGATCTTAGAGTGCGCGGGGGGTTGCAGGGTTTTAGCTTGTCCTGTAGGTATAGCGGGCCAGGTTTATGCGTTGCTCGGTGGGAGATGCATAAGGTTTTGAAAGTCACCCTTCATCCAACCGGGAGCCAGTGGAGAGTTCTGAGAGCTGAAGAGGTATGATCTCTTGGGCCAAGTGCTAGAAGCAAATTGGCTGCCGTGTTTTGTGCTCTTTGTAGTTTAATGAGGTGGTATGCTTGGTTTCTGAGGTAGAGGGAGTTGGCATAGTCCAGTCTTGACATTACAATGGATTGGACAGTGACGAGTCTGTTGGGAAAGGAGATGTACGGAAACATGTGTCTAAGAATTTTGAGGTGGTCATGGCAGGACTTAGAGACGTTGTTGATTTGATGAGAGAGGGTTAGGTCAGAGTCGAGAGTGCATCCAAGGTTTTTTATTGTGGTCGAGGTGGTCGGTGGATTGCCCATTGTATGATGGCCAGTGTAGAGGGTGGGGGAGAAACTTGGTGTTGCCGCACACCATTATTTCAGTTTTAGTGGGGTTTAAGAGGAGGTGGTTTGTGGTCATCCAGTGATCAATGTCAAGGAGGCAGGCAGTGAGATCCGGCTGACAGTTTGGGTTTGAGGGGAGGAGTTTTAGGATTAATTGGGTGTCGTCGGCGTAGTAATAGCACAGGATCTTGTGCAAGCGGATTATTCCAGGGAGGGTGGACATATAGAGGTTGAACTGGAAGGCTGATAGGCACGCTCCTTGTGGAACTCTGGTATTGACTGCTCGGGCGGTGGAAGCAAAGGAGGAGAGGAGGGTTATTTGGTTGCTATTGCTGAGGAAGGATGCTATGCACTTGAGAGCATTTCCACAGATTCCTAGGGAATGGAGGCAGTCAAGGAGGATTGAGTGGTTGATTGTGTCAAAGGCTGCGGATAGGTCTAGAAGGATTAGTGCAGTGCATCCCGCAGAGTCTGCAGTGATCTTGAGGTCGTCCCAGATTGATGTCAGAGTGGTTTCGGTTCTGTGTCGAGGTCTGAAGCCTGATTGTGCGGGGTCTAGGAGATTGTTGGCTTCAACAAAGGCATTTAGTTGGGAGTATGCAGTTCGATTGATGATGATTGATGAGTTTAGCAAGGAATCTGGTCAAGGGAGCCCTTTTGAAGGCGTCAGGGAAAATTCCAGAGGAGAGTGAGTAATTTATGATGGTTCTTACGTGCTCTCCTGCACAGGTAGATTAAAATATATCTTTGAGGATTGAGGCAGGGCACTGGCCAAGGGGGGATCCGGATGGTTTCCGGGCAGAGAGAAGTTTGAGGAATTGGTCTGTTGATAATGGTGTGAACAAGTCAAAGGTGGGTTGGGTTGTAGTTGCTGTGGCAGGCGGGGGGTGACAGGTAAGGCGAGTAGATTACATGGCAGGGACAAGAGGGCCAGTTTGTTGTTGAGAGTTTGTTCTTTCAAGAGCAGCGGTTTAGAAGTGGAGAGAGAGTGAGTCACAGAGTGACTGAGATGCGGTTGATAGGGTGGTGGTACAGGTCAGTTTGCTGCATTCCTAAATTATTTTGTGGAGTTCCTTGCCTGGGTTTTCACAGTTGAGAATTCGAGAGTTGTAGTGGACTTTTTTTGCTTTTCAGTTTTCGGCTTTGTAGTGACGATGGTGCCGGGCCAGGGTGGATCTACTCAGGTTGGTTTTATCTTTCCGCAATTTGCGTTTGAGGGATTTATACAGTTGTTTTGCAGTCTTCAGTTCTGGTGTAACCCATCTGGGAAAAGGGCCACAGCGAGTGGAGGATCGGCAGGTGGAGGTGAGCAGGATTAATAAGATATTGAGCCATAAATCAAAGGCATTGGTGGTTAACGGTTCATTGCATGGAGTGGTTGGGAGAGGAGAATGAAGCAGCGAGTCGGCTAGGTTAGGGAGGATTTTTAGTTATTTCCAGCATTTGCATTGACTTGGGGGTTCTGGTTCAAGTATGGGGAGCTGGGCGGGCGAGTGAATGGGGAAAGGCACAATGAAATGATCAGGCCAGATGATAGGTGTAGGAGGGCTCAGATGTCTCTGGTCATGGGAGATAAAGATGGTATCAAGGGTATGTCATTTAGAGTGATTTGGGGCGTTTATGTGGAGGAGGAGGTTAAGCACATCTAGGCAGTCGACCAGAGAGTAGTTCATGGGGTTGGTGGGAATGTCAAGCCAGATATTGAAGTCCCCTAGGAGAGTGAGGGTTGGATGGTTTATTTTGATGGTGGCTATCGAATCACAGAGGTTGCTTGAGAATTGTCTGTCATAGCCAGGGGGTCTGAAGATGATTAGGAAACTGTGGGAGAATGTTGGGGGAGGGATAGTTTGATGAGAAGCGATTTGTAGGAAGGGATGATTGTCTAGCAGTCGATGATTGAGGCGCATAAGTGTGACTTGAAAACGATTGATACTCCTCCTCCTATAGAGGGTTGGTTGAGTGGGATGAGGGAGGGGTCTGGGGGAAAGGCTTCATGGGCGATAGGGGCAAAGTCGTCAGAGAACCAGGTTTCAGTGATAAAGACTATGTCAGGTTTGACTGCAGCAAGGAGGTCAAAGATGCTGTGTCTGTTTTTTTGCTACAGATTGGGCATTAAAAAGGATGCATCTTACTTTGGTACAGTGGGATGTTGTGGATGTTGTAGGGGTGGTGGTTGGGGGAGTGGGTGAATGGCTGGGAGGGGTAGCTGGGGAGTGAGGGGAGGGAGTAGAATCTGGAGGGTGGGAGAGGGGGGATGGTCGATGGTGGTTGGAAAGAGGAGGCAGCAGTGGAGGAGGTGGATGTGGGGAGGATGGGGTTGGACAGGTGTGTGGGGGTGGTCGGTTGGGAAGATGCCTTTGAGGCTGGGGATTCAGGGGTGAAGAGTAGGGGGTTGGGGGTTCTGGTTGTTGAAAATTCAAGGGAGAGGGGTTTGAAGCAGGGGGAGGAGGGGGAAGAGGGTTTTGATGTTCGAGATTGAGAGATTGAGATGGTGGGTCGAAACAGGAGGGGTGAGGAGTAATGAGAGATTGAAGGAAACCAGGACTATTTCCATTTTTTTTAGGGTTTTTGATGCAGTTGGTGCTTGTGAGAGGGTAGGTGGGTCAGAGGGAGAAGGGGTTGCGGCCACAGTTCTTGCCAGGGTGAGACTGCAGTTTTTAGGGAGGGGAAGTTATGGGGTCGGTGGAGGATGTTAGAGGGAGTTGAGGCAGGGAACGGACAGGGAGTGGTGGCGGGGCTAGGTGGGACTGGGAGGGTGAGTGGGCAGTTTGCTGATGGGGTAAGAGGTGCAGGCGTGATGGGGGTTGGGTGGGAGGAACACGGGTCTTAGGATGGTCGGCTCACCATCGGGATCCTCTGGATTGATGGTTGGATAGCATAATTCCATGCTAATCATTTCTCACTAAAGTACAGACAATGGCCAAGGAGTCATTTGTTATTGTTAGTTTGTGAATACAATTCAAATGCAACTATTTACTGACATGCTGTCTGTGATTCTACATGTGTACACTAAGCATTAAAATACTACACAGTTTACAATAATAATAATTTCTCCTGAATGTATTTCCCCCTGTTCATCTAAAATGGTACTAAGTGAAAACATAGTTTTCACTAGACCGCAAACAAAAAAGATCGATTTAGAAACACTGCTCTGTGGCTGTGGCTGTGGCTTTGTGTGTGTGTGTGTGTGTAGGTGCGTGTGTGGACTTGGTGTGTGTTGTGCTTGGAAGTGGTTGTGGGTTGGGGAAGAGGGGTTTGAGGGTTTGAACCCCCCGTTTTACATAACAACTGACTGGAGAGGGTGGGGATGAGGAAGGGATCATCTGGGGGGGCAGGAGCCTCTTATATTTCAGCATTTTAAAACCAACATGAAGACGGCCAACAAAAACCCAGTCTTTTTTGGGTTCATTCTTTAAAATGTGGAAATATGACATAGAACCGCTAAAATACAGGACACTTGTGCTAACTTGATGAATTATCGCTTTTTCACTAACAATAATTTAATACATGACATATAGAGTGCTCTGGTCCTCCCGAGCTAGGTTTGCATTATAGAAATATATAATAATAATAATAATAATAATAATAATAATAATAATAATAATAATACAACTGAAAGGCCGAGGAGAGATCCATGAAGCCCAAATATATAAGGCATTTACAAATGTATACAGATGCAATACTTTGCAGCTAGTAGGTAAAGATTGAGATCCTGTTCCTTTGTACCAGTGCCTTCCCAAAATCCTTCCAAAAATCTTGAACAATGCATTTAGAAGCTATCTAGGACAATATGAACTGAGTAAGTTCTAATCACCCACTTCTTATGAATTGGGATGCACAAGGACCGCCAACAGCTCCCGGAAATCAGCCCAGTCTGCCAAATGGCATTAACATGTATTGCCAAGAATGCTTTCCACAGATCAACCTTATGGTTAAAAGGTCTGCATGCATGTTATCGGGATCTGCACTTTTTTGGAAGGACTGAGAAAGAATTGCATTGGGCAACTTTGTTGTCTTGAACCCACTTACACTACTTTGCAAAGGTAAGTGATTGGAATAGTAAATATTATAAAACATCTATCCTTGCTCTGAACAAATGGGGAACTTATTGCATACAGAAAACAATGTGTTAGTGTGAGAAACCAAAGGGTGTCTCACCCGTGAGTCCTTACTGACTTGTCAAATAGGTGGCCAGGACACAGCCAACGCTTTTGGATCCAGTTACTGGGGTTGGACCAGTGTGGGAGGATCACCCGTGTGAGGGGTCTTCGGGGAGCGGGGGTGAGGCAACCAATGATGATATACGGTATTCCCCCCTTTCCTGGACCCATGCCCCATCCTAGCAGGTAGGATATCTTGAGGCTTCAAGTCCCCCCCCATCCCTATGCGAACACTTTCACACAAACAGTGCACTCTGGGGAAAAACAGACTTGCATCTTATCATCTCATTAGACATGTCCCGCTAATCGGGTCAGGCAAAGTGAGACACTTGATTTTAATCATATAAGGAACATAGAAACACACTCGAGCAAGGAGCAGATCTTTAGGGGCGAAGCCAAACCTACTGGAGCAGGACGACCAATCGAGGAAGTCGAGCAAATGATAGAGAAACCCTGAAGTTCCCTGCAGGAGGTTGTTGCTGCCGAGAAGGTGTGAAGGAGATACAGAGAAAGCCAAATTACAGAGAAGAAGAAACCTGCATTGTGTTTCAAGGACATCAGCGACCCTCCTGGTTGAACGACAGAGTTGGGGAGGTGAGGTCAAGCCCGCAGTATTATCCTTGACTTGTGAATCAAAGCTGCAAAGACAAGAAAGGAACATGGACAACCAGTGAGTTATTGAAAGACATGAAAGGCCGGTTTTTGTCAAGGAAAGATTGAAGCCTCAACAGTGTATCTCACAAGTGAAGGTTGCACACATGCTGATGAAACGCGAAAGAAAGCTAACCAATGATGAACTTTTAAGTGGCTGATAACGGTCAGGCCAGTGATCGAGTAGCAGAGTGCTCCGGTGAAAGGAAGTAGCCCACTCGAAAGTCTCCATAAAATATGAAATGTTTTGTTATAAAGCGGGCAAATTGAACAAACTCTGAAATGTGTAAGGGTCATAATTAACCCTGGAAAAAGGGGAAGTGAAAAGGTGAATGCTTGAAGAGAAAGATTTCTTTTGAACTTTGTGCTTGTTTTACTGAACTACCAAGACCAAGAGACACAGGGCAAATAACATGAAGAGAAAGTGTAAGTGGCCCTGTGGAGGTCTATAGTAAAAGCCTCACATATTCAAAAGTCTTTGACATCAAGAAAAGTTCTGAGCCTGACTAAGGGATATTAAGCGAATTAAGCTTGGGGAAGGAAACCCCTGCAAGTGCTGTGATTGTTAGGGCCAAACCTGACCAAAGGAGACAGACAAGAACGTTTTGCTTTAAGAGTTCCAAGCCTGACCAAGGGAGACCTGCATGAACTTTTTTTGAACTATGAAAGAACTTTTAAAAGCTGGAATTAGTGACTTTAATGTGGAAGGCCAGGTAGGCCTCGATCCACGTTTTGAACTGCTTCTGATTTGAAAACCTAAGCCAGCGTGTGTCATCCTGTCTACAGGACTGCCGTACTCTATGCTGTTCAATGTGGGTAGGAGAGCTGACTCAGCCATCTTGAACCTTTATGGTATAACACTGATTTTCCTTTGCATGTACATTCCCCTTTAAACACTTTTTTTTATAAGAGATAGGGTAGGCATTAGGTTTTATTAGTATATGCCAATTGGATTTGACAGCGCCTGAACAGGACTGTGTTTTCTTCATTATTTGATGGTAGTGACTACTCCCATCATAGCTTTAGGGCAAAGCAGGAGTTTTTCCAAATCCTGAAAAAAATTGAATAAAGGTTTTGGACTTGAACCTCTTGTGTCAGTGTCATAGTTGTGATGCCATTTCTCTCTTACATTGATATTGATTTTGAAATTGTATTTGTATCACACTCGTACACAAGTGTTTCAGCGCATGACAAGACAAGGGAGGGGAACACGAGAGGACAAAAACAATGATCTTACTAGTCCCAGTGACATTGAGAACGTGCAAGTGTATGGGAGAGGGAAAGGAAAAGTGTATGGATGGGTGACAAGTGGAAAGTACTGAGCAATGGAAAACAGATACATAATAAATAAATACATAAATAAATAAATAAATAAATAAATAAATAGCAACACACAGTGGTAGTGCAGACAGCAAGTGGCTAGTGCTGGGATTAAGGCAACAGACTGGTAAGTGCAGGGTGGGGTGTTTGGTTACAGATATAGACCCCAGCGCAAGATATTGCCAGGATGCAGTTTGGGTGGGTGCTAGAGTGAGCGGGTACCTGGGCCTGGAAGTCAGAGGGTAGGAAAGGTGCATGGTGCTGAGAGAGAGCTGATCAGCAAGGGAGAGGAATGGCATAGGCAGAAGCAAAGAGGAATGTCTTGAAGTGCTTACAGAACCAGAGAGGGTTCTCCTCGAGTTTCAGAGTGGCAGGGAGGCTGTTCCAGAGGGAAGCCCCATCTGAAGACAGACATTTACCTGCAGCTTGTTTCTTTGAAGGTAGAGGAGTGAAGAGCTCGAGAGAGGTGCATTACCCACAAATATTTCTCTCCCATGATAACAGACAGAGTATTGTGGTATTGGACTTTCTAATAGATGGTGTGGGCATGGTAATATTTAAGCAGGTGTGTATTGATGGGCAGGCATTGTTGGTTTAGTGAAAACTAAGTTAGGTTTAGGGGGATAATCTGGCACAAGGTATATGTCCTTGATTTGGGATAAAATCTAGACATATAAAGATCTGTGGCAACTATGTCCATACCATGATCACCAAACAAGAGGATTTCCTTGCTCTGATTCTGATCTTTCTGATGACATATTTGAAAGGCTTTGAAATATTAAAAAATGGCTACTAGTACCAGACACAATTTCAACAATACTAAAATTAGATGCAACCAAATTGAATAGATTGTGATAAGGTATACAAATGTGAAGCCTACATCTAAGAATCCATTATTACGAAATATCAAGAGTGCAATCGCAATGAGGTATCTATCCTGCCTCACATTGTCTTTGTATAAGCACTACTGTAAGCCAGTCCACTATTTCACTCAACAACATTAACAGTGAATCAACATTTAGAATGCCTCCATTCACGCTTTTAACTGATCCCTTCATTGACATTCGGCTCTATTTTCCAGTATTGCCTAAACATTGTTGGGTAACTCCCAGCAATTAGATCAAGTAAATACAATTCGCTAGGGACAAAGACTAAGTGTACCCACTTTTGAGAAAGACAAGTGTTTCATTTTGTATACAAAAGAAAAAGGTGACAGGGTATTATACGTCTTCTGCCACAGAGCTCTCTGATGTCTTCTGGACAGGATTTTAGTTATAAACACACAAAATGTCACTCATGACACACTCGATCTACAGTGTTAATCTCCAATCCTCATTTGCGCGAGCCTATGTACATCCTAATAATTACATGTTTCCCATTCTCCAAATAGTTCTGTCATCTTCTCGCTCATATTCACCACACATGGGTAACGTTCTCGTCCATCTTGAAATGCTGTAAAGCAATTGGTTAACATCAATTGGCAGTACCCTACCTTTTATCCTGACCATGTGACATGCACCTGGTTATCAATGTGAACTCAGTGCGATTCTTCATGGTTAGCTTGGTCCCTGTAGACAAATCAGGCCTTTTCTCATCCCAGACAAGTTGGCTGCACCATTATGCCCTCCCCACTGTATGGGCATCATTCTTAGCTCTCCCTGGCACAAAGTGTAGATCATGTAGTTTTCTGTTTTCCTCTTTATCAGTTTCCCTCCCCAAAAGTTAACCTAGTGCCCCACTAATCAATCCAGTTCACAAAGGATTTAGAGCCCATTACCCTGCACATCTGATAGTTCAAATATAGTGACCATCGTTCTGGGGGGGCACTCGTGTCTTAAATCTTGGTACATATTTTGGCAACCCAAAACCTCTGCCTTTGCTCTCAGGAATGCAACCTTGGTACCAGGCCACAGTCCTTCACTTCTTTGGCTGCAAACATTCCTACTTAATTATTTCAAAGGCCTAACTGATGTGTGGGCATATGTGTGTTATTTGTCCGTGCCTGGGCATTGGGATTCAATAATGAGATTAGATGTTAGGCCTTGTTGTTCTTTGTTGTTTAGGAGAAAAGGGCTTTTGAGGATTCAGGCCTAAGCTTAATGCAGTGTTAGTTTGTGCAATGTCTCTCGTGTGTATAAGCATACTATATCCTACATAAGTCAATTGCAACATTGCTGATTAACTTTCCCATTGTGGTTTTCTACTCCTACAAATTATCCTTACTCATGAAACACACCCCTCCCCTTACACTGTCCTATGTTCATGTTCATATTCTAATGTATTTTCCTCAGTCGAAATTGTCTAGTAGGGGCAGTGATCTGGACATGCATCGCAACAGCATCCCCATTTGTGTTTTCTTTAGTAGAGGAAGAATATATGTCTCCAAAAGGAGTAACTGTGCATTAATCCTGCCCAAATGGAGAAGGGTAATTGAGAACTATACATTGTAAAAAGTATGGAAGAAAATCATGCTCTCTTTTACAAGGGAGTGCTCTCACACATCTTAAGGGGTTATTTTAAGCCAAATAAATGGTGTGGGCTAACTGTAAAATATAGTGTGTGCTACTGATACTCTTTCAGTGGGCAGTGATGGGTTAAGGGTGTGTTCTTGGTTTGTTACAGTGGCACTAACACCTGGCTTTAGAGTGCCCGGCATAGCTTTAAAGTGATGAAGGCAAATCAGACCAAAGGCCTAACTTGTACATGTTTTTACACTGGAGGTAGGGCCCTGGTAAGCCATACCATATAATTGCATGTGGGGGATTCTCAGATGACTCAAGATATGATTTCAAACTATGTCTATCAGCTTAATGCTATGTGAATGCATAAAGCTAGCAGTTTCTGAGACAGCTGATGGATGTCTGTGGTTTGCTTGAAACTCGCCTCTCATCTGCATGAGTGGGACTTAGCAATGAATAAACTAGGCAGTCAGTAGTCCCATGGGCAGAGCCCAAGTGCTTCTCATGCAGAAGGTGTGAGAACACCCTCTTTCTCTCCCTGAACATAAGAGACTATGTCTGGTAATCCTTCTCCTGAAAGGACAAGGCACACAAAATAGGTGGTATCTGCTCTCCTTCCTAGGATAAAGGTAAGTGGAGACAGAAGATGGTTAGTGACACTTTGTACATACATGGTGTTGCTTCTCAGAAGGGAGATACCCACTGCGCTTACGGGTCAAGAAGATTGACAGCTAACTCCCCTGCATTATATTCTTGGAATACATTGTCATCTGTTAGATGGGTGCCCTCTGCTCTGGGTTGCCATATCTTGTTCCCAATAATGTTCCTGTGATACTATTGCAAAACCGAAGAGTGGAGAATGGAATGCTTTGAGTGAATCATGATCTATGGCAATGCTTTGGGCAACCCATGAAACCATGATTTCCCATCCTGTTCTGCTAATACAAAAGGGGAAAACATTATATGAAAATCAGTATTGGTCTAAACCCAAAATGTCCAATCTCAACCGCTAAGCTGCATCTGTTCTACAGGAGATCAAAAGCACCCCAGACAATTTACGGCCTCACTTGGCATCCTCAGTGAGGTGTAGCTCCAGACTCTAGGCATAACCCTCTCCAGACCCAGGACTGGGAAAACCAGTCCCTCTTAGGGTGGTTTATGATACACTGAAGAGTTATGGATGGAAGGTTTTGAATCAATCATAACTACTGGAATTGCTCTGACCAGAGCTCCAAAGCTTTGTTTTGTGTATAAAAATTTAACTCTAATTAGAATAGGCATATTCAGTCATGTGGGCCAAGGTTCTATTCATCACTCTTCAGTGTTGCATATGTTACCCTGCATTGCTGTCACTATTATCCCTAAAGACAGGTAAGTTGGGTTACTGGTACTTCTTAGCATGTCTGGTGGGCATCTAGTCACTAGTGAGATAGAGGACCATCTTGGAGGAAAAAGGTTCATCAAACAATATACTCACCATATCATTAAGTCATGCAAGGTGGGAAAAGAAAATGGGGAACAGAAGGATCACTGCAATGTAATATAAGGATATTATAAAAGGATGTTTAATGCATGGTTTATATACATATTCCAGGAAGGGAGAAACATGAGATGCCAAGTTTGCCATATTATATTATTATGATTACTATTATGATTATGGTATTTATTGAGCACAGACCTAGCTTTGAGAAGCAACAATGCACTTTACAGCGGTGTTCAAGAATCCAGATACACAACAGAGTGCTTTACAGAGGTATACAACTTACTGTGCATAACAGAGCACTTTGCAGAGGTATCAACAGAACAGACATACAGCAAGGGTAGGATACAGAGGGGCACAGAGGAGGGGCACATCTGAACATGGTGGCGGGCAGCAGAGATGCAGACGGCATCTAGTGAGACAGGTGGCGCAGGGGGTGACCTGATCCCCTAGGTGTTGAGTAGGAGTAGGAGAGGCCTTCTTGTATATCCTCTTGTATATCTGCTGATTGGGTGGCCCTGTTGTCTGGCCAACAGGCCAGGGACACAACGCAGCTGGATGGAGATAAAGCCCATTGTGATGTACTATTTAATGAATATATGCAAGTAGTCATGCATGATTATAATCGGACAATTGCATCATTGACTTATTCTTACAAAGGTCCCATACACTTTAATTTACCCAAAACACAGGTCACCCAAATGATGTTCCTACTCCTTTTAAGAAATGTTAAGTTTCAACTTAGGCTTATTTGCCCAACATCACACATCATGGCTCCCCTACCATATAAGCTAGGACTTCAAATTCAAGGATGACAAATGGCTACAGTGTGCTGCTGCTATTTCTCTACAGTAGGAAACTACACTGGTAAGAAAAGCATGTTCAACATTATATGCACTGGCTCCCGGTCTGGGAAGGCATTGCATTCAAAACCTTATCCCTTACCCACAAATGCCAATGAAACAGTGCCCCGATCTATCTAGCTAGACAAATCTCTATGTCCCAAACCAACAGACCTACCCGTTCGGCCTACACATACCTCCTAATCATCCCTAGATACAGGTGCCAAAAAGCCGGAGGTTGTAGCTTCCATTTGATCGTGGCCAAAAAATGGAATTCCTTGCCCTTAGCGCTTAGATCAGATATCTCTCTATGGTCCTTCTGCAAAGGCCTCAAAGCCTGGCTCTTTTCACAAGATACCTAGAGAAATGACAACTAGATAATCCTAGTATTAACTATGTACCAGCAATCTACCTGGACTGATACCTGCTACCAACTGCATATAGTATTCTATGCTTACAATGTTTCTTTTTTATTGGATAACTGCAGCCACAACTAAATAGCCTGCTACCAAATGCAATATGCAACCACTGTAACCATCATTCGTATGTAGCCTAGCGGCCACGTATCTCCGGTTAGGTGTGCTTTACAAATGTAAAAATAAATAAATAAATGTAACACGAGTTTTCCTTTTCACAGCTGGACTGAAGAGTAAGATTCTAGAAATTCTACTGCAAATCTCAGTTGACGGTAAGACTTCTTATTTGGTTGCATTCTGTAAACTTAAAGAACATACTGTTATTGCTCTTAGCTGATGCAAAGAAGCATGGTTGGTGTTAGTGGTCTGTGCACTTGCTGTAGCATCTTTCAATGTTTTTCAAGTAACTGTCAAGAGGTTCCAGAGATTGGTGTATAAAGTTCTTTAATGGCCTCTTTCAGGACACAACATTTGGGTGTCAGAACTCTTGAGGCCGAATCTCATATTATGATTTGCCCTGCTTTGTTCTGAGGGCACCACGATTGTGGCTCAGGGACCCGAGTGCCAAGCAAATTAAATTTGTTTGTGGGGATGGTATGTAGACATTTATGTCACCTTATTTTGGTTTCCATCACATGGCAGGCTACAATAACAATGGCTCATCACAGACCATTCTATGTAGGTAAAGAGTGTTTCCACCTCACAAACACATTAGGGAAGGACAGCCCTAAAGTTTTGTTCCTGCACAGACCCATTGGAAGCCCTTGCTGGACAATACTAGTCCACTCTAACCACTAACACAGAGAGCAAGACACACTCCTTGAATAGAACCAAAATTCCAGACCAAAAAAGAGCTTACCCTTTAATAAACAGACAAATGAAAACACAAGAATACCGCATTTTCAATCATGCAAAATTCCATATAAAGTCAGATAAAGAGTTCTAAAATATGGTTAACTTATTTGATTACATTAAAGCTAAACTCATCTTGATGGTTCTGACAACTGCTAAAGTCAGTGCATTTTGACTGCCAGAAAGCAGTCAAGCCAAAATTACTTGGATGTAAAAGAACATAATCATTGACAAACGCACCTATGTGCAAACATCAACACCACGGAATAAATGTCTCCAAGATTCTACTAGTCCAGGGGTTTCACAAAACCTAAGGTTTGCAATTGTTGATTAGAATGTGATTGGATGGTCATTATTTCACCTATTAAGTTTGTAATCAGAATTGTGTTTTTAAAATTCTGATATGTTCACTTGGAGATTTTCATAGATATATTGTCAAGCAGCCTGCTTTCTTAATCCCTGATGCAAGGTGTCTATACAACATATATTTAGAAATACCCTCCAGGGTATCTATCTAATCTGTCTCCCAAAGCTTTTTCTTAACTACAAAAGGATTAAGAAAATGATTATTACAGTTGTGTCCTAAATGAGTTAGGGGATTTGTCAGATACTTTGTTTAATAAACAACATGATTCTTCCTTCTGACAGAACCATACATCTTAGAACATAGTTCCACAAAATTCCCTCTAGTTTACCTAGGTTTTCCCGGTCATCCAAATGTCAAAGTTCTAGGCCATATGTTATGCTTGGCATTACCTTGCCATTATAGATTTTAAGAAGAGGGATTAGAGCAAAGTATCAACAACTAGAGTTTATTCACTTCATTTATGTGTCGAGTAAGTGCATTTTCTTCCTGAGAAGAGAATAAAGTAGAGGTTTGCTAGGCCCTGAAGACACTCCGCATATGAAGAAAAGGCAAAATCCCCATATACTCAGTGATATGACAGACACAAGGTTCTATTTTCCAAGTACTATGGTTTATTGCAGAAAAGTATGCTCAGTCGGCTGACTGTACTGCTTGGCATTCCTGTCTGGGTCGAACTATCAACGTGCAAGCTGTGGCCTTGTACTCGTACTGTGTATTAGCTTTCAGAGCATGTATACTTTTTGTAAAAACGTTTGACAGAAGAAAGGAAAAAAACAAGATAGCGAATGTTACACAAAATGGACGCCCTATGGTTATACTAGCGAATCTGGGGGTTGCGGTTTTGGTTATGTGATGCGATTGGTTTACGGCCAACATAATATACCTTGTGTGTTTGGTTAGGGTTGTTTTCTGGATTTACAAGTTAGTTAGGCCATTAAAAGATCCCAAAACCTACATAATTTTACTGATGTGTCAACTCTATTTTATTCCCTGATAGTGCCCAGTTGAACCTAGGTATTTAGAACTTAAAAACATAATTATTTTTGTCTTAGAGATGTTTAAGTCTAATGCATGTTCCATGAGGTAGGCATAGAAAGCGTTAAGCACACACTATAGACCTACAGGTGTGTAGTCAAACAGACAATGCCATCCACAAGAGCAAGCCATTGAACACACAAGTTGTGTATCCTCTGTGGAAAAGAACTGGTTTGGATGAAAGCTAAACGTAGATTAGAAATGTAGAGATTTCAGAGACAGGGGGCTACCATGACCCATGTGTGAGCCCTCAGTGCATAGGTATTTTATTAAAAAGTGCACCCTGTTCATTCAATCTTATTCTAATGGATGTTGTTGAGTGGATTTGCCCATGTTGAAGGCCCCAGGCAACCAGTTTAGCCAAGAGTCATGAACAGTTAACATAAACAAAAGCAGCATACAAGTCTATGCTTTCTGCAAAAATATCTGGTGAATTCTGAATCCAGACTTACCTCTGTTGTAAAAACCACTATGTATACATTTGGTTGGGTTCACTGTCTCCTGAAACCCATCTGAAATCGAACAAGTCAACCAGACTCATCAGCCCGTTTTTTGAGATCTTTGAATATAATCGATGGCAAGACCTTAATTCTTGCATCTAATAAGCCAATAGCTTCATAGTCTGATGTAAGCATCCTACTAACATTTTTGAAAATTGTGAGTATTTGTGGCTCGAACAAGGAGGGAGAGAAAATATTTGTTTAAATAAATTAGCTAAAATCTCTGCCCATACCATTGGGGAGAATTTTAAGACATAGCCTGACAAGCCTTAACTTCCTCTGAATATACAGAAAGTGACCAGGTAGATGTGATGTTATGTTAATATGATTTCTAAAGGACACATTCACCTGGAGGTATCTTGGTGTTATGATAGGTAGAAGGGTGCAGCAGCAGAAGGACTAAAACAGATGGGTCTTGAGGTTGCGGCGGAAAGCCAAATGGTTTTCGCTGGCACGAAGATGGAGGGGAAGCCTGTTCCAGGTTATAGCGGCCAGCACAGAGCAAACGCGACAGCCCATCCGGGACAGCCTAACTCGTGGAACAATGAGAGTGCAGAGGCTGGAATGGAACATAACAGGAAAGTTTTTCCTCTATGTATTCAACGCCTAGATTGTAAAAAGTGTAATGTACCAGGCACAAGGATTTAAAAATAATGCGCTTCTTAATCGGTATCCAGTGCAGTTGTCTGAGCAGCTGGGTCATGTGAGCATGGGGAGGATGGCGAATCGCCTCTTGAGCAGCAGAGTTTTGAAGCAATTGAGGTGTTTGGTGAGGGAGATCGGCTGACCCAAGTAGAGAGAGTTACAGTAATATGTAGTGCTCAACACCAGGGTAGCCACCACAGGAGCGCAATACTTAATAGGAAAGAAAGGGAACACCTTACATAGAATCCGCCCAGATTTATATACAGACGCCACCTGCGGTGCCATGGAAAGAGAGGATGAAAGCAGGACACCCAGGTTTTTGACTGAGATTGCTGGTGTAGGGCAGGTGCTAAGTGAAGTAGGCCAGAACTCAGACGTCCAGAAAGAGTGGGGGTTAGAAGTGCCCACCACCAGTACCTCAGTTTTGGAGCCATTAAGTTTAAGCCAATTTGTTGCCATCCTGGTGCCAAGATCTTCCAGGCAGCTTCGTAGCCAAGATGCAGAATCAGCCCTGGTGAGGTCAAGTCGAACCAGGATCTGTGTGTCATCGGCATACGAATAATATCCATGCACCAATATGAGAAGTAGAAGGGGACGGATGTACTTGTTGAAAAGAATGGGGGAGGGGCTTATCCACTTATGCCACAAAAGAGCAATCCCGGAGGGGAATAGATAGGAGACAAATGCACTGACTGGGTCTGGTCGGTCAAAAAAGCTTGGAACCAATGGAAGACCTGCCCAGAAATGCCTCCGTCAGACAGCCGTGCCAAAAGAGTGGAATGGTCTACTGTGTCAAATGCGGAGGTTAAGCCCAAAATTAGTACCGCTCCCACACAGCCCTGGTCGACTAACCTGGCAAGGTCGTCCATGACAGAATTTAGTACAGACTCTGTTCCCCTTCCAGGGCAAAAGCCAGACTGGAAGGGATCTAAGAGGCCAGAAGATTCCAGGAAAGAGGAGAGAAGGGGGAGACCAAAGTCTCAAGCAGCTTCATGTTAAACAGAAGCAAAGAGATGGGCCTGAAATTAGCCATTACCCGTGGATCAAGCATGGGCTTCATCTCATCAGAAGGGGGAGAACTAATGCTTGTTTATGTTGGCTAGGGATTATAGCACTTTGAAGTGAGTTATTAATAGCAGCAGTAATATAGGGAAGTAGCTCAGTAGCAGTGTCTTTAATCTGTGTAAGAGGAATGGCATCTGCAGGAGAGGTAGATTTAAGGCCATAAATTGCTTTGAGTATGTCAGTAACAGAGAACACAGGAAAGGACGACCATGATGCCATTGGGACCGCAAGCCCAAGTCCCTTGCAGCTTTTTGTTCCTGGAAAATTGAATGTGTACATGCAGATATTGCTAAAGCTGCTTCCACCGACTGTCAGATCTTTCAGGCGAAAGATCTGACAGTCGGTGGAAGCAGCTTTAGCAATATCTGAATGTACACATTCAATTTTCCAGGAACAAAAAGCTGCAAGAGAGTCACACAAAACTTTGAAGGAGTAATTGCAGAGTCCATTTTCGAAGGAGCGGAGAGGGAGTTAACCAGTTCAAATAGGGCCTTAAGTGTATTTATGGCTGCTTTGATCTTATCTCCGAAGAAAGTCTTTTTAGCCAGGGCAATAGTTTGATGATAGTTAGTCAGCAGGTTGCGAAAGGTGAGCTTAGCTGTAGGATAATAGCACAGCCTCAAATTCCTTTCAGCTTGTCTACAAGCCAGCTTTTTCATTTTAAGTTCATTAGAGAACCACGGTTGTGACCTATGTTTAGTAACTTTGGACACTTTAAACGGAGCTATAAGATCGGCCGCTTCCAAAAGGCGTTTTCAATTATAGTAAGAGTCGGGGAATTAACCAAGGAAAGGCATTCATGTAGAGCTGTAATAAGCTTGGACTGAGATGTTTTCTGCCAATCACGTCTAAAGGCGGTTGGTTTAGGGACTGAAGGCTTGGAAAAGTGATATGGGTGACTGAACTGAATAAGAAAATGATCAGACCAAAGAAGAGGGTGCAGCAAAGACATTTCAATGGAAGAAGCAGGGGCACATATAAAATCAAGAGTGTTGCCTAATTGGTGGGTAGGTTTGCTAATCAATTGCAGAAGCCCCAAATCGTCCATAGATGCCAGGACAACACCTGATTTGGATTCAAAGTGTTAGGTGACAAATTAAAGTCACCAGCAACCCAAAGATTAGGATATTCTGTCATAAATACTGATATAAATTCAGGGAAATCAGTACAGAAGTTAGCATCAGCGCCCAGTGTACAGTATATTAGCAGAATGGTCTGGGTAGATTGAGAAGAGATGGTCATATGAGCAAAAAAGCATTCCATCTTCAAAGAATGGGTAAATGAAATGCACTGAGCAGTGTAAGTATCTTTATACACAATAGCGACCCCTCCGCCAGGATGAGCAGCAATACAGTCAACATGAATAAAACTGTAACCTGGAGGAAGAGCCTGGACCACCGATGGGCCCGAGGATTCCTGAAGCCAGGTTTCAGAGAGTAAGAAAAAATCGAACTGGTGTGTAGACAACATATCATTACAGTGCAAAGCATGAGCCACCAGTGAGCGTGTGCTAAACATGCCGCACTTGAGACTAGATAAAGTGGTAGTAGTTTGAATCTGAGCACAAGGTAGAAATCCCACTGGCCATGAAGTATTAGGGGGTGCCAGAGAGATAAACAGGGTGTGAGTCATATCCCGCACATTTTGTAACTTACCTGTTTCAGGCATTTTCACATCTGCTTTAACATGCCCATCCCGTGCACCGACGGGCACAGACAACCTTGCCTTAAGCGCCCCTTCGGTGCGCTGACGGCGCACCCGCTCCGCCTGTCCGCTCTGCGGACGAAGGCACTGGCACATAAATGCCTAGTGAGTGTCACGTGGGAGCCGGGGAAGCTCGGCCTCACAGACACAGAGAGAGGACCGTGGGGCGTTACCAACGCAGGCACTGCTATTCACGAAGAAATAAGTAAAACACAATCACAAAATAAAGGTAAGCACACATTTCCTAAAGCACAGTAAAATCACTTTTAAGAAAGCACTCGCACATAAATGCCTTGTGAGTGTCACGTGGGAGCCAGTGGAAGCTCGGTCTCACAGACACAGAGAGAGGACTGCAGGGAGATACAAACGCAGGCACTGCCATTCACGTAGCAATAAGTAAAACGCAGTCACAAAATAAAGGCAAGCGCACGTTTCCTAAAGCACAGTAAAAGCTGTCTTTGGGCAGGTGATAACATTTGGAAAAATGACAAATCCAAAAATCTCTGCTGGTGGATTAATTTGTAACGACAGCTTGCTATCCAATTCTGTATTCATCAATAGCCAGAAGTCAGCAGATTATTTTATGGAAAGTATTTTCAACGTAAACTCACTATCTCTATTGAGAGAATTTGTGAGCCCTAAACCAGTTTTTACACTGCTGCTTTAAAAGTGACACTTCTTTTGCATAATCAGATCACTCAATAAAGAAATCTGATACAATTCTTAGCTTAGTGCAACATTATTTTTGTCTAGAGGCTACAAAGTCATCGTAACAATGTTTTCTAATAAACATTTTGGGATCAGGAAACTATGTCGAGCATCCCAAAAAGAGGATTTGGATTCACAGATGTACCTGTTAAATTGTAATGGGGGTCGGTGGGGGGGGGGTGTATTCTGTGTATCTTTGAGCAGGTTAGATCACTCAAAACATTATTGACCTCCATATCATATTTTCAAGTTTTCCTTTGATGCCAGAAAATGTGGTTACCTTTCAATGAAGCAACATATGTAAGGTGAGCAAGGGTAACCACATGAATCTATATCAAAGGAAGCTTAGAGCCATATGCGGTCATTATGAGTGATAGAACGTGAAAATGGCTGCAGTTATCAAGCAGTTTAGTTGAGATAAAAATATAATCGATCTGTGAAAGGTACTACCTGTTATGCCATGTTGGGGAGGAAAGACAGTCACTCATTACTTTCCCATTTAGGTTAGCTTCAAATCTCAGGAAAGTAGGTCAATCTAATGCCACAAGATGCAAGGGTTTTAGATGTCCCCCTTATAGAGTTAATGACTACACATCATTTCTTATTGACATTGGGTCAGCGTGAGTTAAAATCACCTCCTAATATTATGAGGTCATGATGTCCTTGTTCATACCAAGCAGACCGGGAGCCAGCACATCCAAAAAGGCCCACACCAAAGGCCCCTGTCTGCACCCTGTCTGCTTCAGGTACGCTTCCCACCCTGTAATGTCCCTATGTGCTCCCCAGGCTCTTCTGGTCCCCCGTGATGTTGTTGTGTGCTGTTCTGGTCCCCTGTGATGTCGCTGTACACTCCCAGCCCTCTCTGGTCCCCTGTGTTGATATGTGGCCCCAGACCCTTCTGGTCCCCTGTGATGTCACTGTGTCCCCCAGTTCCCTCTAGTCCTGCATGTTGTTGCTTTGACCCCTAGCCCTGTTGGTCCCCCGTGATGTTGCTCTGTGCCACCAGACCCGCTGGTCCCGTGATGTCGCTGTGTGACCCCTCTGGTCCCTGTGATGTTGCTGTGTGCCCGCCAGCCCTTCTGGTCCCCCGTGATGTTGCTGTGTGCCCTCCAGCCCCATCTGGTCCCCCGTGATGTTGCTGTGTGCCCCCAGCCCCCTCTTTTCCCCTGTGATATCGCTGAGTGCTCCAGCCCCCTCTGGTCCCCTGTGATGTTGTGGTGTGCCCCCTCTGGTTCCCTGTGATGTTGATGTGTGCCCCCAAGCCCCCTCTAGTCCCCCGTGATATTGCTGTGTGTCCCCCAGACCCTCTGGTCCCCTGTGATGTCACTGTGTTTCCACCAGCCCCTATGGTCCCAGTGATGTTGCTGTGTGCCTCAGTCCCCTCTGGTCACTTGTGATGTCGCTGTGTGCCCCATCTGGTCCCCTGTGATGTCGCTGTGTGCCCCCAGCCCCCTCTTTTCCCCTGTGTTTTCCCTGAGTGCTCCAGCCCCTTCTGGTCCTCCGTGATGCTGGTACCCCCTCTGGTTCCCTGTGATGTTGTGTGCCCCCAAGCCCCCTCTAGTCCCCCGTGATATTGCTGTGTGTACCCCAGCCCCCTCTGGTCCCCTGTGATGTCACTGTATTTCCACCAGCCCCTCTGGTCCCAGTGATGTTGCTGTGTGCCCCAGCCCCCTCTGGTCACCTGTGATGTTGCCCCCTCTAGTCCCCCGTGATGTCGCTGTGTGCCCCCAGCCACCTCTGGTCCCCCGTGATGTCGCTATGTGTCCACAGTCCTCTCTCGTCTCCCGTGTTGTTGATATGTGCCACCCTTACCCCTCTGGTCCCCTGTGATGTCGCTGTGTCCCCCCAGCCACCTCTGGCCCCCCATGTTGTCACTGTGTCCCCCCAGCCCCTCTGGTCCCCGTGATGTTTGCTGTGTGCCCCCAGCCCCCCTGGTCCGCTGTGATGTTGCTGTTTTCCCCCCAGCCCCTCTGGTCCCCCATGATGTTGCTGTGTACCCACAGCTCCCTCTGTCCCCCATGATGTCACTGTGTGCCCCCACCCCCTCTGGTCACCTGTGATGATGCTGTGTGCTGTAAGAGGATTCAATTCAACACTACAGCTAAGTCAATGCCTAGTCTGGGATACTGAATGGAAACCCTTATTGATATATCTTTATGTCCAGTTCATGCGTTCTGGATGACTACCCCTATATAACACCCCTCTCTTGGAATCCCCCTGACCCCACTGAGCCAAGAAGTAGTTCTGTTTTGCAAGTTTAAAAGGTTTATTTGACAATTTAAAATATATATATATCACACTTTATAATAAATTAATAATTGAATAGCACACTTAATCTGATATGATAAAGATCAACAACGGAGAATCTGGCACTAGCACACTTCTTATAATCACTAATGAGTTGACATGAAATGGATAAGGTAGCACACTGGTAAATAGGAACAAAAGTATAATGTGGTAGAGGATGCTTTATGTAAGCTCAGGTGGATGCAATATTCAATGAATGCAGTACAGAAAATACTCAATATGATTTCAACCAAACAATGTAATCACTTTTCTCTGGCAATCCCCTCCCCCCCTTGATGCAAGGCAAGGAAATGGAAGGAAAACACACAGTTCTCAGAAATGCAATCAATGTAAATCAGTTCACCCCAGCAAGCTTACACTACAGAAAACAGATAGGAGTTTTGAAAACACAGGCAAAATGCTTTGATATGTGCTAGCAATGGATGAGAAATATGCTGGAAATGCTTTTAATTCCCTTTCAGAGGTTCAGGGTGAGTGGTATCTAGTTAATATTAGTCCAGGCTCACACTAGCAATGATGCAGGGATAGTTAGCAGGTTAAACGAATTTCTGGCAAATGGAAGGCAAGCAGCAGCAGTTTTTACATGTGAAGAAATTTGCAAATCGCTGTAAAATTCGCGAATGCGTGTTCCGCGATTGCGGTAAAACTATAAGGGGTAGGAATGCGGTTCTAGGTTCATAGGAAAGCCACGATTCTAAGCTTTCAGATAAAAGTTACTGCAAGTCTCTAGCCCAAACGGTTACAGAGTTATGACCGATTTAATAGAGGTCGTTTTTGGTTTTGCAAATTTTAAAAGCTCAAAATGACAAGTGACAAATTTTGCAGCTAGAATGACAGGTGACAGATTTGGATCTATCAGGCAGTTCTACTTAGGTTAAATAGATTGAATTAGATGAATTTAAACTAAGAGATTGGTTCTACACAGTTCTGCTGGGTACTCACACTATATTCTTGAATTAAATGGGCCTCGTCACGTATCTGGTCAGGGTTTTAGACTGGGCTCTGGTCTCTCTCTGGGCACAGCACTGCTTTCTCTCTCTGGTCTGGTCTCTAGTTTGGCTTTCTGGAGGTTGATGAATTTGAAGTCTGGATCTCTGGATGTTGTATGGTCCGGCAGAGTGCGTTGCAGCAAATGGAATTGAAAGTCTCTATCTGTCCTGACTCTCTGCTTTTATGTGTTTTTAGAGTGGGGGTGTATGCAGCATCACCAGCCCCTACCCCTCTCCACTTGCCATTGGTCAAGCTTCCATTTCTCACTTGATTGGCGAAGGAGCTGTGAGTTAGAGTGATGTCATCCATTTATGATCTCTTGAAACAACTCCCCTATCATCTGTGCACCCAAATCTATATATGATTAAAATCCATATTTCACAGTTACACAGTTGTTTGAAATTACACATACATGGTGTGGCTGAATTTAGCCATGTCTCTGTCCAAATCTGCTCTTTCTAGGAGCTTGCATTCAAAAATGGCAACTTCTAGCACTTTTTCATGTGCTGAACAACATTGGATCTTCATTAAATTTTATACAACTGTTCCTCACATATCTACCCACATACCAATGCATTTTCGTTTGTCTAGCTGAAACAGGGAGTCTGTAATATTAATAAACAATGGGGTTTTGCCCCAGAACATCACACAAATTGGAGTTTGGGCTTGAATTAAAGGTACATTTTTTAAATTAAAGCTCTCAAAGTTATACATTTCTGTCATTTGATTACAAAGAGTTATCAGTGTTTTTGTAAAATATATATTTTACTTTCAATTCAGTCCTCAGAGTGTTGAAGTCCGCCTCCAAGACTTGGGTGGGTCAGTCACAGATCTCTGCTGGCTGGCAGATCTTTGTTGACAGCAAACATCCAGAATTAACATATTCCTTTCAGAGGAAAGGGTCCTTTGTGTGGTGTCTGGCAAGCTCACATCAGGAGGCCAGGGGGCCACTTTGCATTTAATTAACAGAACCCTGTTATTTCCTGGCTTCTTGTGTTGAGTTCTGAAGTGTCAAGAGTTCTCAGGACAGGCAACCCCTTTCAACCTTTGATGAAATAAGACCCCTTTCTTTGCACTCATGCAGTTTGCAAGACAGCTCTCCTGTCAGAGTTTAGACCGCTAGCGCCACCATCAGGATTTTGTGGTTACTGCATCCATCCTTGGGATTTTTTTTTTTTTAGATTGATTCCTTTCAGCAAGTGATATTATATGGGGTAGATTGTCCATGTTCAGGACATGGCCTTGGTGTGTTTCTGCAGTAAAGTAATTCTGTGCCCATGATTTTGCCATATTTGACATTCAAGAAAAATGAATTCCCAACAGTATGGGTTTGCTTTTGGCAATCAGCATTGCATCTCTGAACTCACAATATAGGCAAAATGGGATTTTCCTGTGCATTTTCTGGGGAGCTCTGGCCATTATGATGTTTTCAATGCCAGTACTGCACAGTTTTGAGGTAGGGCCCGGATGCATGGGTAAATACATCCCACAAGCCCCCCTTCTTGCGGTGGCCATCTGATCCTTCACTAATGGGACCCGCAAGATCTGGGATGTAGTTCTCCTCTTCTTCCGATAAATGGCACAGTTCAGCATCTTTTCCTCCATCCGGTCGGATCGATCGGTTCTCCTCGCCGGTCCTGATGGGAGTATTGGGCGGTCCACTGGGCCCATTGGATCTTCGTTCCCGGTCTCCGGATCGTCCTTCTTGGTCATTCTTCATGGTTTCATCTCTCCTAGGATGATAAAGCAAAAGCGGCAATATCTACTCATAGACGATTTTTTCCACCACTGTTGAGATAGTGGGGCAGCATATGCATTTTATCATAACGAAACATTACATTCTTATTTTAATAAAAACAGTATGACTAAGAGACAGTTTCATACCAATCACAGTATGTTAGAGACTAGATGTGGTATGTTTTATGATTGGAACTGAATTAGTCTGATACAGTACCCGCTAGGATTCCAGAGGATTCCTCCAGTTGTTGCAGAGTGTGCCTGGGATGGCAACATTTCAACTGGTTTATGTGGACCCACTTGTCTTCGCCCTCTGCCGAACCGCCTTTGGGGATGCGGATCTTGTAGGCCACAGGGGAGATCTTATCGACGATCTCAAAGGGTCCCTTCCATGTAGGCAAAAATTTGCGCTGCTTGGCCTGGTTCCTTTGGAAGTTGTATAGATAGGCCCGGTCTCCCACCTGATATTCCTTCCTGGAAGTTTTCAGGTCATAATGGGTCTTCATGCTATCAGCTGATCTTTCTAGATTCCGCTGAGCATAAGCAAAAGCATGTTGGAGGTGTTTCCTTAAATTCTCTACATACTCATGAGTAGTGGAGGCATTTATCAGTGTCTGCTCTTGGGTCCTGTAGAGCAAATGCTGAGGAAGCACCATCTTGCGCCCAGTCATCAACTCAAATGGTGACATTTTGGTTGCAGATGAAGGGGTAGATCTGATGGCCATTAGGACCAGAGGTAATCGGATATCCCAACTTGGCCCAGAATCTGCCACAAACTTCTTTAAGATGCTCACAATTGTCCGGTTGTAGCGTTCCACTGCTCCAGAAGAAGCTGGTCTATAAGCAATATGCAGCTTTCTCTTGACCCCCAGTATCTCCCACATCTTTGTCATCACTTCACTGGTGAAGTGGCTACCTCTGTCTGACTCAATCCTTTGAGGTAGACCAATACGGGAAAAGATGTGGTTAATCATCAAGGCAGCTGCAGTTTCTGCCTTGCAATTTGGGGCTAGGAGACATTCCACCCACTTGGTAAACAAGCATGTCACAGTCAACATGTACTTATTCCCCCTAGCCGAGCGAATCACAGGGCCTACAAAGTCGATTTGTAAATCTGACCATGGCAGTGTCATCCCCCTCTTTTGGAGAGGCGCACGGTGCGTGAGGGATGATGGCTGAAATTGTGCACACACAAGACACCCCTTCAAGTATTGGTCGAGGTCCTGCCCCATGTGTGGCCAGTATGCAACCTCTCTTAAGATTTCCAATGTTGTGTGAAACCCCCTATGACCGGCGGTGGCCGCATCATGGGCGTGACTTAACATCAGGCTTCGGAATGAGGTAGGAACCACCCACTGATCGTGGCCAGCTTTGGATTTCCTTACCAGCAAACCGTCTTGGATCCGGAACATTTTTGGACATTTCATCAACACTCTTAGGTCCTCTTTCCTAATGTAATCGGTATCCGTCAGGGGAAAGTTCTCAGGGTCCTCAAGGTGCTGGTAAAATTTACCAATAATTGGATCCCCCTTCTGAGCAGTAATCAAATCATCATCAGGGGTCTCCTTACTCCATTGTGCAATTGAAAGGTCCTTGTGAGCATTTGTCTGGGACCTAGTGATAGCAGTGACCTGGATTTCCCCCAACAGGGGCTCAATCTCAATTAGATCCCCTTGGATGGCCCCGGTTTTGGCCAGCTGATCAGCTAAGTCATTTCCAGTTTTGTCTGGTCCCTCTACTTTGGAATGACCCTTGATCTTTTTCCAGTAGATGGTCATCCCATTCGATGTGACCAGATCATCAATGTTTTGGATCAACTTCCCATGTTTCAAGGGTTTGTTGTTAGCACATAACATGCCTCTGGTTTTCCAATTAACCAGGTGCTCCACGAACCCGTTCCGTACATAATCCGAATCTGTGATTATGACCAGTTCGTGGAGTTGATGCTGGACAGCAGTGAGGATGGCCTGATGCACAGCCATCAATTCTGCCACCTGACTACTTCGGGGACCAATTTTGTATCCAGCGGAGGGTTCTGGGGACTCATTCACCCATGCATTCCCTACGCCGGCCACCAGTTCTTTCTCCCCGTTGTTGTCAACATGGTAAGAGCATCCATCCACATACACAGTGGGCATTCCCTCACACTTGTCTTCTTCAAAGACTTTGTGTGGGGAATTAAGGTATGCCTCCATGTTGTCCTTGATTTTCAGACTTTCGTCCTCGAGACAGTTTTCTCTGGCACAATCATGCAAGTCAGCCAGACCTTGCGCGAGGGGACTCTTCTTGTTTTGGCCATATCTGACCTCCACAGGAAAGCCTTGCATTGACAGAATCCAGGAAGTAATTCGGGAATTACTCACATTTCCGGCCCGGATTCTGTCACTTTGGAGATATTGCAGAGGCTGGTGTGGAGTCTCCACTATGATGTGTTCCCCCTGGATAAACGGGCGGTAATTCTTCAATGCCCACACCGTTGCCAGGAGTGCCTTCTCACAATCGTTGAATTTTTCCTCCACAGAGGATAAAGTTTTGCTCGCATAGGAGATTACTTTATTGACCTTGTCATGCTTTTGGTATAATACTGCCGTCAAGCACGTATCAGAGAACCCCGTCTCCAGGAAGAACTCCTTGTTTCTGACAGGGTAAGCTAGGCAAGGCGCTTGTGAGAGGCTTCTTTTGAGTTGTTTTACCGCCTCGGCTTGTTCTGGACCCCATTCCCACTTGACCCCCCCTTCAGGAGATGAATCAGGGGTCTGGTGATCTCTGCGTAGCCCTCAATGAACTTTCTACTGTAATTAGTCAGTCCAAGGAGGCTCCTTAGTTCCCGCAGAGTTGTGGGGTCTTTCAGTTTCTGAAGTGCTTCCACTTTCTTTTCCTGGGGACAGAGACCCTGAGGAGTAATCTCATGCCCCAAGAAATTAACACGGGTTCTACACCACTGTGCTTTCTGAAAGGAAAGTTTTGCTCCGGCAGCCCTCAACTGTGTCCGAACATAACGGATCTCCGCTATGTGTTCCTCCACAGATGAACTTTTGATGAGGACATCATCTACATAAGCCAGGTTACCCCTTGCACCCAAGTCAGGCATGGCCTTGTGTAGAAAAATGTTGAATTCATTGCCGGAGTTGAGGTATCCGAAGGGAGTCCGGGTCCAGGTGTACTGCTGGCCCCCAAAGGTAAAAGCCAGCTTGTATTGGTCCTCCCTACTGACAGGCACAGTCCAGTATCCATTGGTCAGGTCTATTGCAGTGAATACCTGTGACCCCTGGATCTGGGCCAGCCCTTGGTCAATGTAGGGCAGAGGCCATCGGGAAGTATGGACCCGTTTGTTGAGCTCCCTGAGGTCGGCACAGAGTCTCCACTGGCCGTTTGGCTTCAATATTCCCAGCACCGGATTATTGAAGGTGCTGTGGACTGGACGGATTATTCCCCGGGACTCAAGGTTCTTAATTATTTCAGTAAGGGACTCCATTGATGCGAGAGGCAAGCGATATTGCTTCACAAACACAGGAGTCATGCCAGGGTCTGTGGGGATTGTTGTTGTGTGGATGTCAGTGCGACCACAGTCATATGAGTCTACCGCAAAGAGATCTTGGAAATCCAAGAAAACTTGTTTCAACTTTTGCTTTTGTTCCAGAGTCACACAGGCATCAGCTAGGTTGACTCTCTCTTCCACCATCTGCCTGAAGCCTGGAAAGACTTCTGGTTTGGCTATTTCCGCGGCCTCCTCCAGCTGGGTGGAGAAGTCCCTGGTCAGAGTGCTGATTTGGACCGGAGGCTTCAGGTGGGAAAGGCAGCCCTCATGTACCTGGAAAATCACCTCATCCCTCCCGAAGTCACACGTCACATCTTCCTTACCATAGGGGCAGGAAGTGTACACCAGGAAGTTCCCCCCATGCCGGGTGAAAATCCTGTCTGGTGTTGTATTGTCCTCACTGTCACTGTCAACACAGTCCTTGGGGATTGGTCCTAACAGTTCATTTACAAGATCAATGGAGAAATGTCGGTCATCAATCGCCATTCCAATAATGGTGCCTGCGGCTAGAGTAATACTCTTTAAGTCGCTGTTATCCACCTCTATTAGAATGGTGTCATGTTCTATGTTGACTAATGGAGTTGGGTTTACCCCCAACCCTTGCTGTTGGAAAGAAGCATTTAGATGTATGTAAGCATCAGGGTTTTTCAACTCTTGTCCCCTTTTAACTTTCACTTCCAGGGAGAATTGTCGGGTCCTTTCTGGGATGGTGACTTCCTCTTTAACCTGAATTTCAACTGCATAAGGTAGCAATTGAGCTGACCTAAATGCTTTTTCTGGATCATCAAAGCCCATGGGATTATCCGCTAATCGGGACCAAGCTTTGAAGTTTATTAGGTCCAAACTAATGGCAAAGCGATTGAGAATGTCACTGCCTAAGTAAAAGGCGGCAGTGACGTCTCGCACGACCCAACAATTATGGACTATGCTCTTGTTGCCAATGGAGATTTTGAGCATACACCTGCTTGGCAGGAGATGTTTTGAATTGGGTGCTTCCAGGTCCATTTCCCATTTGTCTATCAGTTTGAAGGTGGGAATGGCTGGATCTTTTGGAAGTTGGCGAAACATGGCTTCGCTGATGAAGCTCTTACCGTTGTTCACACACACTCGAGCGAGAACAGAGTCCTTCCCATCATTTAACTGAACAGGGATGAACAACTGCTCTCCAATTTGCTGAATATCAGCCAGGCTTTGAGCTGATTTCACATCTTTCTGGACTATAGGAGTGGGAGTTTCAGATTGTGGATTGGTATAGAATTTCAAAGTGTTTCCTTCCAGCGTGGAATACCACTTTAGACTGGAAGGAAGGTTGATTTTCAGAATAGAGAGGACCCCCATCACCAGTCTGTTGTCCTACTGCTATGACTGTCACGTCTGGAATCTGGTTGTTCTGGAAGTGAAATTCTACTTGGTCAGATTTTTGTTCAACCATGTGGCATGTGCCGTTTAAACTAACATGGTTGACACTCTGTTTTAATTTTATCGGTCGGCTAGTCTGGGTCCAGAGGACCTTGTTTACGCAATCTATTAGGGGTGACAACCTTCTCAGGAGGTCATTCCCTAGTAAACAAGGGGTGCCCTCTGGGGTCACAACTATGACCGGGTGTTTCAACTTATGTCGCCCAATTTTAATGTCCAAATCTGCCGTCCCCTCGACGGGAATTTCCTTCCCGTCAAAGTTCTGTAGTTGTCCAGGAAGAGAGGTGAGAGGAATTTGGTAATTCTCTCCCCTTCCTGCATTCAGTTCGTCAAAGGCCCTTCTGGACAGAAGGGTAGCTTGAGATCCCGTGTCCACCAGTGCCGAGATTGTACCCTGCCCCTGTACTTGTACCGGGGCATAATATCTTCCCTCCTTCTCCTCAAGGGGGCACAGATAATGCACATTTTTGGACAACTGGTGGGCTAACTTTCTGGTTTTGGACATCGATAGCGAAGAGATTTGGGCAGAATTCTGTGGAGATTCTTGGGAATCTGAAAGAAAAAGTTGGCAACTGGAGATCAGAGCCATTGTGGGTTCCCCTGGTTCCGGTTCTGGGCTGCCCCCCCCTTTTTGGAGGCAGTCCCCAGGATGGGTTTGAACCAGGGGATTTTCTTGCTGTTGGTTCTGGGATGAGATGGTGGGCGGCGGTAGCTCAGTCTCCACATCTCCCCAGCCTGGATTTGCATCCCTAGGGACCCATTTTTCTTTGGGGGGAGTTCCCCCCTCTCTGAAGGAGAAGATCCTTTTCCCAGGATCCTCTGAGGATCCCTCTCCCTCAAATTGGAAGATCTGTACCTCCTCCTCAAACTGAGTCTGTTTGGGTCTTTTGTTTCTCCTACCCCCCCTCTGCTCCTTAGGAGGCAGACTTTCAGGGGCAAGAGATTTCATTTCCGGTTCCTGGGTTTCCAGGGGCTGTTTACAAGTGAGGAAGGAAGCTTCCTCCAAGGCTTTACACCCCCCTTCCCTTTGTGCCTCCTCCCTGGGAACCGGTGAGTTATCGGGGTGCTGCCCCCGTCATTGTTCTGGAGCACCAGGTCCAGAGTTGGGTGCGTTCTGCGCCGGCACGCCCATCTGAGGGTTCTGCTGAGCCCTCAGTATGTGACCCAGATCCCGCGCCATGTTTTGAACCTGGCGCTCTAACTGGGAAACCCGCTCAGGCTGATACGGGGCCCTGTTTTCTCCCCTGGGCTGATCCCGGGAAGGGTAGCTGTCCCTTCTTTGGTAGTACCCCTGGTTGGGAAGATTTGGGTACCCCTCCACCCTTGGCATCCCCTCTCCTGGATTCAGTGGTCTGGGCTCAGGGAATTGGGGAAAGAAGGATGGATGGTTTTGGGGCTGAAAGTCAGGAGGATATCTGGGGAAAAAGTTCTGCCCAGGGTTTGGTAAATTTCTGCCCTCCTGTGGGAAGTTTGGAGGGAAGTTCCCTGGGTTAGGTGCTTGGCTGGATCCCCCCCCTTGGGCTGGAGGAGTCCACACATAACCCAGGATGGGTCGATTTCCCTTGTAACGGGGACTTACATAATCAGGAGAGCGAGGGACCCCATTTGTGGGGCTGCCTCCCTGGCTCCCTGTCTGTGACTGGCCCGAGGACCTTCTGGGCCTAGCATTATTAGGTGCAGGTAGGTTTTTAGGCCCCCCCATCTCCAAATCCAAAACGGGGGTGACCTTTACCTCTGCCACCTTGGCAGCAGCAGGGGTGCTGTTGGCTTTGGGGTTTTTCTGGGCATTACTTTTGCTATCTACCGGTTTCTGCACCTCATAGATCCGGGTAGCCTGTTCAATGACCCAGTCTAAAGATCTTTTCTCGTGAAAATCCCTCACGAGCTGGGTCATGATATATTTGGGCAAGGCATGGAAAAACGTATTAATAAATTCCCTGCTATCCGTGCGCACCCTTCTTGTGGTCTGTGCAAAAGCACGCTTTAACTCCTGCACAAATTCTTGTGGGGCCTGATCCTCCCCACATTGCAAATTGTAGGCTGCCTTGCGAGCCTCTTGAGGATTTCTGTGAACAGAAAAATGTTTCAAGATGGCCGCCTTATAGGTGGACCATCTTAAATGATTTTGGTCCTCCAGCCCCGCAAAGAAACTGGAGTATTCCGGGGAGAAGGTCCACTTTACATATTGAATACAGCTTTGGCTGTCCTTCAAATGGAAAGTCTCCATCATTTGTTCAAACAACTCTAAGTGCTCCCAAACAGAATACTTAGCGTTCTTATGGTAAGGCGTGATGACGCTCCTGATCGCCTTAATCTGCTTTAAGGGGTCCTTAAGCAAGGCCCTTTTTGCCTTATTGGCCTTTTTGGTTCGGGTAACCCTTGTCCATTCATCCTCGGACTCAGAGGCACTGCTCCCAGAGGTTCCCGTCTGTTCTTCCAGGTTTTCCCGGACTCTGCGAGCCTGGGAATGGCTGGCAGAATGTGGGGACCTGGTCTCCTGTGTCCTGCGCAGTTCAGAGGAGTCTTCAGATTCCTCCTTGCTGCCAGGATTTGATGGGTACCCCCTCCACTGACCTAACTGGGCAGAGGTTTTCAGGATGCCCTTAATGGGCCTACTCTCCTGGGGTTCCCCATCGAACTGTACTGTACTTGGGTGCCCATACCCGGATGCCCACCCCTCCATTCCTGAGTGGTACTGGCCTATGAGCCCCATACTCTTAGCTGGATAGTAATCTGCCATCCCTGCAGCCCTGTGCTCATGTGCGCCAGGGGACATGGGGGTGGTAGAGTCCAGGGACTGGGGGAGATGAAGGCCCCTGGTGTTAGGGCTCCTGCGGTTATGGTCAGGAGTCTCTCTTTCCCAGCGGACCTCATCTCTATCCGCCCCTGCTCCCTGTTGCAATGCAAGAGCCTGCATTTGTGCTTTCAGTTCCTCTGTTAAGGCCTTACTCGACTCTATCAGTTTCTCCTGCATCGCTACCTGTTGCTGGAGCCTCTCATTGTGCTGGCAGAGAGCCTCATTTTCCCTCTGTGCTTCCTGGTTGGTCCTGGAGAACTGGGCCAGTCTTTGCTGCAGGAGGGTTACCTCCTGAGCTGTGTCCCTATTGGCCTGCTCCTTTCTTGCTAGAGCATCCTCCACCCTCCTGGTGTGCTCTAACAAGTTCTGGTGTTCTTTTTGGAGGTCACCCAGTCCCTGGTGGGCCAGGTGATTTTCTTCCATTTTCCTTTTTAAATGGCAGACTTCCTGGCCTAAGGCGTCTCTTTCCTGACTAAGAGCCTGCATTTGTGCCGCCAGGTCGTCCCTCTGCCTTTGAAAGGCACCAGCTTTCTGGCGTTCTTCATCAAACTCTGCCTGGGTATCCAGGTCTTTCAAGATCAGCTTGTTGCTCTCTACCTTCACTCTATCTAGATGACTTTGCAGGGTGGCTACCTGCTCCGTGCATGCCCTGTTAAAGTCTAATTGTTGCTCCAGCTTTTTCTGGCTCTGCAGTAAGGAGTCCAAACTGTCTTGGTGCTCCTTCTGCAGGGCCAGAAATCTAGTATCCTGTTCTACCTTTTCCTGTTGCAGCACATCCATATCGTTCTTTATTTTAATGATGTGCTGCCTACTATCATCTTCTGACTCCTGGCTCCTCTGCAGCCTCTGCTCAGAAGAGACCAGGTCAGATTGGGCCTTCTCTAACACCATCTGTTGCCTATTTGCCAGATTTTGGCTTTCAGCACATCTATCCTGCATGTCTCCCATATATAGGTACAGGTATGCTGCTATCCTGGCAATCTTATTGTGTTCCTCTTTGGCTTTAGGAGCCATATATAGTTCACTCAGGGCCACATGTAATGGACCCTGATCTCTCCATAAGTCTGACCCTGTTTCAGTGACCTGTCGCGTGATGGCCTGCAACCAGGCATCCTGGCCCTGTTCGGTCCATTCACCTCTCACAAATAGCTTATGCAAGAGGTGCTCTCTGGCTATTTTCATGTCTACTAAGGTCGTCATTCTAGAGATTGGTCTCTGTCCTGACTTACAGAAGTTAGTATTTTATTTTTGCAGAACAGAACTTTTCTTGGAGTGTCCCTTTTGAGGAATGCTTCACAGCGTAATGCAGCGTGGTGATCCGACCGGATGTATGTATCCCGTCAGTTAGCACACTGTATTAAGCTGCACAAGTGGTATTCTAACCCAAACGTCCGGCTCGAGCCCCCAATTTGTAAGAGGATTCAATTCAACACTACAGCTAAGTCAATGCCTAGTCTGGGATACTGAATGGAAACCCTTATTGATATATCTTTATGTCCAGTTCATGCGTTCTGGATGACTACCCCTATATAACACCCCTCTCTTGGAATCCCCCTGACCCCACTGAGCCAAGAAGTAGTTCTGTTTTGCAAGTTTAAAAGGTTTATTTGACAATTTAAAATATATATATATCACACTTTATAATAAATTAATAATTGAATAGCACACTTAATCTGATATGATAAAGATCAACAACGGAGAATCTGGCACTAGCACACTTCTTATAATCACTAATGAGTTGACATGAAATGGATAAGGTAGCACACTGGTAAATAGGAACAAAAGTATAATGTGGTAGAGGATGCTTTATGTAAGCTCAGGTGGATGCAATATTCAATGAATGCAGTACAGAAAATACTCAATATGATTTCAACCAAACAATGTAATCACTTTTCTCTGGCAATCCCCTCCCCCCCTTGATGCAAGGCAAGGAAATGGAAGGAAAACACACAGTTCTCAGAAATGCAATCAATGTAAATCAGTTCACCCCAGCAAGCTTACACTACAGAAAACAGATAGGAGTTTTGAAAACACAGGCAAAATGCTTTGATATGTGCTAGCAATGGATGAGAAATATGCTGGAAATGCTTTTAATTCCCTTTCAGAGGTTCAGGGTGAGTGGTATCTAGTTAATATTAGTCCAGGCTCACACTAGCAATGATGCAGGGATAGTTAGCAGGTTAAACGAATTTCTGGCAAATGGAAGGCAAGCAGCAGCAGTTTTTACATGTGAAGAAATTTGCAAATCGCTGTAAAATTCGCGAATGCGTGTTCCGCGATTGCGGTAAAACTATAAGGGGTAGGAATGCGGTTCTAGGTTCATAGGAAAGCCACGATTCTAAGCTTTCAGATAAAAGTTACTGCAAGTCTCTAGCCCAAACGGTTACAGAGTTATGACCGATTTAATAGAGGTCGTTTTTGGTTTTGCAAATTTTAAAAGCTCAAAATGACAAGTGACAAATTTTGCAGCTAGAATGACAGGTGACAGATTTGGATCTATCAGGCAGTTCTACTTAGGTTAAATAGATTGAATTAGATGAATTTAAACTAAGAGATTGGTTCTACACAGTTCTGCTGGGTACTCACACTATATTCTTGAATTAAATGGGCCTCGTCACGGACCTGGTCAGGGTTTTAGACTGGGCTCTGGTCTCTCTCTGGGCACAGCACTGCTTTCTCTCTCTGGTCTGGTCTCTAGTTTGGCTTTCTGGAGGTTAATGAATTTGAAGTCTGGATCTCTGGATGTTGTATGGTCCGGCAGAGTGCGTTGCAGCAAATGGAATTGAAAGTCTCTATCTGTCCTGACTCTCTGCTTTTATGTGTTTTTAGAGTGGGGGTGTATGAAGCATCACCAGCCCCTACCCCTCTCCACTTGCCATTGGTCAAGCTTCCATTTCTCACTTGATTGGCGAAGGAGCTGTGAGTTAGAGTGATGTCATCCATTTATGATCTCTTGAAACAACTCCCCTATCATCTGTGCACCCAAATCTATATATGATTAAAATCCATATTTCACAGTTACACAGTTGTTTGAAATTACACATACATGGTGTGGCTGAATTTAGCCATGTCTCTGTCCAAATCTGCTCTTTCTAGGAGCTTGCATTCAAAAATGGCAACTTCTAGCACTTTTTCATGTGCTGAACAACATTGGATCTTCATTAAATTTTATACAACTGTTCCTCACATATCTACCCACATACCAATGCATTTTCGTTTGTCTAGCTGAAACAGGGAGTCTGTAATATTAATAAACAATGGGGTTTTGCCCCAAACATCACACAAATTGGAGTTTGGGCTTGAATTAAAGGTACATTTTTTAAATTAAAGCTCTCAAAGTTATACATTTCTGTCATTTGATTACAAAGAGTTATCAGTGTTTTTGTAAAATATATAGTTTACTTTCAATTCAGTCCTCAGAGTGTTGAAGTCCGCCTCCAAGACTTGGGTGGGTCAGTCACAGATCTCTGCTGGCTGGCAGATCTTTGTTGACAGCAAACATCCAGAATTAACATATTCCTTTCAGAGGAAAGGGTCCTTTGTGTGGTGTCTGGCAAGCTCACATCAGGAGGCCAGGGGGCCACTTTGCATTTAATTAACAGAACCCTGTTATTTCCTGGCTTCTTGTGTTGAGTTCTGAAGTGTCAAGAGTTCTCAGGACAGGCAACCCCTTTGAACCTTTGATGAAATAAGACCCCTTTCTTTGCACTCATGCAGTTTGCAAGACAGCTCTCCTGTCAGAGTTTAGACCGCTAGCGCCACCATCAGGATTTTGTGGTTACTGCATCCATCCTTGGGATTTTTTTTTTTAGATTGATTCCTTTCAGCAAGTGATATTATATGGGGTAGATTGTCCATGTTCAGGACATGGCCTTGGTGTGTTTCTGCAGTAAAGTAATTCTGTGCCCATGATTTTGCCATATTTGACATTCAAGAAAAATGAATTCCCAACAGTATGGGTTTGCTTTTGGCAATCAGCATTGCATCTCTGAACTCACAATATAGGCAAAATGGGATTTTCCTGTGCATTTTCTGGGGAGCTCTGGCCATTATGATGTTTTCAATGCCAGTACTGCACAGTTTTGAGGTAGGGCCCGGATGCATGGGTAAATGCATCCCACAGTGCCCCCCACCCCCTCTGGTCTCCCATGACTTCACTCTGTGCCCCCAGCCCCCTTTTATCCCCTGTGATGCTGCTGTGTACCCCCCACCCCCTCTGGTCCCCTGTCATGTCGCTGTGTGCCCCCCAGTTCCCCCTGGTCCCCTGTGATATTGCTCTGTGCCCCCAGCCCCTTTGGTCCCCTGTGATGTTACTGTGTGCCACCTAGCTCTCTCTGGTCCCCCGTTATATTGCTTTGTGCTCCCAGACCCCTTTGGTCCCCCGTGATGTTGCATATGTGTTTACTGACTTCTGAAACTGTATCTGCTCCACCCTCTGCTTCTCTGCCCTTTCACTGTTCTATTCTATGTTTCTCTCTCCTCTCCCTCCCCCCTTCTTTTTCTCCCCTGCCCCTCCCCTACTACTTTCTCTACACATGCTCTATCGGAATTCCCCCCAGTTCCCCCTGGTCCCCTGTGATATTGCTCTGTGCCCCCAGCCCCTTTGGTCCCCTGTGATGTTACTGTGTGCCACCTAGCTCTCTCTGGTCCCCCGTTATATTGCTTTGTGCTCCCAGACCCCTTTAGTCCCCCGTGATGTTGCATATGTGTTTACTGACTTCTGAAACTGTATCTGCTCCACCCTCTGCTTCTCTGCCCTTTCACTGTTCTATTCTATGTTTCTCTCTCCTCTCCCTCCCCCCTTCTTTTTCTCCCCTGCCCCTCCCCTACTACTTTCTCTACACATGCTCTATCGGAATTGTCCCTGGACCTAATATGATGGAGATGTTGTCAGGCCTAGTGTTCCCGTTTCCTTCCTGTCTGTGCCTTGGCACTTGCACTGTCTGGGTGTCACTAGGCCAAGTGCCATGGTTGATCTTCACATTAATTTTGTCCATGGCCTGTAGGAATGTTTTTGTGTTTTCCCTTGTTCCCTCCCTTGTCGTGGGGTGCTTTGAAATGCATTGTGTGTGGGCCCTGTATACATAAACTATATCATAACACTATGCTTACCTTCTGCTCTACACCATTGTACAATTAGAGTGCAGCTACACCCCTCGATCAATTTGGCCTAGCTGCTCACATACGAACATTACCCCACAAACACTTCATCATTCTAATAAAACGCAGCTAAAGCCCAGGACAAACTGGCCTAGCTGCACACATAAGTTCCCCACAGGCCTAAGAGAGCCAGAACCCAGTCTCGGTGTCCACCCTCTAGACTGTACACATTGAACCGATAACAATTCCACAATACCAATGCTCGAATGCAGCTATAATCAGGCAATTACATCAGCTGCACAATTAACCAGTACACCCAAGCACTCTTCGACTCTTCTCTGTAATCAACTGACCTGGACTATGGTCCCTGAGGGCGTTCAATCTACCAGCGCTTTGAGGTCATAACAATGATATATAGAGCGCTATATAAATGCCAAATAACATAACTAAGTGATCCAAGAAACTATCAAGCTTAATTGACACAGTGTTCCAATAAAGTTTCAATAGTTAACATATTTGTGCAAATTCAAGAATGCTTGATTTTTTGTTTTTTATAAAAAGACCAGGGCAAGGGTCAGACCAAACCACAGTTTTAATTATTCTACAATTAGTACTGCAATTAGTAGACCTCCTCAGTATCTGCCCATTAAGTCATAGGTAAAAGCAGTAATATAACCATGCAGTAACAGAAGCCGAGTCAGGCACACTTCCTGTTCAATGATTATACCAAAATAATAGAATTTAGGGCATTTTTCAAGGGGGTGAACACGAGTCCTGTGCCCTCTTTAGTTTCAGGTTCGTCAGAAGAACCTACAGAGTGTAAGGCTAGGGGCAGCCAAGACCAGTCAGATACAGCTGATATGGGAGGTTTTTCCTCATGCCCAAACGGCACAACTCTTTTTTGGGTGTTCACTATTGTATGGTATTTGTAAGCCTCTAATAGATGATTGATTATAAGCTTAAGAGTGAGCAGTAGACCTTCTGTAATAAAAGTTCTATCTGCAAAAGTAAATAAATCATTACTCAAAGTCAAACATTTCTGTGTTTCCTCCATCAGTATTGAAACACTAGTTCTAGACGGAAACTTGCCTCATCTACGAATTCCAATGTCTTTCATGTCTCTGTTCTTTAATCTATGGATTTCAAAAAGTGAATAATGCTTGCTCTATTCAAAAGTGCCACAGTTGTAGTAGGGAAAATAAATCTCAACCCCAATTTTAGAGCGACTACATGTTGTTTATCCAAAGTTGATGATATAGAATTCTGATGGGAGCGTCATGCTTCTCTGTAATCCATCAAAAGGACTAAGGTATTGCTAAAAGTGTTTGTTATTACGGGTGTTAATCCCCCAATGTGTTAAGATTAGCAAAGTCGTCTGTAATGGATGTCTCATAGCTTTCTGGGACCAACTCTTGACAATCTGATTTTTCCTCTGTAGGTTATGCAGTTATCTTTGGTGTCTGTGATAGAATTCCATATTTGTGGTCCTCTTGGGATTACTTTATTATTATTTATTTATTTATTTTAATTCATATACCGCGCCCGTTGCCCATGGGCCTCAGGGCTAATGTTTTGTTTTCTTTTATTGTAGAGGTAGTTGGGGAGTATCAAGCCCCCCTACAGGGGACGTTGCCTCTCCCAGCGATCATTCTATGGTTTGCAAATCCTTCTTTTTTAGATTTCTTTAGAATTTTATGGAAGATGTATGTTAGCTGAGGGAACCTCTTGAACAGTAGGTATCTCTTGCAAGTGGGCTGATGTGTTCATTTTACTTGTGTTACAATGATGTTGACAGTTGTCAGTCGTTGTTAGCTCACAAAATTGGAAAAAGGTAAGTCAGCAGAGAGATAAAACAATAGACATAACTTTGTTGTCCTTAGACTAGATGTGTGTGGCTTTAGTTCTAAGAAGATATTTTCATACAACTTGACTAACGATGAGAAAACTAAATTGAGAGCAGAAAAAGTGGTTGGACCCCATTTAATCGGGTCTAATAGTGCACTGTCCTCAGAGGAGAGAGTGGTTTAGCCTCCAAATTCTCTTGAAACAAAATAGTAGTTGCTGAAAGTGAATCACTGACATTGCAGCAAAGGGTGCCATTTCCATATATATTCCTACAGGCATTCCCTCATATTGTGAGTTTGTTGTTGTTAACAAGCTAAGTAAGGGTCAGTGGTAAGTGTTAAGTGTTATTTGAAATATCAGGAAGCTCTTCAGTCAAGCCTTGGTGTGATAAGCACGGAGGCAGCCTATCCAGAGACTGAAAATGATGTAGATTAGGCTTCCTTCTCGTGTACATAGTGTGGATTAATAACTCATGGTGAAGTGAGTATAAAAAGTAGAGGTAGTTCGACGTTAATAGAAAAACTCCACTTACCTACTCCCACACTAGCCACAGCAACTGCAGGAACTGCACTTAGTAGCATGCAAAGTGCAGGAAGTCCAGCACCAAAACAGAAACTGCACTTAGCAGTGTAAGTCGCAAGTTAGCTCCCTTTTAATATAGTATGGACAATTTTCCAAATAATTTCTCAAGACGCTTTACACAGACTCATCAGAGGTCTGTTTCATGCTTGGTTCAAGGTTATTTTAAAGGAAACAATTACCCTGAAATCAACAAACGAGCACAGTACATTCACACATTGCATCCAAAAAGCAATCTCTTGGTCTTTGAGAGAGCAAGAGTGAGCTCTGCAGCCATGTGGCTAAAATGTTATGAATGCGTAACTCATTGAACATGGAGAGCTTGTTGGTTGGCAACAAAGTCATAGAAGGATTGGTCCCTGGCAAGCGACTGTCATGCTGGAGATTCTATATTTCTGTTTCCCTGCACGCTGAACCTGAAAATAGGAACAACGTGTTCTGAAACAGCCTCTTAATGACAAATTGGAAACACAATTCGAAAGGGATAGCAATGGCCTCTGTTGCACTCATCCTCTGATTAGCTTGATAAATGATTGTGATAAATCAATGGGAAATATTCATTTAACTATGCATTTGTTTGAATGATATCTGATGTTCTTGTTTGACTTTATATGCACTTTATGCACTTTATGCACTTTATATTGACCAGATTGGGTTTTTGGTCAATAGTTGATCTGTTGAGTCATTGTTTAATGTGTGACTATGCACTAGCACTTTAGGTATAAACCGAATCGGGATGCACTTGCGCTTCGTTGTGAAGAATTATGTGTTTTAAATGTTCTTTAACTTTGTTATATATTATTGTCTGTATGTCTCTTGAATTATATGGATTTTAAAACTTTGCAATAAATAATTGTGATGCTATGAATGTATTGTCCTAGTAGAAACATTTGGTATCTATGTAAGTATTCCTCAGTTCCTGTTTCATTGGAGAACAGCGCTTGTCTAATAAATTACCATAGTCCGACAGCCACAAAAAGTCTTCACCTCTTGGGCGGTCAAAAAACATCACTCACATTCAATGGTGTTTGAATAGTTCCACATACTTCTTTCTTGGTAGTAATGTTTGATGCCTTTTTCTGACATTGTTAAAAATTCTATGTTTCTGAGTAGTCCCTTGCACCTACCAGCCTCTTGGTGTCTGGTGTTGCTCAACACATTGGACAAGCTCACAGGGCCTGGGGAGCTTTTGGTGTGATCCCTGGGGTATTGGTAACCAGCCCTGTCAGAGTTTCCTCCTGTACTATATGATGTGGTGCCACTTTCACAGAATTTAATTTCTTCTCAACCTCCTCGTTGTCTCTACTTTTTCTTTTGTCTCCTCTTTGCACATCATCAAAGCCCCAAATTGATCAGATCCTTTCTCTCTTACCTCCTTCCCTTTTCCAACTTTGTTCACCACTTGCCCCTATTTGTGAAGCCTCTTGTCGTTTGCCCATTCTTGTTTCTCTTGAAATTCCTGGTCCTGATTTCTTCTCCCACTTCTCTTCCCTTATCACAGTTTGATTCTTCTTGGGAGCTTCTATTCTTTCACCTGTATGTGGTCTTTCCAAACTCCATCTCTATTTTCACATTACTTGTTAACCTCTTATGTTGTCTTCCTCTTTTCACTTTTCTCTCATCAGGTCTTTCCACTCTCCTCTCAACTATCCAGCTCCTCTTCTTTATATTCTCCTCTCCAGATCTGTTGGTCCCCACTTAAGGTTTTCACCTCCACTTTTTACTATATACTTCAGGTCTTTGAGCTCTTCCCTGTCTCCTTCCTCCCTTAATTCTCTGCTCCTGCATCTACACCTTCACCTCACTCTAGCTCAGTCTCCTCCTCTTTGTTGCTCAACCTTGATTTTGGCTTCAAAATCAACACTGAGAATTTCATGGAGGATGCTTATTTAGATATGGTGCTGTGGAATCTAAGTGCACGGATTAGCTGTTCCGATTTTACAATGTACTTCACAGCTGCTTTGAGTTTCTCTCTGCTTCCAAACATAGATCACCGACTGAGTCATTTAGGGGTTTTCCAACATCTTGAATCTCACATTGCTCTGGTGTTTGCTGCCACTGGTCTTCTCATCTATGTCTGCAACTTGAATGTCATGGGGCTTGATTTGCCATGTGAGCGGTTTCCCTACAGTAGTTGTAGTAGTCATAGTAGTGGTGCACCCTACCATACCTAGGAAGGCTGGTCTGTGCCCAAGAACAGAACACCTCGATTTGTACAAATTATATGTGCATGAGTGATCGATGTGGTACCTACATGCAATCAAGTTAGTGGCTTTCCAGAAAACCACTGTTGATTACGTGTCGTTTGGAAGCAGAGTTTGCTGATTCCCCCAAGAGTCCCTCCGACTTTATTCAGCTATCTATTCAGAATGATGAGGATGAGAAGCACATCATGCTTTGAAGATGTGTGTAAACGTTGGTAGTGTTTAAAACATATGTTCTTCAAAGAGCACTTTAATTCCATAACTTTGATGTGGAATGGGGATTTCGGATGCCAGGGGTTTTATAACACGGTTTGGTAACAGTTTATAAGATAGCACATGTAAGGGCCAATGTGACAGGGTAATGCAGCTCCGAATAGTTCTGGGTGTTTTTGCAGAGATAGTGTGAATTCTTCTCAAAATGGGGATCAAAGTTTTCTGGGCAAGTGGTTTCCCCTAGTTCTGGTGCGAGATTTCTGGTCATGGTCCTGTTTTTTTTTCAGCTCTCGTTGTTCCCACTCTCTCCCGGAATCACAATTTTCCAGGTCCTACCGTCGCCTTCATTCTGGTGAGGAAGTGCTTCTTACTAGGCTGTTTATGGGGTTCCTGGTGCACCTCCCTTTTACCTTTTCTGGGCTCTAAATCAAGCAATGTGCGTTGGCACCCAGCCCTCGTGGTGAACCGAGCCTCATCACCCAAACTAAAACATGTGTTCTCATCACAAGATGTCCATCATAACATGCATTAACACTTTTTTGGGGGAGGCCTTATTGAAGTCCTTCATGCGTGTGTGGCTGTGAGGATACATGTGAGCTGTTCAGAATACGATGTTGGTAATGTCTGTCTGTACAATTTTTGTGTGCAAGCAGGGCAGTGGGTTTTAGGGTGAAAAAAAGCAGTTCTGTGAACTTGAATATGACTCCTTCCCTCAAAAATGCTATTCTTATGTATATTGGTGTAGATTCAGTACCAGTCATGGCTACCATTTCCCAAGGACTGCTTATTTATTTGTATGCTTATATATTTGTATGCTTATATAGCGCCGAAAGCCCGCAGGCATCAGGGCGCTCAACAGAAATCATACAATTTGCTTGTAGGCAGACACTCCCCGATGCAGAAACGACCGACATTATGGATATGTTAGACTTCCCTTCCATTTCACATGGAACCAAGTTGTCTGATACATTGTACAACTCGGCTTTATAGGCGGGCAATGTTGCCTCCAGACGTAGGCTTCGTCGCCACTTTTACTATGAGCTTTGCAAAGTGCCTAAAAAGTAGCACAGCCAATAATCAATAATTACAGAAGCAGATACCCAAGAGTGAGAAACAGGCAAATAGTAAAGTGTCTTCTTTGTATAGGTTTTAAATAATGAAGAAATGGCAGTAAGACTAGAGAAAAAATACGTGGGGTGCAAGATGTGAGGAGTAACTCTCGTAGCTTCAGGAAGAGGTGGGGCATGGAACACAATTTCCACTTCTGTCTGCCCCATACGCTTCACCTGCCAAAATAACAGGCATCTGAATTTAATGGCGTGCCTTTGAAATCGACCTACAGCAAAAAGCTTCAGGATTCCATAGGAATACATTTTAAACGCCTCCCCAGAAGGTTGGAGAAATGTACACTCCTTTGAACTGCAAATTTAAAAAAGGAATGCAAACCTGGGTCAGACAGGTTTTACATGCTTGTATTGCACTTCCTTTTTCTTTATATGTATGTATTTAGAAAATGTTTGTTACACAAAACACGCAAGGCTCCGGCCGTTTGCACCATAAAAGATGTAAAGACAGTAGAACAGTATGTAAGAACACATTCGTGAACAGTCACGAACCGTGAGTTGTGGTCTGGTGGGAAGATATGCGTCCAGAAGTTAGCTGGGGGCGGGATCACAGTAATGCACTCAGGCTGGAGAAGTTAGTCGCATTTGACAAATAACAAGGTTTTTAGCAGTCTCTTGAAAGTTGAATAAGAGGGCTTATTCCTAATGTTTGATGGTAAGGAGTTCCAAAGGATGGGCGTGGTGACAGTGAAGCTTGCACAGCCTGCTCTGACACGTTTGAAGCATGGAGTGGACAGTGAGTTGCTACTAGAAGAGCCGCATTCGCTTCTGTTGTTTTCTTGTGATTGTGTGATTCAGATAGAGTAGGGCTTCATAGATGCATCTGTGGGCAATCAAAAGGGTCTTAAAGTCAATCCAGGGTCTAATGGGAAACCAATGAAAGTCACTGTGTGCTGCTGTGATGTGGTCAGATTGGCAGAGCCCCAGGGCTGCGTGCAGTGCTTTATTCTGGAGAAGTTGGAGATTAGTGAGATTGGAAGCTGTTGTGCCTTTAAGTAGTTCATTGCGGTTGTCAAGTTTACTGAGAATGTGCGCTCTGGATAGTGTGAGGCAGTTGCTGGAGAGAAACTTACTGCTCAAAGATATGAGCTTGGTTGTGTAGCTGTTGAGGAGGCAAGGGCATTGATGTACTTTGTAATGGTGAGCTCGGCATCTAGATAAACCCTGAGAGTTTTTAACTTGTTTGAGGATCACAATAGTGACAACATCGATGTGGAAGTAGGAATAGGAGGAGACTGGGATTTGAGGTGCTGGGAAGAGCCCACAATGAGTAATTCAATGTTGTTGTTGTTGAGACAGAGGTATTGTTTCGCCATCCAGTTTTGGATGGCACTGTAAACGTTGTCTATGGTGGTAGAATCCTTGATGTAGTTGCCTGATATAGGCATGAGAATTTGAGTATCTTCTGCAACATTTGTGTAGGTGATGCCCAGGGATTCAAGGTTGCTAAAGGGCGGTTTGGTTTAGGTGTAAACAGTGGGGGCGAGGCAAGCACATTGGGGGAGACCAAAGGGGACTGGGATGGGGTCCACGACATTGTTGTCTATTGATACTGTAGAGATACGATAACTGTAGAATGATTTGATCCAGGTGATGGCTTGCATGGAGAGGTGGAAGTAGGAGCTGAGGTGTTGGCAGAGTGTGTTGTGATCAACAAGATCAAATGCTGCTGAGAGGTCGAATAGGAGGAGGAGCGCAATGTCGCCATTGTCTCAAATCGTGTCCAACTGAATTTTAAGGTTGAGTAGGACAGTTTTTGTTGTGTGCTTGTGTTGGAAGCCGGACTGTCTGGACCCAAGTAGGTGGTGATTTCTAGGAATTGTTGTACTTGTGCGTAACCGATGTGGTCTAGTATATTGAGTAGAAAGGGCATGCTAGTGATAGGGTGGTAGTTGGTGGGCATTGCAGGGTCCAGGGAGTTTTTTTAAGGGGTGGCAGGACCCAGGCTGATTTGATACTACTGGGGACAGTGCATTCTTTCAAGGAGGTATTTAAAAAGTCTGTCATGATAAGGTACATGGTAGAGCCATGACGTTTAATAATATGCATGGGGCAGACAAGTCTTGGACTTGGAGGGTTTTAGAGTTTGAATGCTCTCAAGTACTGTGATTTGGGACACTTGGGAGAGGATAAGGGTGGTGGAGTAACCATAGGAGTAGCAGTGACTAGGGCCGATCCTCTGTGGGAGGCCTGAGTGGTGGGTTTGGCTGCAGTTGCATTTTTTTTTTTGTTTAATTTAGTTGTGAAGCAAATTCATTCTGTTGGCTAGATCATCTTGAATGGTGGTGCAACAAAGTAGTTTGACAGTCCTAGTGTGGGAGTTGGGTGGGACAGGTGTCTCCAGTTCTCTTAGACTGGGGAAGAGTTCGTTAGTATTAGCACTCATGTCTGATATGCTGTTGTCATAGGAGGCAGCTTTGTTGGAGGTACTAGCTTTCTTATAGGCAGTGGTGGCATTGGCTAGGTTAAGAAAATTGCCTGGGAATTGGTTTCACTTAGCAAAATGATCTCTTGGTTCAACAGAGGGTGATACGCTCGTAAGAGAACCAGGGTGTTTTCTGTTTTAGTGGGGCATGTAGGTCGATAGTAAGGCAGAGGCCATGGTGGTAGTGGTTAGCTATGTCTTCCGGGTATCCTGGAACCAGGAGGAGTGAGTGTGAGCATGGACAGAAGCATGGGTTTGAGGGACTCATGCATTTGTTACTAAGTGTTTCTTACCATGATCTGGCTGGGTTTGTACCTTTTTCCAGGGCCGCATTTGGTGTGCAGCAGATTGAATTCTGTTGGGTGATGGTCTGACCAAGGAACTGGGTTAATAGAGGAGATTTTGAGTTAGTAGTGAGTATCTAATCGAGGATACAACTCTTGATGTGCATGGGGGCAGTGGCTAGTTGAGAGAAGGTCATGTATTTGAGTGGCTTTGGAAGTTCTGTAGCTTTGGGATCTGTGGGGTCATTGGGACCCAGATTCATGTCACCTAGAATTATACATTTGGTTAGGGGTTTGAGTAGAGGGGTTATGAGCAGTGTAATGTCATAATCTGGCACATTGGGTGAGTTAGGTTGGCAGTAGAGGAGGAACATTTTGTAGGTGGTTTGTGAGTTGATGTCTAACTTTAGTAACAGCATTTCCTAGCTTGTAATGGGCATTGATGGGGAGCTACGGATAGAGAGGGAGGATCTTCCAATGAGGGCTACACCACCTCCAACAGCATTGGTGCAATTTGCTCTGTGTATAGTGTACTTAGGGAGAATGGCAAGTCAAGCTGAGAACTGGATGCACTATGCAACCAGGATTCAGTGGTGGCAGGTATGTCCAGATTATGTTCTAAAATCAGATTGTGGGTCTCAATGGCGTGCAGTCCTAGGGAGCATACCTTGACGAGTGCACACTTAAGGGCGACATGTTGAGTGGCTAGAGTGAGGGGAGATGGGAAGCAGATGGAGATGGTAGTGGGAATAGTGGCATGAGGAGATAGGGGAGCTAGTGCAGGATGAAAGTATTAACCTTCTAGGTTAGGTTAACATGTGATGGGGTAAGAAAAGCACAAGAGTGGTAAGTGAGACAAGTAGGTTCTGATGTGTAAATTCCATAACCTGAGGTAGAGAGGTGTTGGTGTGGTGTTCCTGATGGTAGTTGTCCTGTGTCAATGGGGAGGTGGAATCATGAGTGTGTGCCAACAATGGTCTGTTATGGCGGGTGATGGCTCCAGTGGTTGGTGAAAACTCTGTATTGCAGATGGATGAGCAAATTAAGCTGGGCTGGGTTGGGGGAATGAGAGGGTTGAAGGAATGGGAAATGTTTTGTGACTACTTGGCAATGCAGGTGGCAGAGAAGAGGTTAGCAAAGCACAGTAAGGCAAAGTAATGCAAACCACAAACATTGTAGAGAAGGTTTGTAGTACTAGTGGAGCCAGGTAGTGGGTTGGGTACCATGTCCGAGAGTGGATACAGCAACGCAATGAATACATCTTCCACTGCCGAGAGAAGATGTGGCGGTCAGACTGTCAAACTCATCCTAGTGGTGGTCAGATCACTGGCAGAAGTGACATTAAATGCTTTCCAGTGGCAGTTACTCTGACAGTGGAAACAACACAGCCACAACCTCTGATTCAGATCCCTGCAAGAGAAGAGAAGAGGTTGAAATAGCTCATCCAGACACATTCCCACACTTCAGTAATGGCAGGTGGGAGGGCCCCACATTTCACTGACACAGAATTGCAGGTCCTGGTGGACAACGTGAAGCCAGTAGAGGTACGACTCGTTGGTGCAGAGATGTACTTCTTAAATAGCAGCGAGAAAAGGGACATGTGGATGGGACTGGTCAGTACAGTCAACACTGTGTCCACTGTTCACGAGGGAAGGTAGACCTATGTAAGAGGTGGAATGACTTCAAGTGAGCCATGCGCAAGAAAATATCTAAGGCACATGAAGCCAATGAGAGCACTGTTGAGGGTCGACCTTCGAATGTCACGGCCTGCCAAGGAGCAGCAGGCTCTCCAACTGATTGAAGTGGAAGTGTGACAGGCCTAGAGGAGGTACATGGCACAGCTAAGTGGAGACCAACAAATCATGGCATAGAAAAAGAAACCATGCACACATATATGCAAATCAACAAGCATGTAAACATACAGGTGCAACATGTAAACGTGTCAACCAACATTTACCCCAAGCCATTTGCACAACCATTCACTTTCCTCAACACGCATAAGACATGCATCTACAATTCAACAGACACATAGATACAAAAATACTGCCTGAGCACAAGCTGATGCCATGTAGGTATGCTTTGCCCTATACAGGTAACGCATCATAGCAGTCCAGTGGCTATGAATCTGCACATGCGAAATGGAAGAGAAGGAGTGGCAAGAAGCACATCGCTGGCACCGCTGGCATCATGACACATACCTGTGACAGCATACAGACCCAGTAGCCACAGCCATAGCCACAGTGGATCATTGTAGCAGTACTGGTACCACCCGCCCAACACCAGCAGGCCCAACTCACATTGCAGTACCCATGTAATGCCTGGGAGGAATTCCAAAACAAAAAGGTGATGGCTGGAAGGTTTTGAATAAATCATAACCACAGGCACAGCTCTGGGCAACCTTCCAGAACATTGTATATCAGACTGCCAAGCCATTACAGAAGGGGAAAAACCATATGCAAATCATGGTTGGTCGTACCTCAAAAGGAGCAGTCCAGCCCAAACTGCTAGGTCACATCCCTTCTGCATGAGATCACAAGCATCCCCAGACATGTTTCAGCCTTGTTGGGCATCATCAGTGAGGATTAGCTTGGGTCTCTATGCCCGGCAGAATCTGGACCCACGTCTGGGCATACCCGATGCACTCGGGGTGACTTTAGCAAAACAAAAAGGTGATGGCTGGAAGGTTTTGAATAAATCATAACCACGGGCACAGCTCTGGGCAGCCCTCCAGACCATCGTTTTTCAGCCTGCCAAGCAATTTCAGAAGGGGAAAACCATATGCAAATCAGGCTTGGTCCTACCTCAAAAGGGGCAGTCCAGCCCGAACTGTTATGTATTTATTTATTTGTTTGTATTTTTAAAGCAACCACAAGCATCCCCAGACATGTTTCAGCCCTGTTGGGCGTCATTAATGAGGAGTAGCTTGGGTCTCTAGGCCCGGCAGACATGTGGTAGCAATTAAGCAGTAGGAAGAGGCGCCACCTGCTGAGCTCGTGGCCCAGGTGCCCATGCAGGAGGGAGAGGATGAAAACTTGCATTAGGGTATGCAAGAATGCTCTGATGACTGGGATGAAGATTGGCCCACCACTCCGCCTCAGACATCTTCACCAAAGCACACACCCACTTCACATGACAATGTGGAGATTCATGATCAGACAGCCCTATTGGTTGCAGGGCAACAGGACCGTGGCCATGAAGCCATGGGGACCTCTGATGCAGACTCAAAACAATAAGCAAATCCAGGAGAGGATCCTGCTACAGCTGGATCAGCACAACCAGCTCCTGATATGCCAGAACGAGATAAAGTAGTTACTTCAGTTATCTCTTGATATGCACACATTGGCCATTATGGGTCTAGATGGTAATTTTGCTGCCACCATTGTTTTGAAATGTTTTCAGCAGATGTCACAGAAATGTATTTTCTGCCACACTCTAAATGAGCTCTTATATGTATAACACTGTTACATGTGGCACCTACATGTAAACAGGTTGAGATCCCCATGATTGGTGGAGAGATACCCATATATTACGTCCTTTCATGGTACTGCCTGATTCTCAATCCATTCCTGCTGCTACTCTACTCTGAGAGAAAACTCAAGTTGTAAAGGATTATGCATTTAAAAAAAGTGAATGCTTCCGTGTTTGAATTTTTATACAGTGTTTGTGTCTGTGTGATTTTGTGTTTTGAATATGCAAGAGTTTGAATGAGTGTGCAAACGTGTGTTTGTGTGTGTATGTTTATTTCTGAGTCATAGAGTGTGGGGGTGTGTGGGAGCATGCACGTGTGTGTTTGATGCAGAGTTGCAGACCATATGCAATTATTTACAGTGGCATTTATAGCTTTTAGTATGTTCACCACATCATGGCAATTATTTAAAGTGGGGATATCGGCATATATTGTCAATGCAGCATCATGAAAGTGATATAGAGCAGAGATAGTGGCATTGTGGGCACAGCATTATGAAGGTAACTTAAAGTGGGAATGCTGGCATATATTGTGGGTGCAGCTTCATGAACCTGCCTTTGAAGGGCAATACTGGCATATATTGTGGACACAGGTGCCATGAAAATGTTGCTAAAAAGTCTTGCGTACTGTGACAGTACTAGCATGTGTTGTGAGCATGCCATCACAGTTCTATACAGTATGAATGCTGCAAAGCCATAACAATGGCAGTAGGCGCTATATGAAATATCAAATAAAATAAGCACTGACACAGCATCACCCATTTTATATAGATCAGAAATTCTGCTATAGTTTGGTGTACTCTTCATTAAATTGATTTTCAGAATTAATGCTGGCACATACTGTTGGCACAGCATCCTTAAAGTGATATATATTGGCAGTGCTGGAATATATTGTGGGAGCTTCATAAATATTATTTACAGGGGCAATACTGTGGCAATAAGACCCGAGGCGGCTGGCCAATACCTCACCAGGTAATGCCCCCCGGGGCCGTAGTTACAGGCCACCGCCAAGGGTCTTATTGCCATTAGCACCCCGGCCCATTAGACCGGGGTGCTAATGGCATTTTTTTTCTGTTTCGCTTGTTTCGAAACAGTAAAAAAAGAAAAAAATGGCTGCCAGGAAAGGGAAAACGTAGTCCATTTTCCCTTTCCATGGTAGCCATCGGGAGCGGACACGTTGGGAACACAAGTGTTCCCAGCGCGTTTGCTCCCAAGACTAGAAGAAAAAAGAAGGTAAGTGGGGTTGGGAGGGCGGAAGGGAGGGGGACGGGGAAGGAACAAAGAAAAAAAAAAAAGTACTGCGGTCTCCGGTGGGGGACGATGGAAGCCTCCAGCCGTGTGGAGGCTTGGAGCGGGGATGGCCCCGCTACGAGTCTCCACGCGGCTGGAGGTTTCCATTGTCCGCCGCCGGAGATCGCAGGATAGAAGGTAAGTCGGGTGGGGTGGGAGGTGGGAGGAGGGAGGGAAAAAAAAAACATTCTTACCTGAGTCCCCCGGCGGGGGACGAAGGAAGCCTCCAGCCATGTGGAGGCTCGGAGCGGGGATTGCCCTGTTTCAAGCCTCCTCATTGGCTGAGGGGCTGCCATGCCCCTCGCCGGGAACAGAGTAGCTGGCACGCACGGCGTAAAAGGGAATACCGTGTGGTATGGTTCGCAAATGAGCCAATCACCACACAGTATTCCCATTGCGCCACGCATGCCAGGTGCTAATGGCATTTGGTATAGGTCCAACATCATGAACTTTAAACACACTGAGAATGCTGGCATATATTGTGTGCACAGCTTTGTGAAACTGATTTACAATAACAATTTTGGCAAATATGTTGACACAGTTGTCATGAAAATGTTGGTGAATGCGTGTCAGAACTTTTGGTGACCTGGCAGCTATTGTATTATCTCCTGTGTTACACTGGATAAAAAATTATTGGTATTCCTTGTTTTTCGTTCACAATTGCCATGCTTAGTCACTCACACAAATTTGGGGTAGATGTTACTGCTCCTCCATTGAAGATATTCAAAATCTTGAATTGTTTACTATGTTGGATCCACAACCCTCGCCAGAGGAAGTCACCCTCAGCCTGATATCAAAAGCCGCCTTCTCAACTGGACTGCAGTGCACATACGTATACATGATGGCTATCATTCTTTTGCAATTTACAGTTTTAAGAGGATTGCCCCTATGGGCAACCCATTATTGATCACAGCAAAATCAAAGATCTGCTATCACTCATAGAAAGTAATGAAACACCAACTCATGCTGCTCGTGTAAATACTTAAAAAGTCAAACACACATTTGAAAGCAGGATGCTGCAGTATTCTTTACTAACAAAACCATTTCTGTTTCAGGCGAAGTGCATATTTGCTCAAACTCAAAAGAAAAGTGGTAAGTCTTACTTACATTGTTTGTAAATTTGGATAAATCTTTTCATCTAGATTTTACAAATTGATACTTTAAAATCAAAAACTTCAATTAACCAATGGCAAATATTAACATACAGAGCTTGGAACGTATGAATATGCCTTTATAAAGCAAATATTTGAATGTAACCCTTCTTATACGTATGGACAGTCCAAGGCAGAAAATATGTGGGCACTTGAGAAGGTGTTGAAGAGGGGTAGGTGGATAATACCAGAACCAAAATCATGACCAAAACGTTTAAACTCCTCATATTTTACAGTTTAAAGATATTAAATCATTATGCAGTAAGGATATGTGTTTGATGCTTTGTTTATTATAGAACGGTTTGTTTATTATAGAACGGTGCGTGACTTTAGAAGACTTCAGACTTAGCATTAATCTCCCCTTTGTATTGATCTCAGACTTTCCTCATCCCTTTTCCTCACTCTCTGAGCAAACAACTCTGCAGGATACATTTGAGAGTTCATGTGTGATTGATTATCCATTTGGGTTTCTTTATAAATACTGCATCAACAAACTATTGCACCCAAAATGCATGAAACCACTCTGTAGATTAATTTTGGCAGCCAGGAGCCTTGGTTGGTGGATCACTTTGATACAACAGTCATTCCTCATTCAGACCCAAAGTCCGACTTGATCTAATCTAACAAATGAACAAGCACCGCCAATGGAAAACCGATTTACACATATTTCAAAATAAATAATTACCATGGGCCTGGAGCCAAATGTACAACAAACGCACAAACTGTGACAATTTTAAGATAAGACCCTGTCAGATTAGTTTCACCAAAACTGTGCACACCAACGCAATCAGGAGATAAGACACAGGCGGATCATTCACCCTTGCAATTTCCTTAAAAAGGAACCTGGAAATGTTAGAACTCTTCATCCCAATGCAGAACAGAACAACAATAAATAACACCACTCACGGATGGCACAAATTAGAGAAACAATGTACTCCGGTATCTTTAACATCATGTAAAGTTTCATGGTTGGTAACTCTGGTGAAGGACATACAATCCCTGACAAACACTTCACATTGTTATTCAAGGTCTTGACAAATGTCAAAGTGCATCTCATCAATTGCATGTCGATGATTGCAACAAATAACTCTGCCCTGTTGAATGATAGCTTTCAATGTTCAAAAGTCGGTAAAAGCAGAACTACTGTACCTCCTGAATCAAGACTTAAGTGAACCTTTAAGTAAGACTACACTATGCATTTTTCCAATTGTCAAAAAGTTGTGTTGGAAAATATTGCACAGATAAGTTACATACAAGCCAGACAGCCAAACTCCATACAATCAGGCAAATACTCCCAATAGCAAAACAAAAGAGGTGATGGCTGGAAGATTTAGAATACATCCTAACTTCATTCATTGCCCTGGGCAACCCTCCAGACCAAAGTCTCATTTGCATGTGGTCTAGAACGATGGTCTGCAGGGTTGCTGAGAGCAATGCCAGATCTTAAGATTAATTCTAAACCGTCCAGCCATCATCTCTCTTGTTTTGAAATACTCCCATCAGACAGAAAGAGTAGGTTGTTTAACCAAACACAATGCTGAATTGTGAGATGGACATGTGATCTCAGAAAGCACATGTTTAATCACAACGGCCGAGATATCAGCCACCCTAGTCAGTATGAAAATCGAGCTGAAAATGCACTATCTTACTCCAGTATTTATACACAAAAACTCACAGCATTAGCATATTTTCCAGACATCGTTTGTGCCACTAAATCCCTCCTACCTATACATTTCTAATAACACATATGTTAGTCCACCCTGATTAGGTTTGCACAAACAAAGAATACTGCATTATCGAAATACAAGTTTATATATTTCACCATGCATTTGTATATGATTGGAAGAGAGAAAGCCTTCCCTACAGGTACTCACCTTTACTCGACTTTAGAGTCCTTCATTGTGTTTAGACAAGCCTCTGCAAAGAGCATGTTAATCTAAAAGATCATCTCTTTACCTTTGTCTGTTCGCAAACACATCTTGTGATTCCCTTGTGACGCACTAGGCAGTACTTCTAAATATGCATACCTTTAAGCTTTGCAGCATGGGATGTACATGTGATTCTCTTAGTTTTCCATTATTATTCCATTGTATATGTAAAAATACTGTTCTTATCAATTCTATTGTCCTTAACATTCTCCCCTTTAGTTGATTCTTTATAGGAATATCATTATCCCCTCTTGAGCAGAAAGTGCTTCTATTCTTCATTTGGACAAATCCCTTTGATTGGTCTGGGGGAAAAATGCCAGACATGGTAGTAATAACAAACATTGATGCCACCTTTGTAGTCAGGTTCTTGCAACACCCTATGATGAGTTGAACACAGCATAAACCAACTAATAATAACCAGTATAGGAAAGAGACCTTTAGATAGCTGATGGCCCAAAATGCTAACCCAGAAAACGAACTTGAGATTCAGTCTGTTGGAGTTATGCCATTTTCAGTTTCCATGTTTCCTTTTTAATTGTGTCAAGGGTCTATAGCCTGGAAAGAGTTCAGTATTTCTCACAATTTGCAGGAATAAGTACAACAAGAAGTTGACAATTTTGCACACACTCCCCCATCAATGGCTGTCAACATGGCAATTCCGCAAAACCATCAGTCACACAGCCCGAAGTTATTCTCTTACTGCATTGAGGCCATCTTCAGTATAGTTAATCAATTTCATCAATTCATACCTGGTGATTTGAAGCCATCAGACAGTGGTTTTAGTCTGATACATTGGTATGATTGAATCAAGAAAGATTTGAGCATCGTTGAACAAACACAATTCTTCTGCAATGCCCTTAAATTGTTCATATCCAAAATAAGCTGCTGACCTTTGAACGTGGTGATGAGCCAGCAAGGTATCTTTGACATTAGATGTTTGTGCAGCTGGGTTAAGGCGACACCAGGTATACAAGGACTGGGGAGTGCAAGATTACTAGGTAACATAGGCTTCTCCAAATGGGTGGTAGGCTGACATAGGTGAGGCCCCCACATATCCAATGCATCCCCATTATGGTTGCTGTTCCCCCTTGTAGTTCTTGTATCTCCACTTCATTCTCACAATTCAGGTAAGTGCCTAAAGCGACATTTCTTTCTCCCCTGAAACACAAAGAAAATCATGATAGTTGTATTATTTTTGTGGGGCTTGGTCTTTCCCCAAACCATTGAAGCCTATTAATGTACACTACCCAGGTGGGTACACACTGAGCTCTGGTGTTATTAAATATATCAGTTAGGTTAGTTCCTATGATTACTGCAGAGGACTGCTGGACAGCTTCCAGGCCATATTAACTATTAACATATATGGAAGCATTGATGGTGGGCAGTCATAATTTCGACAGTAAAAATGTTGACAGTCAAAATTTCGAAAAATAAATGTCGAAAAAAATAATGTCGACAAACAATAATGTCGACATTTTTTCGATATTTTATCGAAATTTTCTATTTATTGTATAAATAGATAAATAAATAAATATATAACTAAAATGTGTTGAGTATGAGGGGTGAGAGGGTGGTGGGGGGTTTGGGGGGTGGCAGGGGGTGTTGGGTGAGGGGGGTTGGGGGGACACCCCCATAGTAAATGATACTCTTTTTATTTATTTAATTATTGAATAAATAAATAAATAAATAAATAAATATATAATTACTATGTGTTGAGAATGAGGGGTGAGAGGGTGGTGGGGGGGTGAGGGGTGGCAGGGGGGTGTTGGGTGAGGGGGGTTGGGGGGGCCCCCCCATATTAAATGATACTCTTTTTGTTTATTTATTTATTGAATATATAAATAAATAAATATATAATTAGATGTGTTGAGTATGAGGGGTGAGAGGGTGGTGGGAGGGGTGTGGGGGGGTGGCAGGGGGGTGTTGGGTGAGGGAGGTTGGGGGGGACCCCCCATAGTAAATTATACTCTTTTTGTTTAATTATTTATTGAAAAAATAAATAAATTAATAAATAAATAATTAGAATGTGTTGAGTATGAGGGGTGGGATGGTGGTGGGGCAGTGTGGGGGGGTGGCAGGGGGGTGTTGGGTGAGGTGTTGATAGTTCTAATTGACATTTTTTGTCGACATTTTTTTTCTAAAAAATGACTCTTTACATTATATGTATAGGATGTCGACATTATTGTTTTCGACATTTTTTTCTCAACATTTTTGTTTGTCGACATTTTTGTTTCGACATTATGACTATAAACCAGCATTGATATATAATACAGATCCAAAGTCACAGTCTGTAGTTGCATTTCCAGTGTAAAGATAATCAATGGTGCAATTGAAAAGTAATAACCATGATTTCTGATCCTGTTTAGCAATCTTCTGTAATCTGCTCTAGTTTGTGGAGCTGCCCTATTTTTTCTTCTAAATCAATGGCCATTACAGTTTCTGAAAATTCCTTATGTTTACTCTAACAGTCCTGATTTTCATAATCCCTATTTTCTGTATTTTTCCGCTGACACGAAATACAGTCAAGTGGAGCAAACATGTAACTGTCTGAGAATTTGTTTCCTTAATGGAGTGTAGCTGATGTTTAGATGTTGTGCGGGGTATTACTGTTGTTCACAAATGTGTCTTTTTCATTAGGAAGCCTTACATATGATCAAAGGGTGTGTTTCAAGCCTACTGGGTTTAATTCAACAAGTGGTTTCCCCATAATGCACAATTTTTAAAGATTTGCTTCATGCTGCTTTAGCTGACCGTACATCTATGGGTTTGACTGCGCTTCTGAATCCTTGCAGAGTGTTATTCTGAGAGACAGTGGAGTACACCTCCACATGCTTCATAAGGGATGGAATACAGATCTATTTTTCACACCACTGGTCCGTGTCTCCTTCACAAACTCTCATCATAGTGTGCAAATACAGCCATAGGATTGCAATATTTTTTCAAACAAATTCCAAATAGACTCTCATGATTAATGTAGGGAAGGCATGCTTAATCAAGATATCAAATAACAGACATCACTCAGAAAACAGAATGGAACATCCAAAGTGTTTGTCACTACTTCACCCCAAGGTTCTCAAGCTACTTCTGGTCCCACTGGAAAGGTATGAGTACCGGTTTTACCCTTTGGATGCAAAAAGCGAACAGCAGTAGGCATTTGTCAACATACCATGCTACGTGGGTTCCTGAACTTTTAAGTAGAAAATAAAAACACAGGCGTAGTACCCTTGTCATTCAAGGTTTGCATGTTTTTATGATACATTGAAGACTCTTAGATCTTCCACATTGTCCAATCTAACCAGGGACATTTCTAAAATGGGTAGCAAGTCCATTCCAGTACTGATGTATGCGGGTGATTTTATTCTCATTTCAAGAACAAAAGACACCCTGCAAACTTTGGTAACTGGTGTCAATGATGTGAGGAACCTGAGTGTGTCCTTACTTCTTTCCCCCCATTATCCTCTTCTTGGGTGACCAGGGCAAGGCCATTGCTTTTCGATCCTGAACCTGGGGATGGCAATGAGAGGGAGGATTACTTGAGTGGGGGAGACTTGGGGATTGGTGAAAGGACCTCCGTAGGTTAGACATGGTAGCCACATTTCCCTTTCACAACAAACCCTCCATCCCTCAAGTCTTTAAAAGCTTTTGTCAGCCCTTTCCCTGTTCTTCCTCATTTTTGTAATGCAGACACATAACAACCACAGCCAGTTACTGAGATGAGGAGGAGGACACAAGAGTAAAGCAGGACTATCCCTTTAGTGGTGAGCGGTCTATTCCTTTTTGGAATAAGCATGGAGGCGGGAACTTTAAAAGCCTGCATAAAGAGGGAAATGGAGTCAGCTGTGGGAGAACACCCATGAACTGATGGGTGCCAGCAGACCTCTTTGGTGCATCGTTGTAGCAGGAGGAGCACTCGAGTCACATGGAAAAATGTAGAGTTTGTGCAGCGGGAAGCAAAGGAATAGGATGCTGGTGGCTGGTGGCAAGCTGGAGGAAGGAGACTGCTGTGACCAAAAGGAAGCAGTTGTGTGAGTCCTGAGTCACAGAGGAAGCACTGCTGAGTGAGCGTGAGCCACGGAAGGCCACTGGGAGAAGTTGCGAGAAACCGCACAGGTAGAAAGAATCCCATGGCGGCAGAGGACCTTGCAAGAAGCCGTAAATCCGAACATTGAGTACAACCAGAAGGGGGAACACCAGGCTAGCAGGCAGTGATAGAAATAAAGTAATGGAAATTTAATTAAATGAAAGCATGCATTCCTATTTGAATGGAAGCTATTATACGTCTTTGGAATACCGAACAAAAAGAGAGCATGTTGTGATCATTATTGGATCTACAGAAGAGTGAACAGAAGAATCTGAATCTTACCGAAGGGAAGTTTGTGAACTTTATTGAAATGAAGAACCACGTTATATGAAAAACAAAGCATTGCAATAGCCAGAATACGACGAACTGTATTACTTGAGATACAAAGGCTGGTAAAGCCAAGAGAAAACAAACAGTTATAGTGTATGAGAAATGCAGCATTGGCCAAAGCCAAAAGAGTGCTAGGAACTCTATGTTATAAGCAACCAAGCCTTGGCAGGAGCCAAGGAAACATAAGAAACTGTAACAAGTGCATGGTGGCCAACCAAGCCACGGTATAGTGTCAGGAGAATGTGACACATGTGAATCAAGCAAGCATCACTGTTAAGGAGAGCACAGTGTACTGGTGTTAAGGGAAAATCAGTCAAGAAGGGGAACCGGTTGCATGAACTGTAATGGGTGGACTGTGTGGTCTGTCAACTGTGCCTAGACTGGATGCCCCTGATTGTAAAAGTCACTGAAACACCTATAAAGTCGTTAGTGTTTTGCAAACACCGTTTAGATGATTTTGTAGTCAAGTGTTGGAAGAGTTGAACTCTTGGCAAAGGAAACCCCTGTACTGTTCTGAGAAACTGGAAGATTTGAAATCTTGGGGAAATGAACCCCTGTGCTGTATGAACTTATTTGAACACATTGGGCCACATTAATATAATCCAGTGCAGAAAAGGTACAAGAAACAATTGCGTGGCATGCGTATTCATAGATTTCCTGAGGCATCACTAGCCGTGGCGCCAGGAACATCAAGCTACGCCAGTAACGCCCCCATCATGCCCCCACGTGCAGTAAAAAGCAACTAAAATGCCAAACATGGCGCACACCCCTGCACCATCTCTGGACCAGCTTACAGTCCCCCCCAGCCAAATCGCGTGAAAACTCGGTGGGGACGGGGTACGCACTGAGTTACCACGCGATGTGGCTGGAGTGCGGATGGGGTACACTCTGAGTTTCCACACGATTTGTCTGGGGTGCGGATGGGGTATGCACTGAGTTTCCACACAATTTGACTGGGGTGCAGACGGGGTACGCGCTGAGTTTCCTCCCGATTTGGCTGGGGTGCGGATGGATTACCAGAACAGATAGCCTAATAAAGACATTACTGTTCCTTCCATGCGTGAAGGACATGACATGACATCTCTTCAAATGACATGTCAATCATAAAGCGCATATACAGAAGTGTAAGAAGCCACAAAGAGTCTGGGGATGTGGAACACAGTAACGACAGAGACAACGAACTTGGTAGGGCAGGTGACACTGAGATTGTGGGAGTTCATGGGAAATGGGGAAGGAGATAAGGGTATTGAGTGAGGGGGCATTGCAGTAAATGTGAAGTACACCATAACAAATAGAACAATGTAGAAAATTAAGAAACTGTGGCCAGCATGTGTCAAGTCCAAGCCTGAGTGAAGACAGCAGGTGTCAAGTGCAGGTAGGTGGTTTTTGCCATAGATAAAAACAGTACAAGTGTGGTGGATGCGAGGGAGTCAGTGCAGGTGTGCAAGTGACGTGCAAGGGACCTTTGACAAAGTTTAGAGGACAGCCACGTGACCATTGCAGATTCCGAAAAGAGTTCAGCAGGTCAGAGGAGTACCAAAAGCACAAGCAAAGAGGAGTGACTCAAGTACAGAATGAATACATGGCAATCAGAAAGGGTGCTACGCACCGAGACTGCTGCATTTGTCTGAAAAAAATGCAAAAACAGAGAAATGCCAAAAGTGACTGCCAGTGCAAGATGCCCAACCACAGCACTAACAATGAAAACATCACAAACACATGCTTGTGAAAGTGAAAGCATGTCATTTGTGTTACACTGCTTAAAGCAATTCCTGGTCAAATATCGTGAACATTTCACACTCCAATCATTCCCCAACATCACCCATACCTCTCAACGCATCAAAGCAGTGAGGACCAATACACAGTGATGGTGCACATGTAATAGAAATGAAACTTTCCTGTGAATACCCAAGCTCACCCTTCACACACATCCACTGGTCATGCACACGTGTAACTACAACATGCAAATGGATAGCAAACATGACACATGCATGCAAGCAAGCACACACATGACCAACAATAGTTGTTACCTGGGACACCAAACAGAGAAACAAATCAGGAAAATATTGAAAGAAACGTTAGAGAAGCCATTATGTAAATAATGAAACCCAAATATATTATACAGTTGTATGCATGTCATATAAACTACAAAACATAAAAATATGTACATTTTGAAACATTTTTTTTTCAAATGTGAAAACTAAATTTCCAAATATTTACATAAAAAAATGAAATAAAAGTCTTATTAAAAAATCATCCAAATGTAAACAAGTAATATTCCCTGCAATTTTAAACAAAAAATAAAATGAAAACACTACTAGACTATGTACAAAGAAACATGGAACAAAGTCCAATTAGCACTCCAAATCATAAAGAAAACAAAAAGTAAATCACACACAAACAACTATGTACAAAAAGTGTAGTGTAGTCCAAAAACTCCAAATCATAAAAAAGAAAATGAAAGTTGTTACTAAAGAACTATATACAATGGCAGCGGGCTAGTCCTCCTCCTCACCATGCTTTCTCAATGTCTCTGCCACGGCATCATTGAAACATGCTGCTCTCCCACTCCCTGCAAGTCTCCTCGAGGACCTCAGCCCACCTCTCTGTCCAACGCAGTGATATCTCCACCCTGGCCATGATGAGACATGCCTCCCATGCCACCTTCACTGTGCCCCAATCGGCTGCCCAAAACACTCCAACACGGAAGACATCCTTTGGGTAAGGTCCACGTTTGCCTCCTGCCTGATGGCCGATACCTGCCTCCCTGAGTTGGTATGCCCCAAGTAATGTAGCCTCATACACTGAGCCTGCTGCTGCCGAATAGCCCAGTGCCTGCTCCTTGATGACAGCCTCCGGGATGATGACAATCCATGTGGCTGTCATGTACATGACCTGCTCCTTTGTGCCTGCACTCCCTTCATTGCCACAGCTCCTGTTGCCGGCTGGATCTGCGTGGTGACCACCTCGGCTGATCCAACTTCGACTCCCGACTCTGGCAGGGATGTGATCTCCACCAGACTGGCCACCGGGGTTGGGACAGGTTCACAGGGGACCGTGGTGTTATCTGGGAAGGAAGGCAGCAGGGAGGATGACTGGCACCCAGAGGAGGAAGATGAGGAGGGGTCATATAAGTGGCCAGTCCATGTACCCATTGCGAGACCAGGAACTGATCTAGCCAGTTCAGGAGATGTCAGACCTCATTGTGATGACGTCCAAGTCCCATCTTTGATGCCTGCACATCATCATGAATGGTTCTTGTACACCTCATGATACCGGCTACCAATGGTTCCACCCAGTCCAGAATGGTGACATCCGCAGGTATTTGTGTATCCGTTTGTGTGGAAACATTCAGCAACTGTGGATGAGTGTGGCCTGGGGCATGCCCGCAGGTGCATACTGGCACAGTCGCGGTCCCAGGGGCAGGATTAGGGAAAGTCCCCTCCACATTGACCTGCACTGCCTCCTGCCCTGGAGTCTGGATTGTACCAGTCACACCCACCTTATCACCCCTGCCAGGCCCCATGGACTGGGCTGATGCGGCCTCCTCCTCCTCCTCCCCCACCAACCTGGTGCCTCCCCACCGTCTTCCACATTGGATTGCCCCTGTGCGACCTCACCTGTCCCTCCCACTGCTGAAGATCCACAACCACCTTTGCCCTCTAAGACCTCCCCTCAACAGATGCGGCCATTGTCTCGGAAGCGGCTCCAGTCTCCTTGCTCCATGAAGATGAAATTTGTTCAGAGCATGACTGGGCTTTGCGCATGTGCCTGGTGGCGTCATCTCTGCTGCCTTGCTCCACAGCACCTTCTCCGCCCTCTTCTTCCAACGTTGCTGTGGATGGGAAGACATAGAAAAAAGATACATCAGGGTACTGTACATTTGTGCATATGGCACAAAACATATGCACATGAATTGCACTGGCAAAGGCAGCAAGCATCATCACCCTAAATGGCACATTGGTACTTGCAATTAACACACAGGCACATACATGACTGTCCTTCACAACAGTCAATCATATCTTTGGACAAGGCGCTGTCAGCACCTACAAATTGTGCATGCCCCTCATATGCATAATGGGACATACACATGTCATTCACACACATCACCTGAAAGTCCGGAGGCAGGGCATGGAGCCATCACATCAGAATCCACTCAATGTCAATTATCCAGCAAGAGTCAAGCACACATTCAAATGCTCCAGTAACATCCATCCAGGAGTGTTGGCCAGTCACACAATCACTTCTCAGACACATGCCCATGTACACCATGCATGTCCATGATGTTGCTGACAGCGCCCATGTGTCACACCTCTTACACGGCCACGTCCATACACATGTATGCAACCATGTGCACGTTGTTACATGCTGCAGTGCATCACACATTGCAACGGAAACACTGTTGAAGTCACACATGCTTGAATAGACACACATGCAGCACTGTATTGGACATGCACACAGACATCCGTACAAGAGGCATGCCTGACACAGGGTCAAGGTGCAAACTCCAACCACACATCAACATGCACATGTGCTGTTGAGAACAACAACACATGGACACTTACCAGTCGACTCCAGACAGAGATGCAATTCTTTGACCTGGGCATTCAGCACTGGGTAGAACCGCTCCAGGACCTGCATGTTGTTGGTGATCAACCCAAGTGGGTCCTGGCTTTGCAGTCCTCCCAGTGCTTGTGGACATGGTGGTAGTCACCGGGTACCAGCCCCTCCACGTTGATGGCACCCATGATGTTCGTCCAGATCATCCTCCGTCCTTTCTTGCCAACTTGTGAAGGTCCGTTGAAGAGGGCATCATGATGCCGCAGGACTTGCTCCACCAGGATGTCAACTTCCCTGGTTGAGAAGATGACAGCCCTCTGCCTCGCTGCCGGGGGGTTACCACTTGCCTCTGATGATGTTGGTTCAGACATGGCAACCCCCGAGGCAGGTGTGGGTGGACAAGGTGGTCTTGCAGCTGGGCTATGGAGCGGTAGTCTGGCACGTAGGGAGTCTTCTGGATCAGAAGAGGTGGTCACAGGTCCGACGACAGGAGCACTGGCAATGGCTGTACAGAAGGCCCCAAATTAGCAGGGCACATGAGCAGCAGGCACACACAGGGGGCAGGCAGCAGCAGATGGCTCATAGGAGGCAGCTTGTTGCATTTGGAGGCAGATAAATTTGCCTGTAGGAAGGAGCGTAGGTCTTCCGTGTTACTAGTGTGGGCAGCCGGAAACAGAGTGACTCTGCACATGTGGAAAGCGGGTGTAAGCGTGTATTCAGAGGAAAGGGCCTAAGCGTGTAAGTTACATGACTCACGCTAAACGTTGGCCGTGGTGTTCTGGATCGGGATAAAGTAGTGCGTAGGGGACCATCACACGCTTCCACGAGTTACAGCAGATGGACATGTGGACTTCATTTCCACGTGATCTCTTCACTATTGTGACCGTGCAAGCCTCTTGTTTTGGCGGGGGATTGCCTCCGTGCACACGTGTGTGTACTTTTGAGGCTGGCGGTGAGTTGCGTACACCTTTTGCATTTTGTGGGTGCCCCTGTGTGTCACGTAACCCCTTATTTAACATCACAGTAGCTTATGTGTCCTTCACGTACATATTTTGTTGCTGGATGCCACAGTGTACTGCGTTACATTTTTTCTTTACACGTAGGCTACCGAGTGGTTGCATGGATGTTTCTTTCATTTTTGGGGTGCCTGTGCGTTACGTTATTTTTCCCCAGGGGTTACATTAAGCCTTGCTGGGGCACACTAGTACGTTTAACATCACGTACACTGCCCTCTCACTCAAATTGCCCAGGATAATTGATAGCTGCACCTCCCATTGCACTAGTACATCAGTGTCATGACTGGCAGGGCAACAAGTGGGAAGCGAGGCAAATGTGGATGAGGTGGCAGAGGTGGCCAGTGGGGCCAAGGTGGCCGAGCAGGCCAAGGTGGCCGAGGTGGCCGAGGTGGCCAAGGTGCCCGAGGCCATGCAGGGAGAGCCATGCCCTCCACCCAACAGGGTCAGGGAGATGCAGCTGATGCTGATGTCCCCAGCGCCCGGGGTCATGGAGCAGCATTGCCATCAGCTGTCCACACCAGGCAGGGTGAGGCAGCTGCAAGGGCAGCTGCATCAACCACCATTGAGGCTCAGGGTTAACCAGCCAGCCCTATAGTGATCCCGGGGCCCAGGCCCACAGAGACCCAGGGGCTGATGTCCGTGTCTCCAAGGGCAAGAGACGCGTGGACAAAGGTTTAGGTACCAACACCCGGGTCCTGCGGTAGCATTGCCATCAGCTCTCCACACCAGGCAGGGTGAGGAAGCTGCAGGGGCAGCTGCAGCAACCACCACCCAGGCTCAGGGTAACCCAACCAGCCCTATAGTGGTTCTGGCCCAGGCCCGCAGAGATGTCCGTGTCTCCAAAGGCAAGAGACATGTGGACAAAGATCCAGCCACCAACACCCAGGTACAGATGCCTGCAGGGCTACCTACAGTCACAGCATCAGAGGGTTATGCCACAGACCAGTCCACCAGTGCTCCAGCCCCTACTGACTCAAGTGGTCCCAGCCACTCAGGTTCTGCACAACCTTGCAATAAGGCAAAGCGTGCAATAGACAAACAGGCTCAGTCCCAAGGCACAATACAAAAGGTACAATTGTCGCTAGACATGTACTGACTCGCTTTGCATTTATATCATTTCCAAGGACATTGAATACAATACCTTCTGAAAAGATTGATTTCAAAGACTGAATTTTATCATAACTAATTGTGTTTATTAGTTATTTTGTTTTTTATTTTCTTTTTTTCTTTTGTAAACATTATTATAATCACAATACCAGTAACACAAAGTGGCAATCGCTCACTAACTTTGCATTAAAGCCTTAATGAAGCCGATACACCTAAACATCGAGTAGATACAATGGGCCTCATTACGACCCTGGCGGAAGACCATGGTGCTATTAGTACCATGGTCCATGCCGGTAAGTTATCGACTCCACCATGGAGAAAGGGGGAATTACCATCCCATTACAAGGTTGGTGGGTGGTAATTCCCCCTTCCTCCATGGCCCCTCCCCATTCTCATTTTTCCCCCGTAGGGCTCAATGGGAATGGGGAAGGCGCTAAGTACGGTGCCGCAAATTGCGGCACCGTAATTAGCACCAAGGTCCCTTTGCGGGTCCCTACTTTAACGGCTGGTCTACACCAGCCGTTAAGGTCGGGTCCCGCAAAGGGACCTCGTAATTAGGCGCTAATAGGTTCACGGCGCCGCAGCCTTTTACGGCGCCATTAACCCATTAGCGCCTGGTTCGTAATGAGACCCAATTACTTTGTGTAAAAACACCACACCATACTGTGATCTCATATACATACACACTCATCTTAATCACTTCCATCTTCACTCACAAACTCATTCATACTTGTGCAAAAATGCAGTAATCACCATTTGTTTGAGAATAAAATAGGCCTAACCTTTAGATCCTTGATGCTGAACGATAATTGTCGTCCTCTACCAAATGCATCAATTACTTAATATATTATTGGCATATATTGTAAGTCATTCTACCATAGTAAATCGCCACATATAATAAAAACATAATCACATTCCTGAGGAAATGTTTAAAATTGTTATAATGTTGACTTGAGTTTCAGGCCTGGCTCAAAAGAAGTATCCTGCCAGGACCCTCATGAGGACAAAAAACACTCTTGATTCAAGGTCACATTGGTTTATGTTGACTTAGTTATTTTTGTTAAACTTGTTGTTATTTTCTCTTGCATGTTTGATTTGACAGTATTCTATACTGGAGCTCCCTCTTCAGTGGGAAGTGCAACTTCTCTAGGTGTCAAACAGCACCATCAAATGTCTGTATTGCTCTTTGCTAATAGTAATTATAAAGCACAAGGACCTGGGTTCTAGGTCCTGCACAACGTGAAACCGGAGAACCAGAAACAGTACAAAAATCAATTTCAGGGGGTGCAGTTGTTCAGTTTGTAACTGCTGCCAGTAGGGCACCTCATTCCAGTCTGGGCTAATGAAGGCGTCTCTCCTTCCTCGGTTTTTCCCTTCGCGGTCACACGTATGCAAGCGGGGTGTGATGTAAGCAGCTGCTCCAAAGCATCTGACTCAGTTTCCAAGGCACGGCACTGGAAACCCACACATCGAGGAAGAGGAGCTTTAGTGATGAGGAACTCTGGATCCTCATGGACTATGTGCAGGAACACGAACATGACAAGCTTGTGCGGGCAGGGTGCACCCTGCCCACCGTATGGCCCACTGGCAGTGTGTCACTGATCGTATGAACACCTTGGGCATTGAGAGGCGCACAGCTTCTGAGTCAGTGAAGCCTTGGAATGACCTCCGGCGCTGAGCCAAAGATAAGATGGGTGCCAACTATGCCTCTACTCAGTTGACTGGAGGTGGGCCACCACAAGAGGACGAAGAACTCACTCCACATGAAGAGATCATTAGTGATATGATTGATGTGGAGCAGATCCAAGGTGTGGGAGACTTGCCAATTTATGAGGGAATGTCTGGTAAGTGGTGATGCGTGGGTGTCTAGGACATGTGTATGTTGCTTGGATGAAGTGTAATGATTGTCTGACAGTTCTGCCTGAATTTACATGACTGCCATGGGTGAACCATATCATGGTGGACTGACACATGCTTGTTGTCCTGCAGACTGCATACGCACAATGTGCTGCACACCGTGACAAACCCCATCACCACACCTGCTCACTCTTTCCATGTCACTCTCTGTCCAGAATCTCTTGGCCCTGTTCCTGCTCCAACCTGTGGTCTCTGAGAGGTCACTCTGCCAGCTGCACCTCCTCAGGGGTATTCTTCTTTCCTCTCCTTCCCCCAGCAGCTCACTGTCTCCAGAGGACTGGTCATACGTGTGGTGGGGTACTGCAATGGCCTCTACCAATATTTATGTGCTTCTACTCTCTTCCCTCTGAAACTCATTCAGACCTGGAATGGGGGAATTGTCCTTTTGTCTTGGGGCCTGGTATTGTATCTCCCTAGGACTGTGCTGGTGGCACTGTCTCCCAGTGGCTGTGACGGTTAATTTACAATCCCTGTGCATTGTCCACAGGGCCGTATGGGTCCTGGTGCCGCAGTTCCTTCAACTCCATCTTCCAAATTCACTTCCTTTTCATGGTCTTTGATCATCCCTTTCCTACTCCCTCAGGGTCAGTTACTTCTCATAGCAATTATTGGTGGTTCATGTATATCTTTGGCTGGGCCTCCCTCTGGTAAAACCTCCCTGCCTCAATGGAACTGGAGGTGAACTTTCTCTGGGTCTGGAGGCACTTCTGATGCTTCCCCATCTGTTGTGCTTTCTATCCTCCTCTCCTCTGCTGGAGTCCTGGATGACTGAAAGCATGCACTAGTCACCTGCCCACACTCTGATCTCTGACTCATGCGCTGCCTCCCTGCCATCCCCCACACTCAGTGGCTGTTTACTGCATCCCCACAGCCCTCTACCAGCAATTGACACCTGATGTCTGCATTTACACTTCCACCAGCCCGCCGCATTTTCATTGGTGATTATGTAGTTGTATTTTATCAGTATGCCGTTCCCATGTACTGCACTGTCCACTCCCACTTCCAACCTCAGGTCTCACCTTCACCGTGCCTATTCACTTGCGTGATGTCAATGTGACCTGGCCTCATGGGATGGTTGTGTTTGGCTTCCCTCTCTTCCACCACCCTTGCATCGTAGCACCATGTGACACTTGAGTGTATTGAGTTTGTGAATTACATGTCATATCATGTCACATCCATTGTACATGCCTCTGGGACAGTAGTCAGCAAGTTCCATCTCATGCAGTTTTGCAGTTCAGGTATGGTTGTGCTACGTAGCATATGTGTATTTGCATCAGTGATGTTTGTGAATGAACCATGCCAGTCAGGTGCTCGTGTGTGAAGCAGGTGCTATGCACCACACACTATATGTTGTACTTAGCCCTTCCACACATGTCCATGGCTGCTTTCACACTACCCTTCACTTGAATTGACAGTGCATACGTGCAGGAGTTTGTGACATGGCAGGTTGATGTTCTGCATGATGACATTCTGATGCCTATGTGTGTGGGTATTTACATGGCTCTTCCTGTATTTTTCTGTCCATGTGCAGGTGATGAGGCACTGGATGCAGAGGAGGAGGTGGGGGAGGAACAGGATACTGAACCACAACCGAACACCAGTGGAGGAAGTGGTGTGCTAGCCCATGAAGATCCACTGCTGCCACAGGCCATCCTGGCCCTGACTCAGTCTGAGTCCAACTCTGAGGAAACCTGTGCCTCTGTTGGTGAAATGGATATGGATACCTCTGTGCTGTAGCAGGTGAGTTCATCGACTGGGGGTGCTGTTGTAGTCAAAATGTCTGAAAGGGGGACGACCCCTCACAGTGCCAGTCAGTGTTGGTACGTCCATCTGTGGTGGTTACGGCTGCAGGGTCACGCTCCACTGTATTGACTCCTGGTCCTGGGCCAGCTGATGAAGTGAGGGATGCAGTCCTGCAGCCACAGAAAGCACAATTACATCAAGGACCAGGTTCCCTTGGCCCAGGTAGGTGTGGGGTCTGCCAACGCGGTGGCCGTGTATTAGCTGGTAATACTGTGTGGGAGCAGTCCATGTATGCTTTTGCACAACAACAGGCTGCTTCATATGAGATGTTGGCTCAGGGCATGGATGGGGTGGCCAATTCCATGATACCCCCAGCAAGACAAGTGGAACACCAGCAGCAGGCTTCCAATCCACATGCCGCTCACACAGGTTGAACATGGTGGCCAGCAACAGGAGCCAACGGGCAGAACTGAGGGCTATGCGTGCATCCATGGCTGCAGAGGGTGGGGTCCACAGGGAAGCCCTGAGGTTAGAGTATAGTTCCCTCAGAACTACACTGGCTGCACTCGAGGCAGCCAGCAGTAGATGGTCTGAACAGGAGATGCAACTGATGACTACTACCATCATGGAGGAACTGTGTGCATCCCGTGAGGTGTTGCATGGGGACCTCCAAAACATCATGTTGCAGATGCAAGCATCTCAGTTCCGCATGGCCACTGCCATGGAGGACCAGACCAGGGCTATACATGGTGATCCTCCCTTACCACTACCACATTCTGATACAACACCAGAGGATGGCGACAGCAGTGACAGGTCTCCTGTTCCATGCAAGCGGTGCATCCCATTAACACATTGAGGATTTTTTTTCTTCTCAACATCCACACATGTGAGTGTTGACGTGCACCCTGCATCCCCTCCCTCCTGCGTGCCCTCCCGCCCCGGCCCCCAATGGGCATTTTTGATTTTTTTTAACTTGTTTTTTGTCTATTGTGCATTTATGTGCCAGTGTGTTGCTTTGTGAGGCAGCCAAGGGCATCCACTGTAGATTCCAGCTGGACCCATGCCGGCTTGTCTCATGTTGCTACCCTTGTTGTTTGTGCCTTACGGTCCAGACACATATGTCGCTCCTGCTTCCCCTTTCCATGGGCTTGCAAGGAGTGCAGCGTGTAAAAGTAACTTACACAGAGGCATTGGGCTTCCATTACATATGTGGGAAGTCTCAAGTCCGACCTGTGTATACACCCCTAGTGGGATTCATGATTGTTTTTCCAGTGCATGCTTAGCATCCCTTTTTGTTTGGACATTGAGATCCATCCTTTGTTCATGTTCCATCTTCATGTATTGGCTTGACTATCTCCATTATTGTCAGCCTTTCTGCTGTATGCACTTCCCTGCCCCCTTTGGTTAACAGTGCCACACAAATCTATAAGGGTGCCATCTGCAAGTCACCACACATTGAGGCACATGTGCAATTATGAATGTTCACTGTCAGGCAGATTCACTCTTGGGTCATGTGTTTCTGGTATGTTGTACTGGCCAAATGATGTTCCTGTGTACATTTTTATATTGATGAGTGAGTTATTTCTGAACTGGTTCCATTGAGCGCTTTGTGACAGTATTTTTATGTGTTGTCCATTTATTTCTCAGTTTGGACATTGCATGCCATGACATGGTGTGTCAACCAGGTGACATGAAGTGTGGTAGGGTTTAGGTGACATACTGCCATTTAGATGTGTAGTTTGGCATGGTGTTCATTGCATACTCCATCTTCCATGTGTTCCTTTTTTACACATCAGATTGAGATACATTTAGTACTAATGGATGCACACAATGTAGCACTTCCAAGGACACATTCTCAAGGTTTGGACAGATGATTGTCCCTTTGTCATCATCAATTGTCACCTTGAATGTGCCTGGGATGTGTGCACTCTGCAGGGGTTGGATTTTAGGTGAAAGATTTTGCCACAAGTTGGGTACGGGAAGCCTCGCCACGTGCCCTTTCCCCTCCCATGCGCAGTGGCCGTGCAAGTGGTTGGGGATGTGGGGGCACCACCATTTCCACTGGTACGCTACACCGTGTTACAACGTTGTGCAAGACACATGCTGTCACAATGATCCTGCACACTACAGGTGGTGCATAAAGTAGCTCATCACCAGAGTGGTCAAGGGAACGGAAGCTTGACTTTAGCACTCTGAATGTACGCTCCACTATGGTCATAGTTGCAATATGGGCTGTGTTGTATCTTACCTGGGGTGGTGTGGGGTTCCGTATTGGTGTCATCATGTAGGTGCTCAGAGGGTAGGCACTGTCCCCTGTGGAGGTGAGATGGGTTGTCAGTGGTGTGTTTTTTTCTGTGTCAGACATGCATGCATTTGCAGGGCCATTTGTACTCACCAATGAGCAATGTGTTGCCATGCCTCCCAGCTTCCAGGGCCCAGTGTAGGGGTAACATTCTGAATATGAAACTATCATGGGTGGCCCCTGAATAGTTGGCATAAACAGAGGTAATGATCCCCTTGCAATCACATACGACCTGCAGGTTGATGTAATGCTGGTGCTTGCGATTGCGATAGATGTGCTCTGTGGCCCTAGGTGGACGTAGGGCCACATGGGTGCAATTGATGGCACCAAGCACTTTAGGCAAGTGTGCCACCCTTAAAAGTCCTGGACCGCGGCCTGCCTTTCTGAGGGTGTTCTGGGCTTGTATATGTGCCTGCGGACTGAGGGGCGTTGAGTCATGATTGCCAACACCAGGTGTAGGCAGCGTGACTGCGTGGCCTGTGAAATGCCCCCGACTATGGCAGTTGTCCGCTGAAAGGGCCCAGTGGCCAAAAAATGCAGTACATTGAGCAATTTTCCAAGGGGCTCAGTGCTTGGGAGCACACAGTGGGTGATGTGAGCCCAGCTTCCCACTCCATGACCAGGTCTAATATGATATGAGGTGGAAACCTATACCTGCCATAGACCGGTCATCAGGCATCCCAAAAAGGCTGGTATGGTGTAAAAAAATGTGTGCCCTGGCTTCCCCCCCTGCAGTGTCCCATGATCACTGCTGTGAAAAATGGTTCATTCATCGTAACTGTATAAGCGCATTGGTTTTTCGTGCACTCTTTTATGCATTGTTTTTAGTGAGCTGTGACGCTTACGTCTGCTTTCGCGTGACGGACGTGTTTCCGGATTAATGCATCTTGTTCCGCGTGCCTGTGAGCCCTGTTCGTTTCCATGAATACGTGTTGTTAGCGCGCGTGTGGGCGTTGCAAGTATTTTATTGTGGTACTTCCCACGTAACGCCAACATTTACACTTGTTGTTCCCCATTACATGTGTTCCGCCCCATTTTTAGGTGTCTGCGCAAGATGGTATGCCCCTTTGCTGGGCATCTTGCGCACAGTGTTCATTGTGTCGCAGTGACGTGTTGGATTCAATGAAAAGGAGAATGGGCGCTTGCTCGCATTTTGCACACAAGCGCCACTTTTTCCATGCAATTTTATTCCATGAATTGGGCCCATTGTGTAGAGGCACATTATACATGCCCTATAAATAAAACTTGGGGAAGGGGAAGCTGATTACAAACTAAAAGCTAGAAGAAGCTTTAAACTTTATTTTGAACACTATTCATTTTTAATGCTGACATCCCTACACATTGTATGCAGTTAGTTGTGAGGGCAATAATAGGTTTTGGACACAGACCGAAAATGACTTTGGACTTCCTGATGCCGACTTTCTTTAGGTAAGGAAATCCGACCTGAGAATAGGGCAAGCTAGGCATTACTCCATCCTGCCTTTTTGAGTTAATAAAACTTTGTAAAACAGACTTGAACCTGTTGGCTGTGTTTGACTCATGATGCCTTCACAATGAATATATGAGAAAGAGGGATCTAAATGTTTATATAAGGAAATCAAAGACTATGGCCCTAATTACGAGTTTGGAGGCAGTTAATAAGGGCATGGCTGTCTCCAAACCTGCGTCCGGGTTCCCTGAATGGGGAAATACTGGGCCATTCCGACCTTAGAGGGCCTGGTATTTCCCCATTCAGGGAACCCGGACCATCCGTTTTTGAGCCCCCATAGTGCTCAATGGGAATGGGGAGCATTCTAACAACGGGCCTGTTAATGACAGGCCCATTGTTAGCATGCTGGGACGCTCGCGGGACCCGCTAAGAATGTCTGGTAAAACCAGGCGTCCAGAGCGGGTCCCACGAGTGGACTTCGTAATAGGGCGGTAAGGTGTTAACGGCTCCGGCACCTTTACCTGCACAATTAATCCCTTACCGCCCACCTCGTAATGAGGCCCTATATGTATTTGATCCATAAAGAGAGTTGGTAGTCCTCTAGTGGCAGAGAGATGCAGTATGGTGTGGGTTAACTCATTTATCTACCTGGGTTTTAATATAGTGAAAGGGCTCAAGTAGAACACACATATTAAAACTCAAGCAAGTAAATTTACCCAGATAAATGATTCAATAATGAGATATATAAATAAAATAGGTGCCCTTCACGTAGACCAATCCGTACGTATTTAGAAAGCAAAGTCTGTACCATTGGCAACATACGGTGCAGCAGTCTGGGGCCATCAATATCCTTATCTATTAAAAAGGAAAGGGAACCAATGCCTTAGAGCCATAATGGGAGTACATCGGGTTTTCCCAGGCTACCTCTTACATGGAGAATGTTGCCTGTCAGCCATCCAGGATCTTATCCACTTACAGTCCATAATCCATTGGCTGCGAATATGGGCGAACCCAAGCTGTAGGCTATCCATGATGTCAAGAAAAGATATAATGGTGTCAGATGTCCATTACAATTCTACATGGCTGAATTATGTAAAAGCAGCACTAAAATCGCTTGGTCTGTGTGAGTACTTCGACGGGAATACAGCAGGGAACAAGGAAGGCCATAGAATATTGACCAAGTCCTTCTTTTCCCTTAAACAAAGAGATTGAGAAGATTTAGAGTATAAAAAACGGAGTGTGCAATGCTGCTCAGTAACAGGTCACTGTTGGGTACTCCAAGCAATATTTATTGGTTCATTGTTCCAAGGACGAGGGCGATTCTACTTTGTTTATGAACAAAAGGCCTCTTCATGAAAGGCACTGCTCTCACATTAGATAATGGAAGGAAGGGTGAGACCACTGCAGTTTGGGGTTCCCAAAGAGGCATGTCTCTCGCCATCCTTATACAATATTTGTACAGTCCCCTTTTTTAATTTACTGGAAGAGAAAGGTATTGGATTCACAAACTATGCTGATGATTCATAATGTGTCATCCAGTTATCTGGCAAGTATGAGGAGGATGTTAAAAATTGTACTAATGTGTATGATCTAATTTAGGTTTGGATGGTCGAAAAAGGGTCTAGCTTTGAACAAAGAAAAAACGGAATTAATGGTTGTTTGAACAGCAAATGCAATTCTAAAGCTAGGAGCAGAATGCAGGTTATTCCAGGTGTCCGGCTGTGAGATGGTGACGAAAAATAAATTAAAAACATTGGGAATTAATTTAGAGCAAAATTCGAATTTGAATTAACAAGTGAACAGTTTGATCTCCACGTCTGCGTATTAAATTAAGCTGCTAGCCTAACTACGTCCTTATATCTCCAAGCCTAACTGTACGACAGTGGCTAGAGCAATTATTGGGTCAAAAATTGACTATTGTAGTAGCCTACTAGTAAGTATAAATAAGTCATAGTGCACCAGATTACAAGTGATACAGAACAGCATGGTTATTGCTGGTCTGAGATGGAGAGACCATGGGCCTCATTACGACCTTATCTCTGACTGAATGAAGGGGGCCGGAACAGGACCAGCCCCCTTCATTCCGTCAGGGCCGATTACGAGGTTCCCTTTGCGGGACCCGGACCAGACGTCTGGTAAAACCAGACGTCTTTTCCAGGTCCCGCGAGGGGAAGAGGGAGGTAACAACAGGACACTTGTAATGTGCCCGTTGTTACCTCAATCCCCATTCCCATTGAGCCCTATGGGGGCCTGTCTGGCTCTTATCTGGACTTCTGTGTCCACTCGGAGATTGTTATAAATGAATGAGGTAAAGTAAAGAGAAGGTGCTTTTGTGAATAGCACAATGTGGATGACTTACTGCACTTTTTATTAATGTGTCCTGTTAACAAGGAACTAAGAAGAAATACTTGCTTCTAATGCTGAGAAGATGGGGGACGAGACACTTGTCTGATATTTGACCGCTCCACAATGTGAAATGTGCATGCAATATTTGCATTTTTTTTTAAACGTGTGTAAGAAATGAGAGCACTTTTATTGCAGTATAAACAATTTACATTTTTGAATTTTTTGTATTTTAACTGCCAGGTCGACACTTATATTTTTTTACTTAGCATTTGCGATTGATATGGTATTGTCTGTATAATTTCTTATTAATTAATTATTGCTGTTTTGTTGAATCACCGTTTATGGGAGTTTCTCCCGAAATAAAGATTTTCCTCTTCTTAGATGTGTTTCTAACGCTTTCCTTATTTTAGAAAAAACGAAGATCTTGCAGAGCATCCTGGATGTGAAGACCCGAAGTGGAACAATAGCAACATATTCCGGATGCCAAAGATTTCTTCATTTACTTTTCCCTAATCATTTAGAACATAAACAGGCAATATAATGTACAAGGTCACAAAGACGAAACGTGTTTTCCTTATTACGCAAGATCACTTTACTTTCGCTTTATCTTGTGCCTCAGGTCTAAAAGTTAAAATGTATATATATGTGTGTCCATATGCACATTGTATTGTAGGGTCTCTATCACAACAAAGCAATTGCTCACTTTGATATAATCAAGGAATGGAAACCAAACTCACACTGTGTTGATGAGAGCATGTATGCAGAAAAGCCTTATTCTATGATCGCTGGTATATCACTTTTATCTCCATCCTTAGCTCAGCAGGACCATCGATAAAGGACGGCTTAGTGCAGAAAGCCACCATGTTTTTTGATGAAGAAACCAATCACTAAACTACTTTGGAGAATAGTAAGAGAATGTTACAATACGTGTTTAATTAGCATTTCATAACCATTCCCTCTTATATTAATGACTTATCAAAGTGATGGTGAACTAAGTACTCAATGCCAAACTTGTGGGGTATGAGCTTCATTAACGTTAATTATGTTTATCACACGCTAAAATAAACCTATTCATAGTGTGCCCATTCTGCCATACTCAACCGGAGACACCAAGTCACCCACAACAATTCCCAGCTAGAAATGTAACATTAAAGTGTCCTTGAATCCAGCATCATGGCAGCACTCCCATTCATGCATTCAATATAGGGTAAACCCTGACTCTGTTTTCCACCACTAAGAGGCGCAGTTTATTATTCTTACATGCACTATCATATGGAGAATGCACATTCCTTTAATTAGTATGTTGTTCTTACTGTTGATCTTGCCACATAGACACATGTGATGATAATTCTTCCATTTTAGTGCATGTTGCGAGTTGTTTAAAGACTCAGTCAATTTGTGGATCCATCACAATCTTCCACTAAAACAGGGGTCTGAAACCAGTGGCTCAACAGATATTTTGGTGATCACTTCCATGACCATTGACTATAGTGTATAGGACTAATTGGAGTTGTAGTTGAAAACACCTGGAGAGCCAACGGTTTTGGTCCCCTATTTAGCTATCAAACCTGTACAAGGAAAGCTGCAAGGAAAGCTCCAACCATTGCACGTTCTCCTGGTTTCATCTCTACAGATGTTTAGGACCATAACTAACATGATCCCTAGCCAGTATAGTCAGGGGAGAGGGATCATTGGAGTCTTGCACAAAACAAATCGGGGATTATGAAGCTGGATTCTCACAGGAAAGAAGTCTCTCCAATAGAATGAAGCAACGCCTCAAAAAAGCTGTTCTTGCACTAATCGATATCAAGAAATACAAGCTGGGGATGCAGATGCTGCTTCCTGTTATTTCATGATGTAAACATTCACTTTTTGGAACCATGCATGTTGTATAGGTCTCTAAACAGAAAGGCTGCCTAAAGGCCAGTTATGGGCATTGCATTGTCTACAACGCTGGACACCACAGTACATGCAGAAATCCATGATGTTGAACTTAATACTGCACAATCTCTTGAACACATTGACTCACTCCCTCAAGCATTTGCCCACCTCCTCATCCATTTATCCACCTCCTCAAACATCTACCCACATGCCAGAGCATGAACGTACCCCCTCAGGAATCCACCCATCCAAATATGTAAGATATCATAGCAGGCACATCGAGAAGCCCCTGCTTACACTCACAATGGTTTTGATGTACATATTTTAAAGCAGCTGTCTAATGAAAATGACACCTTTACAATTATGTGGAAACACTACTGATGAAACATCAACATTGTAATATTGAGAGCATGTGCTGAAAATAGCATTAGGCAATGGGAAGAGTTTACCTTTTTTCTTGGAATTACCCAACAAGCTGTTTTTCGCCTCAGTAATAATAGATCCATTATTGTCTACTGATCTTTTGCTCTTACTACTAATTAATCAATGTTTTAATTTGCACTAAAATATTCAAAAATAAAATCAAGTTTCTTTACTACCAAAAATCTGAATGAGTGTTTATTTCCAGTAGAGTCGCAGCTAAGCGGTGTGCTTTTATTATCTGAATTTGCAGATGAATAAAATAATGGATTCTTACTTCACCCAAAACCAAGAAGAAATCACGTCTTTCAAAGGATCATTAAGTGTAAAACATAGAAGAAGTACAGTTTCTCTACAAATTGAAATTCAGACCATTATTGTAATGAATTTAAAGAACTGCAAAGCATCATATCAACTGAGGCATGATCAAAGTAGTAGGAGAATTGACAGCAAACCCACTGCAAGTATTCATCCTATGCATGGGATTCACATAAACTCGAATGTCGGACCTGAATGTGTCTAAAAAAATAGATCAAAAAACATCCGCTTGAATACATTCTGTTTTGGAGATGTATCTGTAACCAGAAATACACTGGCTGGTTGCAAGCCTTCCCATGGCCGCAAACTTCTCAACCCCAATGTTGTTTTATTGATTGAACAGGCCATCTTGTCTTCAGTCTCTAAACTTTATATTTACATTTAACCTGCCCCATATTCCTTCATTGATAACTCCTTAATCATATGTATTGACAATTTTAATCTTGGACTACATGCAATATGACCTTTGAAATAATACTGTGCTCCACATATTGGTGATCTACCCTTAATGGATTTACTTCTTTTTGTCCTATTTTGTATATGTCCAACAGAAAGCACATTTCATATATACATATATACATATATATATATATATATATATCACTGACAAAACACGTTGTTAAAGGGACTTTATGGGTAAATTTCACCAGTAAAAACCTATAAAATTAAATGGAAAAACTTTGTTACAGGGACGTTATGGTTACCGAAAAACCTCAGAAATTTGCTAGTTATGGTAAGCTAAGCAACCATAACTCACACCACCAGTGAGCACTGCAAGGACTAACACCCATGATATCAAATATGCCATCACAAATCTCATTTATGACATCACTGATGACATCACATGTGTATTTACTTTTCATGGAAAGCCTCCACAAGGGATTGATATTGTAATGGTGGCAGAAAACTATCAAAGATCATTGGAAGAACTATCATGAGATAAGTAGTTCATTCAAAAATGCATTGCTATACACACCATTGTATTACAGACTTCATTGCAGTACATGAATCAACTCATGTGAACACGTAGCCATTGTCTGCACCATGCCCCATAGAAATGTAATCTTGAAAATCTTCCCATGTTCCATTGTGACATCACAAATGTTTTCAATTTAGAGTTTCGGGTACTATGAAACATGTAAGAGGTAGCTATCATTGACTTAATAACTACATAATTGCACTACTGCACAGAAAACATAAAGACACCATAATGCATACAAATATGAGCATATTCAGGGAAATTACAGTAGGCAAACAAGGAGCAGTATTACCAAAAACTGTTCATAACATAACTGATTACCTTCATGCACAGAAATGATTGCTGTGTTTTATGCTTTCTTCTTCCCCTATATGGATATGTATAATATGATGTGAGTGAACCCTGAGGAGAGTTGTGCAAAAACATATGCGAAATGTGCCATACACAAGGATAGAACCTTTCGAATTGTTACTTCCTGTCTGGTAGTGAAGAAAAGCACCTGGCCTACTTATGTCAGTGAACAAAAAAGCAGCAGCCACACATGTGATGTCATCAGTGATGTCATCGATGAGATTTGTAATGGCATCTTTGATGTCATGGGTGTTAGACCTTGCAGTACACACTGGTGGCGCGAGTTATGCTTAGCTTACCATAACTGGCAGATTTCTGAGGTTTTTCGGTTTTACCTGTAACCATATTGTCCCTATAACAAAGTTTTTACATTGAATATTATAGGTTTTTACTAGTGCAACTTAACCATAACGCCCCTCTAACAACGTTTTTTGTCAGTGAATTTCATTGGTTTTTAGCAGGATACCCTTAGTTTGTAAAGAAGAACTGTGCAACATAGTGCAACTGCTGGCACCATGTTAAAGTGGACAGCAGTCACGGACTATGCGTCTGTTTGCAGAGATCGTGTGGCATCCAACTGGCTGAGGAAAGCAGGTACTCTCTTACACAGTGGCACCAATCACCAAACGCAAAGAACATAGACAAACAGCACCATGCTCAAAAATTGGCAGGGAAAATAGAGTAGATTCGCAAATTGTGCACTTATGAAGCAAAGAGGACAAAGGTATGGGAAGTACACCATAACGGAATGCATTAACAACAGAAGGGATGTCTGCCTTCACCAATCTTACCGCACTGGTACTTTAAAGGGGAACAAATAACTACTGGAAAATGCAAAGACCTGAACATCAGTACAATGTAGTAAGGACCCTAAACTTTGTAAATAATTGCACAGGTGCTGCAGTATGCAATAGTACAGAAGCATAACGTGTATTGGTGTAATGCAGCAATGTCAAGCACCTTACAGTGGCAGGAAGAAAATGTCCCTCATGACGCAATTGCTTTCTATAGTAACCCCATTGGTATACACAGTGCTATGAACCATAAAGTATGTACTATATATTGCTGCATGTACACCAAAACACATTTTCTTTTCAGTGGAAGTCAAAGTGGAGAAATTGGTGAACAATTCTGCCGCTTTAAAGGTTGCGTACAAGGATATCATTTGGACAAAATAACACAGCACTGGCACACCTGCATGTATACTTCTTCCCCATGTCGGAGCCCGCCATTCCCTCAAAAAATGTTTTATGGGAGACGTGACAGTAATACATCAATCTCTTCCTCCCATCACAACCTAACTGAACAAATAGCCATTTCCCCATAATAAGTACTCTTGCTACCCCTTTTTTTTCTAAACGGGGTGTATGCATGTGTACAAGGAAACTATAATAATGAGAATGTTGCTGAATGTTTGAGTGGTATCTTGTTTACCTGAAGTGGGGTTCTGACTCAGTGGTACATAGTCATCGTTGCAATGGCTGCAAGTAAGAAAAAGGTAGGTGTCCTACAGACACTGCAGCTGTCTGGTCTATGTGCAATGACGATGGAGGTATCCGTACGCCACCAGCATGCTCTGCACATCCGCATGCTGTCCAACACCAATCAATGCGTGTAGGCCCGGACGTTTATGCGTATTGCAAGTACACACATGTGTATCTGTTCCTCTGTGTCCTGCAGTTATTGCCACTGTGCAGCATAGCGAAGGAACATTAACTAGGTTAGGGCGTCCACCCACGTCCTACAAGTAGCTATGCAGATAAACATCCCACCTGCTGTACCCTATAAATACCCAGCATCTCCCCAAATTGTTGGTGCATGTGTGGCACACTTTTAGTCAATCGAGAAAAGGCAACAGTGTGCATAGGACACCCATGCACGTGGGCACAGCGTATTTCGCCCTAAAAGCGTGCAGCGGACATCCGTCCCAAAGGAGAACAGTGCGGATGTCACCATGCGACTGCACCCACGCTGGGCGTAAGCCCTTATTTCGGGGACAGGAGCCAGACCCTTGAACAGCGGGAAAGTGCAGGGTTGAACAAACTACAGAGTGTTTTTCGGAAAGTACATGCCTACAGACACACCACGATGTGGTGTTGCACATGTATGTATGGTTTGGAACAAAGTAGGCCTGCTATCCGGGTAAAAGTTGTCCACAGCAACCCTACCAAAGGGCACACCCCAGAGGTGCTTTGCAATCCGTTTGCAGCTTTGCTGAAAAAAGTAGAAGGCCATATAGGTTTGCTCTGGAAGTAATGGTGCACCAAATCTGATGTTTTACAGTGCATCTGCAACTAATAGCAACCATGTTAATCCGACTGAGTAGGCACAGTAATAGATACAATACGATATTCCCCATTGTCCCAATTGCATGGATAGCTAGCGGCAAAGGGGAGTATTTGCATGTGCATTTCCCCAAGGATGGCGAGGGGCCATGTCCCAATGAAACATCCCTTCTTCCCTTTACAGTTTTTCTGTTGCAGCACGCCGTCATTGCGTACTGTTAAAAAGTCCCACACGCTTCCACCAATGACATTGAAGAGCTCTACATGTAACAGTATCAGTTCTGTGCAACAGTCCTCAGAAACATTATTGGGCAATACCTGTGGCTCCACAGTCCCATTTCCATCGCCGCCATCATGAAAATTCTCCGGATATGGCTTTTGTGCTCTGTGCGAGTGTGGGGGCATAACATGCAACCAGGGTAGGGGAAGCTCATTAAAAGGGGCTGCTCTTAAAAGAGACTTTTTTTTTGGATGCTTCTAGAGGAACAGCTTTTTTTCATTTTGTTTTTTCTTGTGCGGTCTTTGTTTCAGTAAACTCTTCACTGCATTTTATAGACAGGCAAACAAAACAGAATTACCAATGGGCGACAAAGAGATGCCATCTGGTTGGACCATTTTACATTTCCACAACTAATGAGGTCATTGTTGCAGAAAAGCATCCCAGCAGCAGACAAGAAAGTATGCTTCTGGTGATGAGATACCTTCCTGCGCCTGGCTAGGAACAACATCCATAAGCAGTGGGCCACACTCTTTGTGGTGTTATCGATGAGATCAGCACCTTGCCATTGGGAAAAAAAACTCTTCACTAGCTTTAGCAACTTCTTCAGTCGAGAGAACAAGTCTAAACAAGACATGTAACCCATATGCATGCTGCCGTGGTGGATGAGGATAACATCGCCTCTACTGAAAGGGGCCAGGTCTTTGCAAAGTGCATCCATGTCAGTGAAACTGCGCTCATAGACACCGTTATACAATGCGACCACTCCTTCCAACACGAAATTGCCATCAAAGTTTCTTTACAGGGCATACTTGTGCAGATCTAGTAGAAAGTCTTCACCTATAGGCAACACAATGGGTTTCCCCAAGTCAGCCAGCCTACCTATGCAGATTGTAATGTGAAGCTGTTTGAGGGCCCCTTCCTGTGAACCACACCCACAGTACCTGATTGGATAATCCCGAAAGTCCCATGTGCATTGGTCAGCAATGTAAAAAGTGCAGATTGTGGCACGTGCGGTGCCCAAAGTACTGTGAGGGTCGCACCCCAGTAAAGCAGGAGCAGTCCTTCTTCCCTTCCCACTACCTTTTGTGCAGCAGCACCTCATTGGGTAAGGGTAAATGGGCACATCCGATTCCACCGATGCCATCCAAGACGTTACTATCAAACACTGTCTGCACTGCACAACACTTCATAGGTACTGTTACAAAATCAGCCTGCTAGTGTACGGTCACTTGCCAGCACATCCAGTACAAATTTCAGTAATAGATTGCAAAATGTGTGCCTCCACATTCATCCACTTGCGCACCCACTGCCACAATTTTAAGGTAGAGAGACGTTTTCTGCACTATGCGTATTACTGTGTTATAAGTGCCTCTGCGCACAGTATCTGCCACTGAGCGGCCATTACATTCTTTAAAAGCATATTGTTTTTTTCCCATCCCTTACTAAGTAGGGGCACATTAGTGATATGTGCTTGCAACGTTCTCATTGACCCATATCATACAGTGTAATATCGACACAGAAACTCCCTGTTTTGCTTCCGACAATGCTATGAAATGTTTTCCCCACTAACCCACCTCCTATATAAATCATAAAAAAAATGCATCAATAGCAGCCAAGGGAAAGCAACTTTCCAAAAGATCATTGTCTGCACAGCTGTACTTCTGTGTAGGCTGCAGTATTCCAGCAGGCTCTTTTTAAATCTGCCCCCATCTACTCTCTGCCCTCTGGAACAGATCCAGAAGAGGAGTGCACGACTTTGGATGGTATCTCTCCTGCACTGAAATGTCGACAATACTCCCAGTGGCTGTGAGGAATAAAGTGAAAAGACCGTGCATTATGCAGAAGGCCTTCTGGCCCCTGGGAATGCAATACCTTCAAATCTAACTCCCTTTACATCTGCATCCGTGAGCTCTTCCCTCTTCCCTCTTCCATCTCCAACTCCCTCAGGGTCACGCGCTTGTGCAAAAAAGCAGTTGTTGGTAGATGTGCTTTTTTTTCCACCTGGGGCCTCCTTCTCCAACATGCTCCCTGTCTCCCTGACACTTGAGGGGAACCATCGCCGGTTCCGGAGCAGCTCAAAGTCTTTCTCTTTGCGCCCGCTCTTTATGCTCATCTCCCCGGCTAACTCCCCGGCTAACTGCATGATGTAAACTGAATCTTCACTACTTACCTGACGACTCTGTAATGTCGGACCCATATCACCTCCCCCTGCCAGGCAAAACCCTACACAGGCTTTCTAGCAAACCCTGCACTTGAGGACTGTTTCCTGTATGCCTAACAGTGCATCCACCACCTCGTGTGTGCACTTATCCATGCACCTGGCACAATTGGTCCGTATTTTTACTGATTGTAATTTGTTCTTCTTACCATGTACTGTACCTTCCCTACTCTCCACCCATGCACTTGGGCGATCTAAGTCAAACCTGGCCTAATAGGTACTTTGTCTCTGCCTCCCTTCTGTTTGGAATCCTTTGCCTCGTTGTGCTTTGCTAGACGTGTCTTTAGGCGCATTACGAATGCCGTAGCATGCAATCACATATCATTTGATAACATACCCACAATGCATGCACACCAGTAGGATGCCTGCCGCTTACCTTGTACACTGCAAAGTTGGTTTATTGTTCTCCGCATGACCCCACTTGCTGCACACTTTTCCAAAAATATTGGGCACACGCAGCACACCTTGCATGTTACTAACTGCAAAGAAATACACACAGTTCATGCATACAACCAGACTGCCTGCACTTTACATTACTCACTTCCACCATAGCCTTCTGCACTTCTTTGTGCAGAGAGACCTTCTGGCACACTCATTGACTAAACACCTGACACACCAACCTTAGAAATAGTGTCTTTCACTCCACAGTTTCCTTTCCATGGCTCCCATCCAGCAAATGGCTGGATGTGGCATGTGGAAGCGTGAAAGTACAGCATAAAATGCTGAGGTTTCGTGCTAGGGAGGGGGGATTGGGTGTAGGGTAAATGTTAAACAGTATAGGGAGTTGGGTCTGTAGTAGTGCCTCAGAAAAGAAACGTTTTTTTGGGGGGGTTGTCCTGTTTTTTCATGTTCATGCTTGCTTACACATTTTTTGTTTTTTTATGTCTTTCGATATTTCTGTTCCCCTCTCCTCCTCACATTTGTACGGACTGAATGTCAACACTTCTCTTACAGTTCTACAGGATTGTATGCAATGCTGCATGCAGAGTGGCAAACAAAACAGCATTGCCAATGGAGGTAAAACAAATTCAATTTCCTTGGACCCACTGCAAATCTTGCTCCTTAATGCTGTCATAGTTGGTGCTGAACATCCTAACACTGCACATAAAGGCACACATGCTTCTGTTTATAAAACACCTCCTGACTTCTACACCCTAATATGCAGCACGTGCAATTACCTACATCATGTGCTCACGAAAGCATAGCACCTCACTTTGGTTGTTCCACAAAGTGTAAAATGCTCTCTGCACCCAGTATTCAAAGGCCACCATCCTCGGAGAGAAACAGAGGCAACTCTGCATGGCTGCTTTATGGTGTGCTGGCTGTTGTCAAGGGAAAGGCTCCTGGGTGCATAACCAATGACCTACGGCTCTTGGCCATGTACCCAATACTGTATACCTTACCTACACCCTGTACAACATAATGTCCTCATGAAAGGGAACTTTTCCCACATACCACAATCCACAAACATAGCATATGATGGGTGGTGCAAAGGGCAACACATGGCAACTTCAAATAGTGCCATATGGCTCCCTAATGTCCAAGGTGCTGGCATAATGGGTACCATATGTTACCCGTCGCATATCAGGTCACTTGTGCTGTTATACCACATCTACAAGGTCCTGCACAATCATTTGTTCAATGTCACCACAATCAGAGACATGCATACTTAAAACTGCATGTCTGCGTTATTGTGGCATGCTATGGAGCAGGCCTAGGCTCTCTGGTGACTGGGCTACGGGCTAAAGGCTTTTACCATAAACCCAACTGTGTAGCCCTTGACCACACCTAGGTCAGCATAACAGAGTTATGCAGTGAACAAATGGCCAGGTACATGCAGGTCACCCTAGCCACTTTTAAGCATCCTCTACTTCACCACTTCTCTCACAGGACAAACTGGAGGAGTTGTTACTCCACCAGGTCCAGGCATATACTACAGTGTAAGAATAGCAACCATCCCCACAACAATAAAAGTAACATTTTATGGAATGATCACAAACTGCACACCGAAGTCAACATTGTAAAACCTACTTCACCCCACGGCACATATTTGGCAGTGCAAGGTGGCCACCCATTCATCGAAGGGCCTACAGGCTTAGCATACGCAACACAAAGTACTGCAGTGTATGTTGCAAGTTTCATGTGTTCTCCATTGTACTCCCCTTCTGCCATTGCTCTATCATCACTGACCACTCGGACTCACCACACACAACACACCCTAGTACAACCCATGATTTACTTCTAAAGTCATGTGTAATGCAGGCCCCATCTGCAAATGTGCCTGCCAACTTTCACTTTGGCCACATCTTTACATGCATGGCTCAATGCCTGTCCTGAACAGTATGTGAGTGGCTGTTTACATTGTCCATATTGCAACTTTCTGATGCTGATGACTTTCTTTCATGGCTCAATGTGGTAAAACACTTACTCAAGCACGGGTCTTATAAGGGCCAAAACATAGCACACTCACCTGGTGAAATGTGGCTTCCTATTGTGCGACAAGGGCAATGATGTGCAGCATATGGTAATTAAGGCATAAGAGCTCACTTCTTTAATTCCACCAAGTGCGCAAAAAGTCCTCTGCAATCATTGTGTGCTACTCATCAACTCCAAATGCATGCACAGTAACAACTGCATCGCTGCATTATATTGTGGAGGCCATGATGAAGGCAAAGGCTGTTGGGTGCATGGCCTACGGCCTTCGGCCATGCATCCAACAGTCTAGGCCTAGGCTTCACTCACCACACCATGACGGAGCCATGCAGGCAACCAGGTACGCATGTGCCATGAATCACAAAGGCAACATATGCACCAGCACTTCCACCAACCACCACACCATAAAGCAGGATGTAAGGATGCGTGTTCCACTTACCGTAATGTGGAAAAATATCACAGTGTTTGACACTGCTACCCACTTCCAATCACAAAGCATTATAAGCATGACAACCAAACAAGACAATCTTCACAACATTGAGCCTTCTCCCAGCATTCTAGTACGTGCATAGAACCAATGGTGCATACTGCACTGCAACACTTACTAATCTCTGCAATAGACACTTCGCAAGCACATAGAAGAAACATTTGCACTGGCACCTCTTTCATATGTACAATATTCTGTTAATACACCTAGTGGACACACTGCACCATCTCCACCCATACACCGACAACTGTAGGTTGTTCTACCAATCACCACACTCATGCAACCAACATTGTGTGCACTGCAGCCAAACCGCACACAATAGCCAACGATGTGGCACCTACTTTCAACCAGTGGACATACCTTTTCAACTAGTGGACATCATTTTCTGTGCTAGGTCTGGACCCATGCATCCAAGGGGCTGCAGACTTACCTCAAACAGCACACGCTATGTTTGAATCCTCATGTCTCCTGGAATGCACTCCCCTTCTACAAATATACCTGCCACCACTCATGACAGAAAGACATCACCACTGTAGCTCACATGCCATAACAATGGCTGCCTACAGTGACCACACAAAATGGTTGCCTTTTGAGGTATCCGTGCATTGGCGGAGCATGCACGGATAGCGCTGGCAGACCACCATCTTCTTGTATAATGATATAATGATATATATCACATGAAGCTCTTCTTACTCCCGCACCTTTTCCATCCCTTCTTCCCACTACCAGATGCTGTACACTATGTTTTTCAGATCCTTTTGCCACATCATTGTCCTCAGAAACAACATACCGCCGTCATGGAACATTTTTCACACATCCCGTCACCGCACACGGCAATGCAATCAAAGTTTTGACCTCGCTGCGAACAGGGAAATGGGACGCCGGAGCAGAGCCAGGTATGACTAATTTTAGTGCGCACACTGCTATGTACAAGAGGCCCAGCCATGCACACAATAGCTTAGAGCGTTGCCATACACACCGGAACACTGAACTCCTATACACCATGGCAGTGTTTCCCAAAACCTTTGGCGCACAGCACGCTTCCCTCCAGCCAAACACCGGCCATGTCCAATGTTTGCCAACATCACGCCATACCGCAGGCCAATAAGACTTCGGTCCACGGAGCCAACACGGAAATGGGTCTGTGGAGCGGACCCAGATATCACTAATTTTTGGGACGTACATTTCAGTTCCTTGCAAACAAAAGTGCTGGTCGGATTGCCACCAAACACACAAAAGCACTCTTTCTGACCCAAGCCACTGCTCCTGCCTCAATTTGGTGAAAATCCGTCCAGCCGTTCAACCTGTAGCCGTGCACAACTTTTTTCCCCATTCAGTCTATGGAAAGAATGTGTATTTTGGGAGCCCCCTACAGGGAAAAGAATATTCATTGTATTCTCCAGTCCATAACTCATACTCAAGAATGACTACTATCTTATTAGTGATAAACTGGTTAGTCACGTATTGAGCTCGAGTATCAAAGAGAGAGGTATTTCGGACCATGCACTACTTGACATGCAACTTAATTTAAAGGGAATAGGGGAAAAAACTAAAAGGTGGAGGATGGAAGCAAATACACTTAATGACCAATGATAACTACAGGATTAGAGGATTTTATTAGGGAACACTTTAAAGAGAATGAAGGTTCAGCTGATGTAAAAAGTGTTTGGAATTGTTTTAAAGCAGTGTTACGTGGTGAATTTATATGCAGAAAAAGAAAAATCAGGAAGTGACTAAAAAGATGGAAGAGGAGGTTTAAGAGTTACAAAAAACTTTGCGCTTGTGGAAACAGACTCGAATATGATGCAATTGAAAAAGCTAGAATGCGAGTTGAAGAACCATCTGCAAACACATGCGGGAAAAGAGTTATTCTATACGAAACCGAGGTTTTGGGACTTCAGGGTTAAGAATGGTAAACTGTTGGTGAATAGGCTTAAAGGGTTGCTGACGGATACGTGTGTTTCTTCCATTCAAACTGAAGAAGGGGACACATTACACAGAAACATAGATATCTGTGAATATTTTAGAGATTTCTATAAGCGGTTATTTAAGGAATAACTTTATCCTAGTGATGAAGACCTGGGAAACATTTTTGATAAAATCAATCTTTTGAAGTTAGCTAATAAAAAGAGAACTACACCTCACTCTATGATTGATGTTGCAGAGGTCTATAATGCAATTTTACAAATGATGGATGGAAAATCACCAGGGCCAGATGGTATTGTCTCTGAGTTTCATAAGAGGGTTGCAACTCAGTTATCGGCAATTCTATGGGTGATATTTAATGATTTTATAGCGTTGTGAGTTATATGTGATTCGATGAAGGATGCACTGATCATTGTTATTCCAAAGCCAGATAAAGATCATAAAAAATGTGGGAACTATAGTCCAATCTCTTTGTTGAATGTGGGTCGTAAAATCTTTACCAAAATATGGGCAAATCGGCTTCTGACTTGTATGGGGGATCTGATAGATGAATCTAAGGTGGGTTTTACTCCAGGAAGGTTTGGTCATGATAACATAAGGATTGTGTTGAATGTTATTGGGGTACATTATGGGAAGGAATCAAATGGGATTATAGGTTTATTTGATGCTGAGAAGGCCTTTGATAGGGTTAATTGGAAGTTTCTGGAATATACACTGTTGAAAATGGGTTTTGGTCCAGTGTTTATGAGAATGATTGATTGTATTCATACTGGTGTTAAGTCTAAGATGTTTGTTAATGGGTTGATCTCTGGGTCCTTTCCCCTGTCTAAAGGCATGCAGCAAGGATGCCACTTGTCAGCATTTTTGTTCAACTTGGCATTAGAGTAATTGGCAGCATACATCAGACAATGCAAGGGGATTAAAGGAATTTGTGTCGGGAATGCAGAAGTTAAAATGTTGTCTTTAGCGGATGATATGCTGATTCTTCGGTGGAATGTAGATGTATGTCGATCTGTGCTGAAGCGAATGTTTGAGGAAGTGTGAAAACTGTCGGGAGACAAAGTAAATTGGGACAAAACTGACATTTTTCCTCTATCTAGGACTTGTGATAATAGCATTTTGCAATCATGGAATTGTAGATGGTCCCCTGGGGGTGTTAAATATTTAGGTGTACATATAATTGGTATTTTGAATAAAATCATTCAATAGAATATTGATAAGGTAATAGGCAAAATTACCTTCTCCATTAAAAGGTGGGAAAGGTTGAACTTAAATTTATGGGCAAAACTGAATGCGATTAAAATGGTCCTATTTCCCAAGATATTATATATTATTCAGTCAGTTCCTTTATTGTTCTGTAAGAAACAGCTACTGAGGATTGATAAACATATTCAATCTTTCTTATGGGGAGTTGGTGAAAAACCTTGTATTCTGAAATATATATTGATGCAAACAGTTGAAGAGGGTGGGTTTGGCTACCCAGATTTGGTGAAGTTCTATAGGGCCTTTTTGCTCAAGAATAGTTTGTATTATTTTAAAGATGAGAATATTAAAGGACCAATTTGGCTAAACATAGAAAGAGAGATGTGTGCCCCCTATAACTTGGATAGCCTTTATACTATGGGGAAACTGTCAAATAAGAAGTTAAAATTGCAACCAATAGTGACAAGTATATAGGCGCTGTGGTCATGGTTTAAGAAAAATGGACAGAATTATGATTTCAATCAGGTGGAATCTATTTGGCATAATGAGACATTACAACTCAATAATAGGTGCTTGAATTGGCAGAGTTTGGTCAAATATTGTATATTGAATCTGATCGATATGCTAGACAGTAGCAGGCTGTTGCAATTTGAGGAATTGCAAAGAAAGTGCAATTTATATAGCAGAGAACGGACTAGTATATAGATTTGATTTAACAAATTAATCAAAGGAAGAGTATGGCTGGTAATTCACTAGGTAATAAACTAGAGATTTGTAAATTGTTGATAGGGCAGGAATATACTTGCATACTTATAGGCATTTCATGCCCATGGAAATTGGGCATATTGTAGATTGGAACAAACTAAAGGATGCATGTTCAGCTGATGTCAATGTGGTTATTTCAGATGAGGATTGGAAAGATGTTCTTAGGCTAAGCATGAATTTGGAAACAGATCTAAATTTGCGTTTGGTTAGGCAGAAAATAGTTGGCAGGGTTTATTAGACACCAGTTAGGATGTTCAAATTGAAGTTGATGGCAGATGAATTTTGCTGGAGTTGTGGAAGTGATAAAGGTACCCTTTTGCAACTACTTTGGAACTGCTCAAGAGTGCTGGATTTTTGGAAAGAAATAGTTGATAGAGTTGATATGGTTTTTGGTATTGTCATGCAAAGATCAGCAGTGAATATAATCTTGCTTCTGCATAGAGGAAGATCTATAAACACTAGGAAGCATAATGTTTGGATTGATGAGGGTATTTTGGTGGCGATTAAGCTGATCTTTAGGGTCTGGAAGACAAGGAAGAAACCTACTGTTGAGGACGGGTTAGTGGAGTTACAGATTTTATCAAAATATGAAAAGATCTCAATGAAGGCTAAAGGTAAAGAGGGAGTTTATCTTTCATTATGGGGACCATTCAATGCGTTATATGAATGAGGCAGTAGGGTGATGGTGGGAAGGTGGGAGAGAGGAGTGAGAGGACAATAGCCCTCCCTTTTTTTCCCTTTTCTGTTGTCTTTTGTGTGGTTTTGTGTATGCTGGTGTATATTATAGATATTGTATTACTTTTTGCTATGTGCATAGGGAGATTTACCTTAATGTATCTAGGGGTAGGAGGACCGGTATTCTAGATATTGCTTGATGAGGATATTAATAAGATATCGTTGTTGTGTTGGCTTTATTGTACTACCTTATTGAAACCTATGTGAAGGAACTATGCTTTGTTGACAAACTAATAAAAAGATTTTACAAAAAAAAGAACTCATTGTTAAACTGCTCATTGTAACGTGTTACTAGTCCATTCAATAAACTTTTAACCAGCAAAAGAAAACATATGTTGAAAACATTGACTATGAAACATTACATTCTGATTGTAGGAGTCACTGCAGTGCTCTGAATAGCTGGGGGGCTGTGAGTTACAGGGATTTATTTGCTTAGTTTATACAGGTAGTGGTAGTGTGGGATTTACACAGAAACACAGAAGTACAAACATCATAGGGGGCAAATGCAGCTGGCGTGTCCCCGATTGTAAATGCAGAGGTTCCAGAAACAGAGAGCATGTTTTAAAAGGGCTAATTATTTCAGGATGATATTTAATTTGACTGGCTTGCACTAAACCTAAATACTAATATACTTAATATAATTTAGTGCACATTGGTCAAGATGATATAACCTGAACATGATTTTGGAAAATTCTCTTCTACCGTGAGTTTTAAATGTACAGTTAGGAGCTCTTGTGGAAAGCAGCAAATATGAAATATGAAGTTCCGTTTTGCTAAAGACAAACCATTGTTAAGTCAGGAAGCAATTGGAAGCGAAAGGAAGAGATGTTACTTATTGCTCTTCAAGAGTAAAACCACGTGGGCTCCAGTGGCATGACCTTGTCGAGGGGAAGGATTTCTTTTGAATAACAGGGGGAACTTATAAAAGAGACTGAGAGTGGGTGCAGCTAGGCAGTCATTCAGATACAACCTGGAGGAACATCCAGGAATCTTCTAATGCTGAGATGGGCTGACAGGCAGACTGGGACACTTTCCAAAGGGAGGGTGATTTGCAGCTAGCTGGCAAGCTGACAGACTCACGAGCTGAGGGCTGTTCACTGGGCTTATCTGCGTGACCCCGGGTTCCCTGCCAAATTGGGACAGAAGTATCGCAATCAGATCTAGGTAAATATAGTGTTAAATTTGAGGTGCGAGAAGTATGCCTGGCAAGCACTTAAATAGGGAAGCAGATTGTTTATGTGTAATGTTTATCCATGTTTAACGCACATATGATTTCAAATGTTCATGAAGGGATTCACACTTTTGTTATTTCTCTCTCTCAAGCCACACTTCGAGCCAACTTTCTAATGTAGTAGGTTGGATGGTAAGATTGTGGACAACTGGTTATGTTAATGTGTGTGAACACTCTAATGAAAGGCATTTTGTTCCTCATGTACAAGTAATTTGTATCACATAATGTAATTGTCTGAACAGCTTCAAATTTTAACATTTTATAAAGAACCAAAAGATTTGAAACAAACTGGGTGGTGTTCTCATTATATGACTGCATTTTATTAGAACATAGACCGAGTTCCAACAGGAGATAGGCTTATTTTACCATAGGTGGTAATTCATATTGCCTGATGTGGTAAAATCTGAAAGTAGATTGTTTTCTAGTAAGTGAGTCTTGGGAGTACCTGACGTGTGTGTATACAATTGTTTGCTGATATATACATTTTGCATTTTGGCCATAAGGGCATTCAGCAGCATTGTACAAAAAATGCTCTAAGTGGAAATAATAATTACCATCACCCCATTGAGTGTATACCATCCAGTATCTGGTGCAAAGAGTAGCCCTTGTAATAAGTATAGGTATTAGGTAATATTCTCAAGAGAGTCGTTTCACTGTAAAAGGGAATACAGAAACAAATGACTACTCTTTACTACCATAATAAAATACCACAAAATTAGGTTTTATCCCAAAATATATCCCACATGATACACTACTCTGTGATGAAAGTGCTAATTCCAGGTATAAAAATAAACAAAACTTTTGATAATGGTGACCTCTTTGAGATAAATTAAAATGAGTATACAGTTTACACTGGGTATAAAGCAATAGAAACTTTCTAAGCAGATCGATGAAACTACAGAAGAAAATAGTTGAGTGAGTGTGTATGTCAATGTGTGATGTGTTCATTGCCACCCACCAAGCCCTGATGTCAATATTTGACATCCTCATTCCCATCAACCCAGACCCCTCGGAGTGCACAGTCATAAGTGCGAACTGCCGTTGATACTGGAGGGGAATAGATGGGCGTGAGGCATGAACTAATGACACAAAACTATGTTTGAGGGATACATACATATGTTGATTGCAGGGACAGGGTCTACAAAGGGGAGCCTGGAGACACCGGATCTGGGGAGGCCATGTAGACAATGGTTGCAGTGCGGTGGACTCCTGTGGGGTGTACATGGTATTTAGCACCTTGAGCGTTACCATCAACCCAGCGCAGTCGGGAGCACATGGGCATAGGTGCAAACTTCCATTGATACTGGAGGGGCCTGGATGGACGTGAGGTATGAACTAATGACACAAAACTATGTTTAAGGGTTACATTCATATGTTGGTTGCAGGGAATGGGTCTTCCAAGGGGAGACTGGAAACACTGGATCTGGGGAGGCCATCTGGACAATGGTTGCAGTGCGGTAGACCCCTTTGAGGTGTGCATGGTGTTTGACACCTTGAGCGTCTCCATGCTACCAGCCCCCACACAGTCATAGGTGCAAACTGCCATTGATTCTGGAGGGGGATGGATGGGCATGAGGCAAGCTAAAAACGCCAGCAAACTTCTTTCATGAAACTCCTAGATGGTTGGATGTGTTGTTGACTTACTGAAAAATCCAAACAACTATTCATATTTACTGTTTTTTTAAATGCACTTTGGTAATGTAGATGGCACAAACTACAAATTGTACTGATGCAGTTGCGGTACTTTGTGTAAACATTCCTTGTACTGTCTGTTTGTAACTGGGGAATTTCATGAGAATGGCCCAAATAACACAGGCAGGTATTACTCATCAAACGAGGAATCAAAGCCATCCATGATTCCACCATGTAAACGCACAATAGGCCACAAGCCTGAACCACCTGTGAAAGAGAAACAGAAATATTTTGCTAGCATGAACCAGATACATTTACTTATTTAGGTTGAAATGCCCTCTAAATTTAATGTCATTGTTACCCTTAAAAAAGTAGCTTTCAGAATAAAGTACTTGTTATTTAAAGTATCGAAGAATTACAAATGTTCATTGAAGCAAGAAGGGTTTGGGAACTAAGGGAATATTGTTTTTAAGTTCAAAGGGAAAGAAACATAATTGTTTGGATGTTACATCTAGTGATGAATACTCTGGTTTTACATTAGTACGAGAAATCTATTCAAATTACAGAAAAAAACTTTTGTCTGTGATTGATGGAATTTATAATGATGTAGGAGAACAACATCAAATGGTAGCTGTCTCAGTTGTCAAACATGCATCAGATCTAGAATAAACATACTCATTACCTGGATTATGCAACATAGCTCTTGTGAGGCAAGCTGCCCTGAAGTCATGCATCTCGGTAAGGCATTGAGTTGGTCTGTCTTCTTTGGCTATGTAGGCCAAGCATCCAGAGTTTTCGTGGCAGCAGCAATTATCCACCTCAGTTGGTGTAACCTTGCAATCATCGCAGGTTTACCAGGTGGAAATGTCTTCCATGTGACTGGGTTCAAGCTCCGGTGATTGATCCCCATGACTCTCATCCGATTCCTCATTGTTTCCGCTACTTTCTCTTTCAATTAATTCCTCCTCTGAATATTGGGGCTCGTACTGGTATGGCAGTATTGTTGCCATAGTTCCTGAATTTTGAATATGAACAAATCAACATTCAGAAAAATAAAAATGGTTTTGTTTGTATAAAAGAACTACTGTTAAAGAAGGAGAAGAGAACACACTGCCATGTTGGAAAAACTCATACTGTAAAGACATGAACAATGGGCACAAACTATAGAATTTTGCATTCACACATGTACAAAATAAGCTTTGTAAAAATACAATTTAAATATGGTTTGGCAAAGAAACTTTCACATAATGTAAGAAATGTTTATATGAAAAGCCACTACTGAGTTTAATCAGTTCAGATAGTGTAAGTACCTGTTTGCAGGGCGTCAAACTAGGAAGATAGCTGAACAGATCAGAAACAAGTAATGGAGACTCGAAACAAAATACACTGACACAAAGGAAAAATAAACTCCAATGTTGTGTGATCATAAAGGGTTTGCTTACACTTTTCAAGGAACTAGGTGTCTTGGCATTTTGATGATAGATTGCGCACAGAGAATATTGAAGTGAGACGTGCATTGACGTTGTAATAAGCGGCGTAAGCATCTAGTGATGTCATTTTGAGGGGTGGGCAAGCTATATTCTTGCCGCAAGGGCACTTGAACTTAGGGTGATGTATCAATGGATAATATTAGCACAAAATGGTGCCGCCCAAACCATTATTTTTGCATGTGTAAATGTTAGGAAAACTAAGGTAAAAAGCACAAGAATTTTTTTTCACGATCGATTACAGTGTGCTTCAAAATACATGCCCAATCGATTTGGACAATAATTTTTCTGAGCAAACTTCACCTTTAAGTTCGTTCATGGCTTCACCCCAGCTTATGTATTTGTATTTGTATTTGACACTTGTATAACGCACAAAACCCATAGTTATCTAGGTGCTTTCTAATTAAGAATACAGTTACAGTAAGTGCTTCAGGTTACACAAAAGGAAGCTTAAGAGGTGAGTTACATCGTGGATCATGAAAGAGCTAATACATCATACACCAAGTGCAAAAGAGAAGTACATGATGATCACATCCATTGGGCCTGACCCCATCTGGGCGGGCGGCAGCAGCACACAGATGCAAGAGTCAAAACAGTGTGCAAATATATGGTGCCTACCCCATGTTGCAGGGTGGCAGCATCAGACGGATGCAAAAGTCCAGCAATGGGTAAATATATGATGCCTACCGCATGTTGCAGGGCGGCAGCAGCACACAAATGTGAAAGTTAAAAATAATGTGCAAATACATGGTAATGACCCTGTGTTGCAAGGTGGCAACACCACACAAATGCGAAAATCAAAGCAATGTGCAAATATATGGTGCAGAACAATGTGCAAATACATATGTGGCGAAAGTCCAGCAATAGGCAAATATATGGTGCCTACCACATGTTGCAGGGTGGCAGCAGCAGACAAATGTGAAAGTCAAAACAATGTGCAAATATATACCACCGCTTCAATATCCATAAAGTCTTTTCTTCTCTCACCTTCCATGCTACCAAGCTATTAATCTCCTCCCATATCTTTTCTTACCTTGTCTACTGTTCTTCTCGCTTTTTTGGTCTCCCTGCCTCTCATCTTGCCCCCTCTTAAATCCCTCTACCACTCTGCCATCCGTACCCTCTGTCTTCTCTCTCCCCATGATTCCATCTCCAACTCACTTTCCAACCTTGGCTGGCTTCCTTTCCATACACAACTTAAATTTCACTTTCTTTATATTGTCTTTAAATCTCTTCATGACCTTGCTCCTCCTTACCTCTCATCTCTTCTCTCATTCTATACCCCCTCTCGCTCCTTTTGTTCTGCAGATATCTTCTTACTTTCCACCAGAAACCACCTTGCTCCTCTTCTCATTCCCGCTCCTTTCAGCTCCTTGCCCCCCTACATAGGAACTACCTTGCTTTCACTATCCACTCCATAGCCAACTATTCCTCCTTCCATTCCTCCTTGAAAGCACTCCTTCCCCACTCCCCTCCCTGACACCTTTTCTCTCTCCTTCCAATACTCTCTTCCTCATCCCTCTATCATCCCTGTGTCCCCAGGATCTCCATCCTACCTCCTAACTCCCACCACTCCCCACGCTTTCTCCCTTTTTTCCATCCCCTCTCCTCCATTCTTCTTCCTCCTCAAATGCAAATTGTTCCACATGCTGTTTTTCTGGTTTGTCTCATGTATACTGTTATTGCTTCTATGTTACATGTTTAATGTTCCTGTATTGTTAAACTGTAAAGCGCTTTGGATTAAAGCGCTATATAAACAATAAAATACAAATATGAATACAAATATATGGTGCCTACCCCATGTTGCAGGGCAGCAGCAGCACACAAATACGAAAGTCAAAATAATGTGCAAATACATGGTGCCTACCCCATGTTGTAGGGCGGCAGCAGCACGCAAATGCAAAAGTCAAAACAATGTGCAAATTCATGGTGCAGAACAATGTGCAAATACATGGTGGCCACCCCATATGGTAGGGCAGCAGCATCAAACAGGTGCAAAAGTCCAGTAATAGGCAAATATATGGTGCCTACCCCATGTTGCAGTGTGGCAGCATCACAGGCGAACGGGGGGGGCACACACAGCATCACCAGCGACCAGGAGGGTGTGAGCAGACACACAGCATCACACATCATCACAGGTGACCATGGAGGGGTGGGGGCACACACAGCATCACAGGCAACCGGGGGGGGCAGACACAGCATCACATGTGACCAGGGGGGCACACAAAGCATCACAGGCGACCAGGAGGGTGTGGGGACACACACAGCATAACAGACAACCAGGTGGGGGGCACATACAGGATCACAGGTGACCGGGGGAGGATGGGGGCACACAGAGCATCACAGGTGACCGGGGTGGTTTGGGGCACACACAGCATCACAGGCGACCAGGGGGTGGGAAGCGTAATTGAAACGGGCAGGGAGCAGGCCGGAACCTTGCATGGGGGCCGGCTCCCTCGCCAGCCGCTTCCTGATTGGCCCTTTCAGGGTGGCAATGACCAATCAATGCCAGGGCTGGAGTGGGAGGCAGGCACACTGATGGTTTTGTGCATGGCGGCCATGCTGGAAGGAGAAAACATGGACGCAGCCCCAATGGGCTTCATGGGCCTGAAACACGCTAAAGGTGCATGAAGTTAAGAAAAAGCATGTATCTTCTAAGTGCGCAATCCATTTTCCCAACTACACACTATGATCTACGGGACAAGGTCTTTTGGTGGCTTCATTCTCTAGAACCTCTGCGTGGAGGAACAGACGTTTCTCTTTAACAAGCCCTCGCTCCTGGAACTCCCTCCGCAAAATTTGCGGCAAACTGAATCCTTGTATATTTTCAGGAAACAATTAAAAACCTACCTGTTTAGCTAGTCCTCTCCCGTTGGCTAATGCAAGTATTTAATTTCTGTGCAACCTTTGATTTACACTACTTTTTTATCTGCGCCCAGATGCCCGTCTCTGCTGGGTTCCCCTCATGGGATATGTGTGATATAAGTTCCCAAAAAAAAAATCAAATCAAACCTCAGGGTCATTCAGAGAACAATAACACACAGCCAGCACTGCCATTCAATCTCAAGCGCCACTATTCTACAGCATGTATATTAGTCAGCTGGATGACACACTACTTCACACAATTGATCTGGTCACAGAAAAAATGTTACTAACAGTTAAATATCTGTGCAGCCAGAGAGGAGGCAAGGCCACAGGGGAGGGAGTAGTCTAGGCTGGAAATGCTTTAGAACTGTTTATTCAACAAAAACAAAAACATCTTACGTATTGAACAATTATGTCTAAAAAAGTATTTGTTGTGGTCAGAAAAAATCAGATAATTGGAATTGTTCGAATACTTGAAATTGTTGAGGATACTTACTACCAATGTTGGTAGAAGGATATGAATAGAATGGCATCACCTTCCTGAAATGTTTAATTTCCGTGTTCTGCTTTCTCTTATCAGCCACTGGATGGCACTAGATGATAATCAAAGTCAGGATGAAAAATTCCCGAACAACAATCTCACGCCCCTTTCTAGTTCAAGCAGCTCTGCTTTGAATGGTAAGAAAAGACTTCCATATTTCATAATATTTTCAGGGATAACAGCCAAAAGGCGTCTTTTGCAATTGTTTCAGGTGGTAGATATCTATTTATTTCTGCAGTTTGTAAACTGGCATATGTTTCGCACTAGCCGTATACAGAGCTGGTGTAAGCACTAGGCAAACAAGGCATCGGCCTATGGTGGTTGCCAGCATGTAGCGCCAAAGAGCAGCTATTCCTCTCTGCTTTCATGAATTACAAAAAGATATGTAAACCAATCTGTATTACAGTAGCTGCATTATGCTTTCCTGCAATTAGGAGCTGCCTTGATGTGAATCACAGTGCTCACATTTCTAGGCGTTTCTATTTTGACAGTGGAGGCAAGGTAATTGCCAATTGAGCAGAACTGTACATAGTCTTAAATACAAGCATGTGGCCTAACATGGAGAAATGTTGATAAATTAATGTGGTCAGAACCAGGGCACTCACACCCGGAAAGACGGGAGTCATGGTGGAACCCTGCCATGCTATAACTTCTGGCAGCAAAGCAAAGCATGGTCTAGGCGAAGTGCACCTCACGGGTCGGAGGGAGATGGGATTGGTGCAGGGGCCTCTGGTAAATTCAGCGAAAAGGAGAACAGGATTTAAAGGACCCATCCACATATTCTCAGAACAGGTCAAAGTGGGCTATGCTTGCAGCACTTGTCCTCAGAAACATTTTCATTTGCACAAACAACCTGATAGATATTCTTTTTAAGCAATGTTGGAAGGGATGACTCTGTGCACTGACACCCCAAAATGACAGATTTCAGCATTTACTCTCAAGTAGAAGTCCTCTATATTTATTCATGCAATTTCAAAACTATTTCATGAATAAATAGTTTGTGCACACACTCTATTTGAAAGTTGAATTTGTTTATATCTGGATGAATTCACAGCACCAACCATTATCTAGCATTTCTTGGAACATTAACAAAGATGGGCAATTCATTTGAGTTTACTTGAAAAGTGATACTGAAATATACTGCTCAAGCCTAGCTGTCTTTGTCAGTATATTTATATCCAGTGCAGTTATATATCAAAGATAAGCATACTGGCTGAGAAAATGTGCATTTTCAGAGTAAATGCATAGCACTCAGCCTTCGAGTTTTATGTAGGTCTTCTGATATTGCAATGCTCGTCAAACCTTACACTTACTTTGAAAACTATTAAATGAATTCAAGTTTGTGGAATCAGAGTTTTTACCACATATTCACTCCATCCCATGGCGACCTTGCCAGGAGGAAGAGCCGCGGCCCCCCTTTCATATCTGGCCCTAATATGAGCCCTTTGGGGTTCATCAGCCAGGCCAAATAATGTTCACCCGATTGATTTCCTGAAACATCAACTGATGTTTTCCAGCTGCTTGTGGATGTTGGGGGATGTCTCACTCCTGTCCTCCTATGCATCTATGAAGTTCCCAAGGAATTTCCTCCACTCGTTTGTGAAATCAGTTCATCAATGGGTATTTTTCTGCCACCCCAGATATCTGGAAATGGGATATGAGAGGCTGCCAAACTGAGCTAGAGGTGGCAGTAGCAAAACTGACAGCCACTAAAACCATCTGAATTTCAATGACTTGAGTGGCGATTTCTGCCACTCTCTTTAGTGGAGGCTAAATTGATGAAGGTGTTGGCAGGGCAGAGGCAGAGATATGGCAAGCATAGCCACTCATAGCTCCACCTCCAAATCAGGGGTACTTTCAAAGAGCTAATGCAGTTTGTGGAAGGAAGCAACAGCCTAAATCCAACGACCTGTAAATAGGTGCGTAGTGTATGACACCTACTGTATGTAAAAGAATGTGGCTCACAATATCCCAATAAACTCCCCCACATGAGGCATACATGTTGCAGGAGATCGGGAAGGGGAAGTCTGAGTGTCTTTATTTTCAATTCTACTGTCTAAGATTTTTAGTGCTTCTGCCTGTATGTATTGCAAATCCTTTCTATTCACCCTGTGAATTATGAAACGGTCTAAAACATGATGAAGGAACTTCAGCTTGTGAACATGGTGGTCAAGACATGCATGTGAAGTGGTGAGGACACATCTGAGATGAGGTTATTTTACAGTCAGGACACATGGGGTTGGGGATGGGAGCGGCAAAATTACCTTTTTGCCTAGCGTGCCAAAAAACTTTTCACCAGCCTTGGCTGTACACAACATAATAGATTGCTCTCTCTCCCTCTCTCTCTTTCCCCCATTTTCTCACACTATGGCCCTCATTACGAGTTTGGAGGTAGCCATGGAGCTATTAGCTCCATGCCTGCCTCCAAACCGGACTCCTTTACCGGGTACCTGCAATGAGGAATAACCGGGTCATTCCGACATAGGAGGACCCGGTAATTCCTCCTTGTAGGAACCATTCCCCATTCCCATTTGAGCCCCATAGGGCTCAATGGGAATGGGGAGGGAGGAAATAACGGGCATATTTCAACTGGCCTGTTATTACCTCCCTCTTCCCCTCGCGGGACCCGGAAAGGATGCCTGGTTTTACCAGGCGTCTGATCCGGGTCCCGCAAAGGGAAGCTCATAATCGGTGCTCCCGTAATGAAGGGGCACAGTCCCGTACCGGCCCCCTTCATTCCGGGAGCACCAGGGTCGTAATGAGGCCCCATGTCTCTTTCTATGTGGGTGCTTGAGCCCGTAGTCAGTTGCAGTTTAATAGAGCCAACCCACCCACGGCAGCGCGACTAGGGAAAAAGTGTAGACATCTTAGTAAGAATGAGGGCAGTCTTTTGTTTTTTTGAAAAAGAACCTAGTAAAAAAGGAAACCATTTAATTGCACTAACCTATGCTTCTTCGTCTGCTTGTGGTCACATGCCTCACTCCTACCCAACGAGACCACGAGGCGGACTGAGCAAAGTGCTTGCAGCAACGCTAGGTGAAGCCCAGTTGTGCAGCATATGTTTGAATTGATACTTGCTAATATTTTGTTCATTACTATGTCGATTGCACTCCATCACCAGAATAGTGCACCAGGGCTGTTCTGACATTAACTGTGGGATCTGCCCATGTGAACAAGCAGCGATTACTTTAAAGCATCTGCATAGCTCAGTGGGGCTGTTTAAAATCTTGGGCCATAAACATCCTAACATGGCAGCCGCCATTACATGCACATTAGTGCTTTCGACAGCCCACCCAACGGCAGTTGTGATTGGCCTTAACGTCTGTTTTATAGCCAATCCGTGAGCCTGCAGCCGTGAGACATCCCCCGAGAACGGCCCACACTGAGGCCCGTGTCTGGCATGTCCGATCGTGGCCTCAGGGCTGGCAGGACTCTCGCTGCCCCAAATGCCTTGTTTGCCTGCCGGGGCACCTACAGTCCCTGGGCCTGCCACGGAGCTCATCTATGCTTCATTGGGTAAGCGATCAACAACGTTCTTCTCTCCTGAGACCAGACCCAGCCATCTCTTTCCCTGAAGCCTTTACCAGGCTCCTCAATCTGCCATTTGTACACATCTGTGAGCTCTTCCTCCAAGCTCGTGCTTCCTTTCTTTCTGTGCCATCGCAATCCCTTGGCCCAAGTCTTTCTTGTCTGCCCTGGTGGGATCAGCCTGACATTAAATCGCTCTGCTACAATTTCATTGTACATGCTGTGTTTCTTCTGCTCTATTTCCTAAATGTGTGATTCACTTGCCCTGCCCCCATATGCACACTGCCAGCACTGAATCATCTTCTTTCACCAAGAAATCGTCATGCTCCTTTGGTGCATTCTATGCTTAGTTGTTGAACTCTTACCCCCGTCAATCTTTTGGTGCCTGAAACCTTGCCTTCATTGCCTGCATGTTAATTTCCCAGGCATTCGCCTTGCTACGGCCTGGGTTGTTCTCACTCTGCTCCCTCTCTTTGGTTCTCTAAGTGCTTGAATTTTCATCTATGTTTAAATTGCAATATGAGGCTCTATTTTAATCTGTTGCCCCACTGAATTGCTTGCATTTTCATGACATTTTCATGACTATTTTGAAATTCAAATCTAGGCGTTTTTTCAAATCTGTTGCCCTCCTGAATTGCTTGCAATGTAAATCTTGGTGTTTTTGTTAATATATGTTGCCCTTGCTGAATTGCTTGTTTTTCATGACTGTTTGAAATTCAAACTTAGGGGCCTCTAATACCTGTTGCTTGCACCATAGGACTGCATTTTCCCTGCTTTCTTGTAATTTCATATCTGGGTGTATGTAAAATGTGCTGCCCTGCTCAGGCACTCCTCATGTTTTTTTGAACTTTCAAATCATAACTCTCCTGTCCTCAATTGAATGTTGTTTGAAGTAACCGGTTATATCTGTTCCTGCTTGGCTGCTAGGCTGCCTGGTGAGTTATTTCATGCACCATGCAGCTCTCTGTCTCTTTCCATCCTCTGGACATTTTATCCCCCCTCCATACGGCGATCACCATCTCCCCTATTTATTCTAACTGCTTTTTTATCACATATACTCCCTCTCATTCAAAACCTGGAAGAAAATCAATTAAGAAGGCTCTCCTTGTCTCCATCCTTGGTCTGCCCATTGTCGACATCTATGCCAATGCTTCCTCCAGGCAGACTATTACCAACATTCTCTTTGTCATCCCCTCTCCTGACCTATGGACTCTCTTTATGGTTTGTGTCCTCTCAACTTTCTCTTCTTCACCCATTAATGGTGGAACCAGATGGGAAGTGTTCTTGGCACACTTCTCATCATCCAGGCGCATCATCAATGTCTACCTGAAAGGCACTGTCATAGCCGAGGGCTCTCAGCCCAACCTCCTCCTTCTTGACAGGCATCTTCCATCTCTCATCAACTTCCTCCCGCCTCCTGCCACTCCTCCATCTACCACCCCTTTCCCCCTCCAGTGTTGGTACACCTCCCCTCTACACCTCCTCAGAAAAACTAGAAAGGTGGCAACCAGCTTCACTTAGGTACCCTCAATTCTAGCTGTGCTGTCAAACACTCCTCTGAAATCTGTCACCTCCTTCAAGATTTTGGCCTGATGTCCTCGTGTTCACTGAGATGTGGTTCAATGTCAGCTCTGTAACTGCTTTCAACACTCTTCTTCCTGAGGGATACAAGATTCTCTCTAAGTCCAGGCCTAACTGGCGTGGAGGCGGGGTAGCCCTTCTCTTCCCTGAATAGATACCTGATTTGATCATACCCATTCAATCCTACTCCTCCTTTGAATGTCTTATCTGCAAACTTTGCATCTCACCTACCCTATTGATCACTATTGCTACGATCTACAGGACCCCTGGGCCAGTCTCCCTCTTCCTATTGGAGTGGGCCAACCTCACCTCTTCTCTCCTGACCTATATCTCTAAGCCCAGGAAAGAGTAGTGGTGAGAGGGTTGGAGAGGTGTATGTCTGAGGGGATGAGACCATCCATGGTGTGTCCAGCAGAGTGTGTCGGACCAGAGAGTAGAATGGAGAGAGAGAGAGTGTCTCAGAGGTTGTGAAAGAGCCCATATGAAAGATAAGAAGCATCAAGGTGGATATTGATATCTCCAAGGAGAAGAAATTGAGAGGTAGAGGCGAGGAGAGAATAGGAGAGGTCAGCCCACTGGCCAGGTGGCCTATAAATGGTGGCCACGGTCAGTGAGAGGCCATTCAGATAGACATTAATGATGGTCTTGGAGGAGTGGAAGGAGGCCAAGAGAAGCTCACACTGAGTGCCACCATTAATGGGTGAGGAAGAGATAGGAGAGAGAGTCGAGACCATATGAAGGGTCTATTGCACTGGTGAGGGAAAGACAAAGAGGATGTTGGTGAGATTCTGCCTGGAGGAAGCATTGATGTAGGTATCAGCTATAGGAAGGCATGGGTTGGAGACAAGGATGTCCCTCTTGGGCTTCTTCCATTCTAATTTAGTGAGTCATAGGATAGAGTAGCAGTTAGAGAAGATGAGAGAAACAGAAAGCACCACAGAGGGTGCAAAGAGGAGGAGGAGGAGGGATTGAAAGGGAGAAGGAAAGACACACAGCCCTATGCCGCCCAATACAGGATTCTCAGAGGGGCGGGGTGAGGGACAAACAGTAGGGAACACACGAAGGAACAGACAGGTGACACACAACAATACACCAGTAACCACAGTGGATGAGATCAAGAGAGTGGGAGAGAGCCTAGTGTGATGCAGATGACAGTACAACAGCAACAACAGTGGATGGGACCTAGAGAGTGGGAGAGAGCCTAAGGGGGTACAGTTCACAGTAAACAGTAACCACAACTGAGGGGACCTAGAGAGGGTCATAAACACACAGTATGGCTAACCTCTAGAGGGAGAGCCCAAGATTGCACAGAGACAGAGCATGTTATGTCAGACGGTTGTTGGAAGTACACACAAAGGCCTGGTAGTTTAGCAGGGAGAAGTAATGGCTGCTCCCAATTCCCGCACCTTTCTTACCTTTTGGACACTGATGGTCGCCGGCTGCACAGCATACTCACTCTCTGCGGCGCACCTCTGTATCACACAACACCATTGGCATGCACAGGATTTGCCACAGAGAGTCCGATCCTCAGCTCTTAAAGGATCTGAAGCGTGGACAGAGCGCAACATGCTATGTATCAAACGGCCAGGGTCTTCTGTCGTTCGGCGTCTCACAACAATGAGCTCTGAGATGAATATCAGTAGGGTCTAGTGTTTATCTACAACACAAAAGAGACACTCTCCTTGGGATTGTTCTAAATAAAAAGTGTCAAGATTGGTCAAGAAACATAGTATTTGGATAGTTCTATTGTTGGGATACTGGCCTCCCAGAATTTTCCTAAAAGCAACACATGCATATGGATGTTGCACTTAGACACAGAGTCAGAGAAATATAGTGCTTGGCAGCCTCTTTGCAGTAGGTCCTCTTCATTGGTGTATTTCACACTGCTCAATCATTATAATCCACACCTCAAGGTGCTTCAGGGCCCCTCTTTGGTTCTTAGATCCAACCCAGACTGCATGGCTGGGCTCTGGCTTGGTTCTAGCTATGACATTTTTGGTCCCTCCATCTCCAGTGTGCGTGTGAAAGGTGTACTGATCTGTTATCATGATCTCTTGTTGAACCGTATGCTAAGATCCAAGATTGTAGCTTTTGGAAATATGTTATTTTAAGTTATCTTACTTGGCATTTATATAGCACCTTAAGTATCATTGGTATGATCTCAAAGCTCTGGTAGGTGGAACGGTCTTGGGAACCACAGTTCAAGTCAGTAGAGAGAGAGAGTGACATATGGTGCGTGGGTGCACCGGATATGTGTGCAGCTGGTGTGGTTGTTGCATGATAGCTGCTTCTTAGCGGTAGGTGTGGTGCTGAGGAGATCAGTTAGATGTGTTTAGTCTGGAGGGTGGACATCCAGACTGAGTTCTGGCTGCTTTAGGCCTGAGGAGATGCCTCATGTATGTGCTCAGCTAGCTGTGTTTTATTAGGATGATGAGGTTTTCGTGGGGTCATGTTAGTATGAGAACAGCTAGACCAAATGTGTCATAGCATTGTTGTGTTCTAGTTGAATAATGGTGTATAGTAGAGAGTAAGCATAGTAGTGTGATATGGTGGTTATAAGCAAAGGGCCTGTGACCAAGCAAGAGAGCAGGACAGGGGGGCGTACATAGCGACAGGATGGATAAGGTAAACAGATACAGATAACCGTATATAGCATATACATAACATATCATTCACATTCTGTCTAGATGAGTCAGGGGCTGAATTTCACAATTTCATGCAAGTGTGGCACATGCTATCATTCACAATTCTAACTAGAAGTGACAGCGGCTGAACCTCACAATTTCATCTAAGTGTGGCACACACTATCATCCTCAATTCCAACCAGATCTGGCGCAGGCCAGAGTTTGATACTTCATCCACGTTTGACACATGCTATAGTTTACAATTTTAACCAGATGCGACAGAGGCAGAGCTTCACAATTTCATCTAAGCTTGGTACATGCTATCATTCACAGTTCTATCTATACTCGACAGGGGCTGAACTTCACACATTTCAATTAAGTGTGGTACATGCTATCATTCATAATTCTATCTAGATGCGGTGCAGGCCAGAGTTCACAATTTCATCTAAGTATGGCGCATACCATCATCTATAATTCTAACCAGATACGGCGGAGGTAAGAGTTTGATATTTCATCTAATTGTGGCACATGCTATAGTTCACAATTGGCAAATTATTGTTCAAACAGATTATTTCCAATATCGTTGTATGTGCCTCCCAGGCATCCATAGGCAGTTACTGAACTAAATATTGCTGTAAATCGACAAATAGGTGTTTATGTGGTGCTACCAGCACAAGTTATTGAGACCTTTCTGTCCACATGTGCTCAACTATTTCTCTGCTAAGCAAGATTTTCTCTTCTAAGGAGTTGCTGCATTCACTATTTGTGACTCATTGAAAAAATGAAGAAGAAAAAGACTTTCAAAACAAACACAAACACATTTTATGTAGTATGCATGCTGCATCGATGTTGAATGTGAAGATTTGTCCATTTGTGATGCAAGAAGCACCTATCTGACAGAGGAAGTTGGAGCCATTGGTACACAACTCACGGATGGTACATAATTACAGCTTTCCATTTGGTCACAGATTACAGTTGGAAAACAGGCATAGACCAGAATGCCATAATCCTTCATTCAACCAATCAAGTGTTAGCATCTGCGGACAGCATTAAAAGCTGGTTCTGAAGAGCAGGCTCCAGCTGAATCCATAAAAAAATTAGATCATTGTTTTTGGTTTCAAACGAAATTCGCTGATGTTTTAGATCCTGTTCCTTCACCAACTCTGTTTGAGACTCCAACTAAATACGCACAGACAGTGGAAAATCTGGGTTGCATATGGCAGTCCAGTATGAGCTGTAATTTACTTGTTAACCAGATTGTCAAGTCTGTATACTGTCAATTAAAACTTCTCAAGCCTCTACTTCCTCTCATTTCCGAGAAAGATTGATCTATTGTGGTGGGAACACTAACTAATGCCAAGCTAGATTACTGTAATGCCAGTTTGATGGGCATACTGAAATATCAGCTTCAAAGATTGCAGGTCGCAAAGCATTTTGCAGTGAGACTGATCTTTGAACTACCTAGGAAAACTGCCATCTCAAATTTTCGAAAAAGCCTTCATTGGCTTCCCGTACAGCAAGGGATTTTGTTTAAAATATTGTCAATGATTTTTAAAGGGGAAGTTCGCTCAGAAATGTTATTGCCTCAATTGATCAGACATTTATTTTTGAGCAAACTGCAATCGATCTTTAAAAAATGACCTATGCATCTTACCTTAGTTTTCCTCACATTAACACAGGCGAAAACAATTGTTTAGGTACCACCATCTTGTGCTAATCTTGTCCGCTGATACATCACTCTAGGTTCAAGTGCCCTTGTGGCAAGAATATAAATCTGCTGTCCCTCAAGCTGACATCACTTGTCCAAACGATATGCTCCACCTATTTTCATGAAGTTTGTGGCCAGCATAGCCAAACGTACGCTGTCATCTCCCACTCCATAATGTTACCTAACCCAGAACCAGGAAGATAAACACACATCTCCTCTCTTTCATTCTTTTCACAAATACGTGAAGAAAACATTTATTTTTAAGAGAACAACAATGATCTACAATGTTACAATTATGTTTATTTTTCACATAATGGTCAAAAAAGATTATGGGCCTCATTCCGAGTATGGCGCTAAGGGATAGCGGCCACCGCTAACGAGACCGGTGGCGGTAATCCCTTACCACCATACTCCGAGGTTCCCTTTGCGCCCTCGCCCTTAACGCCTGCTTTGAGCAGGTGTTAAAGTCGAGGGCGAAAAGGGGCCTCCAAGCCAATAACGGTGACCGTAATGAACGGTCACCGTTATTTGCATCTTCCCCATTCCCATTGAGCCCTATGGGGGCTCATTTGGGAATGGGGAAGAGCCTTGGTGAATGGGGAATTACCGCCCCGCCAACCTTGGAATGGGGCGGTAATTCCGCCATCCACCAAGGCGCTGCCGGTCCGGGTACGGCGTCAACCAAGGCGTTAATAGCGCCATTGGTTAGCGCCGTACTCGGAATGAGGCCCTATGTAGTGAAAAAATGTATATCTTTATCCAATAGAAGTTATAGCTAACGAACATTGCATGTTTCAAATGTTTTAAATAAGTTCCTCATGAAATGCTGATTGCATTTAGTGATCGATTAATCCCTCTTGTTTCATTAATTAATTGGGCCTCATTCTGAGTAGGGCGTGTCAGGTGTCTTGACCCACATTTGAACTATTATGCTACAACATTTGGTGCTGTGGGCTTAGAAAATCCAAGATGTCTGAAAAGCCGACATTTGCGCCAGAATCCAGGAAAGCCGCACAGTTTTTGCGCACACCAAAATGGTCGCCTGACCTGCCACCCACCAGAGTGAGCGTGATGGGCCAGAAGCACCATGAGTGAAATGTGGTGCCAAAGGAAAAACAGCAGTGCCTGTTAGCTCATAAAGCACTTTGAAATCACATTTGTTTCTCTGAAATGCAAGCTCAAAATGCCTATTTCAAATATTGCAAGATATTCAAAAACCTTACTGAACAACAGCAGACGTCTGGTAGAATGAAGTCTTGTGTGCATACCAAATCTGGAAAGATGAAGAGCCTAAATAATGTTCATAACAAAACTGGCTGAGCTGTGGATGTCAGCAGCTTAAGTGAAATTGGACTTAAAGCACTAAAATCGAAATGTTTCAAATAAATGAGTGATTTACTTTGGAGTGTCACATAGGTTGCAACTGTAAATGTCATAGTTTTGAACTTAGAATCAACGTTCTAGCTGCATGTGTCAAAATTGTAAGTTTGATTTGAATGAAGAAAAACTGGAACAAAAGTGACATTTGGCTGAAGCCTGGCTTAAAGAGATTGAATTCTGCCCGGCAACTACCCCCGACAGGAGTTGAAACTTGCCCAGCAACTGCATTCACAGGCCTGGCTGCCTTCTGCTGTTCCCACCAAAAGGAGATCACACCTCTTTGATTGAATTAGGGGAGGATTACCTGGGACTGCAGGAAGCAGAACAATGAACGTTCCTTGGCTCAGGCAAAAGCTAACTCAGGGGGTCGTAAATGGCTTCCTCTTGGAAGGAAATGGGAGGGGCGCTGCCTCTGGGAGCCACCTGAGCTGGAGGCGGGGACAGACAGAAATTCTCCCATGTGCTTTGGAACCTAAACCACACCCATCTGGGCCAGAGCATAATTTTAAAAGGATGGATAATTCATAGTACAGAAGTGTCAAAATTATGTAAATGATATCATTATTTCTGTGATTTTTCTGTGCACATTTTAAGAGGTGTTAGGACTCTGTGGTATGTTCTGGGGAGTAGTAGTGGAAAATAGGGTGTTACTCCAAGTGTCTGTATGTTATAAATCTGACACTTCATCATCTGATGCCCATATTCCTTGCGCATATTTGTGTAAATTCTGGAAAAGTTTAGAGGTTGTGTTCTGGATGAAATGGGCAGAATTCTGTCAGAAGTGGACACAACATCTTACAAAGACAGGGATCGGATGGTTTGATGCTACAGAAAATATGTTAACTGGACATATAATATTAGAACAATTGTACATAGATATATATGCATTTAAGTCAAAAATAGATTTGTGTGCAAAGTGACAAGGGGAGTGTTCTTTCTGTATGCCATAAAAATGACACCGGATTACTCACAACTCTGTTCTCCAGTGAGAGCACAGAAAATCTGCTAACCTATCAGGATGCTCAGAGGGTTGGGCATAGAAAGTCAGCCTTCCCACCCACTTTCAAAAGACATAAAAAGAGCCACTGAGAACCAGGTATAGACACTCACTTCCCACTTCAAACTGATTTCCTGCAAAGTGCTTTGCCAGAAGACTCCAGAACCAGAACTTCGAATCCAGACTTCAAATCCAGAAGACTCCAGAACCAGAACTTAGAATCCAGACTTCAGAACTTGTAGCAGAGAGGCCTAGTCCACAAGCTGAATCCTTCAGAGGCCTCAGAATCCAGCAACCTAACCAAACTAATCAACAGCCGGGCGAGCTGTTTGATTCTTGCCTAGAACCCTGTGCCAGAACCCAGAAAGCACAGCTGTATCCAGACCACCGTGCAGTACCGATAGAAGACCAGACCCAGACCAGACCGCTGTGCAGTGCCAGAACTTTTGCCAAAACCAGAGACCAAGACCAGATCGCTGTGAACAGAACTGGTACCAGAGACCGTCCGTGGCGAGTGAAGCACAAACATGACCAGATCTTGACGGCCTATTTCAAATTTATAGTGTGAGTACCCACAGAACTGTGCATAGCCATCTCTTAGTTTAAAATAATCTAATTCAAACCATGTCCACCTATTTAAAACTGCATCATAAAAAATTGTGTGTCCATTCTGTGATTTCAAACCTGTGAAAGTGTCATTTGTCATTCTGAACTTTACTTTATTTTTGAGAATCTACCTCCACTATATTGTCTCTATCTTTTGAACCACGTGTGCTAGGAACAAAATTTAACTTTCATTTTAAAGCTAAGATCCTCAGCTTTCCAACACGCCTAAAACTTTCTACTCCTTATAGTTTTTCCGTAATCACGCTTTACGAACTCAGAAAAAGTGCAGCGAATTGCAATTTGAATCAAATTTAGCTGTCTTTTGCTTGCAACTGCTGAAATCCGTTTCAACCTGATAATCCCTCATGAATCACTGATAATGTTGACCTGAACCAATTCAAAGTAGCTGTCACCTACCCTGAATCTCCTATAGGGAATTAAAATCATTTTTAGCATATTTTTCACTTCTTTGCTAATCACATGCAAACATATTTTTGCCTGTTTAAAAGCATACCGGTTGCTCTAAGCTTGCTAGGGGGGAACTGAACTGCTTTTGATTATATTCCTGAAAAACTGTGTGCTCTCCTTCCATCTCCTTATGTTGCATAGGGGAGGAGGGAATTGTCAAAAGAAAAACTGATCATCTTATCTCTTGTTGAAACCATATCAGTTTATTTCTGTGCTGCATTCTTTTCGATCATTGCATTCCCTTGAAACCATACAAGTATTCTCAGCTACCTTATCCTTTCTATACCTACTCCTAAGTAATTGGGAATTGTGCTACTGTGAGATTATCCATTGTTGATCACTGTCATATTCATAAGTGTGCTATCAAATATTAATATATTTATAAAAGTGTGATATATATCTTGTTTTTTTTCAAATAAATCTTTTCATTTGCAAAATAAAAACTACTTCTTGGCTCAGTGAGGTCAGGGGGATTCAAAGAGAGGGGCGTTATACAAGGGTTTATCATCCAGATCTATGAACTTGTCATAGAAATATATTATTAAGGGCTTCCCTTGGGCATCCCAGACTTGGCATTGACTTTGTTGGAGTGCTGAATTGAAGTCACTTAACAGGCGGTAAGGTTTAACGGTCACCGGTAACAAGACTGGTGCTGTTAAACCCTTACCGCCCTACTATGAGTTCCCTTTGTGGGTCGTTCCTTAACGCCTGCTTTTAGCTTTTAGCAGGCGTTAAGGACAGGACCCGCAAAGGGACTCTGGGGTCAATAACTGTACCATAATTTATGGTACCGTTATTGCCGCCTTCCCCCTTCTCATTGAGCCATATGGGGGCTCAAATGGGAATGGGGAATGGCCCTGGTGAATGGGGAATTACCTGTCCCTCTGACCTCGGAATGGACCAGTAATTACTCCATTCACCAGGCCGGAGTTTGGACGAGTTCAGAGGCAGCCATGCCGCAAATAGCGGCGTGGTTACCTCCGAACTCGGAATGAGGCCCATTGTTTCTTGTGTCCTTATGTTCCATTGCCGATCTTTGTTGAACCCAAATGGTGTTCCATTAGTCAGAAGATAAGGAGTTGTTTCACTTTCAAATGCAACACCTTCAAATCAGCTTGTTTTCACATCATAAACACGGACAGGCTGCTCCTTATTGCTGCTACCTCTAAAGGACAGATTGGTCCGTGGTGATTCTCCCACATAATGGTAATCACAGAAGGGCTGTTGGTTGTTATCATCCAATGTTGATTGAAGAATCCATCAGACGGGAGCTGGAAACTGTAGCATGCTCAGAATGGTAGAATATAGCTATGTAAATGAGAGAATAAAAGAATATATTTCAGTAGCCAGTTTAGAATCGAATATACACATTAAAATATGTTAGCTAACAAGTTACGTTATAATCTGTACCGTATGAAAAAGAATGAGCAACACCCACACCACACGGAATGAACACAGAGATGTCAAGAAGAAGGAGTAGGTCACACCATGATGTGCAGGGAAGTGCACAGAAGTAGTCAGACCACCAAATGGGAGGGAGACCCAGATGCACCCATTTCCCATAGCGGACTCTACCTGAAGAGAATTATAATTGAAGTGGAAAGTGGTTCAAGCAAACAGATAAATCCTGTGGCCTAGGGGGCCAAAGGGCACAGGGAAAAGGTTCTGCCGTCCACCTGAACAATAAACAGGGATGCAATGGTGGCTCCATACCGGGATATGCCACAGGACAAAGCGGTGCAGACATCATTAGCTTGAACACAGGTTGTATGTGCAGATGTTGGAGGAGTCATCACCACTATATAGGCCACCAAACAACCCACAACTCTGCACAGAATATATGATTGTGAAAAGCACAACATACTGCAAATGCAACACTCGGGCGGTTATAGCATGTGGTATAAATATTCTTCAGTATAGCATAATGTACAATGTGCTTTCCTTTTGTGAAAACGTACATTTGTCAGTGACATAGTTGTTCATAAAGCACACAGCACACATGATTTTCAATCACCCAAATATTATGTAAACTTACGCTTACATAATTTCAGGGTCTTCCATTCTCTCGATGTCACGCTGAACAAAAGCTCCGAACAACAGATCCTAGAAATAGAAACTGAAGTTTCATATGTCTACTTTGAATATTGTCAATGTTATCAATTCTTTGTGGCTATTTGACAAATTGTGTTCCTCGAACTATTAGTGTGTTTCATACAAAGACAAATAACAATACCAGCCTGTATCCAGCGACCTAAGGCAGAGAGGGATAGGTTACGTTTTGGAGAAAGAATGCCACAAAAAAGTATAGACAGCAAAAGACCTTGCTTCTGAAATGTGGTTTAGAAAACTAAGGACAGTTTAAAACAGCGATTTACAATTTGTGCCACAAATGGAGAGCGATAACACACCTGAACATTATGGCCCTCATTACGACCCTGGCGTTGGACCATGGTGCTAATAGCACCATGGTCCATGCCGGTAATTTACCGACTCCGCCATGGCGGAATGGGGAATTGCCGCCCCATTCCGAGGTTGGCGGGGCGGTGATTCCCCATACCGCCATGGCCCTTCACCATTCCCATTTTTGCCCCATAGGGCTCAATGGAAATGGGGAAGGCGCTAAGTACGGTGCCGCATATTGCGGCACCGTACTTAGCACCAAGGTCCCTTTGCGGGTTGGTTTTTAACGCCTGAAAAAAGCAGGCCTTAAAGTCTCCAACCCGCAAAGGGACCTTGTAATCAGGCGCTAAGGGATTACCAGTACGGGTACCCTTACCGGTACAGGTAATCACTTAGAGCCAGGGTCGTGATGAGGCCCTATGTATTGCTGTTACTTCTGGTCTGGGGCTATCTCTGCGCTGTAAGATAAGGAGAGTCAGTGCATAGTCATGATTGCTGGACAAAATTAACTTTGACTGACTTTGCACTGCAAATATACAATTTTTTCAGTTCCATGAATCAGGATTTCTGTGAGCAGTGCAAAGTCATTTTTCAGCAGTTCAAAGTCACTTTGAATTGTGCAAAACAATCAGTAAATCGGGCCCCGTGTCTCTAGAATTTTGGCACATTTGAAGTGACTATTTTTGCCATCTGGGAATTCAATGTGGTGTATTTATCTATTTTTTATTTTGTTTTATTGAACATTTGTAATGCGATTTACACAATAGAATTGTGTTTCACAGTGCCACAATGCTAAATGGGAACAGAACATGAGAAATAATAACAATGGCAAAACAGTAATAAACTGTTGTTGTCCTACTAGGCCTTGTGGCATTTTCCCGTGCAAGTGCGTTGTGGAGAAGTGCTGGTGAAGGACAAGCAGAGGGGTGGACAAATGTTGGAGGTGGGCCCGGGAGGGAAGCACTAAGGGGAGCCAAAGAGGAGAAACAATTGTGTATAGGCACATTATAAATGCCATATCATATCATATCATATCGTATCATTGGGCCACCGGTCACAGCGGCAGTGGTGAGATTGGTGGTGAAGCTAAAGAGGGATGATGCAAAAGCAAATGAGGGCTTTGAGGATGATGAAGAGGGTCTTGAATTCAATCCTTGGAGCTACTGGGAGGCAGTGCATAGATTTTAGGGCTGGAGAAATGTGGTACCTGGGCTTGAGGGCAAGGATATGACTTGCAGCCCTATTCTGGATTAGCTGGAGGGAGCAACTGGAGGAAAGAAGGAGATTGAGAAAGAGGCTGTTGCTGTAGTCTAGCCTGGTGAGGACCAGAGCTCCGGAGACATTGAGATTCTGGGGGAAGGTGAGAAAAGGAAGCATGTCTATGAGGAGGTGGAGCTGGAAGTGGGACTTCTTGGTAAGGTCATGATGTGAGGGGTGAGGGAGGGAGAGAGCGGAGTCGAAGATGACCCAGAGTTTTTGGGCCTCACAAGATGGTTACGGTAGAGGGCCTTTAGAGGGTAGACAGAGGTTAGGAGGAAAAGAGGGCATAGGTGTCCTAATGAGGCAATTGGGAACATAGGCCTTTGTTCAATTACAATCGGGATGTGCGCATCTGGGATGCCATCCTTTTCACCACTTTCCATAACCCATTCATAAAATGTTTCCTCTAGGAGGAATACATCTCCACGTCGTGCAGATAAAAAGAAAGCTTTTATTGGTCATACTTAGTCCCTCTTCATCACCATATCCACGGATGACATTCCACGTGGTTACCTATGCTTCCATGATTACAAATATAAATCAAAGTTCACAACAATGGGCCATATATCTGTACAATAATTGTCAAGTGCAGCTCAGTTGTTCGTGGGTGGTCCCCATAGATACAATTACCATCAAGTGCACGACCACAAATTCTGCTCATGTCTTGTGCTACATGAATGGTTAATAAATGTTATATACCATTTAGATGTGAACCAAACCAGGGCAATGGCAAGTGGTGAGTTGCAAGCAAATGGTCAACAAGCTTTGTGGGCTAATGCAGTTGCACTACTATGTACAAACATTAGCGCCCCTACGACTTCTGCTTGGTAAAATTGCTTGATTAATATCAACCACACAACTAATAGTTAATCCTTGTTTAAATTGTATTTATTTGAATTCCTATTTTTGGGATGGTTGTAATGCACCTGTACAAATAATGATATGTCAAGGCACAACAAGACTAACAAGCGGTGGGGGCATTTTGGGACAAGGGAGAAGGATAACAATAGCACTACTACCCACTAGGTCATTTGATATTTGCATAGTGCAAGTGCATTAACAAGAAGTGTGAGGAAGAGGTGTGGGTATCAGTGCAAGTTGGCTAAATGTGGAGTGCTAGTGTGGGATGGGAAGTGCAGAGTAAAGAGGAGAATATGCAGGTGAAAGGGGTGGGAGGGTGGAACAGGGGATTAGATGGCAACAGGGGCTAGGCGACTTCTAAGTGGAGGCCATGAGCGCAATTGCCTGAGATTGCATGGGTTGCATGGGTTTCAGAGGGTGAGGGTCAACCAGAGGGGCCCATTCTCAGAGATAGGAGTACTTCCCATCTGGTGTCACTTTTAATGGGTTACAGAGAGAAATGGAGAGGACAAAGACCATGGTGGTAGTCCACATGTGTGGAGAGGGAACGACAAAGAGGATGTCTGTGACAGTCCACCTGGAAGCAGCATTGACATTGGTGTCAGCGGTGGGCAGGCTGGGCAGCGATAATTCTGTATTCATGATAAATTATAACAATGTCAATATTACATCTTGCTTCTGTTATATTGTAAATATTCAAAGATGTGACTGCATTTTTTACAAGTGATTTTAAAAAGATTTTAGAGAATTAAAACGCATGTGACTCAAGAATTTGAATTAAAAAAAAACTTTGACTTCATACTTCAAATAATCACATTGACATTTTAGGTTTTAATGTATATATATATATATATATATATATATATATATATATATATATATATATATATATATATATATATATATATATACAATGACAGAGGAAAAGCATTAAAACGAAAGAAAAGGTAAAATTAAACCATGTATGCATATTTAACACAACTACATTGCCAACAATAAATATATGCCATCAGGGAGAGCTTTGAAGTGAGAGAAACCATACATAGCGAACATAACATACTCATAACCACTTGGCCCGATGCAAACACGACACATCAATTCATGAAGTTTCCAATTGAAATAGGAGAGCAGGGAATAAGATTGAGATAGAATAACCACCCAATTGGTAAAATAACAAAATTATATACTCAGAAAACAAAGAAAGATCAAACAGTTCCAGCCTTATCAGTATTGGGATACTGCCCATTGCTAATTCCATATCGTCAGTAAAATAAAATCCAGAGAAATCTGCTCCATCTGCACACTTATAATATGGAATTAAAAGAGAGAAGGCGAGCAATGAGGCAGGCAAAAAGACTGGCGAATAAACAACCGACTACAGTGATTCTTGACAGGGCACTAAAAATCGCCAAATCATATAAGACATGGTTAGTGGGTCAACTTAAGAATTTTTACCAACTGGACTCGGAATCAATGTTGAGGGCAGTTTGCAAAAACAGCTCACGAGATTTCTGGTAATTGATAAAATCAACACAGAAAATTAACAACAATAATTTACAGAACTGTGTGGGTGAGGTATCCTATTTTATATACCACTTTTTTTTCAGACAGCAGTAATAGCAGACAATAAAAATATTCAAAAAGTGACATCATGGGATTTTGATCATGACAAAGATTCCGTTTCGAAAAAACTAGTGGCCCTGAAAAATTCTGGGGCCCCAGGTCCAGACAAGATAACAAATATGGCACGGAAACAACATTGAGAAGAATATAGTCCTGATTTTTAAGAAAGGAGACATGACCAATCCCAAAAATTACCGGCCTATAGCCTTATTGGACACTATTGGCAAGATATTTGCCTCGTCATAATTGGACAAATTTCAAAGCTGGTCCAAACGGCTGGTCCAAACAGCTGATCGTGGACATCTTTTCCAATCTGGATTTGTTAAAGGCATTGGTACAAATGCTAACATAATGCTAATAAGTGCCTTAAAAGGGAAAATTCTATCAGGTCCATCAAGAGTGCATTTTGCATTCATAGATTTAACACAAGCTTTTGGCTGGGTAAATCGAGGCAAACTTTGGTCAAGTTGGCTAAATGGAAGTGCCCAACAGCAATAATAGACCCGATCAAGTGACTATACTCAGACACGTCAATGAGAGTAAGATTAAATAACAAGGGCATGCTGTCAAAACCCATAGCTATCAACAGGGGTGTTAAGCAAGGGTGGACTTTCCCTCCAGCTATTTATAATGCTTACATCGGTGACATTGCAGAGAATGAAGACTCCTATACGCAGACAACATAATTTGTGGTGCTTGCAACAATATGGCCTTGAAATTAACATTGAAAATTCTAAATTCTTAACTTTGGAAAAAGGTGCTGCAAAAACCATAGAACATCATTGGCACTTAGAGGGAGTACATCTTGAGATCGTACCCATGTACAAATTCTTGGGCACTATAGTCAGCAGGAGTCCAGTCAAAAGGCCAATGCAAGATAGCCTAGTTATAAAAATGAAAATGTTTACTTCTCAAGCCTTGGCGATTCACAAAAAATGTGGTTGTTTTTTCAAGGTGCTGTTTTTCCAAGGTTACAAAGCGAAGATTGAGCCAGCAATTTCATATGGAGCTGAAGAGATGCCCGGCATTCCTGGTCAATTATGGAACAAATTAGAAGGTCTTTTTTGGAAAAAAATTCTAAGAGGAACAAACTCTACATCTATGGCCGGTATAAGGAAGGAATTGAGTCTACTCTCTCTAAAGGAACATATTGACAGGAACATGCAGCAATTCTATGGGAAAATCCAACGCTCACCTCGGCCACAAATACTGGACATTATTAGGAAGGAAATGGAAGTAGGTGGCAACCCGATTCTAACAGAGTGGGCTAAACAGAATGTAAACCTCCTGGAAGACATAGGAAGCTCGGAAGAAGAGCTTGATTTTAATTCAGCTAAGGTCACCTTGGGACTGGATTAAATCATTCGCAATTGCTCAAAAGAAAAAGTTGATTGCATATCTGCCACATAATACACAGAAAGTCAACCAATTGAGGAAGTATTTGGAAAAATGTATTGATAAAATCCGCATTCAACCTTTTTGAAAGCCCAACATAACGTTTTAAAAACAAATGAAATAGTGAAAATCAGGGGTCAATTGAATTCGGACACCTGTCGCTTTTGTAAGATCACTGGCATGACAGAAACAATTAACATCTCTTACTAGCATGCCCTAGTATACCAACCCTAAGAAAAACTTATTTGAGCCATCATATACAGTCAATGATTATATATGAGGAGGATAGATGGTGGGATAGTTTGATGAATGGAGACCATACGTCATTGGTCATTGCAGTAGCCAAGATTGTACAGGTCCGGGGCCGGGAACAGGAATCAGGCAATAAAGTAACCACGAGGCAAAGCGAGACCAAGGTGGCCTTGGACGCTGCAATACTTCCAAATTAAACTCTATATTGATCGACTAAGCAGTAAAGTAAAGTGTAGTTTTAATGGAGTTTTAACAGAGATATTAATTACTTGTAAAAATTGTTTATACCAAGTAAATGCAAATAAATAAAATGAAAAGAAAATAAAAAGAAGTGCATGCTGCAGATGCAAATAGATTGCCCCTCATTTCTTCCAAGACATTCTTTGCTCTACTTTCAATGTTGGGCAATGGAAATACGCAATTTGAAAGCAATCTTCTTATTAAATCTAAATCCTTTGCTAATACAAGCAGGACTGTGCCAGGAGTTTTGACATGGCTGACAGCAGGATAAATCAAAAACGATACATGAAGGCATTCTGGAAATGTCATAAGATCTGTTAAAGAAATATAAATAATTCTTAAAATTAATAAAGTATCCCTGTGAGCAAAGCAACAAGCACATAGGTGTTTATTATTTCAGGATATTTAATTTGACTGGCTTGCATTAAACCTAAATACTAATATAAATTAACATGCTAACCCCTTCCCAGTAACCTGTAACATGCCCTTAATATAAATTAGTGCACATTGGTCCAGATGAAGTAACGTGAAAATGATTTTGGAAATGCACTTCTGTAACGAGGTTTAAATGTGCAGTTAGGAGCTTGTGGGGAACGCTGCAAATATGAATTTTGAAGTTCTGTTTTGCTAAAGACAAAACATTGTTAAAGTCAGGAAGCTATTGGAAGTTAAAGGAAGAGATGTACATTATTGCTCTCCAACAGTAAAACCACGTGGGTTCAAGTGGCATGATCTGGTTGAGGAGAAGGATTTCTTTTGAATGACAGAGGGAACTTATAAAAGAGACTGTGAGTGGTTGTAGCTAGGCAATCATTCAGAAACATCCTGAGCGGCACATCCAGGGCTCTTCGAATGCTGAGATGGGCTGGCAGGCAGAGTGGGACACTATACAAAGAGACCGTGATTTGCAGCAAGCTGGCAGACTGCCGACTTCAGAGCCGAGGGCTGTTCAGTGGGTTTATCTGCGTGAGCCCGGGTTCCCTGCCAAATGGGGACAGAAGTATCACCATCAGCTTTTGGTAAATATACAGTCACATTTCAGGTGCGAGAAGTATGCCTGGCAAGCACTCAAATAGGGAAGCAGATCATTTTATGTGTAATGTTTATCCATGTTTGAAGCACCAATGATTTCAAAGGTTCATGAAGGGAGTCACAATTTAGTTATTTCTCTCTCTCAAAGCACACTTTGAGCCAACATTGCTGCGTCCAAGGTCAGGTAGAAAGATTGTGCACAGCTGGTTATGTTAATGTGTGCGAACACTCTACTGAAAGGCATTTTGTTCCTCATGTAGAAGTAATTTGTATCACATAATGTAATTGTCTGAACAGCTTTAAATGTATAATTTTATAATGAAGCAAAAGATTTGAAACAAACTGGGTGGTGTTCTCATTATACGACTGCATTTTATTAGCACATAGGTCGAGGTCAACAGGGGATAGGTTTATTTTACCATAGGAGGTAATTCACATTGCCACATGTGGTCAAATCTGAAATAGATGGTTTTCTAGTAAGTGAGTCTTAGGAGTGCCTGATGTGTGTGTGTATACAATTATTTGGTGATATATACATTTTGCATTTTGGCCATAAGCGCATACGGCAGCATTGCACATACAATGCTGTAAGTGGAAATGATAATTACCATCACCCCATTGAGTGTTTAAAGTCCAGTATCTGGTGCAAAGAGTAACCCTGGTATTAAGTATAGTTATTAGGCAATATTCTCAAGAGCGTCTTACCATTGTAAAAGGGAATACACCGATGCAGTACCACTCTTTACGACCATAGTAAAATACCACCATAATAAAATACCACATAATTAAGTATAACCCCAACATATATCCCACATACTTGGTGCATTGGCCCAGAACTTTACAACAGTTACTGGGCATTGCATTGCTTTATAGGCATAGCCATACTGTGCACTTAAAAAGTTAATTAGTGCTGTGAAGTGGTGCAGCGCTGCGTGCTCACTAGAATCACACATAAGTGTCACCATGTCACAAATTGAAGCTGAGTTTTCTGATTTGGCAAACAATCTTGATGCAAAGCTTTATGCCCTTGCAATTTGGTCTTCAGAGAATGCAACAATATTGAAAGACAGAATTTGCATGGAAGCAGAGAAAGAGTCACTTGAAAATATATTGAGGAGGGTAACATTGTGCAGGTATGCCTCTTGAGAGCCCCAGATCAAAAGGAAGGGAACAATTGCATTATCAGGTTATGTGCAAATGTATGGTTTCTATTACACCGATCTTTAAAGATGCAAGGAAATTATACTGAGGTGATTTGTAAATTGCATTGTAGTTTAAATGGTGCAGTTGATCACACACAGCAACTTAAAGTGGAATTAGAACAGTGCAACACAGAATTGCAATCTAAATGCACCAATATGTCTACTCAATTGGCTCAAAATGAGAAACAATTTAATGAGAGTGAGCTAGAATTATTGCACTTGAAAGGGATTTTAGATGCAACAAGACAAGAAAAAGATGCTGCCATATCAGAATTTCAAACACTTAGAGGGCATATTATTGAAAAATACAAGGAATTCTGCACAGTAGAACAGTAGAAGAGGAAATAGTTAAATTGTTGGGAGAGAATGATAAAAAGGACAGTACATTTGACCAATGCCAGGTACAAATAAGTGAGTTTCAAGCAGTGATTAATAAGATTAGAGATGAGAATTCTGATCTCTGGCATTAGGCGGAATGACTTCATCGACAATGCAAGAATTTAGAATAGCAAATATTTACAGGGTAATTCATAGAATTTCGCAGAAAAGTGTCGCAAGCGGCTGGCGCAGAGTGTCCGCGTGCGATTGACTGCGCCAGGCACGTGCGCTAAAACCGATTTCCGCGCACAGCGTATTTATGGATTTCATGCTCCCAAACCAGCCGTGGCGCAGAGTATCGCAGCGACCCTGCAGCAGCGCCAGTAACGCCCCCAAGAACGCCCTCGCGCAAGGAAAAGCCAGCAAAATCGCTAAATCATCGCAAAGGGCTGCGCTAACCCTGGACCAGTTTACAGGGCAGCCAAACAAGGAACGCAAAGCGGGTAACGTGCATATCAGGGGTACACGTGAAGTCATACACGCGATTAGCCAGGGTAAGTGTATTACAGGGGTACACGTGAAGTTATACACGCGATTAGCCAGGGTACGTGTATTACAGGGGTACGCGGGAAGTTTAACACGCGATTGGCCAGGGTACGTGTATTACAGGGGTACGCGGGAAGTTTAACACGCGATTGGCCAGGGTACGTGTATTACAGGGGTAGGCGGGAAGTTTAACACGCGATTGGCCAGGGTACGTGTATCAAAGGGGTACGCGGGAAGTTTAACACGCGATTAGCCAGTGTAAGTGTATTACAGGGGTACACGTGAAGTCATACACGCGATTAGCCAGGGTACGTGTATTACAGGGGTACGCGGGAAGTTTAACACACGATTGGCCAGGGTACGTGTATTACAGGGGTACGCGGGAAGTTTAACACGCGATTAGCCAGGGTAAGTGTATTACAGGGGTACGCGGGAAGTTTAACACGCGATTAGCCAGGGTACGTGTATTACAGGGGTACGCGGGAAGTTTAACACGCGATTGGCCAGGGTACGTGTATTACAGGGGTACGCGGGAAGTTTAACACGCGATTGGCCAGGGTACGTGTATTACAGGGGTACGCGTGAAGTTATACACGCGATTAGCCAGGGTACGTATATTACAGGGGTACGCGGGAAGTTTAACACGCGATTGGCCAGGGTACGTGTATTACAGGGGTACGCGGGAAGTTCAACACGCGATTGGCCAGGGTACGTGTATTACAGGGGTATGCGGGAAGTTTCACATGCGATTTGGCCAGGTACGTGTATTACAGGGGTGCGTGGGAATTATCACACGCGATTTGGCTTGGTACGTGTATTACAGGGGTGTGCGGGAATTATCACACGCAATTAGGCTGGGTGGGTCCTCACAGGTGTTCCCTGTACACCCTCCACAGCCCCTGCAGGCAGCCCACAAAACAGGGGACTACCCTGCACACCTGCTCATGTCCCCCTGCACCCCCACCCCCCAGCAGTGCAGGGGCACCCTCCACCAGGCCCCCACTCATGTCTCCCACCACCCCCACCCCCCAGCCACCAGGGGCACCCTCCACCAGGCCCCCACTCATGTCCCCTATCACCCCCACCCCCCCGCCACCAGGGGCACCCTCCACCAGGCCCCCACATATGTCTCCCACCACCCACACCCCCCAGCAGTGCAGGGGCACCCTCCACCAGGCCCCCACTCATGTCTCCCACCACCCCCACCCCCCAGCCACCAGGGGCACCCTCCACCAGGCCCCCACTCATGTCTCCCACCACCCCCACCCCCCAGCCACCAGGGGCACCCTCCACCAGGCCCCCACTCATGTCTCCCACCACCCCCACCCCCCAGCCACCAGGGGCACCCTCCACCAGGCCCCCACTAATGTCTCCCACCACCCCCACCCCCCAGCCACCAGGGGCACCCTCCACCAGGCCCCCACTCATGTCTCCCACCACCCCCACCCCCCAGAAGTGCTGGGGCACCCTCCACCAGGCCCCCACTCATGTCTCCCACCACCCCCACCCCCCAGCCACCAGGGGCACCCTCCACCAGGCCCCCACTCATGTCTCCCACCACCCCCACCCCCCAGCAGTGCAGGGTCACCCTCCACCAGGCCCCCACTCATGTCTCCCACCACCCCCACCCCCCAGCAGTGCAGGGGCACCCTCCACCAGGCCCCCACTCATGTCTCCCACCACCCCCACCCCCCAGGGTCACCCTCCACCAGGCCCCCACTCATGTCTCCCACCACCCCCACCCCCCAGCAGTGCAGGGGCACCCTCCACCAGGCCCCCACTCATGTCTCCCACCACCCCCACCCCCCAGCAGTGCAGGGGCACCCTCCACCAGGCCCCCACTCATGTCTCCCACCACCCCCACCCCCCAGCCACCAGGGGCACCCTCCACCAGGCCCCCACTCATGTCTCCCACCACCCCCACCCCCCAGCAGTGCTGGGGCACCCTCCACCAGGCCCCCACTCATGTCTCCCACCACCCCCACCCCCCAGCAGTGCAGGGGCACCCTCCACCAGGCCCCCACTCATGTCTCCCACCACCCCCACCCCCCAGCCACCAGGGGCACCCTCCACCAGGCCCCCACTCATGTCTCCCACCACCCCCACCCCCCAGCAGTGCTGGGGCACCCTCCACCAGGCCCCCACTCATGTCTCCCACCACCCCCACCCCCCAGCCACCAGGGGCACCCTCCACCAGGCCCCCACTCATGTCTCCCACCACCCCCACCCCCCAGCAGTGCAGGGTCACCCTCCACCAGGCCCCCACTCATGTCTCCCACCACCCCCACCCCCCAGCAGTGCAGGGGCACCCTCCACCAGGCCCCCACTCATGTCTCCCACCACCCCCACCCCCCAGCAGTGCAGGGGCAGCCTCCACCAGGCCCCCACTCATGTCCCCTATCACCCCCACCCCCCCGCCACCAGGGGCACCCTCCACCAGGCCCCCACTCATGTCTCCCACCACCCCCACCCCCCAGCAGTGCAGGGGCACCCTCCACCAGGCCCCCACTCATGTCTCCCACCACCCCCACCCCCCAGCCACCAGGGTCACCCTCCACCAGGCCCCCACTCATGTCTCCCACCACCCCCACCCCCCAGCAGTGCAGGGGCACCCTCCACCAGGCCCCCACTCATGTCTCCCACCACCCCCACCCCCCAGCCACCAGGGTCACCCTCCACCAGGCCCCCACTCATGTCTCCCACCACCCCCACCCCCCAGCAGTGCAGGGGCACCCTCCACCAGGCCCCCACTCATGTCTCCCACCACCCCCACCCCCCAGCAGTGCAGGGGCAGCCTCCACCAGGCCCCCACTCATGTCCCCTATCACCCCCACCCCCCAGCCACCAGGGTCACCCTCCACCAGGCCCCCACTCATGTCTCCCACCACCCCCACCCCCCAGCAGTGCAGGGGCACCCTCCACCAGGCCCCCACTCATGTCTCCCACCACCCCCACCCCCCAGCCACCAGGGTCACCCTCCACCAGGCCCCCACTCATGTCTCCCACCACCCCCACCCCCCAGCAGTGCAGGGGCACCCTCCACCAGGCCCCCACTCATGTCTCCCACCACCCCCACCCCCCAGCAGTGCAGGGGCACCCTCCACCAGGCCCCCACTCATGTCTCCCACCACCCCCACCCCCCAGCCACCAGGGTCACCCTCCACCAGGCCCCCACTCATGTCTCCCACCACCCCCACCCCCCAGCAGTGCAGGGGCACCCTCCACCAGGCCCCCACTCATGTCTCCCACCACCCCCACCCCCCAGCCACCAGGGGCACCCTCCACCAGGCCCCCACTCATGTCTCCCACCACCCCCACCCCCCAGCAGTGCTGGGGCACCCTCCACCAGGCCCCCACTCATGTCTCCCACCACCCCCACCCCCCAGCAGTGCAGGGGCACCCTCCACCAGGCCCCCACTCATGTCTCCCACCACCCCCACCCCCCAGCCACCAGGGGCACCCTCCACCAGGCCCCCACTCATGTCTCCCACCACCCCCACCCCCCAGCAGTGCTGGGGCACCCTCCACCAGGCCCCCACTCATGTCTCCCACCACCCCCACCCCCCAGCCACCAGGGGCACCCTCCACCAGGCCCCCACTCATGTCTCCCACCACCCCCACCCCCCAGCAGTGCAGGGTCACCCTCCACCAGGCCCCCACTCATGTCTCCCACCACCCCCACCCCCCAGCAGTGCAGGGGCACCCTCCACCAGGCCCCCACTCATGTCTCCCACCACCCCCACCCCCCAGCAGTGCAGGGGCACCCTCCACCAGGCCCCCACTCATGTCTCCCACCACCCCCACCCCCCAGCAGTGCAGGGGCAGCCTCCACCAGGCCCCCACTCATGTCCCCTATCACCCCCACCCCCCCGCCACCAGGGGCACCCTCCACCAGGCCCCCACTCATGTCTCCCACCACCCCCACCCCCCAGCAGTGCAGGGGCACCCTCCACCAGGCCCCCACTCATGTTCCCACCACCCCCACCCCCCAGCCACCAGGGTCACCCTCCACCAGGCCCCCACTCATGTCTCCCACCACCCCCACCCCCCAGCAGTGCAGGGGCACCCTCCACCAGGCCCCCACATATGTCTCCCACCACCCACACCCCCCAGCAGTGCAGGGGCACCCTCCACCAGGCCCCCACTCATGTCTCCCACCACCCCCACCCCCCAGCCACCAGGGGCACCCTCCACCAGGCCCCCACTCATGTCTCCCACCACCCCCACCCCCCAGCAGTGCAGGGGCAGCCCCCACCAGGCCCCCACTCATGTCTCCCACCACCCCCACCCCCCAGCAGTGCAGGGGCAGCCTCCACCAGGCCCCCACTCATGTCTCCCACCACCCCCACCCCCCAGCAGTGCAGGGGCAGCCTCCACCAGGCCCCCACTCATGTCCCCTATCACCCCCACCCCCCCGCCACCAGGGGCACCCTCCACCAGGCCCCCACTCATGTCTCCCACCACCCCCACCCCCAGCAGTGCAGGGGCACCCTCCACCAGGCCCCCACTCATGTCTCCCACCACCCCCACCCCCCAGCCACCAGGGTCACCCTCCACCAGGCCCCCACTCATGTCTCCCACCACCCCCACCCCCCAGCAGTGCAGGGGCACCCTCCACCAGGCCCCCACATATGTCTCCCACCACCCACACCCCCCAGCAGTGCAGGGGCACCCTCCACCAGGCCCCCACTCATGTCTCCCACCACCCCCACCCCCCAGCCACCAGGGGCACCCTCCACCAGGCCCCCACTCATGTCTCCCACCACCCCCACCCCCCAGCAGTGCAGGGGCAGCCCCCACCAGGCCCCCACTCATGTCTCCCACCACCCCCACCCCCCAGCAGTGCAGGGGCAGCCTCCACCAGGCCCCCACTCATGTCTCCCACCCCCCCACCCCCCAGCAGTGCAGGGGCAGCCTCCACCAGGCCCCCACTCATGTCCCCTATCACCCCCACCCCGCCGCCACCAGGGGCACCCTCCACCAGGCCCCCACTCATGTCTCCCACCACCCCCACCCCCCAGCAGTGCAGGGGCACCCTCCACCAGGCCCCCACTCATGTCTCCCACCACCCCCACCCCCCAGCCACCAGGGTCACCCTCCACCAGGCCCCCACTCATGTCTCCCACCACCCCCACCCCCCAGCAGTGCAGGGGCACCCTCCACCAGGCCCCCACATATGTCTCCCACCACCCACACCCCCCAGCAGTGCAGGGGCACCCTCCACCAGGCCCCCACTCATGTCTCCCACCACCCCCACCCCCCAGCCACCAGGGTCACCCTCCACCAGGCCCCCACTCATGTCTCCCACCACCCCCACCCCCCTGCCACCATGTGCAGCCCCCACCAGGTCCTCACAATGTGCGTATTGGTCAGCCTCCACAGCCAAAAAGCCCTACCAAGTAACCCATTCACCCACATGGAAATGGAAATCACATGTTACACCCCCAATGTTCATGAAGCAAATGAACCCATGTCCGTCACACACATATATTCCAATTGAATGGGAAAACACACAACATGACATGCATGAAACCAATGAGATGAAACCACACAGTGAACAATGTAAAAAAAAATGTATTAGAAAAAAATACAAATGCTAAAGAAAGAAAACTAACTACAATGTAAATGTGAAAAAAGAAGCTGCATGTCCGCATAAAAACACAAAACTAGAAAATCTAATCCAAAAAATGTTGTCCAAAGTGAAATGTCAAAACTCTCCGTGCAACAAAGAACTATGTACAAAAATAACAAGGGTCCATCATCACAACAGAACTAAGGAAACCTCCTAAAAAACCTACCTAAATATCAACTATATACAAAAAGTGGAGCAGTGTCCGTCGACTCCAAATCATAAGAAAAAACAAAGGAAACCTAAAACTAAAGAACTATATACAAAGGCGGCGGGCAAGTCCAGCGGCTCACTCTGTGGTGTTCCGGGCCAGGGCATCATCGAACTCCTGTTCGATGTCCCGGAGGCGGTCCAGTTCCATGGCCCCGAGGGTCCGCAGGGACGACGCCGTGTCCTCCTCCAACCCCCTGCGGATTGCCTCGAGGCACTCGGCCCGCCTCAGGGCCCTCCGCATGGAGTTCTCCGCCCTGACCATTGTGAGCCGCGCCTCTTCCGCCCGCCGCCGCTCCGCACCTATGGCGTGGCCCAACCGCTGCCACACGGAAGACACTCTCTGTCCTGGGTCCTCCTGCCCTCCGGCCGATGCCTGCCCCTCCGATGTCGAAGGCCCCGAGCCTTCATGGCTCCCACCATCTTGCTGCTGCTGCTGCTCTGCCTCTGCCCGTGCACTGCCTCCTGCTGCCTGCACATCCTCCGCCGGCTGGGGTGCAGTTGTTGATGTGGCCACCCCTGCTGGACGTCCGACTCCCGACTGTGGCAGAGATGCCTCCTCCACCAGCCTGGCCGCACTGTCAGAGGCAGCTCCACAGGGCACCCAGGTGACTGATGGGTGGGAAGATGGCACAGAGGACGACTGGCGCGTAGGGGGTCCAGTTGAGGAGGGGGTCGGAACAAGCCCCATCAGAAGGAGGAATCCGGTCTGGGTGACCTGTCCCAGCAGGCTGACGTGGTCAACGAGCCATTCGAGATGACGTGCAGTCTCTCCATGAAAAGACTGCAGGTCACCTCGCATGGCCCGTTGACGCAACGCCACACCAGCCAGGACAGGCTCAACCCGGACCTGGATAGCCACGTCCGCAGGCAGAGGAAGGCCAGTTGACGTCAGCTCATCCCCTGCCTGAAAACGGGTCTGGACGTAGGCATCCCTGCTGGTGCAAGATGATGCAGGGACAGGATCGGGGACAGGATTGCACACAGGCACCTCCGCGGCCGCCTGTGCTGCCTCCTGTCCCTGGTCCTGGACTGCACCACTAGCACCAGTGGGATCCCCACCTCCAGACCCCGTCTCTGGTGCTTGCACGGCCTCCTCCTCCACCAGACCCCCCACCAACCTGGATGACTCTGTGCCATCTTCCCCTGTTGGGCCCTGTGGGGTCCCAGCTGCCCCTTCTGCTGCCGAGGAGTCCAACTGCAACCTCCGCCTCTTGGACCTCCCCCCGGCAGCTGCGGCCTGGGACGCGGCACCGGACTCCTCACTCCCCGACGAGATGACAACACGGGAGGGGAGCCGGGCCTTGCGTCTCCGGCTGGCGGTCGGATCCCCGCCGCTGTGCTCCACAGCACCTTCTCCGCCCTCTTCATCAGTTGACGCTGCAGACAGGGAGAAACAAAACACAGGCATCAGGGCACTGTACAATGGACACATACACACATGACAGTTGTACATGAGTGGCATTGGCAAACCTCAGACATGCCATCACAATCCCCAACACACATGTCATTGCAACTGGCACACATGAGCCATACCACAGCCATATCGCAACTGCCACCACCATCCCCACACATACAACAGCATCAGCAGCCAAAGGGGAGCCATACATCACATGCAACACAGGAAGTGCACCACACATGTACACACACCACCACACTTGCATGCATGTCTACACCTCTGCCAAGTGTCGCACTGTTCAGACGGGCATCCATGTCACATCTGCCAATCAGGCTTCCACATACCGCTGTCACATGCATCCATGTAGCATCACTGTTGCACCTTTGACAAATACACACACATGCACATGTACACAGTGCTCATACATGCAGCCGAAAACAACATACATGCCTGACATCACGGACATGTCTACTTACATACACATTCATCCAAACATGTGTGCACGCACAACTGCATTTGCCATGCAAGCCCACACACACAAGCACCATCCATGTCTCACACATTACAGCCCTCGCATGTGCCAGCCCCACGGCCCTGTACACCCCCACCCATACTCCACCCCATACAAACAGATGTGCAACTGGCACAATGGGGAATGATCACCACACGCCCTGCTCACAACCAGGATGCATGTACACTCACCGCTCGACTCCAGACGGCTCTGCTTCTCTAGGACCTGGACGTGGAGCGCTGGGGATATGCGTTCCAGGACCCCCATCTGTTCTTCCGACAAGTGGCCCCGGCGCCCCTTGGCATCCGCTGCCTTCAAGAGGCGCCGGGCCTTGTTCAGGGTCCTGGACCTGAAGTCCTCCCAGCGCTTCCTGACATGTTGTAAGTCCCGGACTGCCACCCCCTCCGCGTTGATGGCAGTCACGATGTCTGTCCAGATCCGAGTCCGTCCTTCCTTGTCGGCGCGGGAACTTCCAAAGAGGGCATCATACTGCCCCAGGACTTGCTCCACCAGGACACCAACTTCGGTGGCACTGAAGCTGGTGCCCCTCTGCCTCTCTGGCCGGGGGTTGTCAGTGGTCACAGATGGTGTTAGCCCCGACATGACAACCCCAGAGGCAGGAGTGGGTGGGCAACTGGGTCCTGGGGCTGGGCTGTGGAGCGATGGAATTCCAGTCGGGAGTCTTCTGTTCCAGCAGGGGTGGTCACAGCAACAGCACCCCTGGCTGATGTGCAGGCAGCAAATGGCAGTGCACGTGGGCAGCAGGCAGTCAGGCAGCAGCAGATAGCAGGTGGGAGCGTGCTCGGGGCTCTGGGGGGCAGTAATTCGGCCTTCTGGGCAGGAGCGTGGTCTCCCGTGTGCTCACGCGTGGCCAGCTTGGTACGGAGTGAATTGGCATGTGAAAATCCTGCACGTCAGCGTGAAAACCGAGGAAAGGCCCTTAGCGCGTAAGCGCGTCAGCACGCATACGCGATTCCATTGGACCAAAGGCCCTCAGCGCGTAAGCGCGTCTGTGACGTGACCCGCACGGGTGTTTCCCACACAGCACGTGATGACAGAGCACACGTGGAAAGACTGCACGTCAGAGTCTCATTGCGTGTGATTGGTGGAAATGGCCGTACACCGGGATACAGGTGCGCTGACGTACTTGCGTGTGTAAGTGTCCGCGCACACCTCATATACACGTACATAGGCCAATCGCGTGTACACGCACTTTTGTCCAATTACACGCGATGAGACTCTGACGTGCAGTCTTTCCACGTGTGCTCTGTCATCACGTGCTGTGTGGGAAACACCCGTGCGGGTCACGTCACAGACGCGCTTACGCGCTGAGGGCCTTTGGTCCAATGGAATCGCGTATGCGTGCTGACGCGCTTACGCGCTAAGGGCCTTTCCTCGGTTTTCACGCTGACGTGCAGGATTTTCACGTGCCAATTCACTCCGTACCAAGCTGGCCACGCGTGAGCACACGGGAGACCACGCTCCTGCCCAGAAGGCCGAATTACTGCCCCCCAGAGCCCCGAGCACGCTCCCACCTGCTATCTGCTGCTGCCTGACTGCCTGCTGCCCACGTGCACTGCCATTTGCTGCCTGCACATCAGCCAGGGGTGCTGTTGCTGTGACCACCCCTGCTGGAACAGAAGACTCCCGACTGGAATTCCATCGCTCCACAGCCCAGCCCCAGGACCCAGTTGCCCACCCACTCGTGCCTCTGGGGTTGTCATGTCGGGGCTAACACCATCTGTGACCACTGACAACCCCCGGCCAGAGAGGCAGAGGGGCACCAGCTTCAGTGCCACCGAAGTTGGTGTCCTGGTGGAGCAAGTCCTGGGGCAGTATGATGCCCTCTTTGGAAGTTCCCGCGCCGACAAGGAAGGACGGACTCGGATCTGGACAGACATCGTGACTGCCATCAACGCGGAGGGGGTGGCAGTCCGGGACTTACAACATGTCAGGAAGCGCTGGGAGGACTTCAGGTCCAGGACCCTGAACAAGGCCCGGCGCCTCTTGAAGGCAGCGGATGCCAAGGGGCGCCGGGGCCACTTGTCGGAAGAACAGATGGGGGTCCTGGAACGCATATCCCCAGCGCTCCACGTCCAGGTCCTAGAGAAGCAGAGCCGTCTGGAGTCGAGCGGTGAGTGTACATGCATCCTGGTTGTGAGCAGGGCGTGTGGTGATCATTCCCCATTGTGCCAGTTGCACATCTGTTTGTATGGGGTGGAGTATGGGTGGGGGTGTACAGGGCCGTGGGGCTGACACATGCGAGGGCTGTAATGTGTGAGACATGGATGGTGCTTGTGTGTGTGGGCTTGCATGGCAAATGCAGTTGTGCGTGCACACATGTTTGGATGAATGTGTATGTAAGTAGACATGTCCGTGATGTCAGGCATGTATGTTGTTTTTGGCTGCATGTATGAGCACTGTGTACATGTGCATGTGTGTGTATTTGTCAAAGGTGCAACAGTGATGCTACATGGATGCATGTGACAGCGGTATGTGGAAGCCTGATTGGCAGATGTGACATGGATGCCCGTCTGAACAGTGCGACACTTGGCAGAGGTGTAGACATGCATGCAAGTGTGGTGGTGTGTGTACATGTGTGGTGCACTTCCTGTGTTGCATGTGATGTATGGCTCCCCTTTGGCTGCTGATGCTGTTGTATGTATGGGGATGGTGGTGGCAGTTGCGATATGGCTGTGGTATGGCTCATGTGTGCCAGTTGCAATGACATGTGTGTTGAGGATTGTGATGACATGTCTGAGGTTTGCCAATGCCACTCATGTGCAACTGTCATGCGTGTATGTGTCCATTGTACAGTGCCCTGATGCCTGTGTTTTGTTTCTCCCTGTCTGCAGCGTCAACTGATGAAGAGGGCGGAGAAGGTGCTGTGGAGCACAGCGGCGGGGATCCGACCGCCAGCCGGAGACGCAAGGCCCGGCTCCCCTCCCGTGTTGTCATCTCGTCGGGGAGTGAGGAGTCCGGTGCCGCGTCCCAGGCCGCAGCTGCCGGGGGGAGGTCCAAGAGGCGGAGGTTGCAGTTGGACTCCTCGGCAGCAGAAGGGGCAGCTGGGACCCCACAGGGCCCAACAGGGGAAGATGGCACAGAGTCATCCAGGTTGGTGGGGGGTTTGGTGAAGGAGGGGGCCGCGCAAGCACCAGAGACAGGGTCTGGAGGTGGGGATCCCACTGGTGCTAGTGGTGCAGTCCAGGACCAGGGACAGGAGGCAGCACAGGCGGCCGCGGAGGTGCCTGTGTGCAATCCTGTCCCCGATCCTGTCCCTGCATCATCTTGCACCAGCAGGGATGCCTACGTCCAGACCCGTTTTCAGGCAGGGGATGAGCTGACGTCAACTGGCCTTCCTCTGCCTGCGGACGTGGCCATCCAGGACCGGGTTGAGCCTGTCCTGGCTGGTGTGGCGTTGCGTCAACGGGCCATGCGAGGTGACCTGCAGTCTTTTCATGGAGAGACTGCACGTCATCTCGAATGGCTCGTTGACCACGTCAGCCTGCTGGGACAGGTCACCCAGGCCGGATTCCGCTGTCTGATGGGGCTTGCTCCGACCCCCTCCTCAACTGGACCCCCTACGCGCCAGTCGTCCTCTGTGCCATCTTCCCACCCATCAGTCACCTGGGTGCCCTGTGGAGCTGCCTCTGACAGTGCGGCCAGGCTGGTGGAGGAGGCATCCCTGCCACAGTCGGGAGTCGGACGTCCAGCAGGGGTGGCCACATCAACAGGTGCACCCCAGCCGGCGGAGGATGTGCAGGCAGCAGGAGGCAGTGCACGGGCAGAGGCAGAGCAGCAGCAGCAGCAAGATGGTGGGAGCCATGAAGGCTCGGGGCCTTCGACATCGGAGGGGCAGGCATCGGCCGGAGGGCAGGAGGACCCAGGACAGAGAGTGTCTTCCGTGTGGCAGCGGTTGGGCCACGCCATAGGTGCGGAGCGGCGGCGGGCGGAAGAGGCGCGGCTCACAATGGTCAGGGCGGAGAACTCCATGCGGAGGGCCCTGAGGCGGGCCGAGTGCCTCGAGGCAATCCGCAGGGGGTTGGAGGAGGACACGGCGTCGTCCCTGCGGACCCTCGGGGCCATGGAACTGGACCGCCTCCGGGACATCGAACAGGAGTTCGATGATGCCCTGGCCCGGAACACCACAGAGTGAGCCGCTGGACTTGCCCGCCGCCTTTGTATATAGTTCTTTAGTTTTAGGTTTCCTTTCGTTCTTATTATTATTTGGAGTCGACGGACACTGCTCCACTTTTTGTATATAGTTGATATTTAGGTAGGTTTTTTAGGAGGTTTCCTTAGTTCAGTTGTGATGATGGACCCTTGTTATTTTTGTACATAGTTCTTTGTTGCATGGAGAGTTTTTACATTTCACTTTGGACATAATTTTTTTGATTTGATTTTCTAGATTTGTGTTTTTATGCGGACATGCAGCTTATTTTTTCACATTTACATTGTAGTTAGTTTTCTTTCTTTGGCATTTGTATTTTTTTCAATACATTTTTTTTTACATTGTTCACTGTGTGGTTTCATCTCATTGGTTTCATGCATGTCATGTTGTGTGTTTTCCCATTCAATTTGAAAATATGTGTGTGACGGACATGGGTTCATTTGCTTCATGTACATTGGGGGTGTAACATGTGATTTCCATTTCCATGTGGGTGAATGGGTTACTTGGTAGGTCTTTTTGGCTGTGGAGGCTGACCATTACGCACATGATTGGGGATTGTGAGGACCTGGTGGGGGCTGCACATGGTGGCAGGGGGGTGGGGGTGCAGGGGGACATGAGTGGGGGCCTGGTGGAGGTTGAGCCTGCACTGCTGGGGGGTGGGGGTGGTGGGAGACATGAGTGGGGGCCTGGTGGAGGGTGACCCTGCACTGCTGGGGTGTGGGGGTGATGGGAGACATGAGTGGGGGCCTGGTGGAGGGTGACCCTGGTGGCTGGGGGGTGGGGGTGATAGGGGACATGAGTGGGGGCCTGGTGGAGGGTGACCCTGGTGGCTGGGGGGTGGGGGTGGTGGGAGACATGAGTTGGACATGGGTGGGGGCCTGCTGGCAGGTGCCCCACAGTGCTGGGGTGTGGGGGTGGTGGGAGACATGAGTTGGACATGGGTGGGGGCCTGCTGGCAGGTGCCCCACAGTGCTGGGGGGTGGGGGTGGTGGGAGACATGAGTGGGGCCCTGGTGGAGGGTGACCCTGCACTGCTGGGGGGTGGGGGTGGTGGGAGACATGAGTGGGGCCCTGGTGGAGGGTGACCCTGGTGGCTGGGGGGTGGGGGTGGTGGGAGACATGAGTTGGATATGGGTGGGGGCCTGCTGGCAGGTGCCCCACAGTGCTGGGGGGTGGGGGTGGTGGGAGACATGAGTTGGACATGGGTGGGGGCCTGCTGGCATGTGCCCCACAGTGCTGGGGGGTGGGGGTGGTGGGAGACATGAGTTGGACATGGGTGGGGGCCTACTGGCAGGTGCCCCACAGTGCTGGGGGGTGGGGGTGGTGGGAGACATGAGTGGGGCCCTGGTGGAGGGTGACCCTGGTGGCTGGGGGGTGGGGGTGGTGGGAGACATGAGTTGGACATGGGTGGGGGCCTACTGGCAGGTGCCCCACAGTGCTGGGGGGTGGGGGTGGTGGGGGACATGAGTTGGACATGGGTGGGGGCCTGCTGGCAGGTGCCCCACAGTGCTGGGGGGTGGGGGTGGTGGGAGACATGAGTGGGGCCCTGGTGAAGGGTGACCCTGCACTGCTGGGGGGTGGGGGTGGTGGGAGACATGAGTGGGGCCCTGGTGGAGGGTGACCCTGGTGGCTGGGGGGTGGGGGTGGTGGGAGACATGAGTTGGACATGGGTGGGGGCCTGCTGGCAGGTGCCCCACAGTGCTGGGGTGTGGGGGTGGTGGGAGACATGAGTTGGACATGGGTGGGGGCCTGCTGGCAGGTGCCCCACAGTGCTGGGGGGTGGGGGTGGTGGGAGCGTTGAGTGGGGCCCTGGTGGAGGGTGACCCTGCACTGCTGGGGGGTGGGGGTGGTGGGAGACATGAGTGGGGCCCTGGTGGAGGGTGACCCTGGTGGCTGGGGGGTGGGGGTGGTGGGAGACATGAGTTAGACATGGGTGGGGGCCTGCTGGCAGGTGCCCCACAGTGCTGGGGTGTGGGGGTGGTGGGAGACATGAGTTGGACATGGGTGGGGGCCTGCTGGCAGGTGCCCCACAGTGCTGGGGGGTGGGGGTGGTGGGAGACATGAGTGGGGCCCTGGTGGAGGGTGACCCTGCACTGCTGGGGGGTGGGGGTGGTGGGAGACATGAGTGGGGCCCTGGTGGAGGGTGACCCTGGTGGCTGGGGGGTGGGGGTGGTGGGAGACATGAGTTGGACATGGGTGGGGGCCTGCTGGCAGGTGCCCCACAGTGCTGGGGTGTGGGGGTGGTGGGAGACATGAGTTGGACATGGGTGGGGGCCTGCTGGCAGGTGCCCCACAGTGCTGGGGGGTGGGGGTGGTGGGAGACATGAGTGGGGCCCTGGTGGAGGGTGACCCTGCACTGCTGGGGGGTGGGGGTGGTGAGAGACATGAGTGGGGCCCTGGTGGAGGGTGACCCTGGTGGCTGGGGGGTGGGGGTGGTGGGAGACATGAGTTGGATATGGGTGGGGGCCTGCTGGCAGGTGCCCCACAGTGCTGGGGGGTGGGGGTGGTGGGAGACATGAGTTGGACATGGGTGGGGGCCTGCTGGCAGGTGCCCCACAGTGCTGGGGGGTGGGGGTGGTGGGAGACATGAGTTGGACATGGGTGGGGGCCTACTGGCAGGTGCCCCACAGTGCTGGGGGGTGGGGGTGGTGGGAGACATGAGTGGGGCCCTGGTGGAGGGTGACCCTGGTGGCTGGGGGGTGGGGGTGGTGGGAGACATGAGTTGGACATGGGTGGGGGCCTACTGGCAGGTGCCCCACAGTGCTGGGGGGTGGGGGTGGTGGGGGACATGAGTTGGACATGGGTGGGGGCCTGCTGGCAGGTGCCCCACAGTGCTGGGGGGTGGGGGTGGTGGGAGACATGAGTGGGGCCCTGGTGAAGGGTGACCCTGCACTGCTGGGGGGTGGGGGTGGTGGGAGACATGAGTGGGGCCCTGGTGGAGGGTGACCCTGGTGGCTGGGGGGTGGGGGTGGTGGGAGACATGAGTTGGACATGGGTGGGGGCCTGCTGGCAGGTGCCCCACAGTGCTGGGGTGTGGGGGTGGTGGGAGACATGAGTTGGACATGGGTGGGGGCCTGCTGGCAGGTGCCCCACAGTGCTGGGGGGTGGGGGTGGTGGGAGACATGAGTGGGGCCCTGGTGGAGGGTGACCCTGCACTGCTGGGGGGTGGGGGTGGTGGGAGACATGAGTGGGGCCCTGGTGGAGGGTGACCCTGGTGGCTGGGGGGTGGGGGTGGTGGGAGACATGAGTTGGACATGGGTGGGGGCCTGCTGGCAGGTGCCCCACAGTGCTGGGGTGTGGGGGTAGTGGGAGACATGAGTTGGACATGGGTGGGGGCCTGCTGGCAGGTGCCCCACAGTGCTGGGGGGTGGGGGTGGTGGGAGACATGAGTGGGGCCCTGGTGGAGGGTGACCCTGCACTGCTGGGGGGTGGGGGTGGTGGGAGACATGAGTGGGGCCCTGGTGGAGGGTGACCCTGGTGGCTGGGGGGTGGGGGTGGTGGGAGACATGAGTTGGACATGGGTGGGGGCCTGCTGGCAGGTGCCCCACAGTGCTGGGGTGTGGGGGTGGTGGGAGACATGAGTTGGACATGGGTGGGGGCCTGCTGGCAGGTGCCCCACAGTGCTGGGGGGTGGGGGTGGTGGGAGACATGAGTTGGACATGGGTGGGGGCCTACTGGCAGGTGCCCCACAGTGCTGGGGGGTGGGGGTGGTGGGAGACATGAGTGGGGCCCTGGTGGAGGGTGACCCTGGTGGCTGGGGGGTGGGGGTGGTGGGGGACATGAGTTGGACATGGGTGGGGGCCTGCTGGCAGGTGCCCCACAGTGCTGGGGGGTGGGGGTGGTGGGAGACATGAGTGGGGCCCTGGTGAAGGGTGACCCTGCACTGCTGGGGGGTGGGGGTGGTGGGAGACATGAGTGGGGCCCTGGTGGAGGGTGACCCTGGTGGCTGGGGGGTGGGGGTGGTGGGAGACATGAGTTGGACATGGGTGGGGGCCTGCTGGCAGGTGCCCCACAGTGCTGGGGTGTGGGGGTGGTGGGAGACATGAGTTGGACATGGGTGGGGGCCTGCTGGCAGGTGCCCCACAGTGCTGGGGGGTGGGGGTGGTGGGAGACATGAGTGGGGGCCTGGTGGAGGGTGCCCCTGGTGGCTGGGGGGTGGGGGTGGTGGGAGACATGAGTGGGGGCCTGGTGGAGGGTGCCCCTGCACTGCTGGGGGGTGGGGGTGGTGGGAGACATGAGTGGGGGCCTGGTGGAGGGTGCCCCTGCACTGCTGGGGGGTGGGGGTGGTGGGAGACATGAGTGGGGGCCTGGTGGAGGGTGACCCTGGGGGGTGGGGGTGGTGGGAGACATGAGTGGGGGCCTGGTGGAGGGTGCCCCTGCACTGCTGGGGGGTGGGGGTGGTGGGAGACATGAATGGGGGCCTGGTGGAGGGTGACCCTGCACTGCTGGGGGGTGGGGGTGGTGGGAGACATGAGTGGGGGCCTGGTGGAGGGTGCCCCTGGTGGCTGGGGGGTGGGGGTGGTGGGAGACATGAGTGGGGGCCTGGTGGAGGGTGCCCCAGCACTGCTGGGGGGTGGGGGTGGTGGGAGACATGAGTGGGGGCCTGGTGGAGGGTGCCCCTGGTGGCTGGGGGGTGGGGGTGGTGGGAGACATGAGTGGGGGCCTGGTGGAGGGTGCCCCTGGTGGCTGGGGGGTGGGGGTGGTGGGAGACATGAGTGGGGGCCTGGTGGAGGGTGCCCCAGCACTGCTGGGGGGTGGGGGTGGTGGGAGACATGAGTGGGGGCCTGGTGGAGGGTGCCCCTGGTGGCTGGGGGGTGGGGGTGGTGGGAGACATGAGTTGGACATGGGTGGGGGCCTGCTGGCAGGTGCCCCACAGTGCTGGGGGGTGGGGGTGGTGGGAGACATGAGTTGGACATGGGTGGGGGCCTACTGGCAGGTGCCCCACAGTGCTGGGGGGTGGGGGTGGTGGGAGACATGAGTTGGACATGGGTGGGGGCCTGCTGGCAGGTGCCCCACAGTGCTGGGGGGTGGGGGTGGTCGGAGACATGAGTGGGGCCCTGGTGGAGGGTGACCCTGGTGGCTGGGGGGTGGGGGTGGTGGGAGACATGAGTTGGACATGGGTGGGGGCCTACTGGCAGGTGCCCCACAGTGCTGGGGGGTGGGGGTGGTGGGGGACATGAGTTGGACATGGGTGGGGGACTGCTGGCATGTGCCCCACAGTGCTGGGGGGTGGGGGTGCAAGGGGACATGTGTTGGTGTTCATTAGTTCAAGGAGACATGTGCCTTTGCTGGGGGGCATGCCCATGTTGGGTGGGCTGCCTGCGGGACATGACCAGGGATGCAGGGTAGTCCCCTGTGGTGTGGGCTGCCTGCAGGGGCCGTGGAGGGTGTACAGGGTACACCTGGGAGGACCCACACTGTCAAATCACATGTGGGACTCCCCGGCACCCCTGAAATACACGTACCGTGCAGAAATCGCGTGTAAAACTTCCCGCGCACCCCTGAAATACACGCGCCCAGGCTATTCGCGTGTAAAACTTCCCGCGCACCCCTGAAATACACGCGCCCAGGCTATTCGCGTGTAAAACTTCCCGCGCACCCCTGATATACACGCGCCCAGGCTATTCGCGTGTGGAACTTCCCGCGCACCCCTGAAATACACGGGCCCAGGCTATTCGCGTGTGGAACTCCCCGCGCACCCCTGAAATACACGCGCCCAGGCTATTCGCGTGTGGAACTTCCCGCGCACCCCTCAAATTCACGCGCCCAGGCTATTCGCGTGTGGAACTTCCCGCGAACCCCTGAAATACACGCGCCCAGGCTATTCGCGTGTGGAACTTCCCGCGCACCCCTGAAATACACGCGCCCAGCCTATTCGCGTGTGGAACTTCCCGCGCACCCCTGAAATACACGCGCCCAGGCTATTCGCGTGTGGAACTTCCCGCGAACCCCTGAAATACACGCGCCCAGGCTATTCGCGTGTGGAACTTCCCGCGAACCCCTGTAATACACGTAGCCCGCTCACCCAGGCCCGATCGCGTGAGGAACTTCCCGCGCACCCCTCAAATTCACGCGCCCAGGCTATTCGCGTGTGGAACTTCCCGCGCACCCCTGAAATACACGCGCCCAGCCTATTCGCGTGTGGAACTTCCCGCGCACCCCTGAAATACACGCGCCCAGCCTATTCGCGTGTGGAACTTCCCGCGCACCCCTGAAATACACGCGCCCAGGCTATTCGCGTGTGGAACTTCCCGCGAACCCCTGAAATACACGCGCCCAGGCTATTCGCGTGTGGAACTTCCCGCGAACCCCTGTAATACACGTAGCCCGCTCCCCCAGGCCCGATCGCGTGAGGAACTTCCCGCGCACCCCTCAAATTCACGCGCCCAGGCTATTCGCGTGTGGAACTTCCCGCGCACCCCTGAAATACACGCGCCCAGCCTATTCGCGTGTGGAACTTCCCGCGCACCCCTGAAATACACGCGCCCAGGCTATTCGCGTGTGGAACTTCCCGCGAACCCCTGTAATACACGTAGCCCGCTCCCCCAGGCCCGATCGCGTGAGGAACTTCCCGCGCACCCCTCAAATTCACGCGCCCAGGCTATTCGCGTGTGGAACTTCCCGCGCACCCCTGAAATACACGCGCCCAGCCTATTCGCGTGTGGAACTTCCCGCGAACCCCTGAAATACACGCGCCCAGGCTATTCGCGTGTGGAACTTCCCACGAACCCCTGTAATACACGTAGCCCGCTCCCCCAGGCCCGATCGCGTGAGGAACTTCCCGCGCACCCCTCAAATTCACGCGCCCAGGCTATTCGCGTGTGGAACTTCCCGCGCACCCCTGAAATACACGCGCCCAGCCTATTCGCGTGTGGAACTTCCCGCGCACCCCTGAAATACACGCGCCCAGGCTATTCGCGTGTGGAACTTCCCGCAAACCCCTGAAATACACGCGCACAGGCTATTCGCGTGTGGAACTTCCCGCGAACCCCTGTAATACACGTAGCCCGCTCCCCCAGGCCCGATCGCGTGAGGAACTTCCCGCGCACCCCTCAAATTCACGCGCCCAGGCTATTCGCGTGTGAAACTTCACGCGAACCCCTGAAATACACGTACCGTGCAGAAATCGCGTGTAAAACTTCCCGCGCACCCCTGAAATACACGCGCCCAGTCTATTCGCGTGTGAAACTTCACGCGAACCCCTGAAATACACGTACCGTGCAGAAATCGCGTGTAAAACTTCCCGCGCACCTCTGAAATACACGCGCCCAGGCTATTCGCGTGTGAAACTTCACGCGAACCCCTGAAATACACGTAGCACGCTCCCCCAGGCCCGATCGCATGAGGAACTTCACGCGAACCCCTGTAATACACGTAGCCCGCTCCCCCAGGCCCGATCGCGTGTGGAACTTCACGCGAACCCCTGTAATACACGTAGCCCGCTCCCCCAGGCCCGATCGCGTGTGGAACTTCACGCGAACCCCTGAAATACACGTAGCCCGCTCCCCCAGGCCCGATCGCGTGAGGAACTTCACGCGAACCCCTGTAATACACGTAGCCCGCTCCCCCAGGCCCGATCGCGTGAGGAACTTCACGCGAACCCCTGTAATACACGTAGCCCGCTCCCCCAGGCCCGATCGCGTGAGGAACTTCACGCGAACCCCTGTAATACACGTAGCCCGCTCCCCCAGGCCCGATCGTGTGAATAACTTCACGGGAACCCCTGTGATGCACGTACCCTGCAAATCGCGTGTGACACTTCCCGCGCACCCCGGTATACATGCACACGTATTTTTTGTCAGCGGGTGTCCGTGTTTGTGGGTACCCCTTTGCACGTCATTTTTCCTGGAGGGCCACAGTATGGGACATTCATCATGGCAGTATATAGGTGCTATTTGTTGGCGCACCTTTTGGCGCACATTTCTTACAGCCGCAGAGACGCTACCGCCTCCTTTCTTGTGGCGGTCGTGTTTGTGCCTGTGCGCTGGTTTGAGCGTGCGCTTTTTTCCCCTATTCTATTCCATGAATACGTGTTGTAGGCGAGCGTGTGGGCGTTCCGCGCACTTGTGCCCTGTACTTCCCCCGTGACGCCCACGTTTTGGCAAGTTGTTCCCCATTCCGAGTGTTACGCCCGTGTTCCGCCTACTTTTATTGCGTGCGCCGCGCTATGTGCGAATTTCGCTGTGGCCTGTGCGATTTTCGCTGTGACCTGGCGCACGCTGTTAGATGGCCTGTGCGCCAACGTGCGCCAACGTGCGCCGCGCACTTTTTTTTCGCACATCCGCTGGTTTTCTCGCGCACGGCCTTCCATGAATCGACGTGCGCTGCTTTTCGTGCGATTTTCGCACGTTCACTGCGATTTTCGCTATTCCACTGCGATTCGCACGTTTTTGCCCACTTGCGCCGCGCTAATTATTCCATGAATCGGCCTCTTAGTCTAACATCTCAGGATAGGTGACTAGGCACTACATTCAATGGAATTGAAATTAATCACAGCTCTATTCAAGAGAACAATGCATCAGCAGCTGTTCCTGTGCACAATGATGGGGTATGAATCTCCAACAAATAATCAAAATTATTCCTGCCCACAAGAGAACAGAACTGAGCGACACAATGACACACCTCAAAATGCTACATCCCTATCAAAATCATGAAATCCATCAAAACTTTGATTAAACCATTCAAAAAGGAAGGTGATTGTTGCATGGAAGATCATTTAGAAAAGGTTAATGATATATTTAAAGCCCTACAGATACCTAGGGAACAATATAGACAGTATTTTCACTTAACGCTTGATTCAGCAGCTGCTGGTGTCATTTGGGGTCTCAATGAACAGTAACATTTGTCATTGGTGGACAAGAGGTTAGACATCAATTTTCACCTTACCAATCGATAAAAGATGCAAAAGAAAAACAGCATATACAATGACTGCAAAGCCAGATATGTCCTCTCACCAGTTCCTCCGAGATTTAAAAAGAGCATTTTCACGCTTTGATGTGGCCTTTAATCCTACTTCTGTAGAATTTAAGACTGCGGGCCTCATTCCGATGTGGGCGCAAAAGGATACCGGGCACCTTTAAGGACATCAGTGCCGGTAATCCCTTTGCGCCCTATTCCGAGGTCCCTTAGCGGGTCCCGCTATGGGCGCCTGGTTTTACCAGGTGCCCTTAGCGGGAGCCGCTAAGGGATCAGAGAGCTAATAACGGTACCGCAAATTACGGTACCATTATTACCATTATTAGCTACTTCCCCATTCCCATTGAGCCCTACGAGGGCTCAAGTGGGAATAGATTTTTCAATGGAGACTTACTGGTCCCTCCAGGGTCGGAATGGACCAGTAAGTCCCCATTGAACCAGGTCGGACCTGGACCCGGGACGGGAGGTAGTCATGGTGAAAATAGCACCATGACTACCTCCATACTCGGAATGAGGCCCTGCATCTTTTTATGGACTATATGGATAATAGAACAGGGGACCAGGGGACCATGCTATATAAAGTGATATATAGACAGAGAGAGGAAGGGCCTAAGATATCTGGGTAATGCCCCCCAAATTGGATTCACCCTTATATGGCAGGTCTAAATAGCAATCAAAATAAATGAAATGTACAATGGTCCAAACAAGACCCTCAGGGCTCAGATTTGATTTGACCCTATTACCATGGTGTCTGGCCACCAAGAAAGACAAACGTGTGTGGATAGAATCATTGAAAATGGAAACCAGCATAGGGGAATATTCCCCCCAAATGAAAGACAAAATATGAACTATGTGCCTCGCCATTATAACTAATTGTCACCACCTGTCGGCAATGGTCAAAGGAAGGTCACTCTGCGTTCTCCACCTCCTCTGTCCCATGAATTCAGAGGCAGCATCAATAGAAATCAATATCCTAAGAGGTACCACAGTAGGCCTGATCAGGGAGAATTTAACCAGTACCGGCCCAAGCCACAAAGAGAGGAATCCAGAGACATGGACAGGTTTCAATGCTTGGAGGCCAAAGTCAAAATGTTGTCTGAACAAATAGGAAAGCTATGTGCAGTTCAAAAACAACGGCCAAGTAAAGGTGCATAATGCCATAGGAGTGACCTTGGGCATTCTGACAACAAGTGACTATTTAATTGCCCCTGCACTGGTAAAAACACAGAAGCTCATGAATTACCTTCATATAACGGTTCTGAAATGCCTACCGACTTAGAAATAAGAACACAAACAAATGAAAGTGAGAAAGGGAATTCCAACACACACAAACAGAGAGTGTGGTTCAATTTGGAGTTGAATCAGACTATTGAAGTGCGTGGACATGAAGAACAGATAGGGGCCAATGAATAAGAAAGACCTAAAGAACAGAGAAACAGATTTTAAAAAAGAGCTTCCAATGTGAAAATAAAACACAAGGCGAAGAGGTAGGATCAGTAGTTTGAATATCCTCCCTTGATAATCAGAATACTGTTGAGGTCCATACAGAGAAAACGGTAGCTCAAAAGGAGGGTGCAGGTAAGTCACCTGAGGAGTATTTTGAACCACAAATATTCCAAGAGACAGAAAAGACAGGCACCATACAAAACATAGAAAAGTGCCATGTGCCAGAAGTTGACAGGCTGTCATATTACACTTGGGAAAGTCAAAAAGTTGCAATGTGAACACTGGTAGTCCCAGGTCAGAGTGACAGTCAGTGGCTACACTCCAAATGAGTTCTGATCCCACGAAAATAGACAAATAAATTCAAAATAAAGTGGGTAAAAAGGAGGTGAAAATGTAATTTCACAAGTCGATGTGTCTACCAAGGAGTAAAAATGAGCTAGGGAAAGTGAGTCTTGAAATCTGCAAAAACTCACATATTTTGTGTGTGCTAGAGGAGGTTGAAGACTGGTACTATGCTCCCATCACCATTGAAAAAAAATGTAATGCATTTTCAATGATAGATATGGGTTCCCAAGCCACAATAATGTCGAAAGAACTGGTAAAAAGCATCAATGAAGGGATAGCCCGACAAAATCAAATAAAGGTGAGACAAAATGAAGACCCTGTGCACAATTTCAATGGTGAAGAAATACCTATAGAAGGTGTCATTAAGGTTGACATAAAGATAGGGAAGCACCGGATGAAACAAGAAGTATTAAACACATCCATCAATGAAATACCCTTTCTCATAGGGACACATTGCCTGAAGAGGTTGTCACCCCTCATTGATGGGGTAAATGGGGTATTATGGTCCCTAGCCAAAAAAACATTGAGGCATAAGAAAATAATGACACAAAACAGTAATAGAAGAGAATGCCATACCATTGCTAAATCAAAAAGTGCAGTGGAGATATATCTTCATAATTACTGTGTGCCAAGTATCAATGTCATTGTCATGTGTCAGGGTGAATGCAGGGAGAAAAAGAGAAGCCGTTTTTGAAGATTTATATAGACCCCAAGAAAAAAATCACAAACAGAAATAGTTCAAAACACATTGGGCCTCATTACACGGTAGGCGGTAATGGTTTACCGGTACCAGTATTTTACCGATACCGGTAAATCCTTACCGCCTTACTACGAGGTTCCTTTGCGGGTTGGGGAATTTAACGCCTGCTTTTTGCAGGTGTTAAAAACCAACCTGCAAAGGGACCAGTGGAGCTAATTACGGTACCGCAATTTGCGGTACCGTAATTAGCGCCTTCCCCATTCCCGAAGAGCCCTATGGGGCAAAAATGGGAATGGGGAAGGGCAATAGTGGAAGGGGGAATGACCGCCCCGCCAACCTTGGAATGGGGCGGTAATTCCCCTTTCCACCAAGGCGGTGCCGGTATTTTACCGGCATGAACCATGGCGCTAATAGCACCATGGTTCACCGCCTTCCGTGTAATGAGGCCCATTGTGTTTATGCAAGCCAAATGTCACCCCAGAGATAAATATAGAAAAGCACATTTCAACCCTTTAAGAAATACACATGGGAGAGGGGCAGCCATGGAATCCTATCCATGTAAATGGGCATTCTGAAACGATTGAAGCCGTTTTAACACTCGAACATGAAAGAAGTTTCATTAATGAAAAAGTACCCCAGAAAATTATTGACAGGGAGGAGATCCCATAATTCATAATAAAGGATCAACACATTTTTGGCATGGATGATCCAGAATCACGGCAAACAACGGTAGGAAAATGCATGTTAAAAATTACAATTGGTCCTAAGAGTATTTACCACAATGTTGAATCATGAGTGGGCCTCAAAACACATTTTATTTGTGAAAAGACATCATGCACAGAACATGTATGGTGTTAGACCATTTAAATCACAATGTTTGTTGCAGGTTAGGAGGGGCTGCACCTGAATTTGAAGACAAAAGACAAGCGTATCATTATGCCCAGGTGGCACCCTATGCAGTTGAACTGCAGGTGAGGAAGGAGGTTACCATTCCTGCATTCACCAGATTTGCATGTTGCCTCATTACCAGCAGGAAATGGAAGGAAGCAACTATTTGTGTGACAATATAGGTTATCCTTGACATGTTTTGAATCACTAGCTGAAATAATCAAACATTTTGAATCTAAAGGAATTATTAGTCCCATTCATAGCATATCAAATAATCCCATAATAGGTGTGCTAAAAAATAATGGCCAATGGCGTTTGTGTGCAGATCTACGAGAATTAATGAAAAAAATACCTGTTTCAAGGTGGCCCTTTCCATTTATTGATCTGGGTCTCACACAGGTTCACGAGTCAAAGGTGTTTACCACATTAGACCTTACATCTGGATACCGGTGTGTACCACTAGTTGAAGATATCCAACATTTGCTTGCATTTTTTTTAGACAAATCACAATATGCGTGTTCCCAGACACCTTTTGGATATGTCAATAGTAAGAGTGAGTTGGGGATTTTCCTGGGCAAGGCGCTCCCGGATACAGCTGAAAGTGGGAGGATAGTTTACGTGGATGATGTACTAATTAAAAATGAGAATCTGAAAATCCATTTCAATGAGTTTAGACATGTACTTAGCCAGCTACAGAACGCTTGGGCAAACATATTCTTACAGAAAGCAAAATGGTGTAAAACGAAAGTGAATTGCCTAGGTCATGAGGTGACTTAGAATGGGTTAACCGGCAAAAGAGAAAGTGGAGGCGATAGATACACTGAAAGATCCCACTAATTTACAAGGGTTAAAACATTTTTTCAAGCGATGACAGGTTACAAGAGGACATGTATTGAGAATTAGGCAGAAATTAAACAACCTTTAATGACATTACTAAAGCAGGGTGTACCCTGGAAATGGGAGAATGCACAAAGTGAGACAGTGGGCAGGTTCAAAGAATGTCTCATGAAGGCGCCATGTCTGGCATATCCAATAAAGAACCAGGATTTCTTTGTGGGGATAGGATTCACTGATCAACGCATGTCAGTAGTGTTATATGAAAAGCATGATGTGAATAACAAAACTGTTGAATATGCCAGCAAGGCCTTGTAACAAGTAAAAACTAAGTTCAGTGAATGTGAGAACATGCTTCTGACCACTGTCTGGGTGTTCTGTTCCATAATTCAAGGGGAAAGAGTAATTATTGAAACCAAACACCAGTCTCTGTAGTATCTGCAAAGTAAAAGAATCAGATCAGGGAATTTGGCCCAGTCCAGAATTTCTTCCTGGATGTTAGCACTTATGGATTTCCTGTGGAAGTGAGATATGGACAAAATAAAAAGATCCTGGTTGCCCAAGGAGTGGCAGATTTGCATGATTGTGCAGCTGAATGTGCACCTGATGACACAGAACTAGAATCAAGATTGAATTAATTTGAGCAATCCACACACAAAACATTAAATGGAGAAATATGTAGGAATTTAAAAACTGTGTATGTAGATGGATGCGCATATCATGTAGAAAATAATACAGAAAAAGAGCTTGTGGCAGGTATAGGATATATCCGTTTTTAAAGGTGACAACATTCTGAGGGTAAGCATGAGGATTGGTCCTAGAAGTAGTCAGGTGGCAGAGTTGGCCGCTATTTGCAAAGCGGTCTCAACAGCAGTAAAATCCAAACTCAAAGAGATAGTTCGAGTGACTGATTCTGATTATGCACGGAATAGCTTTGTAGAATATGTACCTGGATGGAAGGTAAAAGGCATGCTCACCTACAACAAAACACCACTTAAATATGGCTACATGATTCAAGCCATCAGCCATTTTGTGCCAGAAAATGATTTGGTAATACATTGGAGAAAAATAAGTGGTCAATTGAACATGCCAGGTGAGGACAAAGAGGGGATGACAAGCTAGATCAGTTAGCCAAAATTGGAGCTGTAATGGCGGAGTTATTTCCTATTGAACACCTGCTTGTTGAAATACAGGTAGTTGCAATAACAGACTTCAAAACTCCAAAAGTAGTTGAGCAGCCTGTGATGCAATGGAGTTTTGACACTCCAGATCAGGACCATATCAAAGCACAAAAGGAAGACTGGATTTTAGGCCTATTTTATGACCATTTGTTAGATGCGGAACACAATCTTCTGACTGAAGAGGATTGTAAAGGGAAAGAGGAATTGAGGGTGTTGCTAAAAAACAAAAATGGAAATAGGTTACAAGATGGACTGATGATTAGGGAATCTCTGACAGGTCAAATACAACGGGTAGTGCCCTTGTCATTCTGGGATTGATGTTACATCATGCCCATGATGCCATAACTGCAGGAAACAGAGATTCACAGAAAACTTTGGAAATTTGGAAAGATTATGCTTATGGGCCACACATGTCCCAAGACATTGAACTCTACACCAGAGGGTGTCTAGTATGTGCACAGTTTCAACCTGCGTCACCTACTCATAGAGCACCATTAATGAAAAGGGGTTTGACCCTCCTGTGGTCTTTTCTGCAAATCAACTATGTCAGGGATGTAAAAAGATCAGCAAGAGGAAACATGTATACATTACAGGAACTTGTTTAATGTCCAAATTGGTGGAGTGCATTCCAGCACAGGATTGCAGTGCGCAAACGAAGGCCACATTGCTTGTAAATCACATTTTTTCAAGATTTGGTTTACCTCAAAGAATAGAATCAGACCGAGGAAGTCATTTCATTAGTGCATTAATGACAACGATATGGCAGATTGTGGTTGTGAAGAGAAAACTACACATTTCTTACCGCCCATCCTCTTCAGGGGGAGTGAAATGGTGTAATAAGTCAAAAGTGAATATGTTAAAGAAGTTTGTGGCTGAAGCAGGTTCTAGTTGGAATCTATGCCTTCCAATGGTATTGATGACCATCAGGTTGACTCCGGCTAAATCATCAAATCTCAGCCCTCATGAAATATTGACAGGAAGAAAAGTGTGGCAAGACAAATGAGCAGGTCCTTGTAAATGCATCCACAATTCACAAATATGTGGAAAAGTTGAGGAAGCACATACAACATGCATTTGCATTTGTGCAGCGGAATTTGGAAAAGGCCGCTGATGGTGCAAAAACATATTATGATAAGAAGGCATCTGTAAAAGAATACAAGTTAGGAGATCAGATATATACATTTAATTTTAGGAAGGGAAAACACAACAACTCTGAATTTCTTGCAGTACGGCAAGGGCCATATACAATTACAGATAAGGTTCCACCCGTAGTGTACAGGATTGCTAAGAAAGGGTGAGTTGACAGCAGAACAGTTTGTCCATGATAATCAGATTAATCCTTTCCATCCGAAACATGAGGTTAGGAGGCTTGAGCATGTTGAGGCTAATTAAAGGAAAAACAAATATATATATATATGATATAGAGGGTTGCTCTAGCAAATGTTTAAGCGTAAATATAGTTAATGTTAATGTTAAAGGACATTTGTACTGCGCACAATCACCACCAGGTTGTTCCCCTGGCACTCTGGAGGCTCTGAAAAAAGGGAGGGGTGGGGGGTGAGCTAGTGGGAATTAGCTGGAAAAGTGCAATAGAGCAGTGATGTGATTTTGGACGCCTCAGCCCAGAGGTCCGTTGGCTGCGTTTGGGGTGTTTTATGGTCGGTAGCTGTCATGTGCTCTTGTGAGAGTCAATGTGTGGTTTGTTTTGTTGTTGCTGTGTAGTGAAGTTTGTATGGATTGTTGTGTTGTAGGCTTGTGGTTGTGTTTGGTTAGAGTTTGAGAGGTTTATGCAGAGGGGTGAAATTGTTAGTGGATTGGTTAATTGGCATTGCTGTCTGGAAGCGAGGTGCTAATTTACGTATTTTCTTCAGGTGGGGTGCTTGAGCATCTCCGCCCAGATCTGGGGCTGTCCAACACTCACAGTCCCTTTCCCACATGGCATCCACTCACATTCATAACCTTGCCCAAGTTGGGCACCTGTCACCTACGTGACACCTGTTTGTATGTAGGCAGGTAGGCGTTTGTGCGTCCCTTCAAATCTGGCCAGAGAGCCTTACCAATCTAGTTGGTGCACGGCATTGGTCAGCCGGGGCTGCTCCCTCCATATTTGGGGGATGGTCAGTATTCATCACCTTATTCAGTTGCTCATACATGCTACCGCTCCCTGCCCCTTCGGAATGTGGCAAATGCCAATGTTTGTGTTTATGTCTAGGGGTGGCATCTGCCTTCATTCACAACTCCCTTCACTCAATGCCCATGCCAATATCCACAACTTAGTTTGAGTGTGGCAAGTGCTAAGGTTCACACAACTCTATACAGGTATGATATTTAGTAGCAGTTATGGACCGGGTGAGGTTATTTGCTGGAAATTGGCTAGGGATGCTGATTTCTGTCCTCATGGGTGTCGCTTGTGTCCTATTCGACTTAGCATTGTTCTCTTGTTGTAGTAAGAGTTTCTTTATTCGGTTCTGGATGTTGTCCGTGTTGTCCTAAATTTTTTCATCCTTTTCTCTGTGTTTCCCATTCGGTTGTTTTGCTTTTTCAGTTTGAATCTGTGATGTTGAAGAGCCAGGTTTTTAGTAATTTCCTGAACAGTTGGTGGTCTTTGATGTTTCTTATTTCTTACGGGATGTTGTTCCAGGTTTTTGCGGCTAGGTTGATATTGCTAATGCATGAAAGGTACCAAGGGGTTCTTATCTGAAGGTACTATGTGGGTGGTGTATTTTTGAAAATGTTTTGGTTGCATGGTATGTTATGTCTATAATTTGCATTTGTGTAATAATCATAACATTTTATTTCAGATACACCAGTGGAAAAGGACATTAAAGGTTTATTCTGCTTGGTGCTTAAAGTGTCTTTTTTTTACTCTAGAAAATGAATTATTTTCCTTGTCAGCAATGGATCTTTGGAGCACTGGACCCCTGGAGGATACTACTGGATTGGAGTCCCCTGCAAAGCCCCCTGGACTAAAGAAGGGGGTGAAGAAAAAAAAAGACGTGGAGATGACGCCCCTGGAGTCCTGGACTGGAGGAGTTCTGCCAATGTCTGTGTTTTGTGTGATAGTACCACAAACTCTTATGGGCAGGAGATTCTTAAAGCACAGACTGTGTTACTCTGGCTATCACAAACTACTTTACTACAAGATATATTTACAAAAACTCTTTTTTTATTTTCATTTTTACTGATTTGGGGATTCGATTTGATGACACAGATGTGTTCAAATATTTTCTGAAAATGTTGATGATTTAACTATTGCTTTTATGAAAAAAAATAATAATCATTTGATCACCAGTTAAAACAAATCAATATACTCAAAGGCGGTGATCAAAAAGATAAAGATCTCATAAAAAAGATGTTCTTAAATATATATACATATATATATGCATTGTTTTCAAAAGAAAAGAAAAACAATACATACCATTAAAAAATATATATGAGCTCAAGATTAGGGTGATCAATATCTAAAAAAAAGAAAAAAATTTTTTTAAAATATTTCCAATTTTTATTTTTAATCCTTTTCAGAGATATTGTTGTGTTCTTGTGATTGACAGGAAATATGTATGGATTTCAATGTGCATATTATTTATTTTCAGGTATGGGTTATTTGATTGGGAGCAACACATGCATGTTGAATCATTTGGTTTGCTTTTTCCTGCAGTGATTTCCAGTGGATCACAGCTGTGATCAAAGGAGAGAGATGTAGGAGTCGCTGGGAGGCTCTGAATGACTGGGGGGGCTGTGAGTTACAGGGGTTTATTAGCTTAGTACACACAGGTAGTTGTAGTGTGGGATTTGTACAGAAACACAGACGTACAAACATCATAGGGGGGAATTGCAACCAGTGCACCCAATGGGAAATGCACAGGGTCCAGGAATACAGAGCATGTTTTAAAATTGTTTATTATTCTAGGATGATATTTCATTTGACTGGCTTGCACTAACCTAAATACTAATATAAATGTACATGCTAACCCCTTCCCAGTAACCTGTAACATGTCCTTAATATAAATTAGTGCACATTGGTCCAGATGATATAACCTGAAAATGATTTTGGAAAATGCTCTTCTGCAATGAGGTTTAAAAGTGTAGTTAGGAGCTTAAGTGGAAAGCTGCAAATATGAAATATGAAGTTCCGTTTTGCTAAAGACAAACCATTTTTAAGTCAGGAAGTGAAATGAAGCAAAAGGAAGAGATGTATCTTATTGCTGTCCAACAGTGAAACCACATGGGCTTCAGTGGCATGATCTGGTTGAGGGGAAGGATTTCTTTTGAATGACAGGGGGAGTTATAAAAGAGACTGCAAGTGGGTGTAGCTAGGCAGTTATTCAGAAACATACTGAGAGGGACATCCAGGGACCTTTGAATGCTGAGATGGGCTGGCAGGCAGACTGGCATACTATCCAAAGGCACAGTGATTTGCAGCAAGCTGGCAGGCTGACAGACTCCGGAGCTGAGGGCTGTTCACTGGGCTTATTGCGCGACCCCCGGTTCCCTGCCAAATTGGGAGAGAAGTATCACCATCAGAACTTGGTAAATATACAGTTACATTTGAGGTGCGAGAAGTATGCCTAACAAGTACTCTTAAATAGGTAAGCAGATCGTTTTATGTGTAATGTTTGTCCATGTTTAAAGCACATATGATTTCAAATGTTCATGAAGGGATTCACAATTTTGTTATTTCTCTCTCTCAATACACAATTTGGGCCACTTTTCTCCCGTGAAAGGTCGGATGGTAAGATTGTGCACAGCTGGTTCTGTTAATGTGTGCAAACACTCTAATGAAAGGCATTTTGTTCCTCATGAACAAGTAATTTGCATCACAAAATGTAATTGAACAGCTTTACATTTTAACATTTTATAAAGAAGCAAAAGATTTGAAACAAACTGGGTGGTGTTCTCATTATATGACTGCATTTTATTACCACATAGTCCGAGGTCCAACAAGGGATACATTTATTTTACCATTGGTTTTAATTCATATTGCCACATGTGGTAAAATCTGAAGTAGATTGTTTTCTAGTAAGTGAGTCTTAGGAGTGCCTTACATGTGTGTGTATACAATTATTTGCTGATATATATATTTTGCATTTTAGTTATGGGGGCATACACAGCCTTGTACATATAAAGCTTTAAGTGGAAATGATAGTTACCATCACCCCACTGAGTGTATTAAGTCCAGTATATGGTGCAAAGACTAACCCTGGTAATAAGTATAGTTATTAGGCAATATTCCGAAGAGATTCTTACCAATGTAAAACAGATTACACCAACAAATTACCACTCTTTGCCACCAAAATGATATACAACCATAATACAATAGCACAGAATTAGGTATAACTACAAAATATATTACACATGATACAATGCTCGGTAATGAAACATGCTAATTCCAGAGATAGAAATACACAAAAGATTTGATAATGGTGACCTTTTTGAGATACATTAAAAGGAGAATGCAGTTAACATTGGGTATAAAGCAATAGAAACGTTCTGATCAGTGAGTGATGAAACTACAGAACACAGTAGTTGGCCAACCCTTACTTGGATGAACAGATGAGCCGATTCAGCAAGCCGGGTATCAAGTAGATCGATGGATTACAGAAATGTTCCCTAGTTAACTATGAAGGTGTTCATAAAGACTTAGAATGGTGGGTGTGTATGTGAATGTGTGATGTGTTTATTGATACCCACGAAACCTTGATGCTAATGGCTGGCATCGTCATACCCATCCACCCAGCCCCCTCGGAGCGCACATTCATAAGTGCGAACTGCCATTGATACTGGAGGGGGATGGATAGGCATGAGGCAAGCGCAATAGGCCCCGAACAATGTCCAAGGGATAAATACATATGCTGATTGCAGGGACAGGGTCTTCAAAGGGGAGTCTGGATACACTGGGTCTGGCTAGGCCATGTGGACAATTGTTGCAGTGTGGTGGACTCCTGTGAGTTGTACATGGCATTTAGCACCTTAAGCGTCCCCATCTACACAGCCCCCTCGAGAGCACACAGGCATAGTTCCAAACTTCCACTGATACTGGAGGAAGATGGATGGGCATGAGATGAGCACAATAGGCCCAGAAACAATGTTCAAGGGATGCATACATATGTTGATTGCAGGGACAGGGTTTTCAAAGGGGAATCTGGAGACATCTGGTCTGGGAAGGCCATGTGGACAATGGTTGCAGTGCGGCAGACCCCTTTGAGGTGTACATCATGTTTGGCACCTTGAGTGTCCGCATGCAACTGGCCCCCTCGGGAGCACAAGTTCATAGATGCGAACTGCCATTGATACAGGAGGGGGATGTATGGGCGTGAGGCATGCACTAATGGGCAGAAACTATGTTGAAGGGCTACATACATATGATGATTGCAGGGACAGGGTCCTCAAAGGGGAGACTGGAGACACCAGGACTGGGGAGGCCATCTAGACAATGGTTGCAGTGTGGTAGACCCCTTTGAGTTGTATATTGTGTTTGTTACCTTGAGTGTCTCCATGCGACCAGCCCCTTCTGGAGCACACAGTCATAGGTGCGAACTGCCATTGATTCTGGAGGAGGATGGATGGGCATGAGGTGAGCGCAAAACGCCAACAAACTTCTTTCATGAACCTCCTAGATGGTTGGACTTGTTGACTTACTGAAAAATACAAACAACTATTCATATTAACTCTTTTTTTTAAAATGTACTTTGGTAATGTAAATGGCACAAACTACACATTGTATTGCTGCAGTTGCAGTACTTTGTGTAAAAATCCCTTGTACTGTCCATTTTTCACAGGAGAATTTTGTGAGAATGGCTCAAATGACATACGCAGGTATTACTCGTTGAACGAGGAATCCAAGCCTTCCATGAATCCACCATGTAAACGCACAATAGGACACAAGTTTGTACCACCTGCGAAAGAGAAACACAAATATTTTACTATAATGAAACAGATAACAGTACTTATTACGTTTGAAATGCCCCCTAAATGTAATGACTTTGTTACCCATAAAAAAGTAGCTTTCAGAATAAAGTACTTGTGATTTGAAGAATTATGAATGTGAACACTCATTGAAACAGCAACGGTTTGGGCACTAAGGGAATATTGTTTTTAAGTTCAAAGGAGGGGAAGCATAATGGTTTGGATGTTACTTCTAGTGATGAATACTCTGGTGTTACATTAGTACGGGAAATGTGTTCAAATTACAGAAAAAAAACTTTTGTCAGTGAACGATGGAATCTACAATGATGTAGGAGAACAACATCAAATGTTAGCTGTCTCAGTTGTCAAACATACATCAGATCTAGAGTAAACGTACTCATTACTTGGATTATGAGGGCAAACTGTTGCTCGACGTTCTTTCATATGGACCATCATCATACCACAACACAGCTCTTGTGAGGCTGGCTGCCAAGAAGTCATACAGCTCGGTAAGGCATTGCAATGGTCTGTCTTCTTTGGCTATGTAGGCCAAGCATCCAGAGTTTTCGCTACAGCAGCAGTTATCCAGCAGTTGGTGTAACCTTGAAACCATCGCAGGTTTACCAGGTGGAAATGTCTTCCATGTGACTGGGCTTAACCTGCAGAGATTAATCAACACGACTCTCATCCAATTCCTCATCGTTTCCGCTTCTTTCTCTTTCAATGAATTCCTCCTTTGAATATTCAGGATCGTACTGGTATGGCTGTATTGTTGCAATAGTTCCTGAATATTGAATATGAACAAATCAACAGTCAGAAAAATAGAAATAGATTTGTTTGTATATAAGAGAACTACTGTTAAAGAAGGAGAAGAGAACACGCTGCCATGTTGGAAAAACCCATAGTGCAAAGACATGAACAATAGGTACAAACTATGAAATTTCATATTCACACATCTACAAAATAAGCCTTGTAAAAGTACAATTTAAATAAGACATTTGCACATACTATAAGAAATGTTTATATAAAACGCAACTACTGATTTCAATCAGTTCAGATAGTGTAAGTATCTGTTCGCAAGGTGTCAAACTAGGAAGATAGCTAAACAGATCAGAAACAAGTAACGGAAACTCGAAACAAAATACACTGAAACAAAGGAAAAATAAACTCCAATATTGTGTGATCATAAAGGGTTTGTCTACACATTTCGAGGAGTGAGGCGTTTTGGCATTTTGAAGGAGATGCTTCAATAGGTTGTGCAGAGAGGACATTGAAGTGAGACGTGCATTGAAATTGTGAAAAGGGGCGTAAGCATCTAGTGATGTCAGTTTGAGGGGTGGGCAATCTATATTTTTGCCGCATGGGTGCTTGAATTTAGGGTGATGTACCAACGGATAATATTAGCACGAGAGCGTGGCACCCAAACCGTTATTTTCACATGTGTAAATGTGGGAAAACATAGAAAAGCTGCACAGGAATGTTTTTAGGATCAATTACAGTATGCTTAAATATACAAGCCCGATCAATTGGGACAATAACATTTTTGAGCAAACTTCCCCTTTAAGTGCCTTCATGGCTTGGCCCCAGTTTATGTATCTTCTAAGTGCTCAATCCATTTTCCCAACCACACTCTAGGATCTACGAGACAAGAGGCCTCATTCTGAGGTTGGAGGTAGCCATGGTGTTATTAGAACAATGGCTACTCCCTTACCGCATACTGGGCCCGGGTTCCCTGAATGGGGAATTACCGGGCCATTCCAACCTTGGGGGACCCAGTATTTTCACATTCAGGGAACCCATCCCCATTTCCATTCGAGGCCCTGTAGGGCTTAATGGGAATGTGGACCATGCTAACAACAGGCCCGTTAATAACTGGCCCGTTGTTCGCATGCTGGTCCTTTAGCGGCTCCCACTAAGTGCGCCAGGTAAAACCAGCTGCCCTTAGCAGGACCCACTAAAGGACCTCGTAATGCGTCGGTAAGGGGTTGACCATCAACCCCTTACCGCCAACCTCGGAATGAGGCCCAAGGTCTTTTGGAGGCTTCATTCTCTAAAACTGCCGACTCAAGGGACAGACTTTTCTCTTTAACTGGCCCTCGCTCCTGGAACTCCCTCCGCAAAATTTGCAGCAAACTGAATCCTTGTATATTTTCAGGAAACAAGTTAAAGCCTACCTGTTTAGATAGTCCTCTCCCGTATATATATATATCAATTATTTGGAATTGTTGGAATACTTGGAATTGTTGATGTTTCTTACTACCAATGTTGGTAGAATGGTATAAATAGAATGGCATCAGTCCCGTGTTCTGCTTTCTCTTATCAGCCACTGGATGGCAAGTCAGGATGAAAAATTCCAGAACAACAATCTCAGGCCTCTTTCTAGTTCAAGCATCTCTGCTTTGAATGGGAAGAATAGGCTTCCATATTTTATAATGTTTTCAGGGATAACAGCAAATAGGTGTCTTTTGCAATTGTTTCGGGTGGTAGATATCTATTTATATTCTGCTGTTTGTAAACTAGTATGTATTTCTCACTAGCCGTATACAGAGCTGGTTTAAGCTCTAGGTAAACTAGGCATCTGCCTAATGTGTTGGCCAGTAGGTATCGCCAAAGAGCATCTTTTCCTCTCTACTTTCATGAATTACAAAAAGATATGTAAACCAATCTGTATTACAGTAGCAGAATAATGTCTTCTTGCAATTAGGAGCTTGCTTGATGCAAATCAAGTGCTCACATTTCTTGGAGTTTCTAACATGACAGTGGAAACAATTGCCCATTGAGCAGCACTGTACATAGTCTGTCATAAATACAAGCATGTGGCCTAAGAGGAAGTAATGTTGATAAAATAATGTGGTCAGAACCAGGGCACTCACACCAGAAAAGACAGTAGCCATGGTGGAACCCTCCTAGAATTTCTGGCAAATCATGGTCTTGACGAAGTACACCTCACGGTTAGGAGAAGGAGGGAGATGGGATTGGTGTAGGGGCCTCAGGCTAGATCAGCGAAAAGGATTTAAAGGACCTATCCATATATTCTCAGAACAGGTCAAAGTGTGCTATTCCTGCAGCACTTGTCCTCATAGATATACCTTTTTAAGCAATGGTGGAAGGGATGACTCTGTGAACTGACAAGTTGATTTTTTTTATATCTGAATGAATTCACAGGAGCAAACATTATCTAGCATTTCTTGGAACATTAACAAAAAAAGGCCAATTAATTTGCACTTTTTTGAGTTTACTTGAAAAGCGATACTGAAATATACTGCCCAAGCCTAGCTGTCTTTGTCAGTATATCTATATCCAGTGCAGTTATATATCAAAGATAAGCATACTGGCTAAGCAAATGTACCTTTCATTTTTTTTTAATTTTTTTTTTATTTGATTTAGTTGACAATGAACTTTACAAATATATATCATAAAAAATAAAAAAAAAGATATTTCACATTTAAAAAACATACACATACACTTTCAAAACAATAAAAGCAGTAGAAGAGAAGAGAAAAAAAAGAAAACCATAATTGCATTTTTCATTTTCATTTAGCAAATTAGACTCTCTTTTCATACGGAAATGCCACATCAAGGATCTTAATAGTTGCAATTCTGACCGATATTTTTTTCGTGTTGAAGATTTCCGCCCAGATTTCAGTGTTAGAACTTATGATGAGCTTATATTTCATGCATTTAGCCAATTTCAAACGTTTTCACACAAAGGCTTCACAATGCATGACAATGTGACAAAGAGTTTCTGTTTTAGATAAATCCTTACAAAATCGGCAGTGCATTAGATCTTTTTCCACTATGCCTCTTCTGAACAAAATCTCATTTACCGGCCATAAATGTAATCAAAATCTTAAATTTTTTTGTCTTAAAGCAGAGAAGGACACTTCACAAGATAGTTAGCCATGGTTCGAAACCTCTTATGCCCAAAAAGAGTTCTGTCAAAATCTTTTAGCAACATGCATTTATCTTGGGTAGCTATCCAATGAAACTGATATAGTTTGCTCTTGGCTCTAGATGGATTTGTCAGCAGTAATTCAATTGAGATTTCTGCATTAGCAAGAGTATTCAGCACATGATTACGCCAAATCACTGGAAATGCCTGCTCTGATTTCAATAGATGAGTCCCTAAAATGCCCAAACTGTTTGCATTGGACATCCCTAACAAACATTTTCTGAGTAGCAAACACATTTTCCAAGTGACTTGGGAATGTACTGACAAAAGCCCCAATTTGAATCTTAATAGCATGCTAGGAGTGCTGTTTGGTAATTTAAATAAGGATTTCCAAAATTTTGCCTCTATTTGATTCCAAAATAATTTGGATCTAGGAAGCACAGATTCCAATCCATACGTAATCACAGGGAGAACCTTTTGTTGATAAAACAACATAATCGGGCTACATGTGAACTTAGAAAATACCCAGGATTATTTTTACTTGAGATGTTAGCATGGTTAATTTTTCTAGTTTTGTGATTTCAATTGATTTATCCGATTTTAGATTGTTAAACATCATACCCAAATATTTATATTCCGAAACTATCTGTAATTTGTCACCAGCAATTGACCACAGATGTTTGTTTGAAAAGTACGTTTTTGGTTTATTTAATATCATTATTTGGGTTTTGTCTTTGTTTATCATTAGATTATTTGAGCAGACATACCGATCCAGTGCATTAAGAAGATTTTGAAGACCCACTGGTGTCTGAGAAATTAGCACCAGATCATCCGCATACAATAACCACAATATAATTTGGTTTTCAATCTTAGGTGAATCTGATAGAACTGATGTCAAATCATCTGCAATATCCAACAAAAAAAGATTGAACAATGTCGATGCAAGGATACAGCCTTGCTTCAGTCCCCTTGCAGTGGAAATGATGTCTGATAGGAGGACTTCCATGTTCAATTTTATTTGTAGAGCCGTGTTTGTATGCAATAGGTTCACCATCTTTATCAGTGAAACTGGAAATTTATATTTCAACTGTTTTTTCTCAAGAAGATTTTGGTCAACTGAATCAAAGGCCTTACGGAAATCCACAAAAGCCATGTTGTCTCTGTGTGGTATATGAGGATTTAATAATATTAAGTAGTGTTAAATTAATCGATGTGCCCAGTCCAGAAACAAAACCCGTTTGAAAAGGGTCTCTTCGCTGGAATGCCAATGACCAAGCATTCAAATCATGGAGAATCAATCTACAACATTTTTTTCCTGGCACGTCAAGAAGTGCAATGGGCCGATATCTCAAAGGGTTTTGTCGGTCTCCTTTTTTGTAGATTGGCACAATGATTGAGTGGGTCCAGGATTTCGGAAGCTCTTGGTTACGTATAATCAATTTAAATAAAGTATGCAAAATTGGAACCCAGAGATCAACATTATCTTTCAATTTTGCATTCGACAGCCCATCCGGACCAGGGGCTCTAGACATGCTTGCCTTGTTAATATGGAATCGTATATCATCTTCATCGAATTTTAGATCGAAAATGACTGACTCATGATTCAATGCAATCTGTTGTGAAGGGGCAGCATAGATAGTCGAAAAGTGATTTATCCAGTCAATTTTCTTTACACCGTTCATCTGTGATGATAATGGTGGGGCTTTATTGATCACGATCAGCATCTGCCAAATCTGAGCGGTGTTTTTATTTTGAATGTTCTCTAACATGCTCTCACCAGCTTTTTGATATGAGAGTAGTTTGTATTCTTTCATCCAATTTCTATAGTCTGTTTTTATAGCTTTCAAGGCTGCATTTCTACAAACTAGTGGTGCGGATCCAGCTTGGCGTTTCTCCTTCCTGAACAAGGCTTTCCTGAGATGGACATAGTTGTCATCATTAGAGAAGTTTTTCATTCTAGGGTTCTGGGATGTAGCATAAAGCTGCATTAACTCATAAGATGCTACACTGTCTTCATCTAAGGAAGTCGTGTTGTCTTGGTTAAAGCTTTTTAGATGGTCTCTATATTTAACCAGTGACTTTTCCGACCATTTTAGTCGGTTCAAAGAGTTATTTACATTCCTTGGGTCCGCTGTCTCTGTGGTTGCGGAACAGACGTCATAGTTAGTTTGAAGGTTAGTGGTCTATGATCACTGTATTCAGATGTTTTCACTACAAACTCTGACGTGTGTTCAAAGAGATTCCTAGTTACAAAGATGTAATCAATGATCGCACTTTGATTACATCTGGACCACGTTGGATTGGGGGGGGGATCAGCCTGACTTGTCCCATTCAGCATTACTAGGTTCCATGCCTTAGCAAAGGTGTTCCATAATTTGACTCGATCCTGATCTTTGCAAGGGTTATTTACAGATGTACATTCATATCACCTGCAATGATGACATAATTAATGCCATTTTTCAAGATTATCTGTTCCATAGATGTTGTCAAATTTTTAAGAAACAGCTGGGTTGAGATGCCCTGGGGTTCCAATATATATTGATACATGCTATTTTAAAGAGGTTAGCATTGAAATAAGAACATTGAATGAAAAGATTAACAACATGCAGAGTGTGCAAATGCAAATAAACAGTGCTATTAGTAGCAATTAACAATCCTGATATTGGTCTGCCCTTGGCCGCTCGTATTGCAGGTTCCAAGTGAATGTCACCGTTGTTCCACACCGGAGGATTAGAAAGCCAAGTTTCCTGAAGGAAGATGAGATCATACTCTCCGAGGATGCTCAACAGATTACTGATAAGATGGCTAAATCCTTGGGTGTTCCAATTTATGACTGAAATGGTCACTTTGATATTCACAAGGTCTAGTTACACACTTGTAATGTGGCTATAACCTTTGTATTCATTAACATTACATCTAGCCACCTAAGAGTCGGCATTCTGAGTGCTCTTGAGACAGGATTTTAAGGGACTTTTCTCATCAATATTAGATGAAATCAAAAATCCCAGATTGAACAATGCATCTCTTGCAGCACAAATAATATTCCGTATCAATAGAGAACAAGTCCATATTAAAGCTGAGCTCAGATTTTTTTGGTTAGGAAATTCAATCTGATCCAAATCTTCCAATTAGATTTCTTGGAGTTCTAATGTATCAGAATTTATTTTTAAGATGCTCTGACGATTCATGATGTAAGTGTGAGTAATGTCTGGTCGGCATGAAAGTAACAAAGAGTATCACAAATCTATTTTAGGGCTTGATTTTTTTGTAACAAATGGGGACGATTCTGGGAGGATACCGGCATAGTAACAGGATCCTGCCTGTATGTGAGCTGAGGCTTTTGTGTATTAATTTCAGTACATGTGGCTACTTCAGACATTGTACCTTGTCTCATATTTGTTTGCCACAGGCGAGCAATGGAGTCTCTAAGTTCTTGTATGTCAGATTGAGAATGGTTGATATTCAAATGAGCCCCATCCTCTTGTGATACTGATTCAAATTGAGCAAAAGTGACCTTTTTAGATGGAATACTTTTATTTTCACAGGATGGCACCCAGGCCGTAGCTGGTAAAGAGGATACAGTGGTATGCTTAGCAGGTCCATTTGTTATAACGGGTATGACAGGAGGACCAAAGCTATGCTGTTCCAGATACAGGTCAATTTCATGCCTTAATGCTGTTCTAGCCTCATCAGAATTCTTAGGAGGGTCATTATGTTCTCTGGAGCTAATGTCAGCAGAAGGTTTTAATACAGAAAAAGAGTGACTCTCAGAGGAGCTCGTCTGCTGGCTTGTTGCTAGCTTGATCAGTTCATCTAAGGGCGAATGTTCAAAACTTGCTCTAGGGGAGTCAATAGACTCAAGGTACTTGGTTTTCTTTAAGTTTAGCAAGGCTACATATTTTTTTGTTATATTATTAGAAGCAGCAAGAGTACTGCTATGTGCACGTGTTAGATTATTAATAAATTGTTTTGTTGATGAGGTTGCAGCTAACTTAACAGACTTCATGTTTTTATGTTTTTAGATTTTTTTTTAGGTTGAATTCTTTTAGTAATAGTTTTCTTTGGAGTCGGTGTATGTGTGGCTCTTACATCAAAGACCGCATATGTAGATTTCAAACCATTATGACCACTCATAGCTTTATCATGGTTACCCAATTGTTGTGTGGTGTGAAGAGGAGATGTGGAAGTTGTTGCCGTCAATTTTTCGATAATTGTTCCTTTAACATAAGGCACGGCTGTTTTTAAGCTCACAAGTTGAGTTGAAGGCATAACTTTCTTCACTACAACCGAGTCAGATGTGATTGCTACAATTTAGCAATCTGAATTTTCAAATGTTTGCACACCAAAATCAACACATTCTTTAGTATTCTTCAATGGTGCCTCTTGCCTCTCAGTCAGAGTTTGGGTACAATCTTTAGATAATTTGATAACATTGTCAAGTTTTTTGCTAATACTAGCCTGCAAGTGATCAAAGGCTGTCGCCAGAATTAGCTGTTCATGTCTTATGATGTTGACATTTTCTGTAAAATATTTACGAGTACTGTCAACAGATTCAAAAAGTTTGGCGAGAGCCATTAGTGCAATATTCATTACCTCTAAAGTCAATTCTGATGATTTTGAAGGAGCAGTGCTTTTTATTGAGATTTGTGTTTCTCCATTGGCTCTCTGAGGTGTAGGGGCAATGTAGGACACTTCCATGGCTGGGATGTTACATCCAGATTGGCGAAACATATCAGGAGAATGTGAAAGATTAGAATCCTCCACTCTAGCTGAGAAACAAGAGTTTGTTGAATTTAATTCGATGACAGCCGCTTGGGTAGGAATTAAAATATTTGAATGTGCATGAGAGGGTGCTCCGGAGAGAGCATTATGGAGAATCATGCTTTCAGTAAGTGAACTATTGATTCCACCAGATTTGGGAGCTACTTCAGCTTGTATTCCATCAGATTTGGACGTTATTTCAGCTTGTGCTCTATTTTTAAAAAGTGATGGAGCATAGCTGCAGGTTCCTACATTGGCCTGCATGTCGCCACACCCATTAGTGACCGCTGTTGAAGGGGCTACTAGGGGATTTTTAGCAACCGGCACACTTGGATCAACAATACCAAAACCATACTTGCGGATGTCAATGTTATCCTTCACTGCCCCTTTTTTCTTATGAGTCACTTTATTTCTCGAGCGTGGCGTTCAGAGGATTGTGGTTGAGCAAGTGTTCACAGCCGTCTCAGTCAATGGTTGCTCTTCATGTATTTTCTGAGATTCTGACATGATACGTTGTCGCGAGCTCAAAGGCATCCCTGTTGTAAGGCGATAAACGCTGTTTACTGACATGATTCTACCAACAAACTTTCCCTGTGCTTCCAGTGAAATATTCTATACAGGACACTCTAGGCATACAGGTTTTCATGCTGAAATAGTTCACAACAAAGTATCAGACAGCAGACACCAAAGTTAAGACGCTCCGGGAGCCACAGACGCCGCGGCGAAGCGGAAAAGCGAGACTCACCGGGACTCCTCGGGTGCGAGCGCGTGGTGCGCGCGCATGCCTTGTTTTATACACACTCCCACCTCCTTGCACAGGTTACCTATATAAAACAATAGAGTATAAATACTCAAACTATGGACAGATAAGTCTCTTATTATCTTGTTTTCTTGCAGGCTTCACCTTGTGGGAGTGGTAGTTCTGCTGCAGTAGAAAAAGCACACTTCTGGATTCAAACCAACGATATGTCCGGGCAAAGCGGGACTCACCGGGACTCCTCGGGTGCGCAAGCATGGTGCGCGCACGTGCCTTGTTTTGTACACACGCCCACCTCCTTGCACAGGTTGCCTTGTGGGAGTGGTAGTTCTGCTGCAGTAGAAAAAGCACACTTCTGGATTCAAACCAACGATATGTTCGGGCAAAGCGGGACTCACCGGGACTCCTCGGGTACCTTTTTAAGGTAAATGCATAGCACTCAGCCTACCAGTTTAATGTAGGTCTTCTGATATTTTAATGTTGGTCAAACTTTACACTTACTGTGAACAGTATTACAAGAATTGAACAGTTTGTGGAAGCAGAGCTTTTACCACATATTCACTTCATCCCATTGCGACCTTGCCGGGAGGTAGAGCCACTCCCCCCAATTTCCGTATCTGCCCCTAATATCAGCCCATTGGGGTTCATCAGCCAGACCAAATAATGTTCACCCAGGGGATTTCCTGAAACATTAGATGATGCTTTCCAGCTGCTTGGGGATGCTGGGGGATGTCTCACTCCTGTCCTCCTATGCATCTATGAAGTTCCCAAGGAATTCCCTCCACTCGTTTGTCAAATCAGTCGATCAATGGGTATTTTTCTGCCACCCCTGATATCTGGAAATGGGATATGAGAGGGCTGCCAAACTGAGCTAGAGGTGGCAGTAGCAACACCGACAGCCACTAACACCCTCTGACTGTCAGTGGCTCGAGCAGTATTTTCTGCCACTCTCTTTAGTTGAGGCTAAAAAGATGAAGGTGGAGGCAGGTCAGAGACAGAGATATGGCAAGCATAGCCACTTGTAGCTTCCCCTCCAAATCGAGGGGTGCTCGCAGAGTGATAGTGCAGTTTGTGGAAGGAAGAAATAGCCTAAATCCAACAACCTGTAAATAGGTGCGTAGTATTTGACAACTACTGTATGTAAAAAGAATGTGACTCGCAATAGCCCAGAAAACCCCCTCACTGAGGCATAAAGGGGGATCGGGAAGGGCGAGTCTGAGTGTCTTTATTTTCAATTCTACTATCAACGATTGTTCTTGCTTCTGTCTATATGTATTACAAATCTTTTCTAATTTAGCTTGTAAATTATATATTGTGGTTGTAGGCAATTGATTTAATATTACCTTGTTATGAGAAGGTCTAAAACATGATGGAGAAAATTCAAGTTGTGAACATGGTGGTGAAGACATGCATGTGAAGTGGTGTGGACACATCTGTGATGAGGGTATTTTATAGTCAGGACACATGGGGTTGGTGGTGGGGTAGCAAAATGACCTTTTTGCCTAGGGTGCCAAAAATCATTGCACCAGCTTTGCCTGTACATAGCATATCAGATATCTCTCTTCTCCCTCTCCCTGCCTCTCTGTGTCTCTGTCTCTTTCTCTCTGTCTCTCTTTCTCTCTCTATTTCCCTCACTTTCTCATACTACGTCTCTTTCTATGTGGGTGCTTGAGCCCGTAGGCAGTTGCACTTTAAAAGAGCCAACCCACCCACTGCATTGTGACCAGAGAAAAAATGCAGACATCTTGGTTAGGATGAGGGCAGACTTTTGTTTTTTTGAAACAGCAGCTATTAAAAAAGGAAACTATTTAACTGCACTAACCTTTGCTTCTTCTTATGCTTGTGGTCACATGCCTCACTCCTACCCACTGAGACCACGGGGCAGACCGAACAATGAGCTTGCAGCAACGCTAGATGAAGGCCAGATGTGCAGCATACGTTTGAATTGATATTTGCTAATATTCTGTTCATTACGATGTCGACCGCACTCCATCACACAAATAGTGCAGCAGGGCTGTTCTGACATCAACTGTGGGCTCTGCCCATGTGACAAGCAGTGATTACTTTCAAGCATCTGCATAGCCCAGTGGGGCTGTTTAAAATCTTGGGCCATAAACATCCTAACATGGCTGCTGCCATTACATGCACACCCGACAGCAGTTGTGATTGGCCTAAACTTCCATCTTACAGTCAATGCGGGAGCCGGCAGGCGTGACCCGGCCCCTAACAAAGGCCCTCACTAAGGCCGCTCTCTGGTCTGTCCAGTCATGGCCTCAGTGTTGACAGGACTCTGCCCCATATGCCTTGTTTGCTGCCCAGCTGAATCACTTGTATTTCGTAACCTCTAATACCTGTTGCTTGCACCATAGTACTGCATTTTCCCTGCTTTTTTGGAATTCCATATCTGAGTGTATGTAAAATGTGTTGCCCTGCTCAGGCACTCCTCATGTTTGTTTGAACTCTCAAATCTGAGTATTTCTAACTTTGCTGTCCTTGTTTGAATGTTGTTTGAAGTACCTGCTTCACCTGTTCCTGCTTCTCTGCTCGGCTGCTTGGTGAGATATTTAGTGCACTGGGCAGCTCTTTGTCTCTTTCCCTCCCCAGGGCATTTTATCCCCCCTCTATATGGTGATCTCCATCTCCCCTATATATTCTAACTGCTTTTATATCACATATACTCCCTCTCATATAATGCCTGGAAGAAACAAAATTAAGAAGGCTCTCCCAGACTATTACTGACATTCTCTTTGTCATTCCCGCTCTTGACCTATGGTCTCCCCATATGGTTTCTGTCCTCTCCCCTTTCTCTTCCTCTCCCATTAAAGGCAGAACCATTTGGGAAGGGTTCTTGGAACACTTCTCATCATCCAGGAGCATCATCAATGTCTACCTGAATGGCACTGTCATGGCCCAGGGCTCTCAGCTCAACCTTCCATCTGTCATCAAAGTCCTCCCTCCTCCTGCCACTCCTCCATCTTCAACCCCCTCTTTCTTCCACCCTCCAGTGTTGGTACCCCGACCCTCTACCCCTCCTCAGAAAACCTTTAAAGGTGGCAACCAGCTTCACTTAGCTACCCTCAATTCTAGCTCTGCTGTCAAACATTCCTCTGAAATCTGTCACCTCCTTGAAGATTTGGACCTTGATGTCCTCATGCTCACTGAGACGTGGTTCAATGCCAGCTCTTTCACTGCTTTCAACACTCTTCTTCCTGAGGGCTATAAGATCCTCTCCAAGTCCAGACCTTACAGGCCTGGAGGCAGGATGGCCCTTGTCTTCCATGAATATACCCATGCTTTTATCATACCCATTCAATCCTACTCCTCCTTCGAATGTCTTGTCTGCAAACTTTGCATCTCGCGTACCCTATCAATTACTCTTGCTATCATCTACAGGAACCCTGGGCTGTCCTGACCTCTGTCTCTAAGCTCCTCTTTCTCTGAGACTTTAATATTCATCTTGATTCCCACGATGCAGCCCTCCCATTCTGCAACCTCTGTGACTCTTTCTACCTCAACATTCTTCCCTCGGGTCCGACTCACTCAGCCGGGCACACTCTAGATGCGCTCATCTCAGGTGACCTCTATCTCTCTAACCCTCACAGTACACCTGTCTCTTGGTCTGATCATTCTCTCCTCTCCTCTCCTCTCACCTGGAGCTCCTGGGCTCCTTGGCTAAGCCTCTGTCTGCACTGCCAGCCTCTTTATTTGTCATCCGACCTATGAAGCATGTATCAGCAGCTGCCTTTGCCACCTCTTTTATCCCTCCCACCACTCCTGCTCTTGACTCTCACTCTCACTCAGTCCTTGCTATCCTTCACCTTTTCATCTCCAACACCCTTGACATCCTTGCCCCTGCCATGAGGATCCGCATGAATCCTGCCGCAAAATGCAACAGTTGGTAGAATTCCATACTAGCCTCACTGAAAAACAACTGTAGAGTTGTGGAACGGAAATGGTTTTCTTCTTGTACATCCTCTGACAAACTGGCCTGCCGCCTGCTCGATTGGCATTATAGACTCTCCATCCATTCCAAGAAGCAGGCCATCTTCAAGCCTATATCTCTGGGGCCACTAACAACATGGCTGAACTTTTTCAAAATCTGCAAGGAACTTGCCAATCCTACTGCAGTCTCTACCTCTCCTCTTCCAGCCCATGCCCTCTGTACTGCACTGACTTCCCACTTCACACACAAAACTCAGGACATCCTGTCCTCACTCTACTCTACTCCCCTCCCTCCTCCACCTTCACTTAACCCTCACATAGTCCCTCTCTTGCCACCTCCCCTACTCTCCTCCTTTTCACCCATTTTACCTGATGTGGTCTCCATGACTGTTTGCTCTATGAAAATCTCCTCTAAGAGGTGCTGCCCTGCTCCTCCAGAACCTTCAAGGACAATATTGCAGCCTTTGCCCCCTTTCTGGCTGAGTTCTGCAACCACTCTTTTGTCACTGGAACCTTCCCACTACCTCTCAAGTACTCCCTTGTGCAGCCCCTCCTAAAAAAGCTGTTTGATATCCCTTCCTGCCCAGCTAACTACCGCCCAATATGCCCTTCTTGGGCAAAACTCTGGAGAAGTTGGTCATCTTCCAAGTAATCCACCCCACTGAATCTGCTGGCTGTCTTCATGACGACCAGCTGGGCTTCAGAGCATCCAGAAGCACTGAAACCTCTCTCTTGAACACCTCTGAAGACTTGCTCTCTAACCCTGTTTCCAAAACTCCCTCTATCCTCATCCTCCTTGATCTCTCCTCTGCCTTCGACACTGTAAATCACACCATCCTCTCAAATTAACTCTGTGATACTGTGGGTATCAAGGACTGGTACTCTTGTGGCTGACCTCTTTCCATTCGAATTGGCCCTCCCAAGTTTAACTGAGCCATTTCTCTCTTCTACCTCACTCTCTACCTCTGGCATCCCTCAGGACTCTATGCTCTTGCCGTGGCTCTTCAGCATTTTCCTTGCTCCTCTTGTTCACTTGATCTCTACCTTCTCTGGAATATCCTCCCAGCCTTTCTCAGACTTGAGCCAGATCTCCTTAAATTCAGGGAACATCTGAAGACCTTCATTTTCACCTCCTGTGACTGTCTTACTGGTCCCTTCTGAGTCATACAGGGGCCAGACCCTCTCTCGAGAAGTCGGGCTCAGGACCCCTTTACCATCACTTGCCATTAAGAACCCTTCCCTGACCAGACTACTGAGTCTGGTCGACCCCCCTTCCTCGCACTAGCTGACCCTCATTCCGTTCCCCTGTGTACTTGCCCTCCTGGCTCCCCCTAGCACTTATCCAGCCCCAGGGGGCCTTCCCCCCTCATTACCCTCTCTCATTAACTGCCTAACTGCCCAAACCCTCTCCCCTAACTCCCCTAACTCCCCTAACTGCCCCTTCCTGCACATCCTGCTTGCTGCACTTGCAGAAGCGGAATGTCACAAGAACTAGTAGGACCAATTATTGTTGGTTATCCTCCTCTGCCCCCCAGCCCCCTTTGTATTGTGGCGCCAATAAACACTTTAAGCTATATAGGTGCCATACAAATGCTCAATAAATGCATTAAATACCTAAACAGTGTTCTGTCTCTAAAATGTTAAACTGTTCATTTCTAATGATGACTTCCAGTATATTTGGGCATCTGCGACACTCTTTTTGTACTCTTTGGAAAAATACCCAGTAAGAAAGGGAAAGGGGACAATTAACCATTAAGGTTCCTGCCTGGTTTGCAAAAGATCAAAGAGCATTTTGTGAATATTTGCTTGGCTTTATATCCTTATAGTTGAAACATATACCTGTGATATAAGGGTGTATCTAAGCACATAATGCATCCAGGGTTTGGTGCTCATTTTAAGTTTCCAGACCCCCGCCACGAATAATAGGAGCACCAGTTGATTCTGATGCCATGGATAATGAGAGAACATGAATTCAAACTAAATCAATTTGTGGCAGATGGCACCCTCAGGTCTAGCCAAGCATCCTGCTTGCACAGGATCTATTCCATTGCATCACTTACAGACTGGGAAGCAAGTGGGGACTGCATAGGCACAGTTTTATGGCCAGTGGAGGAGAGAGTAAATACAAATGAAGCTAGGGGACTCCTTATACAGTTAAGGCGCATGACACATGCTAGTCTCCTCATCTATTAAATGTAGTAGTACATTATTGTTTTGCTTGTGTATCAATGCCATGACCAAATGAGCCAGCAAAGCGACAATTCAACCTTGGATGTGCACGGAATAAAGGATCAATTATACTATTAAACATTGAGCAAACATTGTATTCCATTAAGCTGTGTGGCAGTGTTCTATACAGGGCACTCTTAACAGAATATCCTCACAGAGAAAATAAGACCCTTTTACGTAGATGAATTGCCCGCAATCAAAATCATTGGTCTCCCACTCCTTCCTTGAATCATTTTGGACTTGCATCAAGACAAGAAGAATTCGTCCAACCTCTTTTGAGGGTACAGTCCTCCAGTTGTGAGGTGAATATAGAATTATTCCAAGGCAGAGGTGAACTCTGTCCCATAACTATGCCCAGGGATCACTGGGGTGAATCCTACTGTTGGACCAACACCTACACTTTGCCAGCTCCACTGGATCTGAGCTCTTCACTGGAGGTGAAGGTCTCCTCAGGTGCCAGCTAAGCTCCTTGAACCGCGTATGAAAACAGACCCACATTATCCCAATGCCCCTGGAATGGGACACACAACACCCTGAGAAGTCCAAAGCATCAGAAGTCCTGGTTTTTACACTTAAAGTCATTCACAAACAGAATTCAACTGAGTTTGAGGCCGTTGAACAACACAGGACATGTCGTACAGCCTTTGTCGCGGCAGACGCACCTTGAACTGCTGTTTGTATTTATCGAACCTGTTTGATCTCACATTGCACTAGCCATGCTTATCACTCAATCGATTTGAGCAAAAGCTCATTGCTGCCAAAGACTTTGAACTTGAACACCTTGAACTACAAACATCTTCCTATAGACCTGATCTGGACCTTGACTCGACCCTTGGGAAGCATTGCAACATTTGCTGGCTAAACCCAGAGTTACCCATTATCTGAAACTGGCCCAATTGTCAAACATAACCTGGTGGAGTCTTTGAACTGTACTGTTCTGATGCCACATCAAACCTCACGATCTCCTAGTTGAACCCAACCTAATCTTGACTTACTGCCTCGATCATCACAACTCCCCACATTCAAAACTAATTTGACCAGTTTGACTTGCAAGAAAACGACAAGAGGCAGCACTTCACACTGTTGCTGTGTCTCAAATGTAGACAATTTTCTCCTACTGCTAAGGTATCTCAAATTTGGGTGGTTCTCCATTTGCTGCTGTGTCTCAAATGGGGTGTTTCTTCATGGACATAACACATCTGTGTTAGTGGGCCATGCCTTGCATTTGGCCTTTCAGTGTTGGTGAGCCTTGTCTTGCATTTGGCCCATTTGTTTTAGATGACCAATCTTTCACTTGGACCATTCGTGTTAGTGTTAGGGAGTAGTACCCTGCATGGACAGACAGCTGGCCACAGGGAACACATCACTACTGGAGGAACCCGTGGTGATGGTAATTGCTGCACATCAGAATGTACGACAGGGAAGGGATATGGTCACTGCTAGTCAGAACAGTGTGGGTAGGACAGGGTACTGCCACTAACCACACTAAAAACTCACTCTTCTGCATACACCTTCTCAATCTCTGAACTAAACAAACCATACCTCTACAGCACAAGAAGCCGCATGCACTACAACAATGAAACAAAGCACACATAGCAATGTACAACAGCACATGGTTGCAAACAACTGAAAAACACACCAATGCACATTGAACAGTGTCAACCGAACTGAAGCTGCCAACAGCACATCACAGCTCTCTTGCTCTTTTCTCCCACTCAGTCCTACTAACTTACCCACCTCCCCCTTTACAGAAAACCATGCATATGGCAACAGTGCGCGGTATAAAAACCTTTAACATAACATAACATAACATAACATATACATAACATAACATAACTGTCGAAACACCAAGAACAGACCACGGTACCTGTGAGGCATCCAGACCCAATGGTCCAATTTAGGGGCCATAGTGATTTAAAAGCCACCCTTTTGACCTATTTCTGAAGACATATCATTTGTTAAAGTGTTGCAATTTCTTACCTCTTCAACCCTGCCACAGTACTCAGAGTGCAATCACACACGTGTTGCATTTATGTTCTGTGTTCTCACCACAGGGGTGGGTTTTTGTTGGTCTATTTTCTAGATGGTTAAGTAAATATTAGATTGTTTGAATAAAGTGTATGTCAGGGTGCAGGGTGTTGTTAGAGGGAATCGGGGCTCTGTAAGGGACCCCAGGAACAAAGAAACAGGATCCAAAACAAAACAAACCCAAAGTAACAGCCTCCAGCCTTATAGGAGGCTTATTGGTCCCTTTTTCAGGCAGAAAAGCCTACGGACCATGATTCCCAGCAGCCTCCATGCCAGGAACTTCTTTCTCGCTCCCAGGTTGGGAGGGGCTCGCTAACGCGCGTGCGCAAGAGACAAAGGCACAGGGTTTGTGCTTAAGCTCCCGACCAGATCAGACACATCTTCCAGAGCTCCTGCCGACGGGGATCACGCGAGAGGCCACGCCCCAAGGAATCCACATTCCAGCCCCTCACCCAAAACAGATAAGTGCAGCAAAGTTCCAGCGATTGAACCCGATTAGACGTCAGCCACAGGGGAAGAGCGCGGAAGCAAAGAGAATGCATTGGGGCTCCTAATCCTCTGAGGGGCATGCGCAGGTGGCACCGCCCTGTCACATCACGTCCCCTGCTGAGGGCAAAGCTAAGTGCCTAACCGCATTCCGTTGTATTTAACCAACGCCGATTTCGGCCCGCATGCAGCACTAAGACTACGCGCGCAGCGCTTGTTTACAAAAAATACCTTCAGCTACGAGCGGCAAACTTTGGCAGCACGCAGATGCCATGTGTGGTGAACTTGGGCTGTACGTTCTGAACCTCCAGTTGTAGTCGGATACTATGATCTCCTTTACACAATTATTGTGGGGCACGACAAGGCTCTGTGAGCAGATTACCCCTTAATGTGCATGGTCCCGCATTAACCAAAGCCAGGGCAGAAGTACCACACCGCTGTATATATGAGGTTGTATTGTGCCTATGTGAGGTAACGCAGGTCACTAATGTTAACACTCTTGTGCAGTATTAGAACTGCTCCGAGCTCCGGACCTGAGAGTGCGCAGGCAGGAGGCCAGCACTCACCCACAGAGCTAAGTGCCTCTTTTGTATCAAAAGTCATTGTAAAGCACAGTGTGTATGTGTGGGGGAAAAAGTGTGTATATTGTCGTTGTTTTTTCCCACATGTTCCCTTACCTGTCCACTTCCCCTTTCCTAACCCTCAATCCGGTTACCCTCTGTTCGAGACCTATCCAACCAACGAGATCCTAACCCTCTTTCCCTGCTTGGGTCTCGGAGGCCTGTGTAATTGTTGTCTTGCAGGTGCCAGACCGTAGTGGGGGTAGTTGGTTCGTGCCACTCCTGCACCTGGAATTTGGAGCCATGACAGAAGCACAAGCCCAAGTATATCAGGTGCCTGAGTGGCGTGACGCAGCTAGGCTATGGAGGAATTAACGAAAGGTCCTGCAGGATTTACAAGCCGAGCTCACTGCCACAGACAAGATTATGCTACCTTGGCCACCCAAGTACGCTCCTTAACAGCGCAAACTTCTCCCCTTCCGGGAGGTGCCACCGTGCCCCCTCCTGTCACTGTGACTGTTTCTCCTGAGTCCATAGTCCCGCTGGCCCAACCAGAAAGTTATTCAGGTGACCCGCAGAAATATCAAACCTTCCTGACTCAATGTCAGCTCCATTTCCTCACTAAACCTACGGCATTTCAATCAACCCAGGCCAGGATGGCCTTTGTCATTTCTTACCTCACAGGGGATGCAGCGGCCTGGGCAAATCCTTTGGTGCAAAAAGATGATGCAGTATTGTATGTATAGTTTGGTAAGATCTTTAATCGCCGAGCTGCCGCTATGTGAAAAGATAGGGAGCTACTTACTTTACGCCAAGGTAATAACAAGTTAGTCACATATGTGACACAATTTAATAGGCTGGTGGCGGAGACAGAGTGGCCCCGAGATAAAAGGATGTCACTCTTTTATCAAGGCTTACGTGACGAGCTAAAGGACCTGATTGCACAAGTCGACCCTCAACCCCAAGATTGCCTAGCAATGATTGATCTAGCACTACGGCTCGATCATCGTCAAGCAGAACAACGGGGGATAAGAAACGAGGGGACTTTCGTCCAATAGCCAGGCTAGACCAAACCCACGTGACTCGTGCCCCGGAAAATCAGGCGGGGACGAGCCGATGCAGATTGGATCAGTCCGGGGTCCACTCACCAAGGACGAAAAAGAACGACGGCGTAAGGAGGGCCTGTGATTGTACTGTGGAACCACAGGGCATTTTGTCAAAGACTGCCCAACAAAACCCAAAGCGCAGGGAAACACCTCGGCGGTTGTAGGGGTACTACATCTGAGCCCAGGGAAAGAAGTTACCCCAGTCTCAGATTTTGTGAATTATGTCCCCCACATAACTCTGCCTGGATTCTTGCAATTCATGGAGCGGGAGGTTAGGCTGCCTTACGGGTAACTTTATGGATGTTTCATACGCTGCTAAGTTGGGAGTGCCTTTATGTAGGAAAAAGGCACCAAAACCAGTAAGGGCGGTGGACGGAACCACTCTGAGTTCAGGCCCCATAACTCATTGCACTCAAACCTTGACACTATGTTGTCAACAGAACCATAAAGAAGAAATCAGGTTTTATCTTATAGCAGCACCACAGTTTGGCGTTATCTTGGGTTTACCATGGTTTTCTAAACACAAACCCCTCGTGGATTGGCCTGAAGGTACAATATCCATGTCCTCTCCACATTGTCGTACACACTGTACAGCAGTAGTCCAGCCCATGTCCTTTGTCCAAGAGCCTACTGTCACAACCACAGAAGCATCAGGTCTCAGTAACTTGCCACCAGAGTATCAAGGGTTCAAGGATGTATTCAGCAAAAAATCAGCTGAAACGTTACCACCCCATCGGCCATTTGATTGCTGCATAGATTTAGAGCCGGGTGCGGTATTACCTTGTAGTCGTGTGTATGCCCTAACTGAGGTCGAGACAGAACATCTTAGAGAATATATCGATACACACCTGAAAAGCGGCTTCATTCGACACTCCAACTCCCCTGTCTCGTCGCCACTTTTCTTCGTACCGAAGAAAACGGGTGACTTAAGAACACGCATAGACTATAGAGGGATTATTCATATTACGATTAAAAACCCTAACCTTTGATCCCGGTCTTGCTGGATCAAGTGCGAAACGCAACTGTGTATACAAAATTAGACCGTCATGGGGCTTATCACCTGGTACGAGTGCGGGCTGGAGATGAATGGAAACCGCATTCAGAATCAAATTTGGCCTGTACAAGTACCAGGTGATGCCCCAGCAGCATTTCAGCACTTTCTTGATGAAGTGTTACGTGAATACCTGGATGTTTTTGCTGTGGTCTATATCGATGATATATTGATATATTCTACCAGCATGCAGGAACACGTTAAACACGTCAGAGCAATGTTACAGCGACTTCGAGAACACAATCTATTTGCTAAACTTGAAAAATGTGAATTTCACCGTACCACGGTAGAGTTCTTGGGATACTTCCTGAGTCCATCCGGGGTGCAAATGGAACAGAAAAAGGTACAGGCGGTGGTAGATTGGCCGGCTCCTACATCCATGAAGGAGGTACAGTCCTTTTTAGGTTTTGCCAATTTTTACCAGCGTTTTATTGAGGACTTCTCTGAACTGGTGACACCCATCACGATGTTACTCAAAAAAGGGAAGGCGTTTGTATGGGACGAAGCTTCTGAACAAGGTTTTCAGCAATTGAAATCAGCTTTTATGTCCGCACCAGTGTTACGACATCCTGACTTGAGCCAGCCATTTTTGGTTGAAACTGATGCCTCGAGCTGTGCCTTAGGGGCGGTTTTATCCCAGCAAGACCCCAAAACAGGGTTACTGCATCCTGTGGCGTACTACTCCCGAAAACTACTACCTGCGGAGATATACTACACCACAGACGACCGAGAACTATTGGCGGTGAAGGCAGCATTTGACGAGTGGCGCCACTACCTGTTGGGAGCGCGTCATGCGGTCACTGTCATGACAGACCATCGGAACTTACAATTCATCAAAACCGCGAAAACACTAAGCCCCCGTCAATTATGGTGGGCAATGTTCTTTTCAAGTTTTGACTTTTTGATTACGTATCGCCCAGGAACCAATAACATGAAGGCTGATATCTTGTCTCGATATCCAGAGCCAGAGGATAAGAGCATAGGCGAGGCTCGTCCAATGGTTCCAGCTACCCGGATAATTGGACTAGTGGGTAGACCTAACATCTTTGATGATGTATTAAAAGCCATGTCTGATCAAGAATATCATCGCAACATACCTTGGTAGACGGTATCCCATACTACGCTAAGGCTTTATACTTAACTACACAAATATTGAGAAATGAAGTGATGCATTGGTGCCACAACACCACTTTAGCCGGACATCCCGGTATTACAAAGACTCAGCAGAACATGGCCAGACATTTCTGGTGGCCCACTTTGCTTCGTGATGTGCGGGTCTGTGTGTTGGAATGTAGCACTTGCAGTAGACAAAAAGCTAGTCATCAAAAACCGGTAGGTTTACTCCAGCCATTACCAACTCCACCTACTCCATGGCATACAATCACAATGGATTTGATTGTGGACTTACCACCAGTGCAAAAGTACACCTCAATCCTAGTTGTTGTAGATTCCTTCACGAAAATGAGCCACTTCATTCCATGTATTGGAGTTCCCACCGCGGGTGAACTGGCAGACTTGTTCCTACACCATGTGGTCCGACTACATGGTTTGCCCACACATGTTATCACGGACAGAGGCCCTCAATTCACCTCACGATTTTGGCGAGCATTTTGTCAATTAATCGGAATGGAGGTCAACCTATCGTCCGGAAATGGATGGCCAAACCGAAAGGGTGAATCAGGGTTTGGAACAGTACCTGCGCTGTTACGCAGCAAATACTGAGACATCATGGGTCCAGTACGTTTGGTTGGCTAAAGTGGCATACAACAACACAGTGCATAATTCCACCAAGCATACGCCCTTCTTTGATGCTTATGGATACCATCCTCAAGTATTACCCACAAGACCTAGCGACCATTCAACAGACCTTCCCACCATATTGGGGCGTCAGGTTTATGCACAACAAGTCTGGGGGGATATCCAGGTGACTCTAAATGCCGCAAAAATCATATAAGCATTACGGAGATAAAAGTCCCCAGTACAAACAGGGTGACAGAGTCTGGTTGTCTACCCGAAATATGAAGCTATCTGGACCTTGCAAATTACAGCCAAGGTTCTTAGGTCCCTTCACTATTTCGGATGTGATTAATACGGTGGCAGTGAGGCTGGCATTACCCCAGCAAATGAAAACCCACCCCACTTTCAATGTATCCCTATTGAAACCAGCCCGACCTTCCATTCGCACTGAAAAAACACCACCTATCATAGTACAAGGGCATCCTGAATATGAGTTGGTTTCTAGTAGTGTGAAGAGGTGAGGTGATGTGCTATTCTATGGTTAAAAGTACAACAGAAGCAGCAGCATAGATGCATCCCATGTTTTGTGGACAAGCCTGTTATTTGGAAACATAGGTTTTCATTATCTCCATTAAACAGGAATTTTACCATTGCACTGAAGGGATTGTCCACATGAGAAAGCTTAGTGGGACACATATAGGCTCTCAGTGGGGTGTGAAGGTTCTGAAAGATCTTGTCAGGGACCGAAGGACCAGGCTGAAAGGTCTAAAATGGTTTTTGCATTTTTGGTTAACCATTAGTGTTTGTGCATAATGTCACAAATGCAAAGATACAACATCACTATCAAACAATCAATGGCATGTTTGCAAATATAAACATAGAGTTGGAGCTAACATAACTTCGTAGAACAACTCCGTAGAAAGCAACACAAAAGTAAACAAAATCACAATACAACTCTCCAAAGTATGCATCCACCTCGAGCAGAATTTGTACCAAAAAGTTCAAACAAAACAGCTAATACAGCCATTAAATGAATCAAAACAAACTTCCAGTACAGAAACTTTGCCTCCTCTTTTAAAATGTAAAACGAAACAGAAAGTGATTAACAAGACTGCAGCTACCACTAGTGCTAACATTGCATCTATGAATCTTGATGTAGCCGCAAGTAAGAATACCAAAAAGAAAATATTTTACAAACAATTTTCCACCGCACAGTCCTTCAGAACCTTATAAAAACAGTAGAGAAATCATACACAACCCTTAAAACCTACCGTAGAAAATGAATCCTACAAGCTCTCATTCTCAAAAGCAAATTATTTATTTTAGTTTTAAACAGAATGAAACCAATAACAAAACTAAGTACTAAACTACAAAAAAGACTTCTCAATAAAAGGAATATCAACAAAGATAACTTCACAAACATCTGTGGAGGTGAATGGAGCCAAACCATGAGCACAGAAACATATGTCAATCAGGAAACATACAAACAAAAGAAAATAAACCCAATAGCCATACATGGCAGGGGACGAGGGTATGAAAAATGTAATAATACCATTATGGAACAAGAAACGCTGCTCACAACAATATACGCAGAAAACTCAGTATCAACTGTCCATTCCACTGAACCAATGCGTCCAGTCTAAAAATGGCTGTGCACATCAATGTGTAACATGCCAAAAAATCTTTCAACTCTTTACGCCAGTTCCTCAATCAGTATGTGAAATGCAAAGACAAATTAAAAATGAAACTACTACAAAATAATGGACTCCTTGTAGTCCTATGTTGCAAATACACAGGACTACAAGGACATTCATTAGCCTGGATTTCTGGACCTATTTGCAAAAGCACCTTCTATCATATCAAAATGAAATCAACATATCATTCAACTATAAGAAATCTGGTCCATACCAGTACTATGCCAAAAGTCCTGCTTTAGCACTACTCGAAGAAATAGAGCATATCCAGAGAAAATATTTTGGAAGTGAAAGCCACTTACAAAATGCAATAGCTTTACAACAGACTAGCAACAACTGTACAGATGGCAACCTTCTACTACACACATACAAAAAAGAAATACTAAAGTTTAAAAGTACATCTGCTGAAGTACCAAACTATGTGTGTGTGTTGCCGCAGGAGTTTTTATAAAAATAGCACAAAAACTGTAGACATAACGTACGAAATAGAAGACAATGAAGATTCCAAATGGTTCAAATTAGCTCTCTATCTTATAGCAAAAAACAAATACGAAATTAGTGACCCCTTAATACTTTGCAGTTACTGCACTGCAAAACTTGACAACAACCAAACACCTTCTCGTGCCACCACAAATAACTTGGAAATATTCCCACTACCAAAACCCCTGCAACAACTCAACTTATTTGGGAGCATCATAATTCAAACAGTGCACCCATTTCAAGAAATAATACGCCTTCAACCAAAAACAGCAAAATTACCTCCCTCTGAATTAGTGAAAGGCATTTGTGTCAAAGTAGTTTATTTGCCATTAGATCTCAAGGGAAATGTACACACTCTGAGAGTGCAACATCCAATAGATCAATCTTTAATTATCTTAGTAAATGGTATAAATACAAAAGACAAAGAAATTGGGCAACAACTCGTGGACTTACATAAAGTTAGACAAGCCCTTCAATATCTAAAAGACAACAATGAATAGAACAAAGACATTAATATTGAAGAAAACCTGAGGGAAACCACTGAAATAATTTGAGAGTCATCAGAAACTGGTCAATTTCAACTTCTAGATCCTGCTACAGAATCCAATATTTTAGACCATTATACAATTCATCCATTCCACTCTAAAGTCACTATAGATAATGCACTGGAAATGTACCAAACGTGACAAGCCAAAGGATCTCCAATCAGCATATGGGGAAAAAAGTATAGAAACACATGCCTTTCCTCTACTCTTTCCTACTGGAAAAGGAGGAAGGTACGATGATAGACCCACACAAATAACAGCATCAGAAAACCGCTCTTTACGAATGTATTCTGAAGACCCCAGATTCAGGCAAAACGTTGAATACATATTCCACCTTCTCTTTGAAAGTGAACTAGCAACTCTATGCTACGGAGTTGCACACACATTGAAATCAGGTACCAATTTTCAAAATATGTCAGCTACTCAATTACTACAAAAAGTGCAAGAAAAAGATGAGGTTTTACAGTCAAGCATTACAATTATTTTAGCAAACATGCATGGTACAAAAGAATACTGGTTCTGACGCCACTGGGATGTATGCTTTTTGATAAGAAACCTTGGCCCACCCACTTGGTTTTGATAGTAAGTTGTGCAAAATTTGAATGGGAAGATTTACACAATTTCCTATGCATAGCAAACAAAAACAAAACAAATATAGATATAAAAACACCAGGAGAACTCTGCTCTCTAGATCCTGTAAATGTATCAAGATATTTCCATCATCGCTTCATTGCTATGCTACACTTCATTTGTAATAAAACTGTTCCTCCCCTCGTAGAAGTGAAACACTTTGAAGAAAAGAATACCAAACGGGTGGACCCCCACACATCCACATGCTTTTGCGGATTAAAGATGCTCCTAAATTTGACAGGACAGTGATGCCACTGTTTTGCAGTTCATCCAAATACATGTCACTTGTGAAATCCCTTCACAAACAACACATAGTGACTTCCATGCACACATTTTACAATTTCAAAGACACAAATGTGGGAAATATTGTTGTCACAAATATAAAAACAAAGGGAAATACTAAACCAAATGCCGCTTTGGTTTTCGTAGACCAGTTCCAACAACAGGTCAAGTAAACAACTTCATGTCTTCAGTTAGACTCGGCTGGCTCCCATTCCACTCACAATTGAAATTTCAATTCCTCTGCCTTGTCTACATTTCTCTTCATGTCCTCACCCACCTATCTTTCCTCCCTCCACTCATTCTACTCTCCCTCCTGCTCTCTTCGCTAAACTGACCTATACCTTATCACTGTAGCCCCAGCCCCTTGTGCCTCCTCACGCTTTTGCTCCTTCCAACTCTTGGCCCCCCTCCACTGGAACTCCCTACCTCTCCCTATCTGCTCCATCCCCACCTACCAATCTTTCCATTCCTCCCTGAAAGCCCTTCTTCTCCACTCCCACCCTGACTCTCCTTCCCTACCTCTCTCCTCCAAACCATGCCCACTTCCCTTCTCCTCCTTCCCTCCCCTGCTTCCCGATGACCATATTGGATGCTGTAACCACCCAAGGGTGTTAAGACCTTCCGGGATCTTGCCCCCTCTCCATTTTCCTCCCTCCACCCCCTCCTTTTGAGTGAATTGTTCTATATACTGTACCACTAGTTTGTTTCAAGTTTGTAAATATGCTTGTTTCTTTTTGTACTGTTGTTATAATGTAAAGCACTTTGGAGTAAAACTCAATATAAACTCAATAAACATAAACATAAACAAAGACATAGTGTCAAAGGTAAATCACCTAAGAACACATATTACATGCAAAGAACAGAAGAATCAAAATGCAAGCATTGCCTCCTATGGAATGCAAACATAGATGTGCACTACATTGCAGACAATTCCACTGCAATTGCACGATATGTCACAGCCTACTTAACCAAAGCAGACAAAAGAGAGCTTCAGGACCTCTGGGATGACACATCATCTGACAAAACACTATCACAGAAATTGTACAGCTTAGGCATAAAAATGCTCTCTCATAGAGAATGTGGCTGTTATGAAGCTGCAGACCATTTAACTGGTAGTGCCTTGTATGGAAAATCTGAAAATATAGTATGTCTAAGTCTTGGTTCTGCTAAATCTAGTACAATAGTTCTCAAATCATATGAGATCATAGAAACAATAGCCAAAAATTATCCCAACAGCCAAGACATTGAAAAACAATTTACTAGACACATACTGCCCAAACAGGAGTACCATTTTGGAAACTATGTGTCTATACCACGAAGCCCAAAACTTCACATACAAAAATAATATTAAACCAGATGAAAAGAAAGGTAGATACAGAATGGCAAATTGTGAAGGCAGCTTAGTGAAACTTACCAATCGAAGCTTATTTAATCATATCAAATTGTCATTTAAAACTCCTCAACATAAAGTACTGTATTACATGTCCCTGCTACAACTTTTTAAACCATGGAGAAAAGAAGAATATATACTAGATACCTATGACTCCTATGAAGATGCTTTCAAAGAAAATGAAAGCACTATAACAGACGTAAACTTTACACAGTGCAAAATAATGTTGCACAATGAACAGCAACACAAAGAAGAACTCCAGGCCCAACTAGATGTGGAGACTCCTGGCAGTAGTCAACCTTCTGTAACAGGAAGCCAAGAACCACTTGGACAGCCACTACTAGCAAATGAGGCATAATTAGCCATGACAGAAGTAGAAAACACCATGCGTCAGTATGAGCAATCTACAGAGGACTTTGTTGTACTGCAATCACAACTAAACAATGAACAGTTTAGCATTATCCAAGAAGTAAGAGAACAAATTGAACATGGTGTGCAACATGAAAGTAAAAGCTGTACCTACCAAGACTACAAACCTATACTGCTATATGTGAGTGGAAAAGTTGGTTCAGGCAAAACATTCTTAATCAAAATCATCAGCAAGTTCCTCCAACAATTGACAAACAACAAACTGTCAGCCTTTGCAACTGCCCCCACAGGTTTAGCTGCCTACTCCAGTAGAACACCAAAACAAATTAGACTATTACAAACTTTCCACTGCAGCCGCAATGGAACTACGCAGAGTTTTCAAACAAATGAAATTGCTGTTAATAGATGAGGTGAGCATGGTCTCCAAACTAATGTTGGCTTTGATTCACCTCAGATTACAAGAGGTCCTCAAAACAGACTATGAAGAGCTCTTTGGAGGAAAACACATTATTGTTTTCCGAGAACTTCTTCAATTAACATCAGTAAAAGGTGAAACTATTGTTAAACCTTAGGGCACAAACTGTGCCATAAAACTCTTGGCAGCATAGGAAATGTCAGCCTTTGGCAACATTTCCAATACTGAGAATTAACTGAAAACATGCGTCAGTCTGCAGACCTCACATATGCCAACATTTAAAAAAAGCATTAGATTTGGTGTACTATCTCAAGAAGCACAATCTAAATTAAAAACCAGGCACAGCCATGCACTCTATGGCCATAACCCATGTGCTACTGATGTCATGGATCAATTAGCACACAAAAATGTCAATTGTATCTCCTTGATGCCAACTCTTGCAAGCTGTTCAAAATGTAATTAAACAATGTTAAAAAAAAGAAATGCAACCAAAAGTTCAAAGTTTGCTCCACAGACAAACTGGACGTACATGGTATGACACTACCCATATGTCAACAAGCTACAACAAGGCTAAACACCTTGGAAAACTCTATCTCTAACACAGCTGGTTTGGAGAAAATATTACAATTATCTTTAAACTGTAGATTAATGCTTAAACATAACCTTGACGTGGACCAAGCACTAGTTAATGGAGCACTTAGTACAGTTGTTGGCTTTCAAACATACCCACATGACAACAACATTCAATTTGTCAATATTCTCTTTGACAAACTATCAGAAGTTAAAAGGATAGGATGCTCAACAGCCTGCTTTCTTCTTTTCAAAGACTTTTATGTACGCAGAGAACAATTTTCTCTAACTCTAGCACACGCAGTCACCATTCACAAATCACAAGGTCTGACCCTAGATAAAGCATTGATAGCTATTGGTAGCACAGTCTTTAAAGAAGGCATGAGCTATGTAGCACTGTCATGCTTATGTACACTTGACAGATTATTTCTAATCAACTTTGATGCAATTAAAGTAAATGCTGATATTTCTTGCATTTTAGAATACAACAGACTGTGTTCACTCTACACCCCCATGTAAAAACCTATCCTGTCCGCAAAAAGCGAAATGTTGTAAAAGAAAACTACTTCAGACACAAACTATGCACGATCTCACAGCAATTCCTCCAAAGAAAGTACAAGAAACTAATACTTCATCAAGGACCCCAACCAAAGCAGAATCTACTGCTCCAATTAACTCAACTACCTCTTCATAGAAGCAACACATACTCCGAACAAATGTCTTGGTGTAACGCTCACCTGTCTACTCGACTGGAAACTGGGCCTGAAACACAGGATTGGTAGAGTTTAACTCCCTATTGTCTCTGCGTGGTTGAACCCCTTCTTCCCTGGGGTCCAACCCTTCCCTTTGGTCCGCAGATCCCCTTGTTTTCTTGGATAGTGTGCTCAACATCCTGCTTTCAGCAGAGGGGTGCATTTATTGATGCAGGCTCGTTGCTGCCTAGTTACTACACTGGCAAGAGTTCGACCGGTAAGTATAATGAGTCTTTTGAACTGTTCTCTAACCTTCGTTTCTTTCCTTCCTTAGATGATGGCCGGCTTCCGGGGATGGCGGCGTGCTGCTGAGATGAGTAACGATGAAGGTGAGTGAGAGCGTGTTGCGCGATGTGACACTTTCATATTTGTATTGAACTGAGTTCTTTTTCTGTGTCTTTTAGGTGCCGTGACGTTTTCAGCGTGGATGCCGTTATGAAGAAGAAATGTGCCGTTATGAAGAAGAAATGTGGTGAGTAAGCGTGGTATGCAGCGTTTCTAGATGTTTCCACGCTAACCTGGTGTGTCTTTTCCCTCTTGCAGATGGATGAGAAGTTCCGGAGACAAGTTCCCCCAGAGTGGCTGGGAATCAGGTAAGCGTTTGAATCTCGTACAATCTTTAAAGTAAGCAAAGATTTGCTGAATGCTTACTAATGCCTTTTTTCTGTTCTTTTCCCTTTTCCTTAGGAAGCGGCGTGCCGGGATGGGAATGACACAGCTGAAGATGCCCGCAGAACAGAAGGAGTCGTGGATGATGGGCAGAAGCTCAGCAAGGTAAGGCAGTTCCTAAAGCTTGTTCTTGTTCTTGCAGGAGCTGAGCGCAGAAGAAAGATGCAGGCATACTGGAGACCGATCCGAACACGGTGAGTGTCACGCTGCAGGTGCAGAAAACGCAAAGCGTGTTTCTCAGCATGGGCGTGGCTTAAATAGTCTCTGGGTATTCCAGGTGCCCCTGAGCTGAACCACACCCAAAAGGCTAGACTGCACATGCAGTTCTGGGAACCGAAATATGTGCGGGCATATATCTTGTCCCCATCAATGCACTACAAGTGCAATCCCCAATGTTATCCTATGGGAGTGAGTGAGTCTGGTGCCACAAGCGCCAAGTCTGACTCCAAGTGGGTCTTTGAAGGGATGGAGACGCTCTTGATGGCCATGTAGCTGATTTTGGCCTGGCTCCAGCCTGACATCATGGAGGGCTGGGGACATGAGGGGCAGGAATCATGACACTTGGACACAAAACTGCCAGGTCCATTCAAATTTTCAAATACAACTGGTGTAAATTGCCACGCAAATGTAGCAATCAATATTCTATTCCAATTCTCCCAATTATTGACAACATTTACTTACACGGTACAGACCAATTGTGTTTGCAAATGTTAGTCCTTCACAGAAATGCAACCAACAATCCTGACAACACTTACAGTGTTTCTGTAATAAGGGAGGAAATCGACTACTGTGCTGGAATGGTCAAATTCACTATAAACACACAAGAAGATCCTCAAGAATTTCTAAAGTACTTACTACAAGTACCGGAAAACAAAGACCTACCTATAAATGAAATCTTCCAGATTTCATACATGTGGAAACATACATGCATTCTTTGCAGGGATGTAGTACAAGAAGAAGTTCCTAATGAACGCTTTGTGTATGTATTCATACCTAACTGTAAATCCATTCCAGTTCAGCAACTTGTAAAAAATGCAAACCATGGCAGATTATGTACTACCTGCAATTCCGATAATCGTTCCACCTTACAAATACATACACATAGTAAATACATAATAGTAATTCTTTTACGTTATAATGCAGATGGTACTAAAACCAACTGCAAGCTGACGGGATTCACACATGGTCAAGCATCACTTGGTAAGAAAACCTTCACAACAATAGGTGTAATCCACCACGCAGAAGCCATGAACATTTTAAAACACTAACAGACTACCAACCATAGATTCTGTCCTTTACAGTGGATTCAGCTTTAACCATGTCTGCTGTATATTATATACACTGATCAGGCCCTAGCAATGGACTTTATAACAATATTGGCCTGTGGCCACAATCTTTGGCTGTACCCACTATATATTCTAACATATAAATGGGCCACTACCCATGGCCTTTGACCTTGAGCAGTTCCACATCTTTTGGCCATGTCCACTATTTAGTTTAAAATAATAAAATGCAATAAGCGACGGCCTTCACCCCTGCCCACTGTGTATTATACAACCTTATCCAGCCACTAGCTTTGGCCTTCGGCCGTACCCACTTTACATTACATACACTAAACAGCCACTAACCATGGTCTTCAACACAATAATAGCCAGTGGCCACAGCCTTTGGCTTTTTGGCAAATGTATATTGTAACATATTGTTGGGCACTAGCTATGTATGGCCTTTAGCCATGGCCAGTGAATACAGCTTTCAACGTTGCCCACTGTATATTTTAAAACAGTGATTGGCTAATATGCACAGCTTTTAAGCATGCACATTGGTAATTCTGAACACCAAATGACCGCTAGCTATGGCTGTTGGAGCTGGCCAGTGACCCCAGCCTTTGTCATGGCCAAGTCCACGGCCTAAATTGTTATTAAGGTAATCAGAGTTTTCATGACCTCACTTATAAATGATGTTATGTCTAGTTCCATTATTGATGTAATAAGTTATATACAATGTAATTTGTGTTGTCACCAGTGATGGCATCCATGATGTGATTTCTAATGTCATCAGTATTTTACTACAACTTGTAATTAGTGATTTCATCAGTGATGTGATCTGTGATGTCATCATTGAGGTCATAGGCTTTGCAACAGGGGGCGTGAAATTAAGGTGGCTTTAGCTGAATTTCAGGGGTTTTGTTGCATTAAGTTCACAAACTAAACATCCCTGCAACTAAGGTGTTTTCTTTGAATTTCAATTGTTTTGTTATTCCATAGATTTTTAGAATGGTTCCAGACCACTCACATGGTCTACTGCCATGGTCAGTGGGCACGTGACCATTTTAAAATGCTGGGTGGTGGGAACGGCTGAACATGACCAAACCACTAGCCATGAGTAAAATCCTATTGTGCCATGGCCGGTGGGCACAGCCACTCTACATTTCAAAACACTTTAAATCCATCGCTCAAAGACGTTTATCAATCACAAACTGATTCTGTCCTGTTTTGACAGTAGTATTGCTAAGTATAAAAGATCACAGGCTTTGAGAACTCACAATGTTTTTAGGCAATGCACAGTGAGATTAAATTATCTGCTGAGAATCACACACATTGGTTAAGCAGTATACTCCAAGCACCTTGTTTTATGGCCGGTTTCTTGGTGACTGTTGCAATACACTGCACAACCCCAACTAACCCCATTTAAGCAGCACAGAAATGGGAAAAATATGACCGGCTGCAAGAATAACATATGCCCAGGTACTTTCTGCACCGATAGTAAAAATCAGAAGCTGGCACCCATGAATATATTCACAGTAAGTGATCATATATCTTAAAGTAAAATATACGAATGTAGTTCATTTGATCTTCCCCAAAGATGAAAGTGTGCAAGGCAAAATAGCATTGGATGTTTGATGAACACCAGAAAAATAACCTGAGAGATGAAATGTTCCAATAAATTGCTGGCAAAGTATACAAGATGCTCACCTGTTAAATCCAGCAATCTGTCGTGAAATATTCCCTGATGAACAAAATCCCAATATGAAACAAGTGCTTGGTGTTGTGCGGGTAAGCGTCTGCACTGAGAACATGACAACCTGAGTAAAATCCTGATTGCAAAATACTTGAGCAAGCTTGCCAACCTCAAAAAAAAACATGTGTTGTATCTGCCCTCTGAAAGAATGTTATACATTAGATCCCGGGCATTACAACACAACATGGTGGAACATACACCAGACGTCACATATACACCATGACTTCACCAACAACGTCAACATAACAAACTCAATACAAGACTGACAAAGCACCCACAGTACACACACTTCACTCAGCAACACAGCCACATTCCAAGACATTCTAACACAGAAACATACAGAATGCACATACAGACCACAGCATACATGCAACACATTGCTCCAACAATGAGCAAACAAGGTGCACACTAGGAATAAGACCCACCCCTGGTCACATGAGAGCCCTAACACCTGTGCACATGCTAAAGCGACACACCACACATGGCCAGTACCAGACAAGTAGATGATACACACATCTCAATCAAAGTAAAATGCCTACACCATTCACAAACAATAGATATAGCAACACACACATGGCCACAATCGCTGCATAGGATATGGTGTCCAGCAAGAATTGAAACTGCTAAAGAGGTCCAGTGAAAGATGAACTTTACCAGCAGTGAGGTGGACCTGATGGTGGAGTTCATCCGCATTCACTGGTCCCACATGCTCTGGATGGCTAGACATTGCACCATGCAGAGCCAGTGACAGTCATACTGGCTTAGGCTCACATAGAAGGTCAATGCCCTGGGCATTGAACAACACACATGTGAGTAACTAAAAAATAAGTGGCTGGACGAGAAGACCAGGGTCAAACTGAAGTACACCCATTACCACTTAGCCCAAGTTTCTGGAGGAGAACCACCGGACCCTGGTTTGTCCCTGATGCCCAGGGAGAAAAACACCATGGGGGTAATTCATAGAATTCAGCGCACAAGTGGCGCACGCGGCTGGCGCACAGTGTGCGCGTGCGAATCCCTGCGCCAGCCGCGTGCGCTAAAATCCATTTCCGCGCACAGCATATTCATGGATTCCAGCCACCAAAACCAGCCGTGGCGCACAGTGGCGCAGCGACCCTGCAGCAGCGCCAGTTATGCCCCCAAGAACGCCTCTCGCGCAGGGAAAAGCCATCAATATACCCAATCCAGCGAAAAGGGCTGCGCTAACCCTGTACCAGCACGGCAAGCGGGCTACGTGTATCACTGGGATGTGCGGGAAATACCTCACGCGATTGGCCCGTGCGAGCAGGGTACGCGTATTTCAGGGGTGCGCGGGAAGTACCACACGCGATTTCCGCAGGGTACGCGTATCTCAGGGATGCGCGGGAAGTGCCACACGCGATTTCAGCAGGGTACGTGTATTTCGGGGTGCGGGGCAAGTTTCACACGCGATTTCAGCAGGGTACGTGTATTTCAGGGGTGCGTGGGAATTTCCACACGTGATTGGGCCCGTGCGAGCAGGGTACGCGTATCTCAGGGGTGCGCGGGAAGCGCCACACGCGATTTCAGCAGGGTACGTGTATTTCAGGGGTGCGCGGGAAATTCCACACGCGATTGGGCCCGTGTGAGCACGGTACGTGTATCTCAGGGTGCGCGGGAAGTGCCACACGCGATTGCAGCAGGGTACGTGTATTTCAGGGGTGCGCAGGAATTTCCACACGCGATTTCATCATGGTACGTGTATTTTGGGGTGCGGGGGAAGTTTCACATGCGACATCAGCAGGGCACATGTATTTCAGGGGTGCGTGGGAAGTTCCACACGCGATTTCATCAGGGTACGTGTATTTCGTGGTGCGGGGGAAGTTTCACATGCGACATCAGCAGGGTACGTGTATTCCAGGGGTGCGCGGGAAGTTCCACACGTGATTCCATCAGGATACGTGTATTTCAGGGGTGCGCGGTAAGTTCCAACGCGATTGGGCCCGTGCGAGCAGGGTACGCGCATTTCAGGGGTGCGCGGGAAGTTCCACACGCGATTCCATCAGGGTACGTGATTTACAGGGGTGCGCGGGGAGCACCACACGTGAATTGCACGTGTGGGTCCTCCCAGGTGTTCCCTCTACACCCTCCACGGCGCCTGCAGGTGGCTCACACCACAGGGGCCTACCCTGCACATGTCCTGCAGGCACACCATCCACCATGGCCATGACCCCCAGCCAACGCACATGTCAACTTGCACTACTGCCCACCAACGCATGTCCCCCTGCACCCCCAGCCACCAGGGGCACCCTCCACCAGGCCCCCACCCATGTCTCCCACCACCCCCACCCCCCAGCAGTGCAGGGGCACCCTCCACCAGGCGCCCACCCATGTCTCCCACCACCCCCACCGCCCAGCACTGTGGGGCACCTGCCAGCAGGCCCCCACCCATGTCCAACTCATGTCTCCCACCACCCCCACCCCCCAGCACTGTGGGGCACCCTCCACCAGGCCCCCACCCATGTCTCCCACCACCCCCACCCCCCAGCACTGTGGGGCACCTGCCAGCAGGCCCCCACCCATGTCCAACTCATGTCTCCCACCACCCCCGAGCACTGTGGGGAACCTGCCAGCATGCCCCCACCCATGACTCCCACCACCCCCACCCCCCAGCAGTGCAGGGGCACCCTCCACCAGGCCCCCACCCATGTCTCCCACCACCCCCACCCCCCAGCACTGTGGGGCACCTGCCAGCAGGCCCCCACCCATGTCTCCCACCACCCCCACCCCCCAGCAGTGCAGGGGCACCCTCCACCAGGCCCCCACCCATGTCTCCCACCCCCCCTACCCCCCAGCACTGTGGGGCACCTGCCAGCAGGCCCCCACTCATGTCCAACTCATGTTCCCCACCACCCCCACCCCCCAGCACTGTGGGGCACCTGCCAGCAGGCCCCCACCCATGTGCAACTCATGTTCCCCAGCCAACATGTCATCACAATCTAGATCCCTGGTCCCTATGGTCAGCCTCCAAATGCAAAACACCCACCCGAGTATTGCATCCACCCACTCATAATTTGCAATTACATCACAGAACACCAATTGCAAATTCCGAAACAAACACATTTCCCTCACATACACCCAATGGGTGTCAGTGAATCTCAAAACCCATATCATGAAATGCATGAAACCAATGAGATACCACACATTGAAGTTCACCAAATAAAATATGTATTAAAGGAAACATAAATAGAATCAAAAATGAAGAAACAGAAATGTGAATGTACAAAAATTAAAAGAAGCATGTCCGTGAAAAAAAGCAAAACCAAAAATAAAATTCCAAAGTAATGGTGTCCAAAGTCAATGTCCACAAAACAAAATCCAATGGGAAATAAAAAAGAAAGCCATTGCTCCATGGTTAAAATGTGAAAAAAAAATACAATCCAACAGTGAACTATGTACATGGGAACAAGCCAGGGTCCATTATCCCAACAAAAGAAAGGAAACCTATCTAACTACACTAACTACACTCAACATCGGAGGGGCAGGCATCGGCCGGAGGGCAGGAGGACCCAGGACAGAGAGTGTCTTCCGTGTGGCAGCGGTTGGGCCACGCCATAGATGCGGACCGGCAGCGGGCGGAAGAGGCACGGCTCACAATGGTCAGGGCGGAGAACTCCATGCGGAGGGCCCTGAGGCGGGCCGAGTGCCTCGAGGCAATCCGCAGGGGTTTGGAGGTGGACACGTCGATGGCCCTGCGGACCCTCGGGGCCATGGAGAAGGACCGCCTCCGGGACATCCACAAGTGAGCCATGAAACTAGCCCGCTTCCCTTGTACATAGTTATGTAGGTAGTGTTAGGTTTCATTTTTGTTTTGATTTTTTTTGGACCTTTCGGACATTGGCCACATTTTTGTATATAGTTTATTTTATTAGTTAGTGTAGTTAGATAGGTTTCCTTTCTTTTGTTGGGATAATGGACCCTGGCTTGTTCCCATGTACATAGTTCACTGTTGGATTGTATTTTTTTTTTCACATTTTAACCATGGAGCAATGGCTTTCTTTTTTATTTCCCATTGGATTTTGTTTTGTGGACATTGACTTTGGACACCATTACTTTGGAATTTTATTTTTGGTTTTGCTTTTTTTCACGGACATGCTGTTTCTTCATTTTTGATTCTATTTATGTTTCCTTTAATACATATTTTATTTGGTGAACTTCAATGTGTGGTATCTCATTGGTTTCATGCATTTCATGATATGGGTTTTGAGATTCACTGACACCCATTGGGTGTATGTGAGGGAAATGTGTTTGTTTCGGAACTTGCAATTGGTGTTCTGTGATGTAATTGCAAATTATGAGTGGGTGGATGCAATACTCGGGTGGGTGTTTTGCATTTGGCGGCTGACCATAGGGACCAGGGATCTAGATTGTGATGACATGTTGGTTGGGGAACATGAGTTGCACATGGGTGGGGGCCTGCTGGCAGGTGCCCCACAGTGCTGGGGGGTGGGGGTGGTGGAGAACATGAGTTGGACATGGGTAGGGGCCTGCTGGCAGGTGCCCCACAGTGCTGGGGGGTGGGGGTGGTGGGGAACATGAGTTGGACATGGGTGGGGCCTGCTGGCTGGTGCCCCACAGTGCTGGGGGGGTGGGGGTGGTGGGAGACATGGGTGGGGGCCTGGTGGAGGCTGCCCCTGGTGGCTGGGGGGTGGGGTTGGTGGGAGACATGGGTGGGGGCCTGGTGGAGGCTGCCCCTGCACTGCTGGGGGGTAGGGGTGGTGGGAGACATGGGTGGGGGCCTGGTGGAGGGTGCCCCTGCACTGCTTGGGGGTGGGGGTGGTGGGAGACATGGGTGGGGGCCTGCTGGCAGGTGCCCCACAGTGCTGGGGGGTGGGGGTGGTGGGGAACATGAGTTGGACATGGGTGGGGGCCTGCTGGCAGGTGCCCCACAGTGCTGGGGGGTGGGGGTGGTGGGGAACATGAGTTGGACATGGGTGGGGGCCTGCTGGCAGGTGCCCCACAGTGCTGGGGGGTGGGGGTGGTCGGGAACATGAGTTGGACATGGGTGGGGGCCTGCTGGCAGGTGCTCCACAGTGCTGGGGGGTGGGGGTGGTGGGGAACATGAGTTGGACATGGGTGGGGGCCTGATGGCAGGTGACCCACAGTGCTGGGAGGTGGGGGTGGTGGGGAACATGAGTTGGACATGGGTGGGGGCCTGCTGGCAGGTGCCCCACAGTGCTGGGGGGTGGGGGTGGTGGGGAACATGAGTTGGACATGGGTGGGGGCCTGCTGGCAGGTGCCCCACAGTGCTGGGGGGTGGGGGTGGTGGGGAACATGAGTTGGACATGGGTGGGGGCCTGCTGGCAGGTGCCCCACAGTGCTGGGGGGTGGGGGTGGTGGGGAACATGAGTTGGACATGGGTGGGGGCCTGCTGGCAGGTGCCCCACAGTGCTGGTGGATGGGGTGGTGGGGAACATGAGTTGGACATGGGTGGGGGCCTTCTGGCAGGTGCCCCACAGTGCTGGGGGGGTGGGGGTGGTGGGAGACATGGGTGGGGGCCTGGTGGAGGCTGCCCCTGGTGGCTGGGGGGTGGGGGTGTGGGAGACATGGGTGGGGGCCTGGTGGAGGCTGCCCCTGCACTGCTGGGGGGTGTGGTGGTGGGAGACATGGGTGGGGGCCTGGTGGAGGCTGCCCCTGGTGGCTGGGGGTGGGGGTGCTGGGAGACATGGGTGGGGGCCTGGTGGAGGCTGCCCCTGGTGGCTGGGGGCTGGGGGTGGTGGGAGACATGGGTGGGGGCCTGGTGGAGGCTGCCCCTGGTGGCTGGGGGCGGGTGGGAGACATGGGTGGGGGCCCGGTGGAGGCTGCCCCTGGTGGCTGGGGTGTGGGGGTGGTGGGAGACATGGGTGGGGGCCTGGTGGAGGGTGCCCCTGCACTGCTGGGGGGTGGGGGTGGTGGGAGACATGGGTGGGGGCCTGGTGGAGGGTGCCCCTGCACTGCTGGGGGGTGGTGGGAGACATGGGTGGGGGCCTGGTGGAGGGTGCCCCTGGTGGCTGGGGGTGCAGGGGGACATGCGTTGGTGGGCAGTAGTGCAAGTTGACATGTGGGTTGGCTGGGGGGCATGGCCATGGTCGATGGGGTGCCTGCAGGACATGTGCAGGGTAGGCCCCTGTGGTGTGAGCCACCTGCAGGGGCCGTGGAGGGTGTAGAGGGAACACCTGGCAGGACCCACACGTGCAATTCACGTGTGGTGCTCCCCGCGCACCCCTGTAATACACGTACCCTGATGGAATTGCGTGTGGAACTTCCCGTGCACCCCTGTAATGCAGGTACCCTGCTGATGTTGCGTGTGATACTTCCCCCGCACCCTGAAATACACGTACCCTGATGAGAACGCGTGTGTAACTTCCCGCAAACCCCCGAAATACACGTACCCTGATGAGATCGCGTGTGTAACTTCCCGCGCGCCCCCGAAATACATGTACCCTGATGTCATTGTGTGTGTAACTTCCCGTGCACCCCCGAAATACACGTACCCCGCTCAATCACGTGTGTAACTTCCCGCGCACCCCCTAAACACACGTACCCCGCTCAATCGCGTGTGTAACTTCCCCCGACCCCCGAAATACATGTACCCTGATGGAATTGCGTGTGGAACTTCCCGCGCACCCCTGGAATACACGTACCCTGCTGATGTTGCGTGTGATACTTCCCCCGCACCCTGAATTACACGTACCCTGATGAGATCGGGTGTGTAACTTCCCGCAAACCCCCGAAATACACGTACCCTGATGAGATTGCGTGTGTAACTTCCCGCGCACCCCCAAAATACACGTACCCTGATTTGATCGTGTGTGTAACTTCCCGCGCACCCCCGAAATACACGTACCCCGCTCAATCGCGTGTGTAACTTCCCGTGCACCCCCGAAATACACGTACCCCGCTCAATCGCGTGTGTAACTTCCCGCGCACCCCAAAAAACACGTACCCCTGCTCAATCGCGTGTGTAACTTCCCGCGCACCCCCGAAATACACATACCCCGCTCAATCGCGTGTGTAACTTCCCGCGCACCCCCGAAATACACGTACCCCGCTCAATCGCGTGTGTAACTTTCCGCACACCCCCGAAATACACGTACCCCGCTCAATCGCGTGTGTAACTTCCCGCGCACCCCCGATGTACACCTACCCCGCTCGATCGCGTGTGTTACTTCCCGCGCACCCCCGCAATACACGTGCCCCGCTCGCACAGGCCCAATTGCTTTATGTTGCCACTTTTGTGATGCGCTGGGACTCTACCGCCTGCCTTCGTGTGGCGGACATGTTTCAGCTTGTGCGTGTCTTTGGCTGTGCGTGGCTTTGCCCTATTCGATTCCATGAATACATGTGGTTCGAGAGCGTGTGGGCGTTCCGTCTGCTTCCCTGCAGTACATCCCCAGTTACGCCCTTATTTTCGCGCGTTGTTCCCCATTCCGCACGTTACGCCCCGTGTCCCGCCCACTTTCTGGTGTATGCGCTGAGGTTGTGCGCTTTCACTGTGCGCGTCGCGCACGCCTTTCGGGATGTTGCAGTGACTTGTGCGCCATGTACGGGTTTGGCGCACATCCCAAGGTAAACACGCGTGCGCGTGCTCCTGTTTTTTTGCGCTTGCGCCTGCTTGCGCCTGCTTGCGCCTGCTTGCGCAAAGATTTTCGGCGCACGTTTGTTCCATGAATCGGCCTCTATGAGTGTGATCCACAGGTGGTGCACACAGGTCTACGAAGTACAGTCACAGGCACATACTTTCATGGTAAGCACATCACATATGTGCACTCACCCATATCTGCATCCCAGATACACACACACAGGTAGCACCTGAACAATCCATGCAAACCAGCAAATGGAAATACAACATGCATGCACACAGGCCACAACCTGTGTCCATTGTACAGCACGAAGGACGCGGCATAGCGGTAACACCCCAAATGGAGCTGGACGCACACATCCACTGAACGCACATACTCATCAGATACACAAGTTGCCATACCACATGGTGGTATGGCAACACCATCACTGGCACACACATCCCAGATTCCACACACTGCCTAAGTCACATAGATATACCTGTGACCACCAAAGGCAGGATACCACATCTGCCACTTATTCACTGGATCCTCTGTTACGCTATCCTACAACAGAAAATAATGTTTCATCCATGTTCACCCTTGTGCTGTGTTGGGAATGGGTTATCATAAATTGAAAGTAGGGATGTGGGAGGTTGACATTTAGGGAGTGGTGTTGTCTGCAGTAGGTGGATGTGGTGCTGTGCATCCTCATGTGTGCAAATTGGACTGCTTTTCATGCTGTGAGTAGACCTTTCATTTGAGTGAAAGTTGTTCCAGGTAGTGCCCGCTCCCCCTGATCTCTCATGCCAGGCAGTGTACTTGCTTGTCAACATCTGCCCTCACTAAGAGTGCCCGCAAAGCCAGCAAAATTGTGGCACAATCAGTTGTGTGATATGTGTTGTGGATGCGTTCAAACTTACACACATTCAGCTTGTTGTAGCCTGCAGTTAAAGATCCTCTCATCATCAGTGCATCACCAGGATTTTTGTCTGTACTCTTCCATGCCCTGCCTGCTGATGATCCTGTTTCTGAGCCAGGTTATGCACAGCAACACTCTTCACTGTTGAGGGTGATGTTGAGCACCCTTGTGCGTCATTGTGTTGTGGCACAGCATGTGAAAGTTCTCAAGTGTCACCACATTCTCACAGTGTTTCTTGGGGATTTTGTTTTAGGATTCCACACTTGGCTCACTCATGTGCCTGCACTGTCCCCCTGCCACCATTGCAGAGTAGATGATGTGTCTGCCTTTCAACTTTGTTCTCAGTGTGACCAGTGGTTCTCATGCAATGCTTTGTGTCACTTCACCATGCCGTGGTCCATCATATGTGCATCCCAAAGTCCAGGCACACACTGTCTAGGCATTAATTGTGCAATTTTGTGTGGTGGGATGTTTGCTTTGTCCACTCAATTGGTGCACTTTGCGACTCCTGCTCCAGTTGGATGTGGTTTCCTGTCCATTCAGGCCTGTTTCAGTGTGTGCCAATTTTTGCCCATGAGTGCCTATGATGTCATAGTGGGTGAGGTTCCAGACGTGCATAATGACAAAACAACCATGCTAAATGTGCATGCATATTTCTACATATGCTCTCTCTCATGTCTCCCTGTGTACATCTTACTCTTCTGCACAAGTGCATTATGACTGAGTGTTGTACTTTCTTGTCATTGCCTAATTCCTGTCAATGGGAGGATGGCAGATGTTCTGCCTGGTGATGGTATAATATCTACAATGCGCACAGTATGTCAGTTCAGGAAATGTTGTTTCATTAGTCCTCCAGTGTTACATTTTTGTTGTGGTTCTCGGCATTGTTTGGACTCTGCTTGAGTGGAATGCAAACTAGGTCATTGGTGTGGGTATGACATGCAGCGATTGGTTATGTGTGACATGTTGTGTAGGCCGCATGTGTATTGGGGTGGGTGTACATGTGGACACTGTTGAGAAATCTGGTTGTGCTGAGGGACAAATTATCATTTGTGTTTCGCTATGTGCAATGGGGTTGCTGTTCTCCTGCAGTTCCTCCATACTCATCCTTTTTGAGATTGTGTGCATATGCAGTACTGGCGAGGGAGAATGGCTGTGTGTATGTGTTCATAGCTTTTTTGTGCAGTGCAGAGCTTTGTGTGTGAAGGCATGCATTTACCCTATATGTTGAAATGGCTACATATATGTTGACCTGGGTATCTCAGAGAGGTGCTTGTGTGCAGGCTGTGCCTGTCAATTGTCATCAGTTCATCATGGACACCATCCCATGTGCGGCAAATGTTCCTCTATGGCAGAATGCATGCTCATGTGTAGAAAATGTTCACCAGCCACTCCCTCACTCACGCTGCAGTTGTACTGGACTCCTCCCCGGTTGGTGGCCTTGCTCGTATCTCTGGCCTGAGATCAGGTACTTATACTGCCTGTACATCTTTGCACACTACAATGTTATGCAGGATGCAACAGTCATGTGTGATGTTGCACACAATGTGTGATCTGTATAGCGGCACCCACCCCAAGTGATCTAGGCATCTGAATCTTAATGTAAGGATGTCTTTGGAATGCTCAGTGATGGCCATGTTGGTCATGTATGCACTATTGTACCATTCCTGTTGTGTACTGATGTGATGCATGAAGGATGCTGTGCAGTAAGGGCACAATGAATAACTTGCATCACCTGCATGAGGAAGAACATGAATGGGCTCAGTGCGTATTGGGTGATCCATCGTTTGTGGTGTTGGATGCATGCTTGTTGCTTTTGTTTAGACACAGTGATAAGGTACACGTGTTGCAGTGGTCATGTTTGTGTGGACCGGTGTGGATGTGATCTGCATTTTTGTGGTTAAACAAGGTGGGAGTATGTGTACTTACCTATCAGCCACATGTCCTCATAGTGTCTGTGTTCCAATTGCACACACATGCTGGAGCGCCAGATGACGTGGCGGTCATGGACAGAGCCTAGGAAGTTGGCATACATATCCATGAAGAGGCCAGCAGTGCCGGTTCAGGTAAATGTATGCATTGGCCTGGAGTCAGCATAATGTGACATGGGTGCAGTCAATGGCGCTGATGACCCCAGGGGATTGGTGCACCATGTAGAATCCGCGTGCCACCTGTCTTTGTTGCTCCTGGGTCAAGGACATGTGGATATGGCATCATGGATGATGCATGCCACTACCTGGTTCAGGGCATGGCACAGCATGGCTGGGGAGATGCCAGCAGTGATGCCACTGGTTCTCTGGAAAGAGCCAATTGCAAAGATATACAAGGCAGCCTGGAGCTTCACATGTGACCCAATATCATGTGAAAGTGTGGTGGTGGGCTGCAAATCAGACTCCCACTCATGCAACATGTCCACAATAAGACGTAGAGGGAAACAATACCTTCTGGAAGTCTCCATACCCACCATGCCGAAGAGGATGAACCTGGTGCATAAGACTCGCTCTCTCAATCTCCTCCTCGACCATTCCCAAGCACATTAGATTATTGACAGGGTGCAGGGACAATTTCTGGCTATAGGAGGTGTGGAGTGGTGCAGTGTGACTTTATCTGAGGACCGGTGGTGTCATGTTGTGCATGCTGGTGTGCATCAGTGTATGGATTCAGTTTTCCATGGGTGTGTTGGGTGGTATGCATCTGTGTTTGTTCAGCATGGTAGTGTTTGCTCTTCATGGGGATATTTGTGTTTTTCAATGTAATGCATGGTACTTTCAGTGAATGAGTTCACATGTGAGGTGTTCCGGCGTGTGTGTTGGGTTTTGAGTGTCGATAGTGGCTTAGTGGTGATTGTAGTTGTTGTGTAATTTATGTTTCTTAGCTGTCATAGATATACATGTTTCTGTGTTGTTGATGTAATTGATGTGTTTTCATATTTGCATAACATCTGCCTTTGATGAAAGTTCTGCTTTGACATATCCTCTTTTTCTTGACTTCCTCCTTTCTGTATTTTTATTGTACATCCTTTTATTACAATTATGTATGGTATCTCCATATAAGTTTCAACATATTTGAGGTGTAAGTTGTACTGATTTTCAGGGCAGGTTTGGGGTTATTCCATCCAGTAGTTTTAAAAATATTTGATTGGGGAGGGGATGTGCCCTTCTCCCAAAACTATAGCTATATCTCATATGGTACTTCACAGCAGAGATGCTTTTCCAAAACGAAAACCTGACATGATGACATAAAAACTGCATACTTCGTTACTGTATGCAAAGTGCTTAAAGCTTAAAATACATCAAATTACAAACGATTTTTGAACAATGCAAGAACACAAACAAAACATCATAATTATTCCATACTTAATCACAAAATGTTTTTAATATTTCATTTTTACATTTAAAACGTACAATTTGTGAGCAATTTATAAATGTTCTAGAATCACCACAAAGTCATCACAGCAAAATCATCTTTTTGTTCTTCTCACTGAGCTTTTATGAAATAGACAACTTGAATGTAGAGCTAACACTTGTTATACAATATGTGAGTGTTCTAGAAAGGAACAAAGTTATCATTTCGTACTTAACAAGAAACGTTTGCAAAGTAAGCAATTCTACATAAATCCAAGATCACCACATTAGCTCAATTCATCAGAGTTAATAAATGAATTGCTTAAGATTTAACAGAGACAATCAAGTTGCCTCGTAAATGGAGGCCAACTACTCCAAAAGAAGTGAGAATACATTAATTACATCCTGTATGTCAACCAAACAGCTTTTAGTTAAGCATTTAAACACACTGACAACGAGAAAAAAAGAAGAAGCTGGAGAGTATTGCAGGTTTAAATGCAAGTTGTAAATTTGTACAAGATCCGATTCCATACTAGTAATGTAATATGCTACAGTAGCATTTTCCAACTGGAGGTATTTACGCGGTAGATGAAGTAAGTCATAGATTAGAGACCAACATTCACTAATAGGGTATAGGGCTCGCTTACACATAGGTAACAGATTGAGTCAAATTACTAACATACCCACTTAAGGTGTTCACCATATCTCATAATCCTCATATGAGTATCGTTTTCCAAAAAAATGAAGCCCTTATGTGCCACAGTGAATATTTTGGTTGTGACAGAATCTATATTAACCTGCTACAACACTGCTACAATAGCTCATCGCAACCCATAAACTACCTGCACCACCATGGTATTTGCTTTCTGTGACAGAATCAGCTCCATCTTAAAGCAATATAAGAGCCCCTCATTGAACCCCAGAGAGGGATTCCAGGTACACACAGATGAAGTTGCCCCTCCAAAAAGTGGCATCTACAAATGTTTAAGGTGCAAGTAGTTGTTACAACTTCAGTCAGACCTCTAGAAGTTGTATATTTTTTTCATTAAGGGCTTCTTCGATCCTACAAATAAGACATGCAGTGGATATGATTATCCGGTCTGTGCTGCCCCACATACACCGGAACCAGACTAGGTGGCCTTCATGGTTTGATTCTGACCCCAGATATGCTCCAAGACAAGCTTTCCTGTCACAACGAAAATACGGAGAGAGTAGAAATAGGTGCTGTAAAGTCTCCATTTCATTTACAAAAGCGACATTTGAGGCCAAGATCAATATGATTGTATTTATACCATTTACAAATTCGTGTTCCAGAGTGGACTAGATCTAAACTAAATCTTATGTATGCTGAGCGCATTTTGTTGTCGGGTGACTGCAACAATTATGCGCGTCGTGGTTTCTGAGCATGTCTGAAATTTGAATACTTGGCAAAGGAGGAATAGCTTTCAATCTTGTCTGAATTCAATGCCCATGAATTAAAGTGAAATCGATTTTTCACCAGTCCTGAACATTTGATGATATCTTGTTTGTTCAAATTCAGAGATGCCAGAATTTCATTCAAACGATCATGAAACTTGGATATTGATTGAGGCGGATCCTTAGTGAGCATAAATTGGAGATCTTCATAAAGAGAATTAGGACGAGGTAGCGCCATTTTCATGAATTTGTTAAACAAGCGCCATTCAAATCTATTACTCAGGGGAAGTAAGCCTAGTTCATGAGTGAGGATCAGATTTGGTAAGTACGCTGGAAGCCCCAAGATTGATTTCCACAGTTTGCCTTGAATTACATTTAAGATTTTACCAATATTCAGCAAACATAGATGAAGTCCCTACAGATGGATAGGTACAGCCTTTAGTTGGTAGTAATCTATCAAGGTAATAATGAGAACTTAAAAACAGGTAAAGGGCACAAAAAAGCCAAATTTGGAAACTTGCGCTTGCTTAAAATGAATGATGGGAAAGCAGCAGGTGACCGGAGGATGTGAGTGCCTTGCCCTGGCACTACACGGTAAAACAGAACTAAAGTAGGTTTTCCAGTCTCACTGTGCCAACAAACTAATCAATCAGATACTGCTTGAGTTGCAGATTTATTGCAAAACATCAATGGACAGCCTGACACGTGTTTCGAGCAGTCCTTGCTCTTTCTCTGAGGCTGGTACAAAACATATTGATTATATTCAATATAATCCCAATTTGGTTACAATCAAAAACGGAAGAAAAGCAATGGAATTTTTATTTAAAGTAAAAAGTTCAACAAATTAAAGAGTGGTGATTTAGTGTAACACACTAATTACATGTGTACAGTATCACATAAACAGTTAATGGAGAAATGGGGAGGGCGGTGTAACAACCAAAAATTCAAAGTATGGTTTCCAGTTGGTATGGATTATGCCAAAACAATTATGAGTTACCAAACCAACATTTTGCAGTTTTGCGGACAACAAAGCATGAAAAATTATTCAGTAGGGTACAATAGATCATGAATTGACAGATAATCATCAATTATGTGAAAGAAGAATATTATAAATATCGTAATTTAGATGTATTTGCAAATGCAAAATGGGTTGTAGCACAGTTTATGTTGTAACAGATTGGTGAGGCAGAATGGTCATAGGAGAGAGAGAGGGAGGGAAGAGACAAAACGGGGTGACTTTGATTAGTCCTCCATTTGGAGTTGCTTTTGGTACCAAGGTTAGGTGCGTGCAATAGTGAGTTTGCTTATATTATTGGTAAGGTACCTTATAAATGAGGACGTACTAATGCGGTCATATCAGATACGTTGCAGGGTTGCTGTAGGGAAAGATTCTATGATTAGTATACTAACCTATATAACAAGTTTTATACACAGTAATAACCAATCGAATTTGGTGTAACATGACAATTTTTTGTTTTGTTGTCAAAAAGAATGAACAAGTACCTGAATTATAAATCTTGGCAGTTACAGCAAATTATTATGTAACCCTCCGTGCTGAACGCATCAGAAGAAATTGTTGCATGATTTCAACCAGGCAGGTGCACATTAGATGAAACCCGGTGTTGCGGAGCAGAGAAGAGAAAAGTCAACATAACTGATTACGAACATGTCAAAAAATCTAGCATCGCTGCTGTCACTGAAGGTGCTGAATGAGCGCGCCCCTGTCAGTGGGCAATGGTCTAAGGGACCATGTCCAAAGTGCTTACCTCAGGGGTCTGCTGAACAGCATGGCTGGTTCCTACGCGACCGCCGGTCTGGCTGTATTTTAATACGGTCACGTGTGCTGGGTGTAATGGCGGCAGTCAGCAATATTTAGTTTGCAAGACGGCCATCTTGGAAGGGGTTCCAAGACAATTATTAGTAATGGGCATTAGACAATCCTGCATGGTAAACTTATGGATATATGTGGTTACGATGCAAATCAACTTGTGATTACTAAATTAATTATAAATAAGGAATTATACCTGGATTCCAATTTGTCAATATCAATTTAACCTGTTACGGCTGCACATAATATATATTATGCAACTAACGACTTATTCCAAACTACAGAGGGAATTGTCGTAATTGTAAGGAAGGAGTCGTGGTACAATTGCTATATAATATGAATTAATCTAATGTGCGCGCCAGGTTTTGCTGTTTATGGCAAAATGAGGTATAAAGGCAAAACTGCATTGTGGATTGTTAATGTGGCTTAATACGTGTCATGTTTATTGACAAAGAAGTGTCCCGTGTGGTTTCTAAAGCATTCCCTCTCAGAGTGTACCCATTTCCCAATATGTGTGGTTAATAGTTACAGAATGTACCTGTGCAATTAATTAGGTACGATTTAGGGCACATATTCATACTGGGATGTAGCTAGTGTCCTAGGTTGAATAAAAGACTAAATAGACTACAAGAGAATATATTTAACAAGAGCAATGTATAACTTAAAGAAAAGCTCCAAGTTCATGGTCTGTGTTGAGACCACAATACACAGTCGTGTACTGACATATAAGTCTTGCTTCAAGTCTCTGTAAGATTAGTGTAAGATTGCCCCCCTCCCCCCGCGGGGGTAACATCGCTTTGGCTAGTCCCACAATTCTGATATCTTGTTTGTGATCCAGTTGGTGATACTTCTGCCAGTGGTTGGCAAGTGGGAATTTAGTATCCTGGCTGGATATGGTGGACAAGTGTTCTCTAATACATATTTTGAGAGGTCTGATGGTGCTACTAATATATTTTTTGTTAAAAACACAGATGATACTATATACAGTGAATTTGTTATTGCAGTTCATAAAGGTTTCAATATGATGAGTTTGACCTGGGTTGAACAAAACATTCTTAGTTTCTAATGCGTAAGGACACATTGAGCAATTACTACATTTGCGGAAACCTGTAAGGTGGTCTTGACTGAGCCAAGTGCATGGTCGTTCTGGCTGTTGCATGAATGACGGACTCAGTACATTTTTTGAAGTAGTTCCTTTAATGTAGGTGAAATTAGGAAAAGGATCAATCCATTTGGTAATGTCCACATCCAGATGTAATAATTGCCAGTGTCTTTTCATAATGTTGTAATCTAAGTGGCTATCTTTATTATATCTGATGATGAGTCGAATCTTGTTTGGTCCTTCTTTGGTGATACCAGTGTTCGGTTGAAGTAATACATCTCTCTTGTACTCGCAATAATGAGAACTTATAATGATGCTGGAGTATCAATTTTATCTGGGCTGTTAGCTGCACAGCGTTGAGGTTCAGTGAAATTTGCCAGTTTTTACATGAGAGAGTAATTGACAGTTGGTATCCCAAATATCTCATCTCAGATTAAGTTGTTATATATTTTGCATCAACATACCATCTATATCTAGGCAATTTCTTCTTAGCTGTAAAAATAAGAATATTTGATTTTTCCGAGTTGATAGTGAGATTATTGATTGTACAATATTGATGAAAGTAATTCAGTTTGTTTTGTAGACCAAATGGGTTTTTGTCGAAGAGTATCATGTCGTCGGCTAAAGCTAGCCAACTAAGGCGCATATGACCCAATCTTACAGGAAAGAAATCTAACTCTTCTGAGATGTTACCTATGGCCGCAAGATACAGATTAAATAGTACTGGTGCAAGATTGCAGCCCTGTTTTACACCAATATGAGTGATGATGTGATCAGACAGCAAACCTGCAGCATGAATGCGCACCCTGTAGGAGGTCTTCAGGTGTAACTGAGCAATCAATGCTACAATATGTGATGGAATTCCACAAGCAAGCATTTCTGTCCATAGTTTGTTGCGCAGTACACTGTCAAAAGCCAACTAAAGGTCCAGTGAAGCCATGCATATTGGCCCACTGGTTGCATTTTGTGATGATGTCAATAGATGGGCAGGTATAGTCACATTCAGGGGAGTTCCCATTTGTTTGCGAAAGCCCACTTGTGCCTTGGATAGAAGCGGTGACTTGATCATGTATGTTTCCAGATCATACAATACTAGGCGTGAAAAGACCTTTGCCGCTACATCGATAAGGGCAACAGGCGAAAAGCTGACCGGGTCATCAGGATCGCCCTTTTTATGAATTGGAATGATTATGGCAGTAAGCTATGAAATTGGAATTGTTCTCTGTGCAAATACTAGACGAAAGCGAGTGAGCAGGTGTTCTGCCCAAAAGTGAGGGTCATCTTCAATGACGCAGGACGGAAGCCCATCGGGGCCCGCCACCCTGGACAAAGACAGTTTAGAGATTGCCATATCACGTCTTCCAATGTCCAGCTGCATGCGAGGGCCATCTTCATGTTAGGAGCTTCAAGTTACTGTTTGGCATGCTTAAGGGACATAGCATATTTCAGCTTAAAATGTGCTTGCCAGGTGGATCCGTCTATACATGCGATCATGCAGTTTTGCTTTTTGTTCAAGGGGTTTCTCAGTATTCCCCATATTTCCCTGGCATTCCGTTTACACAAATGATCAATCATGTTGTGGTTATCCAACATGTAATGATTATATAGCGTATTTCTTTTATTTTGTTTTTGTATTTAACTATAATGCCCCTTTTACATGATGTATATAGAGCATTAGTCGTGGACGTGCATCTCGCTATTCTCAGGTCAGGAATTTTCTGACATTTCAATGCGAAGATGAGGAGCCTCGCTGCCACAAGAGTGAATTATTTGAAGGGGCAAAAGTCAGGGTTTGATGTTCCAAGCTTCAAAGAATTCCATCCTATGCCTGCCCCTAATTCGAGCCTGTTGAGCATGAGGCGCGTCATTTTATGGTGATTGGATTTGGTTTCTTTCAGCACTAAATTTGAGTTGAAGTCACCACTGATCAGAATTTCGTGCATTGGGTACTGCAGCATAGCATTAGTCAAAGCTTTATTTAGAAGCTGAAAAGCTATTTCAAGGCCTATGTTCACAGGGTTCCAATAAACCGAAATGAGCAATAGTTTGTAAGCAGCTTTCCTGACCATGGGCACAGCAACCATCATAAACATGTCCGTGTATTCCAAAATCCTAGCTTTGAATCTTAAGTTGTTCTTGATGAGAACAGCAAGACAACCGCTAGGGTGACCCACTGAGGCACGACTAGCTGGAGCACAATATGAGGTGAACCCATCAAGAGAAATCTCCATGATGGCCATGGTTTCCTGAAAAATCAATATTTCCAGCATGTGTGAATGAAATGAAATTTTATTTATATCGCGCTCGTACACAAGTGTTTGAATAGCCCACAGATTTGGCCCAGGGATGAAGATTCTTTTCCCCACAGCAATTCCAGGATGATTTTGTGAGTGTTGGGAGTTACGATACCACAGAAGGAATTTTCATGGTGGCTGCCACTTTGATTAGGGGATCCATCCAACTTAGGCCATTAAGAGCTAAGGTTAGCTTTTCAAGTTGTTCCTGTAGTACACTATTGGAATCATAAGTTGCCTCTTGCATCGGCCCTTTAGAGACCCTGGGGGTCATTACGACCCAGGCGCTAATTGCGCCAACTTTACCACCATGGTGTAAACTACGTTTACACCATGGTGGATGGCGGATTTACCGCCCCATTCCAAGGTGAGTGGGGCGGTAAATCCCCATTTCCCATTTTCCCTTCCCCATTCCCATTTTTGCCCCATAGGGCATAATGGGAGTGGGGAAGGCGCTAATTACGCCACCGTAAATTACGGTGGCGTAATTAGCATCATGGCAGGTTAGCGCCATGGATTTTAACGGCTGCTAAAAGCAGATGTTAAAATCAGAATCAGGCGTTAAGGGTTAACGACAGCGTTAACCCTTAACGCCTGGGTCGTAATGAGGCCCCCTATCTTGCGGGACTTGCGGAATGAAGTTGAGAAAAGCCCAAGCGGTTTCCATCTCTATAAAGATGTGAGGGTAAAATCCCAAGGAAACCAAATCATCTGTGTGGTCTAGAATTAACTTAGAGATTATAGGAGATTGAAGTTTACACAGACCTCTGAAATTATTCTCGTTTGCTAAATTCACCCACTCAACATCTTTTGTGGCCAAGATTCTCAAAGATGGGATCTGATAGAAAGCATTCATCAGGAAGGAGCGATTTATGCGAGTGGTCCCATTGATGGTTGAATTGCTTCTCCAATTGATGATGGATTTCATTTCTTTGGATACCTCAATGAGTCTGTTCCTCATTTGGTGGTAGATTGATTTCTGCGTGGAGCCTCAATACTTTCTCAAGTTTCTGTCCAATATTCCCCACGCATCCAGCCTCAATCAGATTTTGGGAACCTGTCTGGTGGCTGGCTAATGACACCAGTTGACCACTGGTCAGGTCCTGTGCAGGAGGAACTACAACCTGCTGGGCATTCAAGGTACATACCACCACTTGGCCCATGCTGCCTGCCTTTTTAATGTGTATAGTTGGGAAAAAAATTGTGAAGTTGGACTTGTGTCTTTTCCACGTTCTTTACCAACACCTTCAATGAAGGATTTGAGGCTTGAGGCTCACACTGAGGTTTAATTTGCAAGAGCCTCTTACTCTCTTCATTCAGTTCTGATAAATTGAGAGCCGGCTCAGCGATTTTGACAGGGTCCTTTACTTCAGTTTTAGAGGTTTTGGCTAAGGAATCCTTCGCTTTCGCTCTAGAAAGACTCTCTAGAAAGACTAAGATTGTCATTACGGCCCTGGGGAAGCCATGCCTCTATTTGCGGCATGGCTACCCCCATTCCGGGTACCGGGTCCGGGTTCCTGCAATGGGGAAATACCGGGCCATTCTGACCTTGGAGGGCCCGGTATTTCCCCATTCCAGGAACCCATCCCCATTCGAGCCCCCATAGGGCTCAATGGGAATGGGGAGCATGCTAACAATGGGCCGATTAATGATGGGCCTGTTGTTAGCATGCTGGTCTGCTTGCGGGACCAGCTAAGAACGTCTGGTAAAACCAGGCTTCCTTAGCGGGTCCTGCGAGGAGACCTCGTAATCCGGCGATAGGGGGTTAACGGGGCTGGCAGCTCTACCGGCCCCGTTAACCCCCTACCTTCAGACTCATAATGACCCCCTATGTTTTTTCTGTGCTCTAAGAAAGGATTTCCTGGCCCTCCAAGACAAAAAATGCTGCCCTGTTTGAGCTAATTCCTTTTGTTCATTTTGAAGCTGTGAGTCAGACTGTTTGCTTTCAATTACTTCCTGTTGGTCAATTATGTCTGTTAAGAAAGATGGACTATCAGGTAGAATTATTTCCTTTTCATCATTGCCAAGCAATTGATTTATCACATCCTCACCTACTAAAGTAGGATGTTTTGAAACAGCATCAAATAGTAGCTGTTCAACTTGAAGAATTCGATCATGATTTGATTTAGCAAATTCCCAAAAATCTATGGTTGCATTCTTTGACCGTGAGGTCGACTGGGAGGGAACTCCCTGAAGCAATTGGTCATATAGCTTGCCAGCAGCTCTCTGGACCGTCTCATCACACTCTGTTTGAGATCCTCTTGAGGTGGTGGGTAATATAGGCTGCTGCATACCCACTTGTTGATTTAAGTTCGACATTTATAAATGTGAGAAGTGTAGAAAGAGTGGGCCCGTTCCTGTGCCATTATGTATCCTTCAATTTTACTCATTTCAATCATCATGGAACCAACAGCACCTTCCATTTCTCCAAGAATAGCATGAGTGACATCATGCCCCTTGTCAAGGAGATTGAGGATTCTAGTGATGACTGGGAAATTTTGTAAATCATGTTCCTCAATGTTCACAATGGGTTCTTCCGGGATAGAGAAGGGAATATTCCCTGGCTGCATCTCAAAGTGGTCTAAGCAACCGGAATGATGGTCATGCTCCACAGACAAATTTACTGAAGTGTAACATTAATCTTTTTCAGATGATGCTTCTTTGTGAGTGCCAGTCTCATGAAAACTTGATCCGAAAAGGTCCCTTCCCGAATCAGTTTGACCCTTATGGAATAAGTTGTCCGCAGGTGTAGATGTACCTGTTCCCGTGGTGGATGGCCTGCAGAAGCAGGTGTAGATGGTCCAAGACAGCCAAACCCGTCCCCCTAATTCATCCATTACGACAGGAGCAAGCATCGAGGTATCTACAATAGGTAAAAGACCCCCCCTGATCGTCGTTCCCATGGGAACCAAGATTGGCTACTTGAGGAAGCTCACCCATCATGTTGTTGGCATCATTATTTGCCTTTTTAACCGAGCATGAAGGCATAGGTTGCGTGGGGATGTCTTTTGGTGAAGAGCTACCCTCGCTGGAGTCAGGGGTCTTTAAGAGTGGTTGAATCAAATCTTCCACCATATCCAAGGGATCTGATGCCTGGGGTTCATCAATTGACATTGATAGTAAAGACATTTTGCAGGACGGAGGCAAGGGAATGGTAGTATTAGCAGCCTTAGTTATCATTGTGGGCCATCCAGAAGGGGCCTCGCCCATACGATTTGTGCTACGTAGGTTATGACTCATGTTTGCACAATCAAGTAAGAAACAGAGAGCCACACATTTTCACAGACAAGCCTTCACACACCAAATGAGGAAATATAGATTGCAGTTCAGATAATTGAGCCTCTATGCTATAGAAAAATTCTTCTCAGGGAGCACAATGGACTGCAATACAAAAGAAACATTCTTCTCAAGGAACAGAATCAATGATAGACACAATAATTCAGTTACTACGTTGGGAGAAACAGGATTAGTATACAAACATATGACCAGCTTTGGAGTGCAGTAACATGTATTCAGCAAAGTACTTTTTCACAAGCAGCCGGTCTCATTTTTGGCAACTAGATAAACACTTACAACCACTTGTTACTTTCAGCATGAGATGGAAGGCTTTAAGACTCCAATCCCCACAATCACTCCCACAAGTAGTAGCCCTGGGTTTCCGTTAAATAAGGAGCTTGTAGCTAAACACATTTAGACACATGTATATCACTTACAGAGACAAAGCAGTCATAGGCACTTATGCAACAAAGACCAGAACCCTGGCTTGTTGGGTGTCCTGACCCACGTTTAAGCTATCATGCCACAACATTTGGTGCTGTGGGCTTAGAAAATTCAAGATGGCGGAAAACCCACATGTGCGCCGAAAGGTTACCAGTCAAATGGTCGAAAATATTTGGTCGACAGACAATTTGGTCGACACCATTTGGTCGAATGCCAAATGGTCGAATTTTTTTTTTTTTTTTTTTTACCCATTTTTTGGTTTTTTTTGGGGGGGTCCCCCCCCCAACCCCTGTTTTTTTCTTTTTTATTTTTTTTCCCCACACGAAAACCCACAAAACACATATATATATAAAAAAAAAAAATTCGACCATTTGGCATTCGACCAAATTCAGTCGACCAATTGTCTGTCGACCAAATCACTGTCGACCATTTGACTGGACACCGCGCCGAAATCCAGGAAAGCTCCGCAGTTTGTGCGCACACCAAAATGGTTGCCTCACTTGCCACCCACCAGTGCGAGAATGAAAGGCCGGGTTGCCATGAGGGAAATGGGTTGCCAAAGGAAAAACAGTAGCGCCGGTTAGCTTCAAAGCGCTTTAAAACCACCATTGGACTACCCGCACAGTAGTCTGAAACCATTGGGAATGGCAATGCTGATTGCCAAATGCAACCTAGAATTGTGGGGAATTCATTTTCTTAAATCCCAAAAATGGGTGCAGTACCAGTACTCACCACTATCCAAAAGCCGGCAGTTTAAAACCACCCTGTGTTTCTCTGAAGGCAGGCTCAAACTGTCTATTTTAAACATTGCAACACATCTAAAAACTCACTGGACACCAGCAGACATTTGGTAGAATGGAGTGTTGTGTGCCTACAAAATCTGGGAAATGAAGAGCCCAAAACAATGCTTATAACAAAACTGCTATGGAGTCAGCAGTTTAAGTAAATTTGGACTGAAAGACACTACAAATCTAAATGTTCAAATTGACTGAGTGACCTACTTTTGAGTGTCACATAGGTTGAAATTGTTTAAATGTCATAGTTTTAAACTTAGAATCAGCCTTCTAGCTGCATGTGTAAAATTGCAAGTTAAGTTAAAAAGCAACAAAAAACCTGCCAGTTAGCTGAAGGTCTGGCTTAAGGAACTTGATTTTGCTTGGCAGCTACCCCCATCAGGAGTGAAACTTGAGTCACCACTGTGTTCCCAGGCCAACCTTCCTTTTGCTGCCCACACTAAGGATATGCCATCTATCTGATAATTGAATTACCTGTGCTCTGCAGGAGAGTGAACAAAGCCCTCTTCACTCAGGCAAAGGTTTTATTACGCAGTCGTAAAATGTAGCTTCCTCTTGGCAGGAGCTGGGAGGGGCACTGCCTGTGAGAGCAAGCTGGCTTGGCAGAACTGTATTAACCAGTATTTCTACCTTGTGCTGAGAGAAAACCACACCTCTTTGTAGCCAGAATATTGTTTAGAAAAAGATTAATAACTCATGGTGCGGACATGTGAAAATTTTATAAATGATACCATAATTCTTGTGATTTTTCTGCCCACAGTTTAAGAGGTTTTTAGAACCGGTGGTATGTACAGGGGGGTGTCAGCGGAAAAGTGGATATTACTCTAAAGGTGTGCATGTTAAAAATCTGAAACTTCATCAGTTAATGTCCCTACTCCCTGCGCACATGTATGTAAAGTTGGGTCCATGTCAGAAATTGAAAAATCAGTTAAAAAGTCCATTATGTGCCATCTCTGAATGCAAGCTCCTAGAAAGAGCAGATTTGGACAGAGACATGGCTAAATTCAGCCACACCATGTATATGTAATTTCAAGCAACTGTGTAACTGTGAAATATGTCTTTTATTATCAAATATAGAATGTGTGCAATCTGACAAGGGAGTGCCCTCTTGGCAAGCCATAAAATGACATCACTCTGACTCACAGTTCATTCCCCAATCAAATGATAAATGGAAGTTTGACCAATTAGAAGCTGAGAGAGAGGTAGGGTCAGTGATGCTAGAACACACCCACATTCTAAACACATAAAAGCAGACAGACAGGACAGATAGGGACCTTCAATTCCATCTGCAGCGGGACGCTCTGCCGGAAAAATCCATACTTTACCTCCATCAAACCACCAGAGAGTCAAACTAGAGACTTCAATCTATCCAGAACTAAGAGACCAGACCAGAGAGAAAGCAGTGCTGTACCCAGAGAGACCCAGACCAGCAGAGAGAGCTGACCCAGATCACTGTGAAGTGCAGAGACCAGAGGCGAGTTTAAAACCTGACCAGATCCATGGCGAGGCCCATTTCACTCAAGAATATAGTGGGAGTACCTAGAAACTGTGCAGAACCAATCTCCTAGTTAAAATAATATAATTCAATCCTATTTTAATCTAAGTAGAACTGCAGCTTAGAAATTGTGTTATTCTGCCATCATTTGTAAAGCTGAAAAAGTGTTGCGTTTAAAATTTGCAAAACTAAAAACGACCTCTACTAAATCGCTCATATCTCCGCAACAGTTTGTGCTAGAGACTTGCAGTAACTTTCATTTTGAAGCTGAGATCCTAGGCTTTCCTACGATAGAGATATTCCTTGTGGTTCCTCTGTAATAGCGCTCGGCGCATCCGCGAATTTTGCCGCGATTTGCAAATTTCTCCACATGTAAAATCAGCTGCTGCTTGCCTTCCATTTGCCAGAAATTCGTTTAACCTGCTAACTATCCCTGCCCCATTGCTAGTGTGAGCCTGGACTAATATTAACTAGATACCACTCACCCTGAACCTCTGAAAGGGAATTAAAAAGCATTCCCAGCATATTTCTCATCCATTGCTAGCACATATCAAAGCATTTGGGCCTGTGTTTTCAAAACTCCTATCTGTGTTTTAAACTTCTGTTGTCTAAGCTTGGGGGGGATTGAACTGATTACATTGATTGCATTTCTGAGAACTGTGTGCTTTCCTCCCATTCCCTTGCATTGCATAAAGAGGGGGGGAGTGAATAGCCAGAGAAAAGTGATTACATTGTTTTGCTGAAATCATATCAAGTTGTTTTCTATACTGCATTTCATTCATTCAACCTTGCATTTCCTTGAACCCTATAAAGCATTCTCTACCACATTATACTTCTGTACCTATTTACCAGTGTGCTACCTTATCCATTTCATCTCAACTCCTTAGTAATTATAAAGAAGTGTGCTAGTGCCAGATTATCTGTTGTTAATCTGTATCATATCAGATTAAGTGTGATATTCAATTATTAATTTATTATAAAGTGTCATATATATATCTATTGTTTAAATTATCAAATAAACCCTTTTAACTTGCAAAACAGAACTACTTCTTGGCTCAGTGGGGTCAGGGGGATTCCAAGAGAGGGGTGTTATATAGGGGTAGTCATCCAGAACGCATGAACTGGACCTAAAGATATATCAATAAGGGTTTTCATTCAGTATTCTAGACTAGGCGTTAACTTAGCTGTAGTGCTGAATTGAATCCTCTTACAAATTGGGGGCTCGTCCGGGATGTTGGGTTAGATTTACCACTTGTGCAGCTTAATACAGTGTGCTAACTGACGGGATACATACATCCGGTCGGATCACCACGCTGCATTACGCTGTGAAGCATTCCTCAAAAGGGACACTCCAAGAAAAGTTCTGTTCTGCAAAAATAAAATACAAACTTCTGTAAGTCAGGACAGAGACCAATCTCTAGAATGACGACCTTAGTAGACATGAAAATAGCCAGAGAGCACCTCTTGCATAAGCTATTTGTGAGAGGTGAATGGACCGAACAGGGCCAGGATGCCTGGTTGCAGGCCATCACGCGACAGGTCACTGAAACAGGGTCAGATATATATAGAGATCAGGGTCCCTTACATGTGGCCCTGAGTGAACTATATATGGCTCCTAAAGCCAAAGAGGAACACAATAAAATTGCCAGGATAGAAGCATACCTGTACCTATATATGGGAGACATGCAGGATAGATGTGCTGAAAGCCAAAATCTGGCAAATAGGCAACAGATGGCGTTAGAGAAGGTCCAATCTGACCTGGTCTCTTCTGAGCAGAGGCTGCAGAGGAGCCAGGAGTCAGAAGATGATAGTAGGCAGCACATCATTAAAATAAAGAAGGATATGGATGTGCTGCAACAGGAAAAGGTAGAACAGGATACCAGATTTCTGGCCTTGCAGAAGGAATACCAAGAAGGTTTGGACTCCCTACTGAAAAACCAGAAAAAGCTGGAGCAACAACTGGACTTCAACAGGGTATGTGCTGAGCAGGTAGTCACCCTGCAAGGCCACCTAGATAGAGTGAAGGCAGAGAGCAACAAACTAATTCTGAAAGACCTGGATACCCAGGCAGAGTTTGATCAGGAGCGCCAGAATGCTGGTGCCTTCCAAAGGCAGAGGGACGACCTGGCGGCACAAATGCAGGCTCTTAGTCAGGAAAGAGACGCCATAGGCCAGGAAGTCTGCCATTTAAAAAGGAAAATGGAAGAAAATCACCTGTCCCTCCAGGGGCTGGGTGATCTCCAAAAAGAAAATCAGAACTTGTTAGAGCACACCAGGAGGGTGGAAGAGGCTTTGGCAAGAAAGGAGCAGGCCAATAGGGACATTGCCCAGGAGGTAACCATCCTGCAGCAAAGACTGGCCCAGTACTCCAGGACCAATCAGGAAGCACAGAGAGAGAATGAGGCTCTCTGCCAACACAATGATAGGCTCCAACAACAGGTAGCGATGCAGGAGAGACTGATAGAGTCGAGTAAGACCTTAACAGAGGAACTGAAAGCACAAATGCAGGCTCTTGCATTGCAACAGGGAGCAGGGGCGGATAGAGATGAGGTTCGCTGGGAAAGGGAAACTCCGGAGCATAACCTCAGGAGCACTAGTACCAGAGGCCCTCATACCTCTCAGTCCCTGGACTCTGCCACCCCCATGTCCCCTGGCGCACATAAGCACAGGGCTGCAGGGATGGCAGATTACTATCCAGCTAAGAGTATGGGGCTCATAGGCCAGTACCACTCAGGAATGGAGGGGTGGGCATCCGGATATGGGCACCCAAGTACAGTACAGTTCAATGGGGAACCCCAGGAGAGTAGGCCCATTAAGGGCATCCTGAAAACCTCTGCCCAGTTAGGTCAGTGGAGGGGGTACCCATCAAATCCTGGCAGCAAGGAGGAATCTGAAGACTCCTCTGTACTGCGCAGGACACAGGAGACCAGGTCCCCACATTCTGCCAGCCATTCCCAGGCTCGCAGAATCCGGGAAAACCTGGAAGAACAGACGGGAACCTCTGGGAGCAGTGCCTCTGAGTCCGAGGAAGAATGGACAAGGGTTACCCGAACCAAAAAGGCCAATAAGGCAAAAAGGGCCTTGCTTAAGGACCCCTTAAAGCAGATTAAGGCGATCAGGAGCGTCATCACGCCTTACCATAAGAACGCTAAGTATTCTGTTTGGGAGCACTTAGAGTTGTTTGAACAAATGATGGAGACTTTCCATTTGAAGGACAGCCAAAGCTGTATTCAATATGTAAAGTGGACATTCTCCCCGGAATACTCCAGTTTCTTTGCGGGGCTGGAGGACCAAAATCATTTAAGATGGTCCACATATAAGGCGGCCATCCTGAAACATTTTTCTGTTCACAGAAATCCTCAAGAGGCTCGCAAGGCAGCCTACAATTTGCAATGTGGGGAGGATCAGGCCCCATAAGAATTTGTGCAGGAGTTAAAGCGTGCTTTTGCACAGACCACAAGAAGGGTGCGCACAGATAGTAGAGAGTTTATAAATACGTTTTTCCATGCCTTGCCCAAATATATCATGACCCAGCTCGTGAGGGATTTTCATGAGAAAAGATCTTTAGACTGGGTCATTGAACAGGCTACCCGGATCTATGAGGTGCAGAAACCGATAGATAGCAAAAGTAATGCCCAGAAAAACCCCAAAGCCAACAGCACCCCTGCTGCTGCCAAGGTGGCAGAGGTAAAGGTCACCCCCGTTTTGGATTTGGAGATGGGGGGGCCTAAAAACCTGCCTGCACCTAATAATGCTAGGCCCAGGAGGTCCTCGGGTCAGTCACAGACAGGGAGCCAAGGAGGCAGCCCCACAAATGGGGTCCCTCGCTCTCCTGATTATGTAAGTCCCCGTTACAAGGGAAATCGACCCATCCTGGGTTATGTGTGGACTCCTCCAGCCCAAGGGGGGGGATCCAGACAAGCACCTAACCCAGGGAACTTCCCTCCAAACTTCCCACAGGAGGGCAGAAATTTACCAAACCCTGGGCAGAACGTTTTCCCCAGATATCCACCCGACTTCCAGCCCCAAAACCATCCATCCTTCTTTCCCCAATTCCCTGAGCCCAGACCACTGAATCCGGGAGAGGGGAGGCCAAGGGTGGAGGGGTACCCAAATCTTCCCAACCCGGGGTATTACCAGAGGAGGGACAGCTACCCTTCCCGGGATCAGCCCAGGGGAGAAAACAGGGCCCCGTATCAGCCTGAGCGGGTTTCCCAGTTAGAGCGCCAGGTTCAAAACATGGCGCGGGACCTGGGTCACATACTGAGGGCTCAGCAGAACCCTCAGATGGGCGTGCCGGCGCAGAACGCACCCAACTCTGGACCTGGTGCTCCAGAACAATGACGGGGCAGCACCCCGATAACTCACCGGTTCCCAGGGAGGAGGCACAAAGGGGAGGGGGGTGTAAAGCTTTGGAGGAAGCTTCCTTCCTCACTTGTAAACAGCCCCTGGAAACCCAGGAACCGGAAACGAAATCTCTTGCCCCTGAAAGTCTGCCTCCTAAGGAGCAGAGGGGGGGTAGGAGAAACAAAAGACCCAAACAGACTCAGTTTGAGGAGGAGGTACAGATCTTCCAATTTGAGGGAGAGGGATCCTCAGAGGATCCTGGGAAAAGGATCTTCTCCTTCAGAGAGGGGGGAACTCCCCCCAAAGAAAAATGGGTCCCTAGGGATGCAAATCCAGACTGGGGAGATGTGGAGACTGAGCTACCGCCGCCCACCATCTCATCCCAGAAACAACAGCAAGAAAATCCCCTGGTTCAAACCCATCCTGGTGACTGCCTCCAAAAAGGGGGGGGCGGCCCAGAACCGGAGCCAGGGGAACCCACAATGGCTCTGATCTCCAGTTGCCAACTTTTTCTTTCAGATTCCCAAGGCTCTCCACAGAATTCTGCCCAAATCTCTTCGCTAGCAATGTCCAAAACCAGAAAGTTAGCCCACCAGTTGTCCAAAAATGTACATTACCTGTGCCCCCTTGAGGAGAAGGAGGGAAGATATTATGCCCCGGTACAAGTACAGGGGCAGGGTACAATCTCGGCACTGGTGGACACTGGATCTCAAGCTACCCTTCTGTCCAGAAGGGCTTTTGACGAACTGAATGCAGGAAGGGGAGAGAATTACCAAATTCCTCTCACCTCTCTTCCGGGACAACTACAGAACTTTGACGGGAAGGAAATTCCCGTTGAGGGGACTGCAGACTTGGACATTAAAATTGGGCGACACAAGCTGAAACACCCGGTCATAGTTGTGACCCCAGAGGGCACCCCTTGTTTACTAGGGAATGACCTCCTGAGAAGGTTGTCACCCCTAATAGATTGTGTAAACAGGGTCCTCTGGACCCAGACTAGCCGACCGATAAAATTAAAACAGAGTGTCAACCATGTTAGTTTAAACGGCACCTGCCACATGGTTGAACAAAAATCTGACCAAGTAGAATTTCACTTCCAGAATAGCCAAATTCCAGACGTGACAGTAATAGCAGTAGGACAACAGACTGGTGATGGGGGGTCCTCTCTATTTCTGAAAATCAACCTTCCTTCCAGTTTAAGGTGGTATTCCACGCTGGAAGGAAACACTCTGAAATTCTATACCAATCTACAATCTGAAACTCCCACTCCTATAGTCCAGAAAGATGTGAAATCAGCTCGGAGCCTGGCTGATATTCAGCAAATTGGAGAGCAGTTGTTCATCCCTGTTCAGTTAAATGATGGGAAGGACGCTGTTCTCGCTCGAGTGTGTGTGAACAACGGTAAGAGCTTCATCAGCGAAGCCATGTTTCGCCAACTCCCAAAAGATCCAGCCATTCCCACCTTCAAACTGATAGACAAATGGGAAATGGACCTGGAAGCACCTAATTCCAAACATCTCCTGCCAAGCAGGTGTATGCTCAAAATCTCCATTGGCAACAAGAGCATAGTCCATAATTGTTGGGTCGTGCGAGACGTCCCTGCCGCCTTTTACGTAGGCAGTGACATTCTCAATCGCTTTGCCATTAGTTTGGACCTAATAAACTTCAAAGCTTGGTCCCGATTAGCGGATAATCCCATGGGCTTTGATGATCCAGAAAAAGCATTTAGGTCAGCTCAATTGCTACCTTATGCAGTTGAAATTCAGGTTAAAGAGGAAGTCACCATCCCAGAAAGGACCCGACAATTCTCCCTGGAAGTGAAAGTTAAAAGGGGACAAGAGTTGAAAAACCCTGATGCTTACATACATCTAAATGCTTCTCTCCAACAGCAAGGGTTGGGGGTAAACCCAACTCCATTAGTCAACATAGAACATGACACCATTCTAATAGAGGTGGATAACAGCGACTTAAAGAGTATTACTCTAGCCGCAGGCACCATTATTGGAATGGCGGTTGATGACCAACATTTTTCCATAGATTTAGGTAATGAGCTGTTAGGACCAATCCCCAAGGACTGCTTTGACAGTGACAGTGATGACAATACAACACCAGACAGGATTTTTACCCGGCATGGGGGGAACTTCCTGGTGTACACTTCCTGCCCTTATGGTAAGGAAGATGTGACGTGTGACTTCAGGAGGGATGAGGTGATTTTCCAGGTCCATGAGGGCTGCCTTTCCCACCTGAAGCCTCCGGTCCAAATCAGCACTCTGACCAGGGACTTCTCCACCCAGCTGGAGGAGGCCGCGGAGATAGCCAAACCAGAAGTCTTTCCAGGCTTCAGGCAGATGGTGGAAGAGAGAGTCAACCTAGCTGATGCCTGTGTGACTCTGGAACAAAAGCAAAAGTTGAAACAAGTTTTCTTGGATTTCCAAGATCTCTTTGCGGTAGACTCATATGACTGTGGTCGCACTGACATCCACACAACAACAATCCCCACGGACCCTGGCATGACTCCTGTGTTTGTGAAGCAATATCGCTTGCCTCTCGCATCAATGGAGTCCCTTACCGAAATAATTAAGAACCTTGAGTCCCGGGGAATAATCCGTCCAGTCCACAGCACCTTCAATAATCCGGTGCTGGGAATATTGAAGCCAAACGGCCAGTGGAGACTCTGCGCCGACCTTAGGGAGCTCAACAAACGGGTCCATACTTCCCGATGGCCTCTGCCCTACATTGACCAAGGTCTGGCCCAGATTCAGGGGTCACAGGTATTCACTGCAATAGACCTGACCAATGGATACTGGACCGTGCCTGTCAGTAGGGAGGACCAATACAAGCTGGCTCTTACCTTTGGGGGCCAGCAGTACACATGGACCCGGACTCCCTTCGGATACCTCAACTCCGGCAATGAATTCAACATTTTTCTACACAAGGCCATGCCCGACTTGGGTGCAAGGGGTAACCTGGCTTATGTAGATGATGTCCTCATCAAAAGCTCAACTGTTGAGGAACACATAGCGGAGATCCGTTATGTTCTAACACAGTTGAGGGCCGCCGGAGCAAAACTTTCCTTTCAGAAAGCACAGTGGTGTAAAACCCGTGTTAACTTCTTGGGGCATGAGATTACTCCTCAGGGTCTTTGTCCCCAGGAAAAGAAAGTGGAAGCACTTCAGAAACTGAAAGACCCCACAACTCTGCGGGAACTAAGGAGCCTACTTGGACTGACTAATTACAGCAGAAAGTTCATTGAGGGCTACGCAGAGATCACCAGACCCCTGATTCATCTCCTAAAGGGGGGGGGTCAAGTGGGAATGGGGTCCAGAACAATCCGAGGCAGTAAGACAACTCAAAAGAAGCCTCTCACAAGCGCCTTGCCTAGCTTACCCGGTCAGAAACAAGGAGTTCTTCCTGGAGACAGGGTTCTCTAATACGTGCTTGACGGCCGTATTATACCAAAAGCATGACAAGGTCAATAAAGTAATCTCCTATGCGAGCAAAACTTTATCCTCTGTGGAGGAAAAATTCAACGATTGTAAGAAGGCACTCCTGGCAACGGTGTGGGCATTGAAGAATTACCGCCCGTTTATCCAGGGGGAACACATCATAGTGGAGACTCCACACCAGCCTCTGCAATATCTCCAAAGTGACAGAATCCGGGCCGGAAATGTGAGTAATTCCCGAATTACTTCCTGGATTCTGTCAATGCAAGGCTTTCCTGTGGAGGTCCGATATGGCCAAAACAAGAAGAGTCCCCTCGCGCAAGGTCTGGCTGACTTGCATGATTGTGCCAGAGAAAACTGTCTCGAGGACGAAAGTCTAAAAATCAAGGACAACATGGAGGCATACCTTAATTCCCCACACAAGGTCTTTGAAGAAGACAAGTGTGAGGGAATGCCCACTGTCTATGTGGATGGATGCTCTTACCATGTTGACAACAACGGGGAGAAAGAACTGGTGGCCGGCGTAGGGAATGCATGGGTGAATGAGTCCCCAGAACCCTCCGCTGGATACAAAATTGGTCCCCGAAGTAGTCAGGTGGCAGAATTGATGGCTGTGCATCAGGCCATCCTCACTGCTGTCCAGATCAACTCCACGAACTGGTCATAATCACAGATTCGGATTATGTACGGAACGGGTTCGTGGAGCACCTGGTTAATTGGAAAACCAGAGGCATGTTATGTGCTAACAACAAACCCTTGAAACATGGGAAGTTGATCCAAAACATTGATGATCTGGTCACCTCGAATGAGATGACCATCTATTGGAAAAAGATCAAGGGTCATTCCAAAGTAGAGGGACCAGACAAAACTGGAAACGACTTAGCTGATCAGCTGGCCAAAACCGGGGCCATCCAAGGGGATCTAATTGAGATTGAGTCCCTGTTGGGGGAAATCCAGGTCACTGCCATCACTAGGTCCCAGACAAATGCTCACAACGACCTTTCAATTGCACAATGGAGTAAGGAGACCCCTGATGCTGATTTGATTACCGCTCAGAAGGGGGATCCAATAATTGGTAAATTTTACCAGCACCTTGAGGACCCTGAGAACTTTCCCCTGATGGATACCGATTACACTGGGAAAGAGGACCTAAGAGTGTTGATGAAATGTCCAAAAATGTTCAGAATCCAAGACGGGTTGTTGGTAAGGAAATCCAAAGCTGGACACGATCAGTGGGTGGTTCCTACCTCATTCCGAAGCCTGATGTTAAGTCACGCCCATGATGCGGCCACTGCCGGTCATAGGGGGTTTCACACAACACTGGAAATCTTAAGAGAGGTTGCATACTGGCCACACATGGGCCAGGACCTCCACCAATATTTGAAGGGTTGTCTTGTGTGTGCACAATTTCAGCCGACATCCCTCACACACCGGGCGCCTTTACAAAAGAGGGGGATGACCCTGCCATGGTCAGATTTACAAATCGACTTTGTAGGCCCTGTGATTCGCTCGGCTAGGGGGAATAAGTACATGTTGACTGTGACATGCTTGTTTACCAAGTGGGTGGAATGTCTCCCAGCCCCAAACTGCAAGGCAGAAACTGCAGCTGCCTTGATGATTAACCACATCTTTTCCCGTTTTGGTCTACCTCAAAGGATTGAGTCAGACAGAGGTAGCCACTTCACCAGTGAAGTAATGACAAAGATGTGGGAGATACTGGGGGTTAAGAGAAAGCTGCATATTGCTTATAGACCAGCTTCTTCTGGGGCAGTAGAGAGATATAACCGGACAATTGTGAGCATATTAAAGAAGTTTGTGGCAGATTCTGGGCCAAGTTGGGATATCCGATTACCTCTGGTCCTAATGGCTATCAGATCTACCCCTTCATCTGCAACCAAAATGTCACCATTTGAGTTGATGACTGGACGCAAGATGGTGCTTCCTCAGCATTTGCTCTACAGGACCCAAGAGCAGACACTGATAAATGCCTCCACTACTCATGAGTATGTGGAGAATTTAAGGAAACACCTCCAACATGCTTTTGCTTACGCTCAGCGGAATCTAGAAAGATCGGCTGATAGCATGAAGACCCATTATGACCTGAAAACCTCCAGGAAGGAATATCAGGTGGGGGACCGGGTCTATCTATACAACTTCCAAAGGAACCAGGCTAAGCAGCGCAAATTTTTGCCTACATGGAAGGGACCCTTTGAAATCATAGACAAAATCTCCCCTGTGGCCTACAAGATCCGCATCCCCAAAGGCGGTTCGGCAGAGGGGGAAGACAAGTGGGTCCACATAAACCAGTTGAAATGTTGCCATCCCAGGCACACTCTGCAACAACTGGAGGAATCCTCTGGAATCCTAGCGGGTACTGTAGCAGACTAATTCAGTTCCAACCATAAAACATACCACATCTAGTCTCTAAAATATTGTGATTTGCATGAAACTGTCTCTTAGTTATACTGTTTTTTTTTTCAAAATAAGAATGTAATGTTTCGTTATGATGAAATGCATATGCTGCCCCACTATCTCAACAGTGGTAGAAAAACGTCTATGAGTAGGTATTGCCGCTCTTCCTTTGTCGTCCTAGGAGAAAGAAAACCTGAAGACGGGCCAAGGAGGACGATCCGGAGACCGGGAACGAAGATCCGATGGGCCCAGTGGACCGCCCAATACTCCCATCAGGACTGGCGAGGAGAACCGATCGATCAGTACCGGATGGAGAAGAAGATGCTGAACTATGCCATCTACAGAAGAGGAAGAAGATTATGCGGACAGACCGGTGCGTGGGTCAAAACCCTTGGGCACGCGACTCCCCATCGACTCAAATTCAAAGTTCAGTCGCGTGGGGGGGGCTTGTTGGGTGTCCTGACCCACGTTTAAGCTATCATGCCACAACATTTGGTGCTGTGGGCTTAGAAAATTCAAGATGGCGGAAAACCCACATGTGCGCCGAAATCCAGGAAAGCTGCGCAGTTTGTGCGCACACCAAAATGGTTGCCTCACTTGCCACCCACCAGTGCGAGAATGAAAGGCCGGGTTGCCATGAGGGAAATGGGTTGCCAAAGGAAAAACAGTAGCGCCGGTTAGCTTCAAAGCGCTTTAAAACCACCATTGGACTACCCGCACAGTAGTCTGAAACCATTGGGAATGGCAATGCTGATTGCCAAATGCAACCTAGAATTGTGGGGAATTCATTTTCTTAAATCCCAAAAATGGGTGCAGTACCAGTACTCACCACTATCCAAAAGCCGGCAGTTTAAAACCACCCTGTGTTTCTCTGAAGGCAGGCTCAAACTGTCTATTTTAAACATTGCAACACATCTAAAAACTCACTGGACACCAGCAGACATTTGGTAGAATGGAGTGTTGTGTGCCTACAAAATCTGGGAAATGAAGAGCCCAAAACAATGCTTATAACAAAACTGCTATGGAGTCAGCAGTTTAAGTAAATTTGGACTGAAAGACACTACAAATCTAAATGTTCAAATTGACTGAGTGACCTACTTTTGAGTGTCACATAGGTTGAAATTGTTTAAATGTCATAGTTTTAAACTTAGAATCAGCCTTCTAGCTGCATGTGTAAAATTGCAAGTTAAGTTAAAAAGCAACAAAAAACCTGCCAGTTAGCTGAAGGTCTGGCTTAAGGAACTTGATTTTGCTTGGCAGCTACCCCCATCAGGAGTGAAACTTGAGTCACCACTGTGTTCCCAGGCCAACCTTCCTTTTGCTGCCCACACTAAGGATATGCCATCTATCTGATAATTGAATTACCTGTGCTCTGCAGGAGAGTGAACAAAGCCCTCTTCACTCAGGCAAAGGTTTTATTACGCAGTCGTAAAATGTAGCTTCCTCTTGGCAGGAGCTGGGAGGGGCACTGCCTGTGAGAGCAAGCTGGCTTGGCAGAACTGGATTAACCAGTATTTCTACCTTGTGCTGAGAGAAAACCACACCCCTTTGTAGCCAGAATATTGTTTAGAAAAAGATTAATAACTCATGGTGCGGACATGTGAAAATTTTATAAATGATACCATAATTCTTGTGATTTTTCTGCCCACAGTTTAAGAGGTTTTTAGAACCGGTGGTATGTACAGGGGGGTGTCAGCGGAAAAGTGGATATTACTCTAAAGGTGTGCATGTTAAAAATCTGAAACTTCATCAGTTAATGTCCCTACTCCCTGCGCACATGTATGTAAAGTTGGGTCCATGTCAGAAATTGAAAAATCAGTTAAAAAGTCCATTATGTGCCATCTCTGAATGCAAGCTCCTAGAAAGAGCAGATTTGGACAGAGACATGGCTAAATTCAGCCACACCATGTATATGTAATTTCAAGCAACTGTGTAACTGAGAAATATGTCTTTTATTATCAAATATAGAATGTGTGCAATCTGACAAGGGAGTGCCCTCTTGGCAAGCCATAAAATGACATCACTCTGACTCACAGTTCATTCCCCAATCAAATGATAAATGGAAGTTTGACCAATTAGAAGCTGAGAGAGAGGTAGGGTCAGTGATGCTAGAACACACCCACATTCTAAACACATAAAAGCAGACAGACAGGACAGATAGGGACCTTCAATTCCATCTGCAGCGGGACGCTCTGCCGGAAAAATCCATACTTTACCTCCATCAAACCACCAGAGAGCCAAACTAGAGACTTCAATCTATCCAGAACTAAGAGACCAGACCAGAGAGAAAGCAGTGCTGTACCCAGAGAGACCCAGACCAGCAGAGAGAGCTGACCCAGATCACTGTGAAGTGCAGAGACCAGAGGCGAGTTTAAAACCTGACCAGATCCATGGCGAGGCCCATTTCACTCAAGAACTCACCCTGAACCTCTGAAAGGGAATTAAAAAGCATTTCCAGCATATTTCTCATCCATTGCTAGCACATATCAAAGCATTTGGGCCTGTGTTTTCAAAACTCCTATCTGTGTTTTAAACTTCTGTTGTCTAAGCTTGGGGGGATTGAACTGATTACATTGATTGCATTTCTGAGAACTGTGTGCTTTCCTCCCATTCCCTTGCATTGCATAAAGAGGGGGGGAGTGAATAGCCAGAGAAAAGTGATTACATTGTTTTGCTGAAATCATATCAAGTTGTTTTCTATACTGCATTTCATTCATTCAACCTTGCATTTCCTTGAACCCTATAAAGCATTCTCTACCACATTATACTTCTGTACCTATTTACCAGTGTGCTACCTTATCCATTTCATCTCAACTCCTTAGTAATTATAAAGAAGTGTGCTAGTGCCAGATTCTCTGTTGTTAATCTGTATCATATCAGATTAAGTGTGATATTCAATTATTAATTTATTATAAAGTGTCATATATATATCTATTGTTTAAATTATCAAATAAACCCTTTTAACTTGCAAAACAGAACTACTTCTTGGCTCAGTGGGGTCAGGGGGATTCCAAGAGAGGGGTGTTATATAGGGGTAGTCATCCAGAACGCATGAACTGGACCTAAAGATATATCAATAAGGGTTTTCATTCAGTATTCTAGACTAGGCGTTAACTTAGCTGTAGTGCTGAATTGAATCCTCTTACAATCTCCCGAATTTACACAAGGTAGAGCGGGAGAAGAGAGGGAAAGAAGAAGAGAAAAGAAAGAGGAGAAAGGGAATGATCTACAAAGATTCTGAGACTTAATGGCCCACAGTCTCCTTTGTGTTCAGTAATGTTAGGTAGAATATATTCGAGCACCTCACTTTTGCCAAAGTAGCATGCACCCACATACCAAGTTTTCAAAGATAATTAGACTTCATTAGCTCGGCGCTTGAATACTACACTCCAGGGTTCAAAGGCTTAAGAGCCAACAGTCGCCCTCTATCACGAGTGCCAATTCAAACACTTAATATAGCAGATACAAATATACATACACCAAGCATGGGTCCGAGAATCAGCCTCAGGGTCCAGTGGCCTGACAACCCGCAGTCACCCTCTATAAGATTGTAGTTTCAGACACTTGGAGGAAGGTATACACCAGACTAGTGACTAATACCTGCCCCACAGGGTTCAAAGGCCTGACGACCCGCAGTCAGTCTCTAGGCAGTAACTCTGGTGTACACACTCTTAGCTGCACTCCAGGGTTCAAAGGACCGCGGCCTGCAGTCACCCTCTATTAGGAGTGTATGTTAGGCAATTAGAAGAAAGTATGCACCAGACACGTCACTAAGACCTACCCCACAGGGTTCAAAGGCCTACTGGCCCACAGTCACCCTCTCTGCAGGAGGTCCAGATCGCACACCCAGTAAACCAAGTTAACTGAAACACGTGCCCAGTACTTTCACCACAGCGTTCAAAGGCCCAAATGGCCCGCAGTCACCTTCCTGAGATAGAGGCAGTAACACCACCTATACAGCAAGATTCATTAATTAGTTGATTGGATACTGCCTTCAGGGGTTCAAAGGCTCACAGGCCCACAGTCACCCCCTATACTGAAGGGCTGGTCATAAAACATAGTGCAATGTTATTAAAGAGGAAAAATTATAGCGCCCAATGCGGTCAGGCGGACCAGCTCAGGGCGCCTATCCTGCCTCGGAAAAGGACCTATCAATACGGACATAGGCACATGCAGACCTTCGTTTTAGGGATAATTACCAGGACCAAAACTTCAGAATAGCATAAACAGCAGTGCAGAACATAGTGCACAGAAAATACATTGGCAAAGTAGTCAGAGCAAGACAAACTCTTGGACACAACACAATTGCTAGCCCAAGTGAGTGCCTCGCTTCAACATGTAACCAGTTCCAAGAGAGCAAAGTTAAATAGCACTGTCCAAGGGTAATGGTTAAAAAGAGTGCTAGACCATGGCACGCCACTCTTATAGGGTCCTAAGTGGTCCTCAAGATTGCAGCCATATTTTAGTTCCATTAGCGAAAACGTATAACACGTCAGGTGAAAAATTGGGGATCCAGTCACAGCATTCGTGAATGTAGGCAAGGCAGAGCAGTGAACGCAATTTGCTATATTAACGTGTCTCAATGCAGTGCAGAGCAGTACATACCAATGCTTCTGTAGGGTCGCCAACAGCACCACTGCGCCACCAAACACCTAACACACTGCTGGGCACTCTGTGCATGCGCAATGATTAAGTAGGTTGGAAGCAGGAGGCTGGAGGCGGGCTGTAAAGTGATGCAGGAATCAGTAGAGGGACTAAAGAATGTCCATGTAGCACGTAGCAAGGAGCACAAAGGAACAGCATCTCCCCCCTGCAACACCTAACACACTGCTGTGCAGTGGCCTTTATTTTTTTGCTCGATGCAAGTAATATCAGGGAAATGTGAATACGTAAAGTGCAAAAACAGCTATTTGGAAGACCGAAAAGTTGGAAATCGTATCAGGCTAGAGGTGGGGAGGGAAAAGAAGAAATAATGTGAAGTTGAGGTGTGGGGAGTGGTCTGGGGAGCCAGTTACAGTTCTGAGGTTTTTGCTTTATCACGAACATTTTGAGGGAATCTTACAACTTTACTGAAGTAATATCCAAAGACACGCTCGAAAACCCAAAGGTTTGACATGAAACAAAGTGAGAAATCGAGTAATGTGAGGGGGCCAGTAGGTCAAATATTGTGTCTTGTGGTAATGTATTATTTGTGTTTGATGTGTAAAGAGAAGGTGTGTAGTGCCTTGTTTTTGTGCAATGTATTATATGTATTGAGGGAATTCCTTTTTGGACAATCCGAGGGATGTTAGAATGCTGGTGAGTGTCGTGAGGGACAGCTCAGTGAATGTTGATGTATGATGACGCATGAGAATTTCCTTGACATCAATTGAGACCTAAGCTGGAGATGCCTGAGAATGGCCGGTTGGTGTGCCCCTGAAACTTACATTTAAGAGCAACTGAAACCTTGTAACATGTGTAAAAAAGGTATGTTTCTTTCTATCATGGAGTCATATTGTATGATGTCTTTTACTGAATAAACCCACTTTGGAACAGTAGAAATCTTGTGAGGTGGGTGGGGGTGCCGGAGTGAGATATTACCGCAAAAGTACTGATGTAATTATAAGGGGATTGCAAACTGAGGGAAAAAACTAAATGGGGGGAATTCTGTTGTGATCATACTTACTAGGCAGTATGAAATGGGTCTTTGTGTCAGTGAGCCCCAAAATGACTGGTGCAAAATGTGGCCATGACTAATGGGCTTGAGTGTTTTTATATATACAGTGGCACGGCCAAAGGCAGTGCTCACTGACCAGTGCTGAAGGCCATGGCGTGTGGGCCCTAAGGAAAGCTATAGGTGTACAGTGGCCAAGGCTGAAAGTCGTGGCTAGTGGGTCTCAAAGAAAGTTGTTGGTGCAAAATGTACAGTAGTTTCAGCCAAAGGGAATAGCTAGTGGGCCACAAGGGAACCTGTAGGTGGGACATATATAGCGGGCATGGCCGTAGGCCATAACTAGTGGCTCTTGAATAAACTATGGCATGACAAAACCCTTGAAATTCACTGACAAAGGTTAGTTAAGGGACAGTTAAGGTGATCAGCTATAACACATCAAAACCCTTGAAATTCATTGTATGTGGGAAGCCATGATCATTTTAACTCAGTGCCCCCCTGTTGCAAAGCCCATGAACACATGCATAACAGATGGGATTCAGATTGACATCAAAAATGAAATGCTTGCAAGATAGCTTAGTGGGTTGAGCCCTCGCTGCTGCGACTTGCAGTTCGCGGGATCAAATCCCGGCAAGGCCAACTCAGCCTTTGATCCTTTCGAAATTCCAACTCTGGTTGGGTAATATTGTATATATATGTGGTCTATCTAAAGCTCTTAGGCATAAGCGTTATATAAATAACACATCATTACGTCCTGGGGGCTAACAAAGGGGGACAACAAGTTAAAATGATCATCACTTCCCTCATCCACTGAATTCCAAGGGTTTTGCTGTGTTTTTCAGTGAATATTCTTATACGTGATAATCACATGTCTTTCACAATAGGATGATGTAGAGAAAAGGGCCACAATTGACATTATAATGAAAATGTCGTCAATTAATTCACCAGGATATGTTACCATGTTGATGATACATATACTATCTCACAAGGCAGTAGGGAAAACAAACTGATGCACAAAGAGGCTCAAAGGAATGCGGATAGGGAAAGCATTCATAGTGGACAATATGGGTTGACTCCAGTGTCGTTTTTGAGGGGGAGCACCTAGCTCCTTAGTGGAGAGTCTGTTAAACGAGCAATATGTATAACTATCCAGAACAGTGTGCATGAGAATATGTAAAACTCCTGCCTTCAATGAAGAGAGATGAGTGCATGGACGGGAGCCATCAATGCCTGTTACCTATCATCTGCCTGTGTATCACCAGGTTTGTGCCTGCAAGACTTCTCACGGCCAGTGACGTGGTTTGGTTGCATACACTGTAGCAATTATTCTTGTCATTGAGTAATGCATACTTAACCCACAATTCTTGGTGGAAATATGTTGCATAAGAACATTCGAAAGATTCCTGGTGTGTACAATGCCTTGCTGGCCAATTATTCCCCTTATGGTGAATTTCTTCCACCATCTTGGCTCCTGGGGGTGTCTTTGCCAGTAGGTTCCTGAAAAGCATAGCCTCTTCTATAGTATGTCCTGCAGCTACTCAAATGAAGATACCAAGGTGCAATCTTCTAAACCAACAGTAGGAGCTTTCAGCAATTTCAACAGATGCAAAACTATATTATGATTACCCGCAAATGTAAATCATCTTTGAGGTTTAGCACTGTCTGCATGTTTCTGGCTTCTCTGTGACATTCTGAAATAAGCACATATGATTGGAAGAATTGTAATTGGTGCTCACCCACAATGTTCCACATCAAACAAACAACAAAGATACAGCCCAACATACTCATTCGGTTTGTCTATGTTCGCCCCATTCTCCAATGATGTCCCAGATTGTGTGGGGGCCCTGTGAGGAAACTCTGAACATGAGTTCCCTTGGAGGGATTTCCACCCCATGCCAGAAATCTGTCAGCCTCTTCGCAGGATCAGTGCACTAATGCCCATTCAGAAGCTTGATTCCAAAGGACTGCACCGGATTTTTTGCTATTTCTAAAAGGAGGCAAAGTCTTTCTGAATCAAGTGTAATGAAAGCCACCATATTCATCCCGACTGGGTTCTCGGCCCTCCGGTTGAGGTAAATATGTCTTTCCTCTCCCTCGGTATTGAGCTCTGTGTTTTGCTTTGGGTGTTCAGACATTAAACCGGCTGCTTTCTCTACAGCACTGAAGACTGAGCCAGTTTTAACTCCTTCCCACGCAGGCCTGCTGTTATCACACCCTGCCTGACTGAAGCAGAACATGTACATTATTTTATCCAAATACATATTCTGTTTATTTTCCTCCCATTTTTATGAGTGCTGCAATTTGCCCCAATGATTGTAATAATAATCTGTTATTTTGATGGTGATGTTATGCACATGGAGTTGCATAGAACAACTTTAAATACAATTATTGTTCAGCCAATTCAGATTGGCACTCATTTATTGGATCTTGGAGACGCTGGGTCAAACTTACTAGGATTCAAAGCAGTGACGTTATCGTCTCTTACATATCACAGCAGTGACAGTTTCACTCATTGAGTTGTCTTACTGGCTAAGGATATATTTTGCCAGCAGTGGCACTGTTCCATCAAGAGTAAACATGCCATAGTCCACTAAGAAAAAGAGTGACATCATCAAGGTAATGGCAGCATTTTGTGCATTCTCTCTCGTCTCTATTTCTCTCTCGCTCACTCTTTTTTCATTTTAAAACAGGCACATATTTAGTTCAGAGTCTTGTTTCAAAGTTGCAGATTGCTTATTTGAGAACTAAGATGCTGGATAAGACTAATGTAGATGCACAGCACCGGTCAAGATGCCTTGGTCCTCCTGGACGTATTTTCTGTTTTTGGCATCATCAGTCATTGGCGGGGGCTTCAGGGTGTAAGTAGGAGCAATAATGTGCGGAGTTGCCCATGGCCTTGGCCCGAATTCAGGATTTTCTTTTCAGTCTCTCTCAACCAGTCAGCTTTGCAATCTCATATCTAATATTCGTGGTCTGAATTGGGACTCCTGCTGCCTCCGTGCTCATGTTTTGTTCCTGTTTCTCACTTTTTAATAGTTTGTTTAGTTCATATTTTTATAGATGTATGTGTGCCGATTGGCACACCATATGGTGCACAATCATGCTGTGTCCTTGCTCTGATGGGACGCAGATTGTCATGCAGCTAGATGGTGGTGTAGGATCTCTGGTGGCCTCCAGAGAGTGAGTGATTGTCATCAGTGGGTGGATGAGCTGCTACTGGTGCCAAATTAACTTGGATAAAACCAAGGCCTTAATAGATGGATGGCTCTGATGTGCTTTGCACTGATTCATGGTGGGCATCTACTATGGGATCTTTATGTACTCCCCACCCCTGCTTAAAAACCTTGAGGTTAGGTGGAATGCATCTCCTTCTTTGGGGCCACAAGTGAAAGTTTGCTGAGCTCTTGTTTTTATCGCCTAATGATTATACGAATGGTACTCACCTTTCACTGATATTTGAACTATGGTTATTCCCACGATTATCTTTGACTGTTTTGAATATTGCAATTCCCTTAATTTGGGCTGCTATCTCTATATTTTAAGGTGGCTGCTAATAGATGTACATGACGCAGCTCATCTTGCTATAGCTCCTGCCCACTTTAAGCCCATTACACTTGTCCTTTGTCAACATCAATGACTTCTGGTTCACACGCAAATTTTGGTTTAAGATCCACTGGGTATTTTTACAATGTGACCACCACCATTGCTGAAAACTAAACTCCAGAACTATTGTCTATTTAGAGCCATTAAAGTTAGGAATGATCTGTAGATATCAGCTGTGTTATTTATGTTCAGTTCTCACCAGCTGTCTAAGGAACTCATAGAATTTGTCGATCTGTTGTTTAACTGAAATTCTCTCTTTCCGTAGAGCAGATAATAACTGATTTTTGTCTGATTTTATGTACGTCTTAAGGCTTCCCACTTTTTTCTCCACATTACAGTACAGCACCATGCAGTCTAGTGTTGTCACACTTTAATAATTCCAGACATTCATAATCATAAATGGTTTGATATTGATTGAAAGTTTAAGTTTAAATGTGTTTCTAGTACTTTCTGGTGATTACAGTACAAGAAAGAAGATGGGGAGTCTGGGAACCAATGAGACAGTAATGCATGTAAGGCTAGCTGCAACCCCCGGCTCCCTGCTTTCTCAGTTGAAGTGCGACAAAAAGCATATGGGTGAAGGCCCTGGGTGGGGAGTTTAACCTGAAAAGAATGATTTAGCAATGCTAATAAACGGCTGTCACTCCAAATCAAGACTCTTTCCACTGGTTGAAGGGATACAAGTCTAGAATTTCTCCAAAAGACAAACAAAAAATAACACTTTCCATATCTATAAGTTCGATGTAATTAATTAGTAAATGAAACTAATAAAGGTAAGTGTGGCTGGTGGTTGCTATCAAGCTGGTACCAATAGTAAAGTTGTCATTGCAGCCCGTAGTCAACATATGTAAGTAGACCTTCACGTGGAAGCAGCAGGTATTTATTTTGCATATGTGTATGTCTGAGAGTGTGCGTCAGATGTGATTGTGTAGGTATCTATGTATGTGTATGTATGTATGCATGTATGTATTTGTAAATGCGTGTTTGCATGCAAATGAAGTGTATGCATATACGGAATAGGTGTGAGTGTGTGTGTGAGTGAATGCGAAGGAAGACGTATGGGTGAATGAATGATGAATGAATGACTGGGTATGAATGTGATTATGATTGCTTGCGAGGCTCTGGAGGTCCAGGGGCAGACATAGATTTTATTTACTGGGCATCTTTCCATGCCTGTTTCACCCCTCGTGCCCCCCATTACCTCACAAGTACACTCATAATGAATGTGATTTTGTGCCCATGAGAGCTGCTGGGGAGCCTATGATGCAGGCATGGCATTTCTTTAATTGGCAGCTTTGATAAAGCAAGCATGATAAGTGCTACTTCATGGCTAGACCGGCATTTTCGAAATCGAGTCTAGCCACTTTGCTATGATATTTTGTACTGAGTCACCATGATAACATAAGCATTATAAGTGTTATTATGTGGCTAGACTGACAATTGTGTTCAGCCAATCTAGCCATTTCTTTCTGTGGCATAATATGTTTTACTGGGCTTCTATGATAACGAATGCATGGCAAGTGTCATTGAGTGGCTAGACAAGCATTTTAATGAAGTAAGTCAAACCATTTCTTTTTGATGGCATTACATTGTTTACTAGGAATCTATAATATAGCAAACAAGCATGATAAGAGTTATTATGTGTACAGACAGGCCTACATTGGTACAGCTAGTTTGGATACATTTTTCTATTGTGGAATAGCATCTTTATTGGCTAAGCTAAGCTAGTACTGGTGTATATTGCCAGAGCCATCTTGGACTTATTTTCTTATAGTATCATTACTGTATTTATGCGCAAAGCAAACCTGAGTATGTTCTTATATGGGAATACTGTCCTATATTGGTGTAACTAGCATGGACAAATATGTGTAGTACCAGTGTTAACGTGTTTTCAATTCTGGCATATTGTGGTGAAAGGCATAATGAAAGTGTTGTTTTTAGGCTAGGTAAAAGATGTAATCTTTGATCAAAAAGCATACTTACAACTTTTATCTAGTGTGTGGTGTGCACCTGTAGCAGCATGGTTAGCATGGGCAATACATATGCATGGTCCAGGTTGGCCTGGAGTGTGATATGGACTCTGCTTTGTTTCAAAGACACAATGTGGAAAATATTGTTGTCGCAAATACAAAACAAAGGGAAATACTACACCAAATGCCGATTTGGTTTCCCTAGACCAGTTACAAATACAGGTCAAGTGAACAACCTCATGTCTTCAGTTAGACATAGGCCCTCATTACGACCCTTGCGGAGATCCATGGTGCAATTTGCACCATGGACCATGGCGCAGAGCTGCCAACTCCGCCATGGGGGTTGGCGGACTTACCGCCCCATTCCGACCTTGGCGGGGCGGTTAGTCCCCAATCCCCATTTACCCTTCCCCATTCCCATTTTTGCCCCATAGGGTATAATGGGAGTGGGGAAGGCGTTAATTACGCCACCGTAGATTACGGTGGCGTAATTAACAAGAGGTCCCGTAGCGCCATGGATTTTTCCGCCCGGAAAATCCGGGCGTAAAAATCACCATGGCGCTACGGAAAGTCGTAATCTGGCGGAGAGGTACGCCATGCATTACGCTGGCGTAAACCCCTCTCCGCCAGGGTCATAATGAGGGCCATAGTGTTAAAGGTAAGTCACCTAAAAATACATATTACATAAAAAGAAAAGAAGAAGAAAAATATATCAATGATTATAATGCAATAATTGCCCACTTATGGAATGCAAACATAGATGTTCAGTACAACATTGCAGACAATTCTACTGCAGTTGCATGATATATCACAGCATACTTAACTAAAGCAGAAAAGACAGAGCTCCAAGACCTCTGGAATGAACTGTCATCAGATAAAACAGTGTCTCAGAAATTATACAGCTTGGGCATAAAAATGTTCACCCATAGAGAATGTGGATCATATGAAGCAGCTGATCGTTTAACTGGTACTGCATTGTATGGTAAATCTGAAAATATAGTATGGCTAAGTCTTGGTCCAGCTAAATCTAGAAAAAGAGTTCTAAAATCATATGAAGATATAGAAACAATAGCCAAACATGATCCCAACAGCCAAGACATTTTAAAAAACAATTTATTGGACACATACTACCCAAACAGAAGTAATTCTTTGGAAAACATGTGTCTATACCACATAGCCCAAAACTACACATACAAAAATAATATGAAACCTGATGAAAAAAAGGTAAATATAGAGTGACAAACTGTGAAGGCAGCTTAGTTAAACTCACTAAACCAAATTTAATTAATCATATCAAATTGTCATTAAAGACTCCTCAACATAAAGAAGTATATTACATGTCCCTGCTACAACTCTTCAAACCATGGAGAAAAGAAGAACAATTACTAGATAACTATGACTCATATGAGGATGCTTTCAAAGCAAATGAAAGCACTATAACTGATGTAAACTTTACACAGTACAAAACAATGTTGCACAATGAACAGCAACACGAAGAAGAACTCCAAGCCTTACTAGATAAGGACACTCCTGACAGTAGTCAACCTTCTGTAACAGGAAGCCAAGAACCACTGGGAGAACCACTAATAATAAGTGGCGGAGAGTGGCAGTCCTGCAGGCTACTTTCTGTTGGTTTGTTTTCCCTGGCCACCGTTACCTGAAGGAGGAGTCAAACCTACCCTGCTCACCATAAAGACTCAGACCTACCGCGTAGCGCACTCGGAGTGGCGGAGAGTGGCAGTCCTGCAGTCCACTTTCTGTTGGTCTGTTTTCCCTGGCCACCCTTACCTGAAGGAGGAGTCAAACCTACCCTGCTCACCATAAAGACTCAGACCTACCGCGGAGCGGACGCGGAGTGGCGAGAGTGGCAGTCCTGCAGTCATAGCTTGCATGACTGGTCTGACTGCCCCCCCAAACACTCCTCTAGAAGAAGATAACGGGCGCTTAAAAACTCTGCGACCCCGTCCACCCTTTGAAAAACTCCCTCTAGAAGACCTGCAAAACTCACCAAATACTTCAGCACCAACCACCAAACTTTCCAAAATTGCAGGAAACAAAGTGGGAAAAAAAAGTATTCAAATTACCCACAAGGACTCTAACCAAAAGCCTGTGGCTGATGCCGAATGATCCCCAACTTTCAACTGAGCCTCTCTTGAAACCACCAGAGGAGGTCGAGGAGCGTGAGACATCTATTATCCTGACATCGCTTCAAGCTCACCAAACACGATCCATCCCACCATGCCTCCCCTCGCTCGCTTACCGGCTTGCCCCGGAGGGGGTGCTGTGTCTGCAGTCGAGAGGAGGACCTCTGGTGGGTTCAGATCCGTGTGCTGGTCCGCTCGGGTGGCGGTGGAGAGTCTGGAGACCCACCCGACCTTGCGGGGACCCCCCGCCTTCCAGGACCCGGAGGCGCCGTTGGATCCAGCAAGGAAAGTGATTGGGAGCTCTGATGTTTCCCTGGCCGCCGCTGACTCTGCGGCCGACGATGCTCCCGCGGCCCCGCATTCGATTCTTGCACTCGTCCATGCTGAAGGTAGGATCCGGGAGCCGCGAGAACGCTGTGACGAAGACGCGGAGGCACTTGACCTGGCCCGCTGTGGCTGCAAGCCGCCGACTGCACGCCCTGACAGCCACGTCATCAGAGCAGGAGCTCTGTGAGACCTATGACGATCTTGAGCCACACCCCCAGAGACTCAGCCTACTGAGAAAAACAAAACAAGCCCACCCAACCCAAAAAAACGTCTGTGCCAAGCACAAACGACGACAAAAAGAAAAGGAAACCAGCAATACAAAGCCATATCTACTCGTGAAAACAATACAACAACACAAAAAAACATCATCAAAATGAAAGCGGAGAAAGTAAAAACTAAAATCCTAAACACAAGATCAAAACTTTTGCCATTGTCAACATTGACAAAGTTATTTAAAAAAAAAAGACAAAATGGGAGAAATCACACAGACACGCGTTATGAGCTCACAGATGCTGAATTACTGGATGCAGTGCACGACCTACAACCTCTCAGCAAGCACAGAAAAATTGAAGGAAGCGAAAAGGATACACCAATTCCTCCAAAAGCAAAGTCACTCCACACAGGACAAAAAGATATTCAAGCTGTCAATCCAGAAGGCGATTCTACGCCAGACAAAACAATCACCATAGTGATTCCTGACGATTTCACCTTTGATCAAACCCCACTCATACCACAAACTTTAGCCTCTTCATCTTCTCCAGTGCTCATTCCTTCAAGCCCAATACCAAATGAACTTCAAGTGGATACAGACTCTGAGATCGTCCCAGCTGCCGCCGTAAACAAGAAGCAAACAACTATCCCTCCATCTCCTCCAATGTCAACACTACTCTTCCCAGTCTTACAGGATACAACTACCCCCCTATCCTGGCTACCAATTGAACAAAAAGACTCAAGTCATCAAGAACCAGAAGACCAAAACGAACTCAAAAAAAATCAACCACACAAACCGACCACCTCAGGAACCCAGAGACAAAAGGAAATCACATATGCCCCTCGCCCGGACAGGACAAGCTTCTATACGCCATCCACTCCCACACATGGATCAGGTAGAAAATCGTCTGTTTTGACAAATGAAACACCCTCAAAGAAACCGGACCTACTATCATATATGTCAGCATTATCAATTGCCCTTATTCCCTTCACCAAACTCTATGAATCGCTAAATGAAACACTAACTAAAAGATCATACAGTACTTCAATCCATGATCCACACGAAACTCACCTTCCTCGAAGGTCACGTCACAGCTCAAAAAGACATAAAGAATACTCCCTGGACAAACCTGGCAGAAATCAACGCACGCCTACGGACAATAGAATCGACTCTGAATCTCCTAGAAAAACGATCAACACCAGATACGACAGCAATTCAACTTAAAACACCTGCCTTACCTATTGATCTCATAGCTGAAAACTTACACAAAAATAATGCAGCTAAACAAACAAATCCGATCTCCAAAAAAACGCTACAACATCCCCCCACTTCCACAAACGGATCTATCACCAACATCGTTCTAGTAATTTGACGACGAAGAAAACAGAAGCAAAGCGGCCAAAGACCAAATGGAGCAACCCTATTCAATCTTTGAAGCAACCAGATCCAAAAACTCAAATAACCCTACAGCCTCAGAGGCTACTAACAAAATGCCTCTTCCAACAAAAAAAATCACAAATCAAAGATCCAACCCCGGCGCACCACCCAGGAGGCAGCAGTCTTTCCAAAAAAACGCATCCCAACAATCGAACAACTCACTGAGCTCTCAACCTTCTCTTACTACTCAACTTACTAGGGGCTCACCGACAACAACGGACGACTTCCTACAAAACTCAGACATAATGAATCTTTCAGAACACCTAGATCCAACACTCGATACGAGCAATACACCTCACCAACAAGAAGAAAATATCAACCCTTCCAAACCGAACAAGGAAAATAATACTCCCAGGATCAGCAACAATCATGAAGAACAAGAAAGCCTGCTGACCTTCCTAACCCTAGAAGAACGTCGACAAAAGATAGAACAGTCGGCAGAAATCAAACAAAGAACAGATTCAAACAAAACGAATACGCATCTAAGATTCGTCAGCACGAAGGTCGATCAAAAAAAAGAAAAAACACGTGCTGAAAAAGATAACAACACCCAGCCAAAAAATCTAAATGAACCCGACCGATCGTCTGCTCCAAAATATTCGCCCAAATCATCGCGAAGAAATCGAGAACGAAGCAATAGTCAAAAACAAATACTGTCTATTCAAACTCCAAAACAAACACACAATATAATTCCAACCACTCCGAACGTCAGACGGAGAAGTGGATTCTGAAAGTTGAACAAACGAAAGACAACAGAGACGAACTCACACTAAACAGAAGAGGAGTCCTGACGCTGATACATCTTGTTCCAAAATTGTCCCAAATAACGTCAGACGATCTAAGAATTGTTGAACCAAGTCACTATCACTGAAGAGCTACATGCTATCTTCACATCATCTCGAGAAGAATCAAAAACAAACTGCTAGACCGAGAAAGGGACTTCCGCAGTTTGGGATATCATCTCTCTCAACAACAAAGCAACTACGAGAACCCAAACTCCAAACACACAATACCCTCAGCAAAGAAATCACGTAACAGCGAAACGCCTATGATCCAAGACCCAAACATAACATAAATGGTAGCGCACATGAACGGAGACCTTCATACCGAAACACCACTACGACCGCTCAACAAAACTCAGATAAGCTACCATCAACTCAGTCTCAACCTCCACCTCAAACTGCCCGAATTCCATCCATATCAGACGCTGCTACTAAAGACAATCAAAAAGCAAAAATAGCCTTCCGAAAGGAACGACACGACCAACACAAGAATCTTACCAAAACCATCCACTTACCACAAAACTTGCCCTCTACACCAAAAACCAAAAATTCGACCTCATCGAGCTTCTGGGCTTGGCTCCCAAAAGCACTGGCAATGCATCGATCGAAATAGCAACTCATGGACAGAACCAGCCTACAAGAATCACCAACCACTCAAGAAAGACTCCCCCGTGACTTGAAACTACAATCATGGAACACCAGAGGATTCAAACACCTCACCTCACCTAGCGACGTTAACCTAGGATCAGCAGATCTGTGGTGCCTCCAGGAAACCTGGTTGACCAAAACTCCATCACTCGACGGCTTTGACCTTCGTTTGGCACCAGCATCAAAACGATCACTTGGCTGACCATCCTCAGGCCTCATAACTGAATGCCGAATCAACAGTGGCCTGGCAATAACAGACATTATCGTCTCAAACTATTCACTGCAGGCATTACTGCTAACATGGGAACTCCCTCCTAACGCGGAAGCACTCCACCAGACGATCCCGGTGGCAATACTAAATGTCTACTGGAATCCCGCGGCAATTGATGAAAAAAACTTTTTGGCATTAATTGAATCCACTGTGGACGAGGTACGCACCACCTACAACACATACCACATTATAATATGTGGCAACCTAAATGCCCAATGCAAACAAACTTCCACTAAAGCCAACATACAGAGTGAACGTCGAGTCGAGGCTTGGACCAAACTGATGAACTCTAGACACCTTCACAATTTGGATACAGTGTATAAAAGCAACACCCGTCATCCAACATGGACAAACAACAACTCGGCATCCACCATTGACTATACATTTGTATCTGGACCCATGCTATCCTTAGCAACTTCTTTCGATGTCCAGCTAACGTCATCCAGTGACCACAACATCCTGGTAACCACATGGAAACCACCACTCATCACCCGAGATGAAATGGAGAATGGACTTGAACAAAACAATCAAAAAAATAGACTGCGTCTCACAGCTCAAAGCATAAGCGACTTGACAAATCGTTACTCAAAAACTAACGATACACCTAAACACGAAACCATGGATTATGCTCCCCTGCTTATCTCAGACATGACACAGCGAACCAACCCAAGCAAAACCACTCAAACACCCATCCATACATACGACAAACTCTTGGTTCTCAGACGCCGTGCCTACAGGAAAGCAAACAAATCAGCAGCAACACTTCCCCCGTCCAAAAGAGAACTAACCATCAAAGAACTAACGAGAGAATATAAATCTTGGGTGAGAAGACACAGATGGACATTACATCAACAAGATGCCGAAACCATGCTAAAAGCCATCTGCACCAATAACGCAAAAGAATTCTGGTCTCTACTCAATACAACATCTTTGTTTACCGGACCAGAAATTACCAATTCAATCGATGAAGCAACTTGGGCCACCCACTTTGGATCACTCTTCGAGCTGCCAAACACTCTATCCAAATACGAGCGTCCGAAACCATTGTCGACTGACCTGAATCGCCTAAACCAAACTAACACCTGGACAAAGCTGGACGATTTAGATGACATTTGTAACATCATTAAAAAATTTAATTAATCCAGAGCTCCGGGACCTGACGGTATCACCAACTTTGACCTGAAATCACATCCAATCGAATGGGCCAAATTCATAAGATCCGTGTTCACACGATGCGTGGCTGCACAATCGATACCTCCAACATGGCTGTCTTCAATAGTGGTCCCAATTTATAAGAAAGGCGACAAGCAAGACCCAACAAACTACCGCCCTATCGCTCTACTAGACCCTATAGGGAAAGTTTTCGGGTCCCTTCTCCTAAAAAAATTCCAATCTTGGGCCACAGAAGCTCCGTGCAATGACAACTTCCAAGCTGGATTCAAAAAAACACTGGGAACTACGATCAACATCTTCCTCCTAACCATCTTGAAAAGCAAAATAAAAGACGGCCACCCAAAAGTGTACTCAGCCTTCATAGATTTCTCCAAAGCCTTTGATAGAGTCGATCGCAACAGACTCTGGCAGAAACTATCTTTCTGGGGCTGCCCAAGCGACATTCTAAATCGGATTAAGTCACTCCACACGGTTACCAACATTAAAGTACGACGAAATCAGCAAGGCAACTTATCCACTCAGATCAACACGCATAGGGGAGTCAAACAGGGCTGCCCTTTGGCCCCGGCCCTCTTTATCGCTTACATGGGAGATTATCAACATTCCGAAACCTCAATCAGAACCTTCCCACCAAAAATAGCACAAACACCCATCAGTAGACTGCTCTACGTGGATGACCTTATTTTGCTGGATTTAACGCCCATAGGCCTCCAGCGCCAACTCACCAAACTACAACTATTTTGTAACAAGAACAATTTGGAAATCAACACCGACAAAACCAAAATCATGGTGATGGAGCGCAAAACCAGAGCGAAAAATGAAAGAGTAAACAGCTTCAAATATCTTGGCGTAACTCTGGACAATTCAGCAAAAGAAACGTCTATGCAAGAATCCCTGTTCGATAAGATCCGAAGCCTGGCAACAAAAGGCAAAGCAATAGACAGAAAATTTGGTATATTCTCCACCATCCCGCTACTGAACTTCTATAAGCAAAAAGTGGTCCCCATGGTTACATATGGATCAGAAGCGTTGCCGTGCTTACCCAAGACTCTTTGGCCCAAATTGGAAGCCTATTTTTGGAGGACGACCCTTGCCCTTCTGGACTCAACGCCAATCACACTGATCCGGCGAGAACTCAGTCTGCTTTCTATTCAAGGCACTGTAGACTGCAACACTCTGATGCTACATAGGAAATGCATTCTACCAAACGGTTCCTTTCTCCACGGCTTGGTGTCCAAAGAAATTCTAGAGGGAAGCTGCATCATGCTAAGTCAATGGAAAAAACGAAAACCAAGCTCTACTGAAAATCATTGAATGTACAGAAGAAGATCTGATTAACAATCCTACAAGAATAATAAAAAAAAACTAAAGACATGGACTGGATTCAGACTTTAGATGTAGCCTCAGAATACAAGCTTACCACTGCTATGGAAAAAACGTGACGATCTACAGAACTACATCAAAAGATTCCCCAGCCGAGCGGCACGCAATCTTATCATCAGCGCAAGACTGAATCTTGTGGACACCAACGAAACCCGCCACATAAGGAAGCAATCGCTGACTAGCACCTGCAGATTCTGTGGCAACAGGAAGAGACCATTCGCCACCTTATACTGTCCTGCCCAAGCTTGACAAATATCCGCCGCCCCTATATGAAATATATCTGCCAACACTCCACAGTAACTGATGAAGATACATGGTGGAAAAGGATGATAAGTGGTGACCGCACATCGTGGCAACTAGCGACATACAAAATCCTTGACGCTTTAACAGAAAAACTCACTGCGAAACGAAATGAAACTAAGACTCTCCTTGTAAAGCGACCAGAAATTCAAACCTACAGAATCAAATGATTAAGATGTCCAAATTCGGACAAAAGAAAGAGAAAAGAAACAATGTTGTAAAAATCAAATTTTTGATTAAATACTCAAAAAAAAAATAATAATAATAAATGAGGCAGAATTAGCTATGATAGAAGTAGAAAACACCATGTGTCAGTATGAAGATAAAGAAGACTTAACTATACTACAATCAAAACTAAACAATGAGCAAAGTAGCATTTTTCAAGAAGTAACAAAACAAATTGCACATGGTGTAAAACATGAAAATAAAGAATGTTCCTGCCATAATTATAAACCTATACTACTGTACGTCGGTGGTGAAGCTGGTTCTGGCAAAACATTCCTAATCAAAATCATTAGTAAATTCCTTCAACAATTGACAAACAACAAACTGTCAGCTGTTGTCACTGCCCCCACAGGTTTAGCTGCCTACAACATAGGTGATGTTACATTACACCGATTACTACTATTATCAGTAGAACACCAGAACAAATTAGACTATTACAAACTTTCTGCAGAAGCTGCAATGGAATTACGCAGAGTATTAAACAAATGAAAATGCTACTAATGGATGAAGTGAGCATGGTCTCCAACCTGATGTTAGCTTTGATTCACCGTAGTTTACAAGAAGTACTCAAAACAGACTATGAAGAGCTCTTTGCAGGAAAACACATTATTGTTTTTGGAGATCTGCTTCAATTAACACCAGTAAAAGGTGAGCTTATTTTTAAAACATTAGGACACAAACTCTGCCGTAAAATTGTTGGCAGCATTGGAAATGTCAACTTTTGGCAACATTTCCAATACAGAGAATTAACAGAAAACATGCGGCAATCTGCAGATCTCACTTATGCCAACATTTTAAAAAGTATCAGAGTTGGTATACTTTCTAAAGAAGCAGAAGCAATATTGAAAACGCGGCACATTAATGCACTTTATGGCGATAATGCATGTGCTACAGATGTTATGGAACAATTAGCCCACAAAAATGTCAATTGTATGGCCTTAATGCCAACTCTTACAAGCTGTTTCAAATTCAATGAAATCATGCTAAGTAAAGAAATGCAACCAATCATGGAAATTAGCGCCACAGACAAACTAGATGTACATGGTATGACACTACCCATGTGTGACCAAGACACAACAAGACAAAATAGTTTAGAAAAATCAATCTCAAACACAGCAGGCTTAGAAAAGATATTAAAATTATCCTTAAATTGCAGAGTAATGCTTAAACGTAACCTTGACGTGGACCAAGGACTAGTTAATGGAGCACTGGGTACAGTTGTTGGCTTTCAAACATACCAACGCGGCAACAAAATTCAGTTTGTCAATATACTCTTTGACAAACTTTCAGAAGTAAAAAGGATAGGACGCTCAACAGCTAGATTCCTTCTCTTCAAAGATATGTATGTAAGCAGAGAACAATTTTCTCTAACTCTTACATACGCAGTCACGATTCATAAATCACAAGGTTTTACCCTAGACAAAGCAATGATAGATATTGGTAACACAGTCTTTAAAGAAGGCATGAGCTATGTAGCACTATCACGCTTACGTACACTTGACGGTCTATTTCTAATCAACTTTGATGCAAGTAAAATAAACGCTGATATTCCTTGCATTTTAGAATACAATAGACTTCGCTCACTATACACCCCCCACCTAAACACATATTCTGTTCCACAAAAAGTAAAACGTTATAAAAAAAAAAAATCAAACAGAAATGCAACAGGATGTCACTGCAAATCCTCCAAAGAGAGTAAAAGAAACTAATATTTCATCAAGTACCACAAGCAAAAAAGAATCAATTAGGGAAAGTAAACCAGGTACTTCTTTAAAGAAGGAAGACAAACTCTTCTTTAAAGAAGTTAGATACAGAACTACCTGGACCATTTAAATTCTCAAATATAGTTGGTGTAAGTTGCTATGCAAATATAGCAATGAATATTCTATTTCAATTACCACCAATTGTTGACAACATTTACTTACACAATACAGACCCCTTGTGTTTGCAAATGTTAGTACTTCACAGAAATGCAGCAAACAATCCTGACAACACGTATAGTGTTTATGGAATAAGACAACAACTGGACTACTGTGCTGGAATGGTGAAATTCACTATAAACTCACAGGAAGATCCACAAGAATGTCTAATGTACTTACTACAAGTACTGGAAAACAAAAACATACCTATAAATGAAATATTTCAGATTTCATACATGTGGAAACATACATGCACTCTCTGCAACAATGTGACACAAGAAGAAATCCCCAATGAACGCTTCATATATACATCAATACCAAATTGTGAATCCATTCCATTTCAGCGACTTGTACAAAATGCAAACCATGGTAGATTATGCTCTACCTGCAATTCAGATAATCGCTCCACGTTAGTTATACAAACACATAGTAAATACATAATACTAATGCTTCTACGTTACAATGCAGATGATACCAAAAACAAATGCAAGCTGACTGGATTCACACATGTCAAATATCACTTGGTAAGAAAACCTTATCAACAATAGGTATAATCTACCACGCAGGAGCCACAACCAATTCAGGGCACTACACTGCATATATAAAAAAGAAATGTGGATGGTTTGAATGTAATGATAGTACCATTACTTTAAAGCAGAGATTACCAGGAAATCTTACAAACGCTTATTTGATGTTCTTAAAACCAAAATTTGATAACTAAACTGTATTAAACTTGTGTTAAAAAAATATAAACTGTTAGAATACTCGAAAAGCTATCGAACTGCTCAAAGATTCTACAACAACTAATCAGATAAATGAATACCACTAAATTAGACCAAAAAATACAGTTAGAATACACCAATTGGTATCTAACTGTCCCAAAATTTAACAATATCCAAATAGATAAATCAATACCACTAAAATATAAAAAAAAATAGACAGTTAGAATACGCCAATTGGTATCTAACTGCTCCAAAATTTTATAATATCAAAACAAATAAATAATATGTTACTGCTCCAAAAAAATGCAACAAGCCAAAGTATAAAGCATTAGCCAGAAACAAGTGAACACTGAAAACAAACAAACAAATAAACTGTAGCATAACAGAAAAAGATTTTTTTTTAATCCAACATGGATTTTTTTTTCTCCCACAGACCCAATGATTTTAGCAACAAATACAGAAACTGAGCAAATTGCACAGTACTCTGATTTGTAATCTACTAAATATGAGGGCCCAAAAAAAAAAGTATATTGATTATACAATGTAATAAGTCATTACAAAATACTAATACTAACATGCTATTTTCTTTTATCACAGAAATTAACAAGAAATACATGTACTCCGGTTACTAGACCAAACAGTAAGTATACAATAATAAGGAGAACCATAGCAGCATATCACATCCATAGTATCTAATACCTTTGTTCCTTATACATTTGTTTTTCACCCAAAGTTATAAGCAAATATGAATGTGATATGCTGCGGTGGTTGCTGCCAGGGCATAGAGTCTAAGTGCATGGCAAAATGGCCATGCACCCAAGACTCTATGCCCTGGCAACAACCACCGCAGCATATCACATCCATAGAGTCAAACATTTCAACTATGGTATATGGAAACTTTTAATGTCCTCGGACAATATGAGTGTTCTTAGAACACTTTCAACTTGCCAGCCAACAATACGGACAGCGTTTTCAGGACACCCCCTACGAACATTTCAGAACTACGCGATAGTTCTTAGAACACTTTCAACTTCACAACGAACAATACGGACGGTGTCCTCAGAACACCCCCATTTCGTTTATTTACGAACGTTTCAGGACAACATGAGTGTTCTAAGAACACATTCAACTTGAGAGAGAACAATACGAACAGCATCTTCAGGACACCCCCTACGAACATTTCAGGACAATGCGAAAGTTCTTAGAACACATTCAACTTGACTGAGAACAATACGGACAGCGTCCTCAGGACACCCCCATTTTGTTTATTTGCGAACATTTCAGGATACTGCGAGTGTTCTTAGAACACATTCAACTTGCCAGCGAGCAATGCGGACTACGCTTTCAGGACACCCCCTACAAACATTCCAGGACACCGCAAGTGTTCTTAGAAATGTCTTCAGAACACCCCCATTTTCTTTATTTGCGAACATTTCAGGACACCGCAAGTGTTCTTAGAACACATTCAACTTGACAGAGAACAATACAGACAGCATCCTCAGGACACCCTCTACGAACATTCCCCGGACACTGTGAGTGTTCTTAGAAGCGACTTCAGAATGCCACCATCTTGTTTATTTGCGAACATTTCAGGACACCGCAAGTGTTCTTATAACAGATTCAACTTGACAACGAACAATACGGACAGTGTCCTCAGAACACCCCCATTTAGTTTATTTGCGAACATTTCAGGACACCATGAGTGTTCTAAGAACACATTCAACTTGACAGAGAACAATACAAACAGCATCTTCAGGACAGCCCCTACGAACATTTCAGAACAACGCGAGAGTTCTTAGAACTCATTCAACTTGACAGAGAACAATACGGACAGCGTCCTCAGGACACCCCCATTTTGTTTATTTGCGAACATTTTAGGACACTGCGAGTGTTCTTAGAACACATTCAACTTTCCAGCGAACAATACGGACTACGCCTTCAGGACACCCCCTACGAACATTCCAGGACACCGCGAGTATTCTTAGAAACGTCTTCAGAACACCCCCATTTTGTTATTTTGTTTATTTGCCAACATTTCAGGACACCGCAAGTGTTCTTAGAACACATTCAACTTGACAGAGAACAATACGGACAGCGTCCTCAGGACACCCCCTATGAACATTCCCTGAACACCGCGAGTGTTCTTAGAAGCGTCTTCAGAACACCGCCATCTTCTTTATTTGCGAACATTTTAGGACACTGCGAGTGTTCTTAGAACACATTCAACTTTCCAGAGAACAATACGGACTACGCCTTCAGGACACCCCCTACGAACATTCCAGGACACCGCGAGTGTTCTTAGAAACGTCTTCAGAACACCCCCATTTTATTATTTTGTTTATTTGCCAACATTTCAGGACACCGCAAGTGTTCTTAGAACACATTCAACTTGACAGAGAACAATACGGACTATGCCTTCAGGACACCCCCTACGAACATTCCAGGACACCGCAAGTGTTCTTAGAAACGTCTTCAGAACACCCCCATTTTGTTTATTTGCGAACATTTCAGGACACTGCGAGTGTTCTTAGAACACATTCAACTTGACAGAGAACAATGCGGACAGCGTCCTCAGGACACCCTCTACGAACATTCCCCGGATACCTTGAGGGTTCTTAGAAGCGTCTTCAGAACACCACCATCTTGTTTATTTGCGAACATTTCAGGACACTGCGAGTGTTCTTAGAACAGATTCAACTTGACAACGAACAATACAGACAGTGTCCTCAGAACACCCCCATTTAGTTTATTTGCAAACATTTCAGGACACCATGAGTGTTCTAAGAACATATTCAACTTGACAGAGAACAATACGAACAGCATTTTCAGGACACCCCCTACGAACATTTCAGAACAACGCGAGAGTTCTTAGAACACATTCAACTTAACAGAGAACAATACGGACAGCGTCCTCAGGACACCCCCATTTTGTTGATTTGCGAACTTTTTAGGACACTGCGAGTGTTCTTAGAACACATTCAACTTTCCAGCGAACAATACGGACTACGCCTTCAGGACACCCCCTACGAACATTCCAGGACACTGCGAGTGTTCTTTGAAATGTCTTCAGAACACCCCCATTTTGTTATTTTGTTTATTTGCCAACATTTCAGGACACCGCGAGTGTTCTTAGAACACATTCAACTTGATTAGAGAACAATACGGACAGTGTCCTCAGGACACCCCCTACGAATATTCCCTGGACACTGCGAGTGTTCTTAGAAGCGTCTTCAGAACACCGCCATCTTGTTTATTTGCGAACATTTCAGGACACCGCGAGTGTTCTTAGAACATATTCAGCTTGACAACGAACAATACGGACAGCGTCCTCAGGACACCCCCATTTTGTTTATTTGCGAACATTTCAGGACACTGTGAGTGTTCTTAGAACACATTCAACTTGCCAGCGAACAATACGGGCTACGCCTTCAGGACACCCCCTACGAACATTCCAGGACACCGCGAGTGTTCTTAGAAACGTCTTCAGAACACCCCCATTTTGTTTATTTGCGAACATTTCAGGACACCGCGAGTGTTCTTAGAACACATTCAACTTGACAGAGAACAATACGGACAGCATCCTCAGGACACCCCCTACGAACATTCCCTGGACACCGCGAGTGTTCTTAGAAGCGTCTTCAGAACACCACCATCTTGTTTATTTGCGAACATTTCAGGACACCGCAAGTGTTCTTAGAACACACTCAACTTGACAGAGAACAATACCGACAACGTCCTCAGGACACCCCCATTTTGTTTATTTGCAAACATGTCAGGACACCGCGAGTGTTCTTAGAACACATTCAACTTGTCAGCCACAACCCCCATTCATATTTGCGAACATTTCAGGACATAGCGAGTGTTCGACAACGTCTTCAGAACACCCCCATTTTGTGTATTTGCGAACATTTCAGGACACCGCGAGTGTTCTTAGAACATATTCAACTTGACTACAAACAATATGGACAGCGTCCTCAGGACACCCCCATCTTGTTTATTTGCGAACATTTCAGGACACTGTGAGTGTTCTTAGAACAGTTTCAGTTTGCTTGCGAACAAAACGGACACATATTGAGTCCTCAGAACACCCCCCATTCAGTTTATTTAGAACATTTCATAACACCCGTGATGTCCGCAGACAAATCGAGCACAAAAAGAACATCCAACACATAAAAAAATGCAACTTTCATCCTATCTCATCCACTCCCACCCGCCCCAAACACTCCTACACACCAACACACTCTACTAAATACAAATTTTGAACAAAGTTTCACCGCGCTGTCCGCGGACGACCGCGAATCCAAGATGGCAGGCGCTACCGAAAATCTGACGCGCTTCACGCTCCACACCGTCCAATCAGCGAACACGTTGCATGTCCGCGAACATCACGCAAGCCGATTGGCCAATCAGGACACTGTCCATGGAGCAAACAGGGAAGTGTGTCTGCGGACCGAGCACAGACATCACTATTTTTTTTTACCTACTTTTTGGTCATTTAAAAAAAAACTAATGGACGGATTTTCACCAAATTTGCAAAAGCACGATTTCAGGACCAAGCCGCTGCTCCTGGTCCAGATTTGGTGCATATCCGTCCAGCGGTTTGGGCTGTAGACACGAGCAACATTTTTTCCCATTCAGTCTATGGGAAATAAAAAGTTTTGGGACCCCCCTATAACTTTGCCCCCCCTGGACGAATCCTCACCAAACTTTGCAAACAAATTCAGAGTGACCCAAATACTTGTTTTAGAAAGTTTGGTGAGGATCCGTCCAGGGAGAGCGAAGTTATAAGCCACCCAAAAAGTGCTCTTCCTATGGAAACAGCAACTTAACCATAACTACCGTGGCCATGTAATGAAAAATGAAAGGATGGATTGTACCTCAGTCCTAGGCGTAGCGGCACTCAGGCACAACCATAAGATTAAAATTAAATCCATATGGCAGACATGGTTGCTGTGTAAGAATGGTCCTTTATTTTAAAATCATACGGACACGGAGCACAGCTGCAAAAAGCAACAAACACGAAGCGTTTCACCCTACAACGCCTTCGTCGGGTGTGCAAGTGAGAGAGGACTGAACTTATAGCAACAGCATTTATTATTGTAGTCCTTCATCACTGTTTTAGTATTGTGACCACTGGCATACTATATCAAAAACACTTCATGTATACGTGCCACCATTTTTGAATATACTAAATCCCACATTAAAGTTAATGTTCCGGCAGTACAAATATACAAGCAATGCGCAATATGACATAATAAAACATATATCTATAGTTAACTTCAATTAAACAGTAGTTGTTAAGCACAGAAGGGATAAAGAAAATACATTTAATGGAAACATGGCATTATTCACTTGATTTTCTGATTGTTAAAAATGCAGATCGCAAATACATTTTCTTATAACTTTCGAATATTACTTCATAATAAGTCAGCGCTTAATCATGTTTTGATTGACATGTTTCATTTACTCAGAGAAATGGCTCTTAAATGTGTGTCTTTGCTTCCATACTACGTGAAGTGCAATGTGCCAATGTTACCTAAAACCATGTCTTGCAGTGGATAGCATGTAGAGACTGTACAAAACACTATAGGCATATAGGACCTCAACCGTTAACAAACAAATGATGGCCGGTGTGTATCATCCCCACCACAGGTCACTAGCAGTAAACCCTTGCGGGCGTCATTGCCTGTTTTGTCTGCGAAAATATAATGTCTTATGGAAACAGATTAAAATTAACCCAAGTGGGGTTAGTTGGTATGATAGTCCTCCCATCCCAAAGTCCATCATAACAGGAGAGTCTTAGGCCGCCACTGAATCCATATAGACGCATATGCTTGTTGCTGTTCCAAAGTGCAAAGTGCATTGTAAACTATTACAACTTGACCATGTGTGCAAATCCGGCTATTTAAAGTGCAAAAGGCTTCATATCCTCCCTGCAATGTGGTGTTAAGTCTCCCAGTTAATTATGTATAGCATGTGTGGCTAAACATTATACCAAATTCTCTTATATTCAGCGAAAAAAATCTGTTAAAAGGGCGTTATGGTTGCAAGATAAAACTGAAAAACCCCACAAAGTGGCAGTTATGGTAAGCTGCAAAATCATAACCACTGTAATCACTGTTTCTAAGATATGCGCCCGGTAGCCTCCGGGCCTGGTCTGCGCTATACAAATAAAATAAATACAAATACAAATAACTTGCGCCACTGCCATACAATGATGACACTAACACCCAGTATATCAAAGATGGCATAATTGATGGCATCACTGCTGACATTGCATATGCTGGGAAGTGTGTTTTGTTCAGTGACAGTAGGACATGTAAGCAGAGGACTTGATATATTCATACAGGAGATGAAAATATGATACACATACTCTGAAGGTGCTCCATATGCAGTGTTTAGTAGTTAGAGGGGGGCTCGCCAGGGCTCAGCTCCAGGACTTATTTTTGAGCCCCTGCACTTATTTATATTCGTAGCTTGATTATGTTGTGATGTTTTGCCAACTTTATTATTTAACTGCCAGTCAGTCATAGCAATATAAAAACAACATTGTGCACTGACCTGGGTCTCTTCACCTTGGGCTTGCTCATTGCTATTCACAAACCTGATAACTCAGATTGGCAGGACATGGCTATCTATCAACTTTCATGAATAACAATGAGTTACAAGGTGACAATGCTGGGCACTGATGGCTATGCCACTGCAGAGTCTCTACTTTAATAACCAGCAAAGTGAGCTGACAACAACAGGACAGTCACCAGCCAGCAGCCTCAACACAGGGGCATGGTAATTGAAAAAGTCAATATCTAAGCGGAGTGCCCAGCATTGCTGTACTGTTTCATAGGCACAATCATCAGTTCAGTAATGGTTGTGCCTTCATTTACCCAATCATTTCATGCTGGCTCTTATTTTCTATTAATAGATTGTTAAAATGTTTCACTTGCCACTGATAGGATCAGACCAAAATATTAACAATAATGTGTTTTAAAGAAACACTTACATGTTTATATTATTTCAAGACACAATATCTTATGTCGATTGGTATCTGAAAATCAAAATCACAGAATGCATCTATCACCCTCAATGAACCAGTGGTATTTGAAGCCTTAACATCAATTTTGTTGGTACTGTATGAAGCAGGTATGTGTGGTATCAGTGGGCTGGGAGCTGCCTGCCCTGATGTGTCAGTGACGTGCAAGACAATATTTGGGCCCTGGCCCTTATTTCTTACAAATGAAGCACTGTATAGAAATTAAATGTGTGCTAGGTTCTTAGGTTACTTCCCTTAGGGTTTGGCCTGAGGTCATGATGCACATATGTGGAACAATAAGCAGGCCCCACACAGATATTACAATTTTTATACATGATGATGGACTCTAATCTTAGTTTCATTTTCTGTTTTTGTATGTTTCCTCCTTACTAGAGTTTCCCTTTATGTGCCTCAGATTTCTATGTGTGAATGCTCTACATATACTCTGTGTACTAACACGTGTGTAGTAATCCATGTATTGTTTACCATTGATTCCAATGTTAACATTAGTCAAAATTCTGATAAGATTGGACTTGTTATTCTACTGGCTAAACATACCACATTAAGAATACTCGCCTTCTATGTTCCATGTGGCAGCCATTGCCTATGTTTTGTGATACATGTGGTAGTTCATGAGAGGCCTATTGGTTACCCTTCATATGTTGCTAGCAACACTCTAAACAGAAACCCTTGAAGTGACGTTCCATCAGGATTGTTACAGTGCAGTGCTATCATATGCAATGTCATCAGTGGTGGCAGTGATGATGCCATTTGCGATGTTATTCTTAATGTTATGTGTGTTAGTGTGAGCAGAGTATGGTGGGATGTAAGTTATGGATGTGAATCTTACGATAACTGCCATATTTCTTTCTCCAATTTTACCTTGCAACCATAATGTCTCTTTAACAAAGATTTTTCACTGTATGTCATAGGTTTTTATTAGTACAACTTAACCAGAACATCGCTTTAACATAATTCGTTTCACTGAATGTCATAGGTTTTAACCAGGGCAACCTAATTTACCAGCAACTTCATACATTTTCTTCAGAAAAGTTGCACTTAAAAATAAGTCTCCTCTACCACATACTAGCTATTATGTATGCAGACAGTATCACTAGTCCGCAGACAGTATCACTAGGCCGCAGTCTACCTGGGGACAGATGGCATCAATATTAATGAAATTTGCAGGGGAACACAATATTCATTTTTAAAATTTAGTAGAAAAAGTATGCATAGAGCAACAATGCATGTAATGAATACAAATATGTTTAACAATCCTTATAACTTTGGAAATTTAAATACTGTTTTTAAAATGATAGCACTAGATTATGGATTGTACATCTGACAGGCACGTAGGCACAATATGTGTTGCAGTGAGGAAAATAATGGAGAAACTTTTGTAAGTAAACAGAACCTTTTCATGCAATTTATAAACATGCAGTAGGTTTTTGTAATAAGTGTGTGAAAATGTTATATAACTAAAGTTAAACATTGAATAATGTAATATAAAAGGTTAGAGTTATACTTCCCAAAAGACGACTTGGCTGAAGAAAACCTACGAATGATAGATTATTGTACATGTTTTACAAAATAATCCAATTAAGTTGTGTATATATAAACTTAAAAAATATTCTACCTGCTCTTTAACTTTGATTCTTTATACTTTGTTAATAAATATGAGAACGTGTTTTATTGTTTTGTTACCGAACATTCCCTGCCCGTTTCACGCATGGAAACAATCAGCTGCAGTCTTCTGGGCCCACTGAAAGGTATATTTTATTATTTTATCACAATACTGGAGTAACATATTACACATGTGGTCGAGGGGTCTATCTAGATAGGCCATTATCTCCCGTATTTTTGCTGCCCTTCCTTTATACCCTACTTCCCCTATGCACCCTATCCCACTTCTCTTTTAATCCCCTTTTTCCTTCCCCGTCCCTACTGTTATGCCTGTTTCCCTGGAACACCCACACTCACCCTCAATCACCCGTCTCCCCCCTCATTTCTCCCTTTCACTCTGGCCTTCACCAGAGGCCCACCAAAGCACTGTTGTCCAACACACTGGCCTTTTCCTCAGGCCCACCCACTGACTTGGCTTAGTAATAGCAACAGCCCTCTATATGGGCTCACATTCCCCTATGTTAATAAAGGTACACCCCAAGTTACCTCCACTCCTCTAGCCCACCGCTTAAATGAAAAATGCACTATATGTACAAGGTACCTGTCAATGATGACCCTTCCACCCAGGTCAACAACACAAAGAGAAAACAAACAACACCTACTACCATGCGCGCGTCCCTATCAGCTCCTCTGAAAACCCTGTTTCAACAACTATCCAATCAAATAACAATGTCATCCTAGAATGACACAACTATACAATCGATGGTGCTACGTGCAAATCCTGCCTACCGGGGTCTGCCTCCCACTAGGCATCCTCTCCTGTTCTAATGCAGTGGTGCACATACACACATCTTCTCCCTTTGAGGTGGCATGTACTAAAATCTACTACTACTATAGCGGTCCATCCTCCCACCTTGCGGATGCATCCTAAATGCCATAAAATACAGTCGCTCCTTCCTCTTTGGGAATGCAGGCACAAGAGAGCTCTTTCTTGCGCGGTTACACTCATGTGCCCAAGAGATCCTCGAGCCCCCTCAGCACTGAGCCTTGCATGCTGGCTCACTCCTCGCCCTGAACTCGGGCGTTACTCAGTACTAGGCAGACCTTTGTGAACTCAGCATCTGCAGGGGCTCATCGGTATTGCACGTAGAACAGGTTTGCAGTCGCTGTACCTGTGCCCCCTGGGAGATCTGCTGGAATAGCCTCATTTAACCAAAAGAACTGAGGATCTTGCTGGGGCCTCCAAAAATGTACTAGGGGCCTTCTAGAACTCTCAATGAATAGGTTACCAGTAGTAGTCAAAGAAGGAGCATACACCAGGCAAGAAGTAACACTGTTTATAACAGCTGGGCAAGCACAAATCAAACAGCACAGTGGAACAGAACAAACTGGCTCACAGTGGACCATCCTATTATGCTTTTAATACAATATCTGTACAGTTAGAAACAGTTGCATTTCAATCTTGACATTTTTTCAATTCTAATGGAACTGACTGGTCACACTACATCATGCCCCTATAGCTAAACATACATTAGTCAAACATGATAGGAGCAAAAAAGACCTGCCCTTTCCTGCTCACATCCTCCCCATGTAGTGCCACATTGATTCCTCCTCCACCCCGCAAACAGTTTGCAATTAGCAATACAGGAAATCTTACAAATATGTTATCGCAAAACCAGTGCTTTAAAGCCAAGCCCGGCCAGGACCATAGATCTCACTGCAGGGTAGTAATTACTAGAGACTCTTTGATGCAGAACCCACATGTGTGATGGCTGAGCTAGAGTAGCAGGAGAGGAGTACTATTCCACAGATGAGTCCAACCATCTTGCAATATTCCAGGACTCGAGCATGTATTGTACTCCTTGTAATCATTCCCAATACCTTCAAACAAAGCACTCTGGGACTGAAAACACCAGGCAGAAAGATCTGAACAAAGAAGCCAAGATTAGACTCTTAGAGAAGTCTAGAAGGGGACCAATCTGCTGTGGCAACTTACCTGTTTAAGGGAGTGACACCACACTCTCTGTTGATTCAGCTTTGTAATGCAGAAGAGATGTTGGCCTGAATCCTACTTGGTAGAGCAGTCAACCCCTCAGAAAAGCCAAACATTTCCCTATCCCACCCCAGTAGAACATGTTGGATGACCTTCGGTCTGGACAAGGGTTTTCTGCAGCTAAGACCTCTAGTACCCTGGATCCTATTCCGTGGACCTGACTGCTCCTGATAACACTCTATGGCAGCCTTCCCTATGTGTGGTACAAAACAAGGAATTACCTTAACCCTTACAAACGTGTATGGGACTCCCCAAGCAACTCTGGGCACCATTTCTCAGCTTCAATCCATTTTCAAGCAATCTTGACCACTAATGTAATAGTTTATGAGTCACCAGAATCACCCAAAGTTGCACTTGCGTCTCATCAATTTTTGATTCCAATCGAGCCATCAAGTTGCTGACTCAACCATCGCCTGCCTGCTTTCCAGGTATTTTAAAGCCAACAACCACTAAAGAACCTCTTTGCAGTGTTGGATCTCATGGAACCGACTCAGCCATTTCAAGACTCCAACTCGAACATCATCTGTCTGGTTCTTCACCCAACTCAAGACGATCACCACTATAGGACTACATCTCATAGCCAAACTCTCTTTCATGCTGACACAACCCACTCAGAAGCCTATCTCAACCTGTCTCAATGCTGTCTCAAACTGTAGGACTAAAAGCCTGTCTCGAAACTCACAGGCCTCAAGAACAAACCTTTAAGATATTTGTTGTAATTATGTCCCCCTTGCCTGCATTAAAGGACCCTAGTGATATTTACAACCCCACAACCCCACAAACCCAGCACTAGTATTGCTGTTTGGAAGCTTCTTTGCTAGCTCACACACCTCTTGAAGAGTACAGTCTACATCAGTCAATGCTACCTTGAAAAGTTGTACCATTTAGGTTGTGCTATTTAACCTTTGTGATTGAGATGTCTGGTGGTTGTTTAGTAGTGTGGGGCTTGAGTAGGCGTTTCATTCACAACTTCAGAGAGCTAGTCATTTTGTCAAAGAGTGGTGGCCAGCGGGTTTCTTATTTTTTGTTATTTTGGAGGAGAAATAGGAGTTAAAGTCCTCAGCATAGCGTGAGGAGAATAAGGAGTTTTTTTAGGAGGATGGCCATGGCCTGCAGGGCCACGAATAACATCAGAGGCTGCAAGTGGAGAGACAATACAAAATGTATGCATGAGGATGATTTGGTTGAGTCAAGAGGAAGGGCGAAAGAGCGGAGAGTCTGTAAATTGTAAGGAGGTTAGGGAAGCAGTTTCAGGTTGGATTTTAAAGCAATACGGCAATGCCTAAACGGCCCTGCCAACATTCTAATATTGGCTAGTTGGTTTGGCTAATATGGGCCACTGTGATTTGTTATTGCACTGTACTTTTGTTATTTTTTTACCACTGTTACTGATCCTATGTGCTTTAAAATGCACTATTCCAACAAGTATAATAAAAAAGGCACCCTTACCTGGCACTCAGTATGTCATGAAAAAATAAGAATTGTCATTTGCCTTTGTGGTGCACTTCATTGTTTGGCATCAGAGCCTAATCTGTTTCTCAGTCCAACACAGTAGAGAAATGCTATTTGTGAATGTGGTGTAATTGGAGACGCAAGTAGTCCTCAGATGCTGCATGGCTAGGGAGATTCATGTTGAAACATGGGCAAGTAATGGCAAGTCACATTTCTCGGGTGCATTATTAATCAAAATGTAAAGGCTTGTTAATTTTGGAACAACCCAAATAAATGAATGTTAGAACCTTCGTAAACCCTTCTAAAGAGTTCTAGTGGCAATCACCTTTTGAGTAAATCTACAAACCTATTCAGTAGTCAGTGTAATTGGAATTCATGACATAGGTTTGAAATGGACACACAAGAACGCATGTGCAACAGGTCCTATAGTGTTTAGATTCAAGGTTGAGAGTAGAGGGTTTGAAAAAGTTAGCTGGATTATAATGGTCAAAGGAAGTTGATACCAGTGAAGATGAGTTCAATACAATGAGCAAGTGGTGGGGAGAGACAGCCTGGGGGAAGGTCAAACATAGGGTACCAGGGAGTAAGGCATAGTTAGTTTTTGGCTGACAGTTGAGGTGAGGGAGAAAGCATGGTGTCATGAGCCATCGGACGCACCCCTTCTGGACTTCCTGGTCCCTGACCCATAGGGGCTTGCACTCAGCAGTACTCCCAACATGGCCGTTGAACGCGGAACATGGATTACCAGTTTCCACACCGCACGCACTACGTTCTATAAAGCAGACACGCCCCCGCGGCCCTGCGAGTCTCAACACTATCGCTTGCCGTGGCTGGACGTGTGCTCTGTAGTTCGCTTTGCTAATCCTTTGATTCCTGGTTGCCGGTTCCCTTAAATTTCCTCCTCCTTCATTCCTCCCCTTTGCTTTGTCCTCCATTGCATCCCGGATCTCCGTGCACTCGTTCCCCGAGTGCGCTCTTCGCCGTTTTCCTGGACTTTTCCTGGACATCTGAACGTTCCCAGAAGACGGGACGCTGAACCCGAAGACCTATGCACAGGGTTATACAAGACCCAAACTGTGTGAAAGAAGACTCCACCGAAGAACCCCAACAAACAACATAGACAGGTGAGAAGGGGGGAAACCTGTGACAGATTGAGACGCCAACAAACTGATACAGATACTGACATGGAGGCTGCAGTTCAAGATCTCATGCGCGGCATGCAAGAGTTAACCACAGAAGTTCAGAATCTCAAAGTTGAGAATGCTGCATTAAAACAACTTGTCCTGTCACGTGATTCCGCGACCAAGGAAAGTGTATTGCTGGACGGAGTAGTGGATAAATTTGATGGCTCATCAAAGAACCTTTGTGGCTTTCTTGATTCGTGTTTAGTGCACTTTACCTTAAAGCCCTACTACTTTTCCATCCCCAGGGCAAAGGTGGGCTTTATGATTTCGCATCTTTCCGGGAATGCATTGACATGGACTACGCCTTTGGTTAATTCCAGAGATGCCCTCCTGGATGATTATGATGGGTTTGTACGGGCTCTAAAGACCATGTTTGACCGCCCAGAACGGGTTTACAGTGCCCAAGAACGTCTATTGGATTTCCAACAAGGTTCCCAGGATATGCTTACCTATTTAACATGCTTTAAGCAACTGCCCAAGGAAGCAGATTGGTCCTCAGAGGCCTGCTTTACCCTATTTCGGAGCAGACTAAATGAAGAGATAAAAGACGAGCTAGCCAGGGTAGCTCGCCCAGGTTCCTCCAGGCTCTTATGGACCTCTCATTACAAATAGACTTTCGTATCCAGGAAAGGAAGGCGGAAAAGAAGAAGACAAGAATGCCTTACCAAAAGACCTCTATTGAATCATCCTCTAAACCCGAGCCCACTCCTGCCCCGACCACAGACCCAGAACCCATGCAGCTGGGGGCTTTCCGTGGACCTATATCCCAGCAAGAAAGATTGTGACGGATTCATACCAGGCTGTGTATGTACTATGCCTCAGATAAACATCTTGTGAGATAATGTCCGTTGGCCCCTCCACGGCGTTCGGGAAATGCCAGCTCCCGATCCTAGATGGAGCACAGCTTCGGGAGAGAGATGTTTGCTCCACGTCTATTGCATTCTTGAACTCTCCTGGACAAAACAACCTTGTGATCTTGCAGGCCTTTCCATCGCCGTCCAAGAAAGAAACTTACCCCATTATGGCATTAGTGGATTGTGGAGCCATGGGGATTTTTATAGATCAGGATTGGGTCACTACCCACCACATTCCATGTGAAACTCCAGACATCACGCAACCTGTAGAGGCCATTGATGGAAGACCTCTCTCTTCAGGACCCATAACCCTGCAAACCAAAGAGATCCAGCTCTCGATAAACCATCATCAAGAGCTGATCAATTTGACATCATAAAATCTGCCCATTATCCAATGGTACTGGGTATGCCCTGGTTGCAGAAGCACAACCCATACATCAACTGGGCAGCAGGATCCTTGTTTCTTGGCTCCGAACATTGCATGTCTCACTGTCTATCCCTGGATTCCTCCTCAAGACCCTCTGAAGGTACGCTGACAGACCAGCAAGGCCCGTTCACGGTCTCCAATATTATCTAGGTCCCCAGGGCCTCTCAGGATTACACTGATGTGTTTTCAACTGCCATAGTCCAAGCCCTACCCCCTCACAGACTTAAAGACTGTGCTATTGATACTGAACCTTCAGCAGTGATTCCCTGTGGAAGGATGTTCATCCTATCAGAACCAGAGAAAAGGGCCCTCCGAGAATACTTGGATACCAACCTAGAAAATGGCACCATACGACCATCCAAATCCCCGGCGGGAGCTTTGTTGTTTTTCGTTCCTAAGAAAGATACTAAGGAGCTTAGACCTTGTCTTGATTATCGTGGTCTTAATCAATGCACTCTCAAGGACCGCTACCCATTGCTCTTAATTTCGGATATTCTGGAAGCGGTGAGAGTAGCTGTAGTCTTCACGAAATTGGATCTCAGAGGTGCCTACCATCATATCCGTATAAAGGAAGGTGATGAATGGAAAACAGCCTTTAGAACAGCCTTTGGTCACTTTGAATATCTGGTTATGCCCTTCGGACTCACCAATGCTCCAGCAGTTTTCCAACGTTTTATGGACCGGGTGTTCTCCGATATGCTGTTCCTCTTCGTCATAGTTTACCTGGATGATATACTGATATACTCCAAGGACCATCTTAAGCATGAAGAACATGTTAAGGCAGTCTTACAGCACCTACGTGAACATAAGCTCCTGGCTAAACCCGAGAAATGTCTTTTTCATGTCTCTACTGTTCACTATCTCGGATTTGTCCTAAACCCAGAAGGAATTGGAATGGACCACTCGAAAGTAAATTCAATACTATCCTGGCCTGTTCAAACTACTGTGAAACAGATTCAATCCTTCCTGGGGCTTGCCAACTTCTACCGGAAATTCATACCTTCCTTTTCAGAGATAGTTCAACCGATCATTACATTATTAAAGAAGGATACCCCCTTCCTCTGGACAGCAGCCCAAGATGAGGCATTCCAACGAATGAAGTCGGAGTTTACACAAGCCCCCATCCTGGCTCAACCTGACATAGACCGACCTTTCCTAGTGGAGATGGATGCCTCCAACTATGCCATCGAAGCAGTTCTAAAGTAGGAATCTGAGGACAAGTTAGAACACCCCATCACTTATCTCTCGTGAACCCTATCTCCTAGCGAGACCCATTATTCTGTTCTGGAAAAGGAACTGCTAGCCATCGTCAAGCGTTCACAGAGTGGCCTCATCTACTCCTGGGAGCTAAACATCCGGTTCAGGTCCATACGGATCATCGGAATCTTCAAGTTCTACGATCCCTGGAATGTAGGAATAGTCGTCAAGCCCGTTGGGCCTTTTTCTTTGCCTAGCACCAGTTCCAAATCCATCATGTTCCTGGAACACACAACATTATTGCTGATGCCTTATCCCAGCGTCCCGACTACAAAACTCTTGAAGACCGATCCTTCCCAAAGATGTTTCCCCATACAATTTTCGTAGCCCAAGCAATCACTCGCCTGGAAGACATTCGGCTTCAAACTCAGTCCTCTGAGATCTGGAAGGAATTTACTGGGAAGAATCGATGGAATCTTAAAACCAAGATGGGTAGGAAAATGTCCTGGTCATCCCCATGCAGAGACTACGACAAAGGATTCCAAGCCTCTGTCATGATACCCTTCATTCAGGACATCGTGGCATAACCAACACTCTCTGTTTGATACAAAGACAGTTTTGGTGGGCAAAAATGAAAGTTGACATCCAGCAGTACATCCAAGCCTGTGCAGTCTGCAATCAAAACAAGCATGATAACAAGAGGCCGGCCGGTCTCCTACTCCAACCAAGGCTACCAACAAGACCCTCGGAATTCATCGCTACACACTTTATAGTGGAATTACCACCTTCCAGGGGATACACAACTATCATGGTTACCATTTATTTAATCACTCACATGGCTCATTTTACACCCTTGTATAAACTACCATCTTCCTCAGAACTCGCTGGAATTTTCCTGGAACACGTATTCCGACTTCATGGACTCCCTTCCAAGATCCTATCAGACAGATGACCTCAATACATATCTCAATTCTGGAAACACTTTTGCCGTATACTAGGAATCCAACATGCTCTCTCCTCAGGTTATCATCCATAGACCATCGGAGCTACAGAACTTGTGAACCAAACCCTGGAGCAATATCTTTGTTGTTTTGCCACCAAAGTCTAGGACGATTGGTCACTCCTAATACCTGTGGCTGAATTTGCCTACAACAATTCGGCTCACTCGGCTGTCAGGACAAGCGCCTTTTTCTGCAGCCAAGGATTCCACCCTGCGGTCCTGCCATCCATTCTCCCACATCCCACACCAGTTACTACAGTCGACTCCTGGATAGAAACCCTCATCAACGTGCAAAAGGAAGCCAAAGAACACCTCAAAAGGGCCCGAACTAACACCAAGCGCTATGCGGACTCCAAAAGGAGACCAGGACCTTCCTATGCAGTGGGTGATAAGGTCTGGCTATCCTCAAAACTACTGCCTCGACACTTACGACCTAATAAATTGGCTCCTCGGTACTATGGCCCCTTTCCCATAAAGGAAATCATTAACCCAGTGGCCTTCCGACTCGAACTACCAGACTCCTGGAAGAGGATCCACCCAGTGTTTCATACGTATCTAATGAAACCATATGCCCAGACCTCCCAGTCTGCTCCAAGATCTACCCCTGTGATTGTCGATGACCAGTTAGAATACGAAGTCTCTAGAATATGTGACTCCAGGTACAGACGTGGTCAGCTACAGTATCTGGTTGAGTGGAAAGGGTACCCACCCAGTGAACGCACCTGGGAACCAGTCTCAAACCTAAATGCCCCCAGACTACTTCAAAGGTACCATCTTATACACCCGGGCAAACCCAGAGGAACAGGCCTTCGGAGGAGGCATGCTGTCATGAGCCATCGGACGCGCCCCTTCTGGACTTCCTGGTCTCTGACCCTAAGGGGCTTGCGCTCAGCAGTACTCCCAACATGGCCGTCGAACGCGGATTACCAGTTTCCGCACCGCACGCACTACGTTCTATAAAGCGGACACGCCCCCGCAGCCCTGCGCATCTCAACGCTATCACTTGCCCTGGCTAGACGTGTGCTCCATAGTTCGCTTTGCTAATCCTTTGATTCCTGGTTCCCAGTTCCCCTAAATTTCCTCCTCCTTCATTCCTCCCCTTTGCTTTGTCCTCCATTGCATCCCGGATCTCCGTGCACTCGTTCCCCGAGTGTGCTCTTCGCCGTTTTCCTGGACTTTTCCCAGACAACTGAACGTTCCCAGAAGACGGGACGCTGAACGCATGCTGGAACCCGAGGACCTACGCACAGGGTTATACAAGACCCGAACTGTGCGAAAGAAGACTCCACCGAAGAACCCCAACAAACAACATAGATAAGTGAGAAGGGGGGAAACATGTGACACATGGAGTAGGAAAGAAGATGAAGTGGTGAGGGAAGGAATGGTCAAGGAGGGACAGCTCAATCATGAGCAGCAGGGAGTAAAGTCAGAAGAGGATAGGTAGATGAGTTTGAAGGTTGTGTAGGTTAACAGAGTGGTCAGAGAGAGAGGATGCCAGCTGTAATTGAGGGTTTTTGGTCATAATGGAGAAGTGAAGGTTGGCAATTATAACTGGGAACATCAGCTGGGAGAGTTTCTAGTAATAGGTTTCAGTGATTCGGGTGGGTGGTAGATGAGAATCATAATGAGAGGGGTGAGAGGAAGACTTTGGAAAAAGGTTGAAGGAGGAGAAAGTAAAGTCAGAGAAGGAAGTGGGCCTGAAGAACGTATGGAATGAAGAGAAGAAGTGGTGGGGCAGTTGGAGGGGCCCTGCTCAGATCCCAAGAGTGAAGAAGAGAGAGGAAAGTAAGGAGAAGCAGAATATGCAGGAGCATGATGAGCGAATAGGAGTGTAGTGGTTGTCGAGAGAGGGGATGGGTGGCGGCCCAAGAGAGCGCACAGGCTGGTGCTTAACTCGGCAGATGGGTGGAAAGGGCATTTGGAGCAGGGGTTGATGCAATGGGATCTTTCAGGACCGAACAAGGCCAAAGAGGAGCCACCCTTGCCCTAAGATCCCTTTGCATGCATGCCAGGTGTTTGGGGTGCTTAAAGGACGATGATAAGAGGGACCTGGATGGAAACATCCTGTGATGCTTGAGCCAGGTAAAGAGCAGCAGAGCTGGTCAAGTAATTACACCTAGCACACCTGATGTGAAGATGCTGCTGGTGGACAGGTAGAGGTTCTGGAGTCAGCCTGGTAGGTGGGAGAGCGATTCAGTGTGTATCCTTGGTGCATCAATATACAAATATAGGTAATCTAAAAATAAGATGTGAGATTCAATGTAATGCATTTCCTCCTCCCAGCACTAGTTGTGTACTGTTCTGTATTTTATGTAGAACTGCACATGAGCAACTATGAAACAGTTTATTGATAAGAAAGTTCTTAAAGTTAATTTTATGCCGCAGCTGCTGTTCCCCCTTGAAAGCTTCACCTTTTTCGCACCTGACTTGACATCTATGTATCTATAACCCCCTCTGGCAGTTCTAGGATGCTTGGTTACCTTGTAACAGTGTGTGTTCCACTGTTACCTATGGCAACCATGAGGCAACTTAATCTCATTTCCCATCCAGTATTCACCCTTTCTCTTACACTCCAGTCACTCTTGCACTCACTCCTACGCATCAACGTAAGCTCCTAGATATGGAGCATACAAAGTAGACTGGCAACAGTCAGAACGCACCATTAATCCATAGGCCACTGCGGGCGATGATGCATGCGGAGAACATTAGCGTAACCAGACGAGTCGCAGAGCCTGAGATCTAATGATCGAAGTAAATGGCTTAGAAGAGAAAGTACTCTCGCCTTTGTACAAAAGCAGGCATTCTAAAGAAACCCGTGAAACTGCATGTGTGTCTTTGCGTTCTACGCAAGTGGCGCACGCATGTTTCTAAGCTTCCGGAAGTGACCCCTGAGGCATATGAAGAATTTAGCTTGTTTGTGGCAGTAAGTGTTCCTCATTGTTGTCCACCTGCCAAAATCCCTGGAACTTAATTTAAAGGTGGGCATAAGCATTACACATCCCGGACAAAGAAAACGATTTGCGTAACCTTTCTTCCAACAGTTGCCATGCAGTGCAACACATTTCTCTTATCAAGCAGTTCCTTTATTTGCAATGCATTGAGTAACCCATTTTGAAAATGCTTACAGACTGTTCATTTTATCTAATGCACATGTTTCGTGCCCAACATGTGCATACCTGGGTAGGGCTTAGTAAATATGTTGATGAGACTTTTTTGAAAACAGTTTGCTTGCTTCGTGAATTGTTAGAACACGTTTTTCACTTTTACTACTGAGGTTCCGTTCCATGCCATTCTCACGGTACTTTCAGCACGGAACTCGGAAACAGAACATTCATTCAGCATGGCTTCTTATGCTGGCTCCATGCTGACAATGCTTCACGCATGCGTATCCGCTCCACAAACAATGTCATACTGGCAGGGAGGCATGAATCCCTATGGATTGTGCCTGTTATGTACACTGTTAAGTAACAGGGACAAGCCACGGGGCTTAAGTATAATGCTGGTTACCAAGCATGTACATGGTGGCTGGTGTTACCAGTTGTTTATCGCAGGGGGCTTAAAATGCACTGGATCCCAGAACCGTTCAGATTACAAAAACAATCAATATTAAGTAGGGAGTGGCACGGACATGTGCTAGCAGCCACTGCCATCTCCAGGTAATGCACACCTCATTTAAAACGTTGCTGAGTGTGGCAGTAATTCATACAGGGCCTCATTACCACCCAGGCGGTGGACCATGGTGCTATTAGCACCATGGTCCATGCCGGAATCCGCCATGGTGAATGGCGGAATTACCGCCCCATTCCAAGGTTGGCGGGGCGGTAATTCCCCATTCACCATGGCCCCTTCCCCATTCCCATTTTTGGCCCATAGGGCTCCATGGGAATGGGGAAGGTGCTAATTACGGTGCCATAATCAGCTCCTAGGTCCCTTTGCGGGTTGGTTTTATAACGCCTGCTAAAAGCAGGCGTTAAAGTGCAACCTTCAAAGGGACCTCGTAATCAGGCGTTAAGGGTTTAACAGCGCCGAAACCTTTTACGGCGCTGTTAACCCCTTAACGCCTGGATTGTAATGAGGCCCTATTTCACAATACTTGAATGCACAGCTGATGCTTTTATAGTGACTGACCAAACTCTGCTGGGTAATCTCATCAATGGTGGAGTGGTCAATGCATACTCATAACAAAACGTACTTCGACAAAGAGTAAAGTTCCCTGCTCAACTAGATGACATTAGAGGCTGTGGGAGTGCATCATCAAACACTCATGCCATTGTCCCCTTGTGGGTAGCTAAAGAGATAAGTGTTTGCCTCGGACCTGGGAGATGATCTCTGCTTATCAAGTTTGAATGTAGGCAGAGTCGATCAAGACTTTCATCCTTCTGTATCGGGGGTTGCCGTGTAGAACTCACCAAAAAATTACAAAAGTAGTCAAAAGTAGTGTACACCGGTGCAAGAAAGGACACAATTTTAGTCAGGTCCCCAGACTCAGCTCTGACATCAAATTCAAACCGATTGCGGAACAGAACTGAAGCGCTGTCAGAGAAACGCCCCTTACAAAAGTAACTTTTATAGAAAACAAAATAAGTAGCATTCACAATCATTCTTTTAATCCATATAGAAAAGCATACATTGCAAGCAATGCTTGGGTTCGCAGACAATCCCACACAACCCTCAATTAGGCCCTGTGACATCACAATCCACCCCAAAATCCCACAGCACAAAATTTCATAATTGAAACATTTGAGACAACCAGCAGAAACTTAGTAATTTGCCCTGGTCAGCTCATCCTGATTTTCATGAAAGTGGCTGCCCACCATGTCTGCATATTGGGGACACTCTAACCCTTTCCCCAGGGAAAACGTTCTAGGGGGCGATTTGAAAATGCTCTGGTTCTTGCCGGCTCCATTAGAAAATCGCATTTGATAAATGATTTGGATAAAAAAATTGTCATGTATTCATTACTTTCTGGTGGAACCTGTGAGCTCTATTCTGTTGACCTTGAAAAATAACCACTGTGTTGTTCCCGCAGCGCTAGCTTGGGGTTTTAAATTCTGCACTAATTGACCAGCTGCAGCAGCCTCTGCCGCGAACAAACTGCTTGCACACATTTAAAGCAGAAGCAAGCTTATAGGGCCGATTTACTGTGTTTCATTCTGCCACTAAGCATGATTATAATTACCTGTACCCGAGCATTTATGAATTTGTTTCATTAAGCCTTTAATTTCACATATATTTCAGTACAAGCCCACTCCTCTTTTACAGTGCTACCCTCACATCTGATAAGTGCTTTCCATTAATCCACACTGAACTTGTATTTTTATTACACTTCTAAGGTCCAAACTTTAGTTTAATAAAATAGGTAATAATAACACTGATTATTACAGAGCCAAGAATCGGGAGGAATCTGGCATGAAGCACTACATACGTAAAAAGAGGTATGACAGGCACATGAAGACTACTTGAATTAAATGTGCTATTTCTTCCATTGTTACAAAAAGGTGCACTGAGGTGAAGGATAGCAATCAACAACACATGGTACGGATAGTGCCACAAACAAAACCACCTCAGGAACAATATTGGGTCTTGAGTACATTTCACCCAAAGACTGAGATTGAATAACCTTGAATTAACAGCAGGAAATGTTGAAAAGCCTGATGGTAATACACTCTCTGTATTCATGGAGAACTGTGCATTCAGTAATGGAATATGGTTCATTTCAACTTTATCGCCAAGTATTGGTGAGATACAGGCAGCCTTACATGTCAACAGATGCCGTTTTATTTGTTACCAATCATAGAACTGCATATCAAAAATGGAACATTATGTGTTACAGAAATCTTGCTTTTTAAGTCAGGTTTCCCAACTGTACCTGAAAAATGAAGCCTAACTGAACATTGCTGTATTCATTTTCTCTATTATAAGAAGGTTATCATTTCTCTAACAACTGCCCAGTTATTGAACTAACATTATTAAAATCATGGTGGATATTACATGGAATATGATAGAGTAAATATGTTGTTTTGTATTGGTTTGATTGAATTTTGTGTTCACTTCAGCCCAATATTGTGCTGGCTTCAAGTTGACCAGAGATTCACCTCAGAGCAGCCCCCACCTTTAGAAAATCCTTGGGAGAGGAACATGTTTGAAAAATACTCTAAATGTTTTAAAACAAATTCAAATGTTTTGTTCTCCAGGAGATTATTATCTGTGGGTCTGAACCTATTTGATATATTGCTGACACTCAAAGGGAAATGTTTTGAAATCTGCTTGGCGAAAATGCCTGACGTCTGTAAAGGTAATAGATGAGAATAAATTAGGCTTGTCATCTCATTTGAAATCAATAATTTACTGAACCTATTATATAGACTAGTACTTAGGGCAAACACAAGAGATTATTTAAATATTACAATATACATTCAAAGGACTTTGGCAGAGACCTTTAGAACTATTCGATTTCAAGCAAAACTGAGGACTTTGTTTAAACCTCTAGCAATTGATCTGGACAGCCCTGCAGACCAACGGTCTTCAGCCTGTCAATTCATTACCGAAAGGGGAGAGAACCTATGCAAATCAGGCTTGGTGCCAGCCCAAAAGGGACAGTCCAGCCCAAACTGCTTGATCACATCACTTTGGCACGAGACCACAGTCAACCCCAGATATGTTTTGGCCTCATTCGTTCATCATCAGTGAGGTGTACCTTTGGTCTCTAGACCCAGCATGTTTTGACCCACATCTGGGCATACCCGTCCTACTTGTGGGTGACTAAAGAAAAGCAAAAGAGGTGATGGCTGGAATGTTTAGAATTCATATAAACCTCATGCAATTGCTTTGGGCAACCCTTCAGACCATTGTTATTTAGTCACCCAAGCCATTGCATAAAGGGGACAGAGCAGAAAGTATGTGACTTCGCAGTTCCAGGCTGGACAGCCCCTTTGGGGTGGGAGCAAGCCTGATTTTGAAATGGTCTAGCTGTAATGTGAAGACGCCTGTACCATAGCTTAATGAAGATCTGCTTGATAATTTGTATTCTGTGAAGGCAGCAAGTTCAATTGCGTCCTTTCTACTACTATAACAATGATGCAAATATAAATTCCAATATACTCCTCAACTTTGAAACTGCACAGTGGCACTCTTTTAGTGTGGTAGGAAGGGAGAGAAATGTATGCCTGTTTAATGAAATTATATAATAATTTTCCCAGATTGGGGGGATGAACCAAACTTCATTGCATTCTGAATCACACTGCTTACCTAGTCAAAACCTGCAGAATTCTAATGTAATTCATGAAAAGCATATACTAGACTAAATACACATACTAACATCCCAGAGCACCATATTTACATGGGAAATGTGACACAGTTCTATGAATCTAAAAATTGCTGATGATATTGGGGAAAGCAAAGCTCTATGTATATTTGCAAATGTAACTTTCTGTGTAAAAAGGTCATGATTTGATGGCTAAAGACTTGTTGATCTTTCAACAGACAAACAAGGCAGGTAGTTTTAGGTTTTGAGGACAAGCTGCCTGTGATTGTGTAGTACAGGGGTGACTTCCCCTACTAAAAGCTTTAGGACTACCTTTAATTCATTTATTTGAAAGAGTTTGAGTTTTGTTTATGTCGGCTGTTTGTTGCCCAGAATGTTTGGGTCGGAGCATATACTTGGGAGCATTAGATCAGGGATGCCAGCTTCATGACAAAGCCATACATTAACTCAAATATATCTTACAGAAATGGGGTTTCATAGCCGGGACATAAGATTGATGACAAATCTGATGTCGACACATCATTCATTGAATTACACAAAATGTACCCAAAATCGCAGATCTGTGTGAAGTTGCATTAGTGTGTAGAATTAGATGTCTCAATTTGTAATGTCTCATAAAGTATAGTTTATGGTTGTGAATTGGTATTTGTAGAATTGTAGTGTGAAAAATAGTGCATTTTAAAGTGAGAGAAATAATGTAGGTAGATTGTTTATTTGGTTATAGGATTGTTGAATGTCACATAGATTAAGCCATACTTGTGATGACATATGTAATCAGGCTATGGTGTCACAGGGCTGATGTGGAAGTGGATTCCGATCAACCCTCACCAGATATTCCCTGCATGGTCAATGACTGACACAGGACTGCAGTAATGGAAAATGAAACGAGTAAAGTGTTGTTGAAAATGTTGTAACAGACAATTGGGTAAAAGAAGCCCTGCTAGATGTACCTTCACACTAATTAACAGACAATGCTCAAAAGACTTCAGTAGAATTAATACTTATGCAAAAAAGATAATGATCAGTGTGAACAAGAGATCAAACAGTTAAACCAATGGCTTATTAGGTGATGTGATACATACACATGTACAACTGAAAGAGATTACAGAGACAAATGAGAAACATGTAGCAATGGAATTGTATTCACAGGCTGAATTTGATTAGTTATATCATGCTACAAAAATCATTAAGAAACAAAGGAATCCATTAGCACAAGAAAAAGATGGTGAAATGCACAAAATACATCAGTTTAACTTACAATTCACAGGCCCAACCACATGGTGATCAAAGTAAGGACACTGTACAAAGAAAAATGTGACTTTGAAAGAGCAGTTCGAAAGATTATTGAAAGAGCTTGATGACACAATGTCAGAGATTGAGCACCTGAATTAAGATGTGCTAGTTTGCAGATTATCAGCAGTGGAAGAGACACATATTTATCAGCAAGAACAAGATTCCTTGAACTAATACATACAAAACAAGAAAACAAAATGTTTTTCTAAATCTAGAGCAGTTGACACTAGCTAGTCTGATTGAATCTCTGGAGCAGCTGGTACAGTGTGAAAAACAGATGACAATTGAAATGGAACATAAAGCTAGATTGAGTCACGAAATCATACATATCCAGTTGAGTTCAGAATCAAAATCTAAAACTCATAGATAGATACAGTTCTTGGAAGAACAGAGATTGTCCCCAAGTTTACCTCTCCACTGCACAGAACTTCCCAGATTCATACTAATGGTTTTGGCACACATAGCCATGGTGAGAACATAGGCGGCGCCGGAAAAAAAAACATTTCCTGTTCCCAAATTCACCAAGATACACAGTTAAAAGAAATATAACAAGGAACCTGACAGTAAAGAAAGAGAGTAACAAAGAAATCCCTAAACACAATGGGCCTCATTACAACCCAAGCGGTAAGTTCCCTACTTTACCACCATGGTGTAAACTTCGTTTACACCATGGTGGATGGCGGATTTACCGCCCCATTCCAAGGTGAGTGGGGCGGTAAATCCCCATTCCCCATTTACCCTTCCCCATTCCCATTTTTGCCCCTTAGGGCATAATGGGAGTGGGGAAGGTGCTAATTACGGCACCGTAAATTACGGTGCCGTAATTAGCACCAAGGCGGGTTAGCGCCTTGCATTTTAACGGCTGCTAAAAGCAGGCGTTAAAATGGTAATCAGGCGTTAAGTGTTAACGGCACCGCCTTAACGCCTGGGTTGTAATGAGGCCCAATATCTGAAAAGTATCAAAACGGATGATTTTGACATAACCACCAAAACAAAAGGATTGCCATTCCCCTCCAGGTTTGTCTAGGTATCCCAATCCAAGTGGTAGCAGTGACATGGAACAAGCATAAGGAAAGGGGGGGATAGGGGAGTGGGAAGTATCCCTGTGCAAATGTAGATTTCAAAGTGTACTTTCATTCCTACATAGTCCTTGACCAACACAAATTAACTTGACCCCGGGGAGAATGCCTCCATGGGAGCTGTCCAAGGTCAAACTTATGAAATTCCAAACATCATCAAAATGCAATCACAATTATTCACTAACTCATACTTTGTATTGGAGATGAACGATGAAAGGTTATTCATGCTATCCAAGTTGAAAGACATTTCTTATTGGTTCTCTTAGACACAGGGTCTCAGGCGACCTCAATATCTCGAGAAGTACATGAAACCATGAACCAAGAAAGAAGGAGAAATCACTGTATTACCATCAGATATCTACTTGGGAGCTACTTAATTCTGATGGAAGGGGAATACCTGTAGATGTGGTTATTGAAATAGACATAAAAATAGGGTGACACAGACTTACCCATCAAGTGATAGCCAAGGGATAGCCAATGCTCCTCAGAGCACGCCTATTTTATTGGGAAACAATTTACTTCAAAGGGATTCACCTTTGATAGATTGCTTGAGCTAGGCCCTCGGGATCTGAATCCACTGCTCAATCAAATCAAATTAAAACAGAATGCCAATTATGTTAGTTTGAACTGAGACTTAATTGAAAACCATGTGGAGATTAATTTCCCGAACACAATAGTACAAGTTATCAATACCATATCTGTGAAAGAGCAAGATGACATTAAAGGGACATGCACAAAACCTTTAATAGATTGTCCTCCAAATACAAGTGGTTGTCCCCGTGGGAGCAGACTTAGACTAAGGATGAAGGTCAACCGATTTCTTTTGCAGTGGACAAAATCAGGAGTTTAACCGCACACCATAGGAATCAAAAACTTGTATTTTCCCTATTCGATTGAATTAAGCTAAGGGGACAATTCTTTCCAAAGTTTGAATAATGCAAGAAAGAATCTTGATTAGCAAATGATTGCTTAGCAAATGACAGGAGTATTATACAATTCCCACATTTAATCTGTTATGTGGAAAACTGGACTTGATAGAATAGAATCAAAGCACATGATTATCTACAGGTGTATGCTAGAAATCAAAATTGGAAACAAAAATATCAATCATAATTATTGGGTTTTAAAACATTTCACTTCTGATTTTTATATCAGTTATGACATACCACTTAAATTCAAAATTAATGTTGATCTTTTTAATAACCAAGTCTGGTCCAGAATCGGGGGACACATAATGGTCTTCAATGACAGTACCTTTAATAACCTTGCATTAGAAAAATTGAAACTAATGGACAATGCATAGACTGTGCAGACCTAAGGTAATTGAAGAAGAGGGCACACATGTCATAATGGCCTCTTCCATATATTTATCAGGATCTTGCACAGATCCAGGGTTCTAAAGTTTACGCTGCCCTCAATTTGACCAACAGGTATTGAACTGGCTCATTACTCTGCAACATCTATTTAAAACTGCCTTGAACATGGAGGCAATAATACATCTGGACCCGAACTCCCTTTGGGTATATTATCAGTGGAAATCAGTTAAATATATTCCTACACAAAGCATGTGTGACCTTGTGGAAAGAAGGAATGTAGCCTATGTATACACATTGTTAATCAAAAGTAAAACTGTGAAAGACCACCCAGTGAATATCCACCATGTATTGGCTTAGCAAAGAAATTGATCTGCCAAGTTATCTTTTAAGAAATGTCAATGGTACTTTTTAAGTCCATGGCATCACAGCAACATGTTATCACCCCAAAAAACGAAGGTTTAGGCTCTATTGAAATTGAAGAACCTAACAAATCTATGTGGATTTGACTAATTAGATTTGTAAATTCATAGCGAATTACACAGAGATCACTCAGTCCTTGGTCAATCTTTTGAAGGCAGGTGTTAGCCGGTAAGATAGCTCAGTGGGTTAAGCACTCGCTGCTTTGATCTGAGTGTGATCTGTAGGTTGCAGGTTCGAATCCCAGCAAGGCTAACTTAGCCTTTCATCCTTCCGAGTTCAATAAATGAGTACCAATTTCGGTTGGGTGATATTGTATGTAAATATGTGCTCTGTAAATTGCTTTAGATTAAGGCATTATATAAATAACTTATCATGGTCTTATATCAGAAGCATGAGTAAGTTTATAAAGTGAACAAAAATGTACGATCAACCCAGATGTATGCTGCACTGAGGAAAATAGTAAAGGGAACAATTCATTGTACTGCATGTGACCTGCTGAATACGTCAGTTAATCACATGCTATTCCCAGAGCCTGAGTAACTTAACGAAAAGTGATACGTATAAACAAACATCAAATCCTGATTTGATCAGCATAATAAATAATGAAACAGTATGTTATCATCAACCAATCCAATGTAAAGCTGATATCAATATGATTTATTTTTGTACAAACATCTTATTAGGATTTAGAATGAAAATCCATGCATAAGCCTATAACATCAAGTGATCCAATGAATGTTAAATATACAGTATGATTAGATTCCTAGAAAATGTCCTTTTCCAGTTTATAAACTATTTTTGTGCCTATTCCAGAATGTGTTTCGGCCTATCAAGGCCCTTATAAAGGCTTAACAAGCCTATCTGTTACTAGTGATGTATTGGTGACAAGTAATGCTCTGTCTACAGTTAGTTAAAACATTGCATTTGGTAAAAAAGAAGATTCACAAATGAATATCAAAAGAAATCATACACATTGGTTAAGCGGCGAAGAGAATAGAGAAAAATGAGCCAGCTAGACATAATTCAGGCACCTAGTGTAAGGGTGCAGAAGTAAGGCTCTGACACAATGGTGGCATATTTTTGGGTGTAGAATTTATCAATTAAAAGTGGGTTGGAAAAAAGACTCTCTAAAGCTATGAGGGGGTTCCCTATCGCTATGAAAACAAGTGAAATGGTCAGGAAGTTCAAAACTAAAATGTCTGTCACTGTTGTGTCTCAACACCTACTTCTGTCCATAACACTAACAATCTAACATAACTTTGCAAGGAGGATCTCACTTCCAAGCAAAAAGTGTTCTTTGTGTTTTCAACTAAAAGAAAAGTTCCTAGTCTCTCTAGTGATAAAATGTGATGCAAAATAATGCTGCTAAATACAAGATTCCAATGCTAGTGTTGTGCTCCTTTCCCCTAGACTTCTTCTTGTCTAAGCCCATTCCTTTAGGGCTCCTTAGCCCCTTTTGGTAAAGTGTCACTGAGCAATTTACACAGGAATACATCTTGAGTGTATGCTTCTTCATCATACCAACTTGGCACAGTTTGCTATCAAACATAGGATTTCTTCTTTAAGTTATACGGTTCTTGACTCTCTTATTCCCCAGTCTCTCATATGGGTCTGAGTGTCAGACTCACAAAATGGCTCAGTTCAGTCTCCCACCAAGCCAGTGTATTCTACTGGACTGTCTCTCTTTCTTTCCCAGGGTCCCAGACCCTCTTGATCTTTGTCACTTTAAACTTTGGTTTCTCAGATGGGTGCAGGTCCAAGACTCACACTGTTGCATTGCATCTGCTTTGTTCACTCTCCTGCCAAGTATACAACTCTTCCTAGTTACTTTGTTTTCAATCAGGGTCCCAGAACCACAGCTTATTTGGGTGCAGGTCCCAGACTTGCACTGTATCATTGTACCTGCTTGTGACACTCTCCTGCCAAGTATACAACTCTTCCTTCTTTACTTCAGGATCCCAGACCCTCTTCTCCCAGCTTATGGGTTCTCCCTGTTGCTTTCCTGGATCTCTGAAACCATGTGGGCAAACCACGTACCTGTTTGCTTCCTTCTCATCGGTATCAGTGGTTCCCGGGCAGCTGTGTCTCTTCTGAAGACTCCAGTAGTGTCTGGGTATCCAACGGGGTCTGCAGCGGCTCTGTAGTCTTCTGATCCTTCCTGGCTGAACTGTCTCCTTCTCTTGTGTTTTTCCAGGGCCTGGGGTGCTCAGAGAATTCACTCAGTAGCAACCCGAGTAGTCCTCTTGTGGTGGAATATGTTTGGGTTCTCCTCTTACTCTGGTTAGTGCTTCCCTTGTGGCTCGCATCAGCTGATCCTCTGCACAGTTCCTGATGTTCCTTCTCAGAGGATTGCTCTTTACCTTCCATGTCCCAGCTGAGTTTTCAAACTCCTGCATGGGACTGCTGTACTGCTCTAAGACAATCACTTGCATTGAAAAGCTGGACCGCTCACTTTGCTTCTCTAAAGTAATCCTCAGACTCCCAGTCATCTTCTACATCGCAGTACCAGTTTTCAAACTTTAAGCATGATACTTTGTACTGGTTTTTCAGTCTTGTCATGTATGTTAAGTTGACTAAATCAACAAAGGAACACATTGGGTCTACCTAGAGAGGCAGAAGGAAGATTTAGTGTTGGAGAAGGGGTTCAGTGTATTGAAGCAGGGTTATACCACATTCTCTGATGTTGGTGGCCCCTAATCTCAATGAGGGATTTCTTCCCCATGTGATCCTACCTTGGTGCACCACCCACAGGGGGACTATTGTACTGTGGACGCACTGCCCTGGCCCCAGTGGAAATGTCTCCATCTAGGGGAGAAGGGATCACATCCTTATATTCATCACACTAGTCATTACATATTCAACATTGGTCTTTCTCAATACTCATCTAATCACATACCAACTAACAAACGATATTCAAACACAATTGCACCATAGTTAACTTTTAGCATTGGCTTAGTCTTGATACATCAATTCATGTTGTAAGGTCTGACACGGATATATGACAATACGCTCGCAATGACGTAGGATGTCATTGCAAGCATATGATGTACACTCAACATGGCGGCTGCAGTGAAAAACACACGGTACAATGACTTCAACGGAGGGATTTGCAGTACCGTGCCACCCAGGAAACTTTTCCCTATCCTTTTTCTGGTAAGTAGATTGACCACTAGGGGCAACTAGAGATCTATTGTTATTTAGAATAATATTAATCTTCTCATCTATGTGACTGTGCTATTTTTACAACAATGCTATACAGAAGTTACAGTGAAAGTGTCTTTTATACGGAAGTGTTCAACAACATATTTCTAAATAGGTAAGTGGGGAATCTCTTAGTTAAAAACCATACCATATTCACCTTGAAGATGACAGAGATACTCATGAATGACAGTCATATAACATTTAATAACTTTTTATTCTAGTTGTCTTCTTGAACATTCGTTTTTGTTCAACAATTAATATTAATATGTCAACGAGAAGGACAATCTCACACGGTAGCCTTCTACAGCAAGTCTCGGTTTAGGTGAGTAGGCTATTACACTGCAAGCACTTATTTTGTAATTATTTGTCATGTGATAGAAATACTTCACACATTTCTAATTTTTAGTAGAACACATGAACGGCTGTCAAGACATAAATCAAAGTATGTATTATCTACATCATATTCAAATTATTTGTCATTTGATAGACAGTTTACTCCTATATTCATGCAATTTTCGATATTAGTAGAATTCAAGAGCAATTGATAGGACATAACCTAGGGTGTTTATTAGTTGTCAGTAAGCCATGAACAATCCTCACAGCACTATATTAAATGTATAGGCCAATATCACACTTGTGTTATCCTCTCAAACTTGGCCCACACCTTCTTATTACCTTGAAAATTATATTACCTTGACAATGATATGTTTACTGATAAGTAAGTCAGGTCTTGCTACGATTGATGTGATATTACATTTTGCTCGCTCTCAAGAAATATGTAGCAAGAATTATGCATGGATGTTATAAGGCCACATAACTAATGATTTATAATTTTTTTGTCTTTCTCATTTTTCATTATTCTCTTTCCCTCTTAGCCAACTCTTATGACTTCTTTGATATTCATTTGTGACCCTTCTATTTTTACTGAATGCAATGTTTTAACTAACTGTAGACAGAACATTACTTGTCAGCAACAAATCACTAGCAGCAGTTAAGCCTTGATAGGCCAAAACACGCTTTGGCTTAGGCACGGACATTGTTTATAAACTGGAAGAGGACATTGTATATGAATCTAGTCATACTGTACATTGGATCATTGGGTGTTATTGGCTTAGTCATGAACTTTCATTTGAAATCCTCATGAGATGCTTGTACAAAAATGCATGCTATTGATATTGACTTTCCCAGCATTCCGCCCCATCTATTGCTCATCCCCTTTCAAGTCCCCCTACTAGCTTTGCTATGCCAATCAACTGTGCCCTCATCAATGCACTTTCCCTGCCAGCACATTCCCTGGATGTTCATGACCTCATTACCAAGGACGACCTAGACCTCCTCTTTATCTGTGAGACCTGGCTGACAGACACCTCTGGCCCTACACTCTCCTTTGCCATCCCATCTGGATACCCTATTTACAGGCAAGAACGGGTGGGTCAACGAGGTGGTGGCGTAGCTGTCATAGCTAAAGACACTATCTCTATCAGGCGGCTCAATGGTGAATTAGGTCAAACATCTGATTACCTCCCACTTAAACTTTATCTTCCCCCAACTGCACCATTGCCCTTCATCTCGTCTACCGCCCACCAGGCCCTGTCACAGATTTCCATGAAACCTTAATTCATGCCCTCTCAGACAATCTTAAGGAATCTTCTAAAATTCAGCTTCTCAATGACCTCAACTTAGGCCTCAATGACCCAACTGACTTGAATTCCGCTACTCTCCAGAAAGCCCTTTCCACCATAGGATTCTCCCAAGCAGTCTCGCAGCCCACTCACGAGAAAGGTTGCACGCTCGATTGGATGTCCTCTCATAACTGCTTGCTCCTGGTCTCAGAGATTGCTCCCATTCCTTTTTCTGATCACCACTGCATTAAATTCAGCATCACGACTGCCAAGGGGGCTCCGAAAGTAACTACTCCTCTTCTTGCCGCTCTCGCGAGAAGTTCTCGCAAACTCACTATGGAGAACATCCTGCCCCTTCTCTCAGTACCAGCCCTCCTGCCTCCCTTTTCCAATGACCCAGAACTCCTTGCTTCAGCTTTTAATGCAGCCATTACCTAAGCTGTTGATAAGGTTGTGCCTCTTACCTTAAAAATACCTAAAAAAACGAAGCATGCAAATGCATGGTTCACCCACGAACTAATGGAATTTCGTGCCAAAAAGAGTGCAGCGCTCGCTACCTGGAAAAAAAAAACCCAGTGATGCTTCCAAGGCAGCCTTTAAAGCCATCTCAAATGATAAAACTTCTGTCATTAAGGCCAAGGCGGCCTCCTTCAACACCAGAATTGCAAATTCAAAATCAATGACGAAGGAAATCTTCTCCATCTTCAGGGAGCTCGAGTCTGCTGCACCCCCTCCACGTACCATGCTAAAAGATACAACATGGTGTAACAAGATACAAACAGCCATGCTGGACAAACTTGAAACTTTACACACCAAAATCCTCAACCACCAAAAAACCCTCTCTAACTTACTATCCAAATCCCTCGCCACAGCGCTTCCCACTACCCCAAATAGCTCTCCTCAAATTCATCAAAGCTTCTAACTGTAAGGGGCTGCCTGTCCAGCTCAGGTCATTAAAGACTGTGCCTCATCCCCTACCCCATTCATCACTGCCTTTATCAACTTCTCCATCCAGTCAGGCCTTTTCCCATCGACACTCAAGGAAGCATGGGTCCACCCACTTTTGAAAAATCTGTCCCTCGACTCACTTGTCCCAGGGAACTACAGGCCAATTACCACTCGCCGTTTTTACAAAAAAATCTGGACAAAGCAGCCTATCTGCAAGTCCAAGAATTCTTCGAGGACAACCACCTCCTCGGTCTGCAGCAATCCAGCTTCCGACCTTGGCATGGCACGAAAACTGCCCTGCCTGACTTAAAACATCAGATGGACGATCTCAGAGACTTCGGCAAACCTGCGCTCCTTCTCCTACTGGACTTATTCGCTGCTTTCGATCTGGTGGATCACCAAACCCTTTGTCACCACCTTTCCACCACAGCCAATTTCTCCCCGAGGGCCTGTACCTGGATAACCTCCTTCCTACAGGACAGAGTCATGAAGGTTTTCTTTGAGTCCTCTTGTGCCAACCCGAGTCTCATCAAATGCAGGGTCCCGCAGGGCTCTTGCATTGCACCCACCCTATACAACCTTTTAACAAGGCTGCTATTCAAAATCTTGGACTCTTTGGGCATCTCATGTACCAACTATGTGGATGATACCCAAGTGCTGATCCCCCTCTCGGGGGATTATCTCACCGACCTCAATGCCCTCAATTCCATCTACTCTACAATCCAATCCTGGATGGCAGAGAACTGGTTATGTCTCAATAGTGAGAAGACCAAACATCTGTTAATTGGATCCTCATGTACCTTAGGTAAACTGGGCAAGCAATACTCCTCCTTTACTGTTGACAACATCCCTATTGCTGTCTCCCAAGTAATCAAGACTCTGGGTGTGTACATCGAACCTGACCTAACCATGAATAGACAGGCTAATGCTGCAGTGTCTGCCTCAGCGTACCATTCCAAACTTCTTAATGCAGCCGACCCTTACTCACCCAAGAGAACTGCCTCAGCATTGCAAGGGAAATCATTGGCTATAGGATTGACTGCTGCAATGCACTCTTTGTAGGGACCTCTCGCAAGAACTTGGGCAAACTCCAACTTGCTCAAAATAACGCCTTGCAAGCTGCTACAGGCATATCAAGAAAAGACCACATTTCTGAAGTCAGGAGGAAGGTCCATTGGCTTCCCGTCAAGGTAAGGATTGTTTTCAAAACACTTGCCTCGACGCACAAATGCCTTCACGGGTTGCCCCCCTACCTAGCCCACAGAATTGTCCCCCAAACCACCTCCAGACCATCGAGAACGGGGTACGCCAACAGAATAATGGCACCCATCACACACAGAGTGCGGGCGGGTGGCACAAGCTTCCCAAATATGTCTGCTACCTTCTGGAACTCTCTCCCACCGGAACTCTGTCAGATTGACTATCAAGCAGCCTTCAGAAAAGCTATCAAAACTAAGCTCTTTGTATGACATGTTTTCCCTTGTGCAGTCGTAAGCTGCTGCACACACTGTCTGTTTCCTTGTAATTTTAACTGTAACTGATCACTATGTAACTGATCACTATGCATTAAGTACCTTTGTGGGCCGCAGTCTTGTAACCCTGAATCAAGCCTTCATTCATGTACTTTCACAGCGCCTCAATGCACAAGGGCTGTAGTGCGCTCTATGAATTTAACTAAATAAATAAATAAAACACATTGGATGGGTTGATGATAATATACTATTTTGTTATCTATTGTGCTGATAAATCAGGATGTGCAGCTTAATACAGTGATCTCTTAGGCAAGCACAACGTTATCATCCATTGATATACAATTTAATGATTGTATCATATCACTCCTGGCAACGAAATGGGTGCTACAAAACTACTGCCAGTTAATCCATGGGTGGCATATAATAGTTGAGACCTCCCACCACCATGTTCAATATTAACAGAATGACTGAGTATGAACTGGGAATGTCTCTAACTCAGGATGACCTCCTGGATCGTTTCCATGCATGAAATTGAACTGAAAACGTTGAACTCTGGAATTGGAGAAAAGGTTGCTTGTGTAATGTGTGGCAGAGAGTGAATTAAGAAGAGATGATTCATGGATCTTGGAGGCAAGGTTCCAACCTCAATTGATGAGAACAATTTAACAGAAAAGTTGCTAACTTTCGGAAATTGGAACCATTTTTCCCAGTTCAACTTGTGAGAGAGACTTTGCTGACAAAAACTGAAGCCCAGCATTTGTAGACAAGGTCCCATGCCAAACCTTTGGGAAATATTTCACTCACCGCAAGTGCAGAAACATTGAGGAGTCAAGAAGCATGAAGAGGGTCCAACCTTTCATATGCTTATGAGTTGCGGAACATACGTGGGCATTGCCACAACCTGGAACAGATTTGGCAAAGGGGAGCCATCATCTGACATCCATTGTTGGGCTCTTCGAGTGGCCCATATGATGTCTGGTCTTCCTGTCTGCAAAGTGCATTCACAGACACTTTCCAATGGCAGTCTTACACATTGCAACTATTACCTCATGTTTACACTACTAGTTTTATATTTAGCTAGTTTCACTTTGGGGATGGGTGATTAAGGACTCCCAAAGATTTCCAATGGCATTTTACATACATTTTGTGAGTTAACTCTCACAAAGAATTGAGATAAGATTTCTGACCAGCTGACTCACCCAAATGTTTTAGATTCAGTTGCATTTTTTAACAGAATAATATCAATCTAGAATATTGAAGGCACTACCTAAATAAATTATACAGATTCCTGTCTCACTCAATGTCGTGCCTCCTTATTGGCCAAAGCACAGAAGGAACATTAACCTCTAGTTGCTATGGAGTCTTGGGATGAAGGCCCTTTCACAGCATTAAAGCAGTCATGTGTACCAGTGTGTTACTCAAATAATCATTTGAGCATATGCAATGTTGTATTACAATGAGTCAGTACAGACATTTTAATCTGGTGTTGTGACATTAGTGGTGTGCCCGCAAAGCTCACAAGGCATTTATGGTGCTTGGTGACTGGTACATTTGTATTTATTTTTTTGTATTTATTACATTTTCATATAGCGCTTTACGCCAAAGCGCTTTACAAGAGTACCAAAGACAATACAATAATGCATTGAGAAACAACATGTAAATCAAGTAACAGAAATATACATATGTATAATGGTATATAATGAGCCAATATTAGAAGCCCTAGTAAACGTGTCACAGATGAGAACAATTAGTGACTAAACATGTGCACACACAATGAAGAAGATGCATAAACATGTTTCCAGCATAAGGCAGCAATGATATTGGAACCACCACATGCTGCAATGAAGCCCAGGGCTAGCTGCCAGTGGCATAGCCATTTTCTTACCACATGCTTCTGTTTCCACCTATATGCCTACTGCTGTGTGGCTCCTGCCAACACATGCTTGCATGTCTTATTAGTGGAGAGCAAGCACTTGTTTCAATGACTCTTCTTTCCCCTTGCTTAATACTGGCAGTGATGGGGACCCAATGCACTGCTATAGCCATGGTGTCAGTGTTAGGGAGAATTCTCACCCAAGTGCTAAATTCCCTCTACCTTAGAGCCATCCGGCTCTTTTGCTATATTTTGGGACTTTGAACTTTTCATTTTCAATGTGTTTTACTTTTGTGTTCGAATATGGAGTTTTAAGACAACTCCATAGATATCATCTTTTTCTGTGTGTCACACAGCACCTTCAGTGCAGTGGCACAGGGATGTCTTTCAGACTTCCCAAGGTTTAAATACATTCTCTGGGACTGACTACTGTCTCCCGTAGCATGTAAATTTACATTGACTTTACAAGTCTCTTTAAATTTACAGACCCAGCACACACTATCTTCCTCTAGAGTGCTGGAGGGGTTGCCTAGCATCCCCTGAGTCAAAACACTCATGTTAAAGTCAAATGTTACACTTTCCTACTTGAAATGGCTGGTAGCAGTGGCTTAGATCCAACTACCATGATTTTTCCCGACCGCGAACAATGGTAGCTAAAAATCGGGTCAGACATGTTTTTCAATATGGCGCCCAAGACCTATCTCTAAAGACAGACTCCGGTCAACTTTTTTCGCCATTTATTTTTGGAAAGGTCCTTCATGTATTTAACTCTGCGTGCCAAACCAGGTTTGGTCTCTTTGTTTGTTGGCCTTTGGTGGGCTTCCGTGCTGAAGCCCTCCTCTGGCACCTGAGTGTCTGGGGTGGACAGGATGTGAGGGAGGGGCCCGAACTCCCTGTGCTTAGTCTCCTAGGAGACCTGAATCCACTCTGGCGTGATTGGCCGGATGGCTGTCCAGCAAGGACAGCTACCCTGCTGTGTGAGTGACAGGCAGGCTGGAATTAATGGGTAAAACTGTTTAAAAGCAGGTCTCTGGGACTTGGAAAGGAGAGACGAGCTGAAGGAAGACGACTGCTGCAACTCCTGGACGACCAGTGAAGGCCTGCTGCAGCTCTGAATTGCCTGAAACTCCATCGACAGAGAAGCCCTTCACGGTTAACTTCTTCCCTTGAGTTTGGTGGGAACAACCAACTCGTTAGCCACCTGGGCACCGGCCCCTCCTGGTCGAATTGTCTTCAGAGTGCTGTTGAAAAGCGGATAGCGAGTAAGAAGCAAACCAGTTTGTGGACTTTAAGGCACTCACACCTTAAACTGATGTTTTTCCAAGCTTGTGGCCACTTCCCTGGGCAGAGCAGAAACCTCCCAATGCCCTTCTTCTTGTCCCCACGACTGGAGCTCAGGAACAGCGAAATCTGCTCAAACTGCCAGGAACAACTGCCTCAGCTACAGCTTTTCTTCACTTTAAAGGTACTGTGCAAACATGGTCTGGAACTCTTTTCGGCCATGGTGAAAGTTTATGAAGCTTTCCCAACTTCTAAGGCTTGTCCTTCCCTAAACCAACATCAAACTTTTCGTCTGACTAAATTCTTCTAAGATCCGTGGCAAAGACTTAACCGTTTACTACCATAACTGTGCTATCCTATGCCAAGTCTCTGAAACATTGATTTTGGCCCAGGTCTATGAACTGAATTGCTGGTTGTAGTTAACGGAAACCCTTTGCCCTCCCTATGAAAGTATCTGTGCTGTTGATACTTATAACCTTGTCTTTTTACCCCTTTTTAAAGTAACTGATGTGCCATTTTGCTCCCACTTCAGGGAAGCTGAACTTGTTCAGTAACTTTTTGGTTGTGCATTTGTAGTATATTAGTAAATGATATTGAGCTGCTCTTGCTAGTGTATTATTTTCAAACTGAGTGTAAATAAATGTATATTCTTTTACCAAGAAACCTTGAGTAAGTGTTTGTTTGAATCACTGTATTTGTTGGTCCTTTGTGTAACTTGTTCTACTGCTCACTTTACTCTTGAAATAAGTCTGGCTGCTACCATATTACTGTGTAGTACAGGCTTGTACCAAAGGTGACATTGTACTGACATTTAATTGCATTTAGTGTTCCCCAAGTGTACTGCATGTGATTCTGCCTAACAGTCAGTGCTATTCTGATTTCTCATATTTTGGAGTGTGCATTTCTGCCCCCTGAACTGTCCAATGACTTTCTCATCACAAGAACAAGTGCATTTTACATCTGAGAAACAGCCTGATCCAAATAGAAACTCCAGCAGGAAATGTGGAACAAAATAGTGCAACTGCTATCAGCTCCCTACAATAGTTTTCAAAGCAGGAGTATGGCAGAAGGACTTCTGCCAACATTATCACCAGCAGGGGCGTTGCTAGGGGGGGGCTAAGGGGGCTATAGCCCCTGATCTTTTGGTTGTAGCCCCGGATAGAATCTCAGGAGCTACAGCCAAAAGGCTAGCTAGTCCCCAGTCCCAACAGTTCCAACATCAGCTTAGCCCCAGGTCTTCTCCAGACCTAGCAACTCCCCTGATCACCAGTATGGTATTCAGCAATCATACACGAGAAAGGGCTTGCTAAAAAAAATGGCAACACTAAAGTGACTCAATGCCGCCCTCTTGGTGCTTACCGCTTGCTCCCATCCACTTATCTTAGGGTGTCTTCAGGTGCTGGTAGTATTTTGTTCCACCACACATGCTGGGCAACCTGGCGGACAAGTGACTTGATGTTGTGTATTGTTTTCTGATCTAAAGTGACTGACTGCTGCATATGTTGCTCCCAATCCTGTGGATTATCTAACTTCATATCAGTCAGCATTCATGTGGCTCCATCACTGTGCCCAGAATCTCGGTGGGAATGTATAAGCACACAGATGGTAAGCTGCAGCTGTTCACCCAGCACAAAGAGATTCCACACAAAAAAATGCATAATGTGGAAGGCTAGCCACTATTGGTTCTAGGGCAAGAGGAAGGCAAATAAGGTTCTCTTTAACATGAACAGTTCCCTTAGGTGTACTGTATTATTTCCTTATGTTCCCACATTTGAAGTGTCAAGAGGTCGCTATGACAGGCTGGGTGGTATTGCCATTGATTGATAGATGTGGCCCAATGTGCTACGTAGTAATGATTGGCAAAATGGAGTAGAGGGCAGATTTGAATTACTGTTTGTTACTACTATATCTAGGTACTTGATCACATTTATTTTTAAAAAGCAACTTATCAGCTCTGCATTTAATATTTCAAAAAAATGAGTCCAACAAAAAATTAAGACAGAATTGTTGATATTGTATGGACCATTTTAAACAAACACAACACACGTTATCTTGATCTGTCCTGAAGAAGGCAGAGCATATAATTCAAATGGACAGTTTGCTTATACTGGTTCTTATAGATTTTATGAATTAGTGTAGATTTATATTGATAGATGCTTAGACATTTATATATATATATATAGTCAGTGAAAAAACTTTGTTAAAGGGAAGTTATGGTTAAGTTGCGCTACTAAAAACCTATGAAATTCAGTGAAAAAACGTTGTTAAAGGGACTTTATGGTTCCAAGTAAAACCGAAAAACCCCTGAAATTCACCAGTTATGGTAAGCTAAGCAACCATAACTCGCGCCATCTGACTGCTTTCAAGCTACCAGGTCCCTGTACTGACGCGCGCACACCGTGAAGTACACGGAAGTACTGTTGACAGTGGGCGGGTGCTGCCGGATTCGTATCTACAATCCTCAACTGTGTTAGGAAACTCGCCGGGACTGCTGAGTGTAATCTTGCCTCAGTGAAAGACTGGAGGACGTCTTTGTACGCTACACCAATTGCCTGACTTTGGAGAAAGCAAAAGAGGTGTGCCCTCAGCACACAGCTCCGCCCCCTGGCATGGCGACGCCTTCTCCTGCGCTTCATAACACGTGGCCCCAGTGCACCCGCCCGCGCACACCGTGAAGTACACGGAAGTACTGTTGACTGTTCACAGTGCGCGGGGGCGCTGGGGCCACAAATCCTTCTGAAAGGGAACACTTTATTATACTGATTCTGTGCAGCTTTGGGGGTGACCATACTATATGTGCATCAGCTTCAATATCAGGTAAATTAGGGATTATGGGAGATGCACTTGGAAAGACCTTTTGAGGGAGATATTGTGTATATGTGCATGCTGCTCGCGTATCTGGACAGTCTCTGACCGATAAGGCCCACTGGTTAAACAAAACCAGGTAGCTAAACCTATCCCCACAAGACGCCGTTGGCGTTTGTTGCTTGCTATTAGGAGCCTGGTTGCTGTACCCATGAATTAGTGGGTGGGGATATTTCTCCCACTGTTTCATATGTGACTTTATGTTCAAAAAAGGAGTGTAAAATACATTTGTACGTACCTCTGTGTGCGATTGAGGGATCAGAGTTATGTTGGAAAAGATGCTGGTGATCTGCTAGCCTTGGTGGTGTCTTGGTAGTCAATATACAATTAGGTAGGGTTAGTTTGTACTCACTCGCCCTGCACTTGACTACTTACCTTTAAATCTAGAAAGAGGATTGCAGTGAATAGTATGTTGCTATTGTGAGGGGGGAAAAAACGTCACAGCGGTCAAAAGAATAGATGCTAATGAGAACGGACACCTAAGTGAGAGGTTCAACCCTCATCTGGAGCATGGTGGGAACCCTAAGGAGTGGCACGACACCCACACTATGTGAGACCCAAAAATATTCTAAGAGGCTAAATAAAAGAGATAACTGAGAGGCAGAATACAATCATTGCAAGTGGGACTTTTGTGTTTACAGAAACAATTAACACCCCAATGACAAACCCCTGTTCCCCCAAAATGAACGAGGAAGACATTAGGGACATGCAGGGGGTGGGGGAGACAGATAAATGGGAATTAAGTGGAATTGACTTCCCGCTCGTACCCAACGTTGTAAGTGACCGGATAAAGGCCCACATGGAGTCTTTTGAAAATATGGATCTCGTTGAAGAGATTGCACAGAAAAGTTTTCTAAGCGTGCAAGAATTATCTGTAAGACCCTCAGCCCTAAACATGGATGATTCCATGCCTACTACACCCTTGCTAGACACGTCCCTTCTGGCACCTGTGGTGTCTGCTGAACTAGATATAAGGGTCAGGCTTTCAACGGGCCCTTCAACGCCAGCTAGGGCGAGGGGAGGAGGACTCAAAAATGTGTATCTACACAAATCCACTATGGAAAGTAGGGAGGAGCCCCTTGAGAACACTAAGGGCCCATCGATGGGCTTGTTTAGGGGTGGGGAAATGGGAGAACAGAAGTTGACCACAAACAAATGCTCCAGTCCGACATATCCTGTTCTGACCAGGAGAGGGGAGTTTGAGGAAAGTAGGCGCAACCAGCATAATAAGGAAATTGAGACGGATGAAAAAATGCATGAACCTGAGTCATTTCCTGTATTAACCAGGATCCTGAATCTTCTAGATAAAGGGCACGAAAGGACGCATGGGGAGATACAGGAACTAAAATGCATGATGATCAAATGTATTGACAAACTAAATAGGTTGGAAGGGTTCGTACACGCTTTAAGCATAAAAAAATCCCTTACAAATCCGCCAAGGAAAAAAATTATTACCCATAATCAAAGTACCCAAACAAAGAACGAACCATGTGTGAAAGAAGGGGAATTAATATGGAAAATGTGAATGAATTAAAAAGATTGATATTAATGAATCAGGGAAAAATTTAAAAAGCTGAAAATCAAAGTGAAAAAAAATTAGGGGAACTAGAAAACACTCCATTAAGTAATTCAGAGCAGCTAGCAGGGAACAAACCTGATAGTCCCTCGACACTTTTGGAAGCGATGGAAAATGAAGAGGCGAAAATGCAAGAACAGAGGCAGAACGCTGTGGGCGAGGCAATCCCTGAAGTAGAGACCCCGTTTGTGTATGTTATCACACAAAGAGAAAAGAAAATGCGGGCAAGGGCCCTTAAGAGAAGAGCGAAGAGTGAGAAGGGGGCTAACACAACAGAAACCAAAAAATCCAAAAATCAACCCTCCCCAAGATGAAAAATACTAACACAAACTTTAAAGACATATGATGTATATCATCAGAGGGATGTCACTTAGTCTTCACCCAGCTAAACGAAGAAAGCAAAATAGCTTTGGAAGTGAAGGAAGTGACAGATAGACAAGGAATAATTAAGAAGGAGGTCCTGGACATCACAGAAGACACTCCATTGGTGACAATTGGTCAGGAATATGGAGAAGCCAAGATTACCCTCTCAGAAGCCATGAATCACAAAGGAATAACGGGTAAGGGCAATTCTAAATGTAGAAAAATTGAAGTTAATAAGAAAAAAGATTCAAAGAAACCGAATGGAAGTAAAGGAGGAGGATTCAAGGAAGAAAGGAGCATTCAGCAGTTTTTTGTTATGCAGGAAAATGCAGGGAATGTAGAAGAGGATAAAACAGTGATTCGGGCAAAAGACTGACCCAATGAGAGTAGCAGCTCAAAGCAGCCTGAGGAAGGAGAATTGATGGGAGGGTGTGTTATTGAGGCTGTTAACAGCAGTGTGCCGCAAATGAAACCCAGTGAAGATATTAAAAAATTGGTACAAGAGGCACTCTTCAAAATTCTTCAAAATTCTTCAAATGGACATCCTCTACCTCCTGGATCTCTATTATCCGACGAACAAGGGTCGGAGGGAGAAGAGCATAGGTCTCCTGGGGACAAGAAAGTGGAAGAAGAGGAACCAGGGAAACGGACGGAACATGGATTAATTGCTCATACTAATCAAGAGGGCAAAGAGACTCGGGAGAGCGTACACAAACAAGGGTCTGTCCTAACAATCATAAAATGCTAAAGATGACCCTACTGGTAGACATTGATAAGGGCGTGGCACAAAAACTGAGCATCCAGGTCGCAGCGAATGTCCAATTGAGTAGAATTTCGTGGCACAAAACAAACATTGAGAAAGTTAATATACTCTTCCAGGCCGATTTTCAAAATAACATGAATGATGAAAAAAAGAAGATCTATTGTCATGATACCTCTGAGAATTACGTTGAATTGGTAGTCAGAGGCAAGGCGGGAATAAAGGAAAAGGCTCAAAGTAAAGAACGGCATAAACATTCGTTCTCTGAAGAAATGAAATCACTCAAGCTGGGTAGAAATCGTGAACTCCGTGGATTCCATAGATGTCATGCAATCTCCCTTACTGAGCTGGAATCTAGGGAACTCCACGCCATAAAAAACAAATGGAAAAATAAATTAAGATCCTTGCGTGCAAAGCTTTACCAGGGAGATGCAGAATCTATGGTCAGTTCATTGTGTGAGGTAACTACCCGCAGATTCTGGGTTTTCAACCACGATGGGCAAGATCAAATTAAGACCCAAACTTCATGTATAAACTCAGAGAAATGGGGAGGTCATTTCAGTAGTCTTTATTGCCCCCCGAGAGTGGCATTTGTCGCGCCGTTAGTTATTGAAAACGCCACATGGAACTTTCCATTTTGTGTAAAAGAAATAAAAGACATCATTGTAAAGAGCTCACCATCAAGGGCACCAGGACCGAATCTGCTTTGCAATGGGGTTATGAAGGGGAATTCTAACTTATGGGCCAAAATATTATTTCTCCTATTTAAAGACATTGTTTAAGTACATCTTCTTCCTAACAGCTGGAGAATGTCTTATATTATACCTATATATAAGAAAGGGGATAGGGCTCTCCCCACCAGTTATAGACCAATAGCCCTGTTGGATGTCGATTCAAAGATATTCTCTAGTCTCGTTTTAAAGCATATTCTGTGCTGGATGGACCAACATAACATATTGTCGCCATTTCAATTTGGTTTCAGAAAGAACATGGGCAATGATGCCGGGGGTTTATTAATTAATGTCATGCAAAAATCAGCCTGGACATCTGGAAATCTCCCAATATAGCATCTATTGATCTTACTTCCGCTTTTGATCTAGTGGATAGATCAATACTGGGACCAAATTAGCAAACCTTGGGATGCCAGCCTCTCTTTTATCAATCTTATATAATATGCATCAAAACTCTAGCTTAAAGGTTCGACTTAGCATGGAGGGAAATCTCTCAAAAGAAATGAAGGTAAATAATGGCCTAAGGCAAGGGTGTATATACGCCCCTACAATATTCAACTTATCTTTTTCTGACCTGGGTGCGTGTTTCAAAAAGTTGGTCACTAATTCACCTAAAATTGAGGGTACTAAGATCCAGTGGACTGCTTACGCAGATGACGTAACCCTCTTTGATCATACCCTTATAGGCCTTCAACGTCTCTTAACTAGCTTCAAAGAATATATTTACTTAAATGCCCTTAAAATAACTATTCCAAAACAGTGGTATTGTGTTTAACTCACAAGAAAAAACAAAAAATGAATGCACTGTTCCTAAATCACGAGAAATTACTAATAAAGTTGGCAATAAGATATGTGGGCTACCCGGTGTTTGGAAACAAGAATAAGGTAAACTTCCGGGCTCTGAAAATCCGGGAAGCGAATATTGGCCCTATGAAAGCTCAATTAGGTAAAATTGACACAAAATATGGTAAATTTTTGCTAATACCGTGTATTCGCTTGTACAAAAATAGACTAGTGCCTCAGCTCTGCTAAGGTCCAGAACTAGCCCTGTTATGGTGCACAAAGGAGATGGCTGTGTACAAATAAAAAATCATCAGATCCATGGTAAAATGTCTGCCGAAGTGTGTAACATTGGCGGCAATAAGATACGAGCTCGGATTACATTCGATTAGAAGTACCATCGAATGGCGCAGAATGGTCTTATTTAAGAAACTGATTACTAGCAAAGAAACCACCCTATATGATATCATGGGCAGGGGGATTAGGAGTGGTGCTCCGACGTCTAAATATCTCAGGGACATGTAGGAAGAAGCGAACAACGTTCTTGATAATCTGGGGGTCCCCAGAGATATGCTTATTGCCAACCCCATGAAGGTAAAATAATTATTGCTTCACGCCAAATGGAATTTAACAGTTCAAGAGGTTAAAACGACTAAGTTATATAAACGCATTGTGTCTGATTGTAAAAAGATGGGGGGGCTGGAACCCTACCTAATTAAATATCCAGATAAATCATGGAGGCAGGAATACATACGATTCCATTTTAATGTGATGAATACAGGACAAATAACAGACATTAGAGGTGGGCAGAGTAATGGTTTCTCCCTCTGTAAATTCTGTAAGCAAGGGGAAAAGCGGGAGACTCTGCAGCATCTACTGACTGAGTGTAATGGTCTAAGGAATGAACGCATTAGACATTTTAGTAAATATGTACCAAACACTGAAAGTGTGGATCTGGAGCTGTTGTGGTTAGACATGTTGCACAGTAAAAGAGTCAAACTACAGATTGCCACCGTTAGGTTCTTGAAGAACTCTTGCCCTCTTTAAATTTTTACGTGTAACAAGTGGCGCAGAATGTACCATTAAGAGACACTTTTCCCTTTGATGGAGATGTAGAACTCGTACAAATGATTATTTTCCTTCTCATATTTTAATTTGTATGTTGTATAGTGATTGTATTTGTAATTCACCTGAAAAGGAAATGAAAATGTATGTGGTAAATGTGTATTTTTGTATGGAGAAAATATGTTTTATGTATTTTCCGCAGTATTACCTGCTGTATTATTTGCTGTTTTAACTCACAAAGAAATCTTTTTGTAAAAGTTACTATGTAACTATAAACAAATAAAAAATAAATAAATAAATAACTCACACCACCAGTGTGCACTGCTAAGACTAGCACTCACAACATCAAAGATGACATCACAAATGTCATTGATGACATCACTGATGACATCACATGTCTGTCTCCCTCAATTTTCCTTTACTGACATATCTAGGCCACATGGTTTTCTTCAGTAACAGTCATGAACTCAAAATTGTAAATGTACTATATTTGTAGACTTATCCTTCAAGTATGTTCTTACAGTATTTCCCTTAGGGTCCAGTCATATCATATGAAACATATACATATGGGAAGACACAAGCTTGAAAAACAGCAATTCGTTCTGTGCATGAAGATAATCAGTAGAGTTATCAGCACATTCTGATAGTTCTGTTGTTTTTTTATTACTGTATTTTCCCTCTATATGCTCATATTTGTATACATTATACTCACACTACTTTCCTTAGGGTCCAGTCACATCATGTAATACATGCACATAGGGTAAATAGCAGCTTTGAAAGAGAGCAATCATTTATTCGCATAGAGATAATCAGTTAGGTTATGAATTATTTCTGCTACTACTTCTGCTTTTTTGCTTACTTCACTTTCCCTGTATATACCCATATTTGTATGTGTTCTTGTGTCTTTGTGTTCTGTCTGCAATTATATTATACATGAGTTTTATTAGCTACTTATTACATATTTCACAGTACACAAAACTCTAATAAGAAAACAGTTATCATTTCATTATTCAACATATCAACATTATGAATATTATACCTTCATCATGTATGCTGCACACAATACCTATGTTTCTGCATGAGTACCTTAGTATATTCGATAGAACTTCATAATATAATGCTATTTATATCAATGCATCGCTTAATGCACTAATTAGCTCTTGATATTTATTCCAATAATCTTTGACACTTTTTTCTCAAAATTATAATAAGAATCCCTTGTACAGACATTTCATGAAAAGTAAATGCACATGTGATGTCATCTTTGATGTTGTGGGTGTTAGTCTTAGCAGTGCACAGTGGTGGCGCGAGTTATGGTTGCTTAGCTTACCATAACTGGTGAATTTGAGAGGTTTTTCGTTTTTTCTTGGAACCATAACGTCCCTTTAACAAAGTTTTTTCACTGAATTTCATAGGTTTTTAGTAGCGCAACTTAACCATAACGTCCCTTTAACAAAGTTTTTTCACTGAATTTCATAGGTTTTTAGTAGCGCAACTTAACAATAATAATTCTGATGTTATGTACATGTATTATGGAACATACTGAACCCCCTCTACTGAATTTGATGTCCGCAAACTCTTTTAATGTCCGTAGATATGTTCGGACAACAGTCCCACTACCGAAAAAGTCTGGAGGGGTATGTTTAATTTTTCTATCATAACATATGAACATTTTACAAATTCACAAACTAGCACTCATACACATTATATGTAGTAATAAATAAGAAGGATAACCCATATATATAACACACTAACCATTCATTTAAATACAATATTTTCTAAAATGCAATATACCAAAAGAAGAAAGATAGGCTTCCAACATGATTACCTAACAGAAACTCCACAACTAAGAGCAACAGCAGATCTACAGACCACTCAGAACACACCTTACCTGAAATAGTAAATGTACTGCATTTTACTCATATATTTGTAAACTTTCTGTACTAGATAAAAAAAAATGATATTATGTTTTTTTTCTCACGGAAATGTCTAGTACTCTGGAGTGGCTAGAGGAGCATATCCCACGTGAGGAAATGTCAGAAGATAGTGAATCTAATGGTAGACACTTTACTATATAAACCAATTAATTAATATTATTTTATATACATTTAACATATGTATATTTTTTTGTACAGACCATACAATAATTGAAAATACTAAAGAAAAAGCTGTAATGGATAAGACGCTTCAGCACATAGGAGGAAAAATGGACCTACTCTTGGCAAATTTTAATAATTGAAAATACTTTGTAGAGGATCACTTCAAACAAACAACCACAGACCATTGTCCCACAAGTACCTGTTCCCCCTCACCATATCCCAGTCAATTATCCCCAAACCCTCTCCCTGAACCAAATCGTTTTGATTAGACTTCCATCCCTTCTTCACCTCATATACATCCTATTGAAATCCCTAATTCTCCTGCTTTTGTTTCAGTTTCTGCCTCACCTTCTCTGTCATAAGTGTAACATACATGTAAAATAAAGTCAAATTATTATATTGTGACCTAATTAATTTCTTGTTTTTTTTTAAAAAAAGCCGTTCACGTGTCCGCGGACAGCGCGGGTGTCCGGAATGTCTGTAAAGAAATGAAAATGGAGGTGTCCTAAGAACACTATACTTGTCCGTACTGTTCACTAGCAAGTTGAAACTGTTCTAAGAACACACGTGGTGTCCTGAAATTTTCGTCAATGGACGAAATGTGGGTGTCCTGACGAAGCTGTCCGTATTGTTCGCTGGCAAGATGAAAGTGTTCTTAGAACATATCATCTGTTCTGGGATGTTCGTAAATAAACAAAATGGGGGTGTCCTGAGGACGCTATGCCTGTCCGTATTGTTCGCAGGCAAGTTGAGACTGTTCTAAGAACACAGACTGTGTCCTAAAATGTTCATAAAGAAACAAAATGGGAGTGTCCTTAGGACGCCATGCCTGTCCGTAATGTTCGCAGGCAACTGGAAACTGTTCTAAGAACACATGCGGTGTCCTGAAATTTTCGTCAATGGACGAAATGTGGGTGTCCTGACGAAGCTGTCCGTATTGTTCGCTGGCAAGATGAAAGTGTTCTTAGAACATATTATGTGTCCTGGGATGTTCGTAAATAAACAAAATGGGGGTGTCCTGAGGATGCTATGCCTGTCCGTATTGTTCCCAGGCAAGTTGAAACTGTTCTAAGAACTTACGCGGTGTCCTGAAATGTTCGTCAATGGACGAAATGTGTGTGTCCTGAGGACACTGTCCGTATTGTTCGCTGACAAGATGAAAGTGTTCTTAGAACATATTATGTGTCCTGGGATGTTCGTAAATAAACAAAATGGGGGTGTCCTGAGGACGCTATGCCTGACTGTATTGTTCGCAGGCAAGTTGAAACTGTTCTAAGAACACAGGCTGTGTCCTAAAATGTTCGTAAAGAAACAAAACGGGAGTGTCCTGAGGACGCAATGCCTGTCCGTATTGTTCACAGGTAAGTTGAAACTGTTCTAAGAACACAGGCTGTGTCCTAAAATGTTCATAAAGAAACAAAATGGGAGTGTCCTGAGGATGCTCTGCCTGTCCGTATTGTTCGCAGGCAAGTTGAAACTGTCCTAAGAACACAGGCTGTGTTCTAAAATGTTCATAAAGAAACAAAACGGGAGTGTCCTTAGGACGCTATACCTGTCCGTAATGTTCGCAGGCAAGTTGAACTGTTCTAAGAACACACGCGGTGTCCTGAAATGTTCGTCAATGGACGAAATGTGGGTGTCCTGAGGACGCTTTCCGTATTGTTCGCTGGCAAGATGGAAGCGTTCTTAGAACATATTATGTGTCCTGGGATGTTTGTAAATAAACAAAATGGGGGTGTCCTGAGGACGCTATGCCTGACCGTATTGTTCTCAGGCAAGTTGAAACTGTTCTAAGAACACAGGCTGTGTCCTAAAATGTTCGTAAAGAAACAAAATGGGAGTGTCCTGAGGACGCAATGCCTGTCCGTATTGTTCACAGCCAATTTGAAACTGTTCTAAGAACACAGGCTGTGTCCTAAAATGTTCATAAAGAAACAAAATGGGAGTGTCCTGAGGACGCCATGTATTGTCCGTATTGTTCGCAGGCAAGTTGAAACTGTTCTAAGAACACAGGCTGTGTCCTAAAATGTTCGTAAAGAAACAAAATGGGAGTGTCCTTAGGACGCTATGTCTGTCCCTAATGTTCGCAGGCAAGTTGAACTGTTCCAAGAACACACGCGGTGTCCTGAAATGTTCATCAATGGTTGAAATGTTGGTGTCCTGAGGACGCTTTCCGTATTGTTCGCTGGCAAGATGGAAGTGTTCTTAGAACATATTATGTGTCCTGGGATGTTCGTAAATAAACAAAATTGGGGTGCGTTGAGGACGCTATGCCTGTCCGTATTGTTCGCAGGCAAGTTGAAATTGTTCTAAGAACAAAGGCTGTGTCCTAAAATGTTTGTAAAGAAACAAAATGGGAGTATCCTGAGGACGCTCTGCCTGTCCGTATTGTTCACAGGCAAGTTGAAACTGTTCTAAGAACACACACAGTGTCCTGAAATGTTCATCACTGGACAAAATGTGGGTGTCCTGAGGACGCTGTCCGTATTGTTTGCTGGCAAGATGAAAGTGTTCTTAGAACATATTATGTGTCTTGGGATGTTTGTAAATAAACTAAATGGGGGTGTCCTGAGGACGCTATGCCCGTCCGTACTGTTCGTAGGCAGGTTGAAACTGTTCTAAGAACACATCAAGTGTCCCGGAATGTTCATAAATAAACAAAATGGGGGTGTCCTGAGGACGCTATACCTGTCCGTATTGTTTGCAGACAAGTTGAAACTGTCCTAAAAACAAACGCCTGTCCGTAACTGTTTGTTTCACTTGTGACGCACTTTTAATCATTTCAGGACCCGAACAGTGTCCGTAGAACACAAACACACATGCGCAAAATGGTTTCAGTGCATTTGGTGTCCTGCGGACACCCGCTCCCTTCGCGGACATGCTCGCGAAGCTATCATGTTACCGCGCCCACGATCAGCGTATCTTCTGATTGCGAACACTGTTCGTGTCCCCGAACAATTTAAGACTACATTTTCAAGTAATCTACAATATTTTCCAACAAAAACTCACCATAGAACAAGTCCCACATAGTAATCCTGAGTTTCTACATACTTTGTGTGACTTTTTTAACCCTTTTTTCTGTTTGATCTGTCCGCGGACAGCGCGCATGTCCGCGAACCATGCACAAGCACCCCTATAAAAGACCACGCCCTAGAGCTCACACTGATTGTGTTTCTGGCTATCCTACAGAGCACAGCGAATTTTCCTGCCAATTTGCAGATTTTCATCGCGAACGTGATGGCATCCTTGACTCCACTACTGCCACCTGGTGCTGCATCTGCCTCAGCACCACCCCAACCGCACCCCCTCCACCACCACCACCTCCCCAAAGGCCTGAAGAGGGGAACAGGAGTGAGGATGCACAGGAGGAAGAAGAGGATGACAAGAATGAGGCAGTGGAAGTCCCTACTACCAGCACTCGGCGTGAGTCTTGGGTGTGGCGGTTATTTACCATTCGTGGTAATGGTCCTAAGGCGCATGCGAACCAAGTCACCTGCAATGAGTGCAACATGGTACTCAGTCGTGGGAGGCATGGTTCATACAGCTTTGGGACAACTACCATAAAGCGACACCTAAAGTCATTCCACTCGGGGGCCGTTCGCAAGGTTGCTCCTTGCACGGAGCGTAGCAGGTTGACTTACTCTACTTAATCCTCTGTTTCCGATCTTATCACCACAAGGAACACTCCTGTGGGACAGCATATTCCTCGAGCTGCCTCACAGCTGGCTCACAGGCCATACGCAATGCTGATGACCCTTACTTTTCGAGGGTCACAGTTGTGTATATGTACTGCGACGCAGTACTGTGCAGGGGGAGAGACTTTGTAGTGCTTTTGAGGCTATCGTTTCAGAGCACGAGAAGGTCTGCTCACTACCCAAGTGAAACCCACTATAGATCTAACTCTCTCAGCTCGCCCTTTCTTATCCCTGTGGTTGGTGTCCCCCCTTACCCTTCTTTCCCCTCCTCTCCTTGTATAAAAACCCAAAACAAATTTAAAACAACAAAAATAAAAAAAGGCTCTTTTCAGAGCCGCCTTTTACAGTTAAAAAATAGAATTGAAAATAAATGAAGCAGGGCCCTGTGTATTTTTTAGAAGTCCGCGGAATGTCCGCGAACATCTAAAATTTTGGGGTAGTACCCTATCATATCCATTGCAGGTTCATCTGGGAGGAAGTGGTGGCTCTGAAAACAGCCTTTTGGTGGTGTTTATTTGTGTATGAAAAATTTGAAATGCTCAACACCTACTATAAAATGGATGCTGTAATTCCAAAAAAGGTCGCCATGCATTTTGTATATTTCTCAAAAAAATCTGATTGCCAGCATAAGTAAGATGGATTCCATCTCTGCGACAAATGTATGTACTACGAAACATAATATTTTCATTGTGAAAAGAGGACATGCCAAAATCTCTTAGAAAGGCACAAACAGCCATATTGACATTGCACCTTGCTTTTTCCATTTGTGGACCAAATGAAGAAGAAAGAAGCAACATTTGTCTATGCGCAATCTGTGAAAAAATTACTTGAGAATTTGGAAACATGTACATGACCTTCCCAAGACCTTCTTTCATTGCAAATTGCAAAGAAATTCCAGGCACATGTCCTAAACTGTTCCCTCCACAATGAATTGCAATTATGTCTGGATGTTGCTCTGTCTCCAAAGTAGCACAGAGAGGTAGCAAGTCCAACCACTTCATTCCACGTACTCCATGCCACATGTGGGAATCCAAGATCAACAGCTACTCCACAGCTTTCTGCATGCACCTTCAACCAATGTATCCACGAGTCTCCCAAAATCCAAACAATCTGTTTTTTGAAACACAAACCCATAGCTATCTGTTCTTCTCTCAGCAAAAAGAGTATCTGAGAAACTCTCTCCTGGCATAACACACCCACTAAACTTTCCTGACCAATCCCTTTCTATGCTCATTCTCATTTGCATGGCTCCCCAACCCAAAAATCTCCGGATGTAACACTGCCATGTCCGCGAACTACCGCCATGTCCGCGGACAAATCGTAACATGAACAGTCCTTCTACCATTTCCTTTTCACTTTCTGTGCCATTCCCTCATTGGATATAGCTAAGAAGTCACATGAACATCCACCAATCACATCCAAGACCTCTACATCTAACTGCATCATCATAGATTAGCAGTTTAAATGTTCTGTGAATCCGCCTGAGTAAAAGTGTCATATCATTGGAAAGCACCTTCTACCAGAAATACTGTACAAGTCTCCAAGATTTCTACTTGCACCTGCATGCATATCCATATGCATGAACACAAACTACAGGTATGCATATTTTCTATATAGTACATGTACAATTTTTTATAGATTCAGATAAACAGATTAACTGACTTTTAACTTGTATAATCTATACAATGAATTTACTGTCATTTTTTCCATCTCCTAAAATCAACTGTCACTTCCAAACCTATCTGCTATTTAATTTCTTTTTACACACACATTTTCAAAGTATGTTGAACTAACATATTTAAAGTACAATGTGAAGAGTTAACATACTGAAACAAAATTGCATGCACACAGTATGTTCAAAAATCAAACAACAATACTTGAACAAAAATATAAACATTTGACTTATATTTATATACTGCGCAAGCAGCCCATGGCATTGAGGTGCTGTTACTTACAAGAGCTTAGTTACAGAAATAGTGGTATTCAGTGGTACATTATGAATTCCACAAGGCATACAAATGATATTTTGGTGGGTACAGTTAGCCATTACAATACAGTTTTTGCATTAAGAACATATGATATGTATTCAATGGGTGCGACGCATCTTATGTTAATGTTTTTATGATTTTGAGGAAGACGCTGAGGGTCAATGTCAATTAAAAAAAATCAATGTCTAAATTAAAAACAATGCTATATACAAACAAAATTCCTTATGTGTTTCCTTTACAATTGCAGTGAAGACCATTCTCCTGAATAGAAGAAGACAAATTTGAAGTACGAAGAACAACTCATTTCAGATAAAAAGTAAGTTGAATACCACCATGTTATTTGTACTATTATTCAAACACACTGTAAGGTTAATTCATGCTATTTCTGTGTCTGAAAATAGAGATTGTGCACCATTCTGTCTAAAAATCCCCATATCTTAAACAGAGATTTGCTGGCAGAATGACACACAATTTCTTAGTTTTCGACACACAAATAACCCAACTCAACCCCTAGAATTTTGAAACTATAGAACAAACAACTGTTTTAATTGTATACCATTAGATTTACTATTTCTACTTCTCCACACCACCAGCTTACTTTCTATTATCATCTGAAACCCAGTTTAGTAGCACATAAATTCAAGAATAGCCATCCCAACCAGTTGTAGTTGCCCAATGCACAATCACACACCATTACATACATCTTTATTATCTTACTCACACAATCATTCACACAGCACACATACATTAAGAACACCCCACCCCATACCTTCTTTATTTTTTTCAACAGACCCTAACGAATGCCTACCAAAACGCAGAAACAGAGCAAATGAAAATGGAAGTGTCCAAAACAAGCATTCATCTCTGGCAGAATTTGTAAAAAAAAAGTTAAAACAAAACAGCTAATACAGTCATTTAGCGAAACAAAACAAGCTTCAAGTACAGAAACTTTGCCTCCTCTAACAAAATGTTAAACAAACCACAAAACAATTAACAAAAAATCAGCTACCACTACAGATAAAACTGCTCCTATAAATCTTGATATAGTGCAAACTAAGCATATCAAAAAAAGTATTTTAGCAAAAATGTTCCGTCACAGAGTCCTTCAAAATCTTATAAAAACAGGAGAGAAATCATACTCAACCCTTAAAACCTATCCTAGGAAATTAATATTAGAAGCGTTGATAGACAGCGCAATCCTTCTCAAAAGAAAGTGTTAAACAAAATGAAATCACTAACAAAACGAATGACTAAATTACAAAAAAGACTTCTCAATAAATGAAATGTCAACAGAAATAACTTCTTAAGTATCTGTGGAGGTGAATGGAGTCACACTACGAGCACAGAACCATACTTTAGTGAAGAAGCATACAAATAAAAGCAAACAAATACAATTGCCATACATAGCAGTGGGCAAGGTTATGAAAAAGAAAATAATACCTAAATTGAACAAGAAATACTGCTTACAAAAATATCCCCAGAAAACGTAGAATTACCTCTCCATTCAACTGAATCAGAATGTCTAGTATACAAATGGCCATGCATATCAATGTGTAACATTCCTAAAGAATCTTTCAAGTCTTTACGCCAATTCTTCAATCAATATGTGAAAGGCAAAGACAAAATGAAAATTGAACTACTGCAAAATATGGATACCTGTCAAGTGCGCAAGTACACAGGACTACAAGGACATTCATTGGCCTGCATTTCAGGACCTACTTGCAAAACCACCTTCCATTATATCAAAATGATATCAACACTTCATTCAACTATAAGTAATCTAATCTATAAACCGTACTATGCTAAAAGTCCTGCTTTAGCACTAGCCAATTTAAATAACATTATTCTACATGTTACAGCAAAAGACCTACTTGAAAAAATCGACTATATCCCCAAAAAAAATTTTGGAAGTGAAAGCCACTTACAGAATGAAATAGCTTTAAAGCAAATTAGCAACAATCCTATTACACACATAGAAAAAAGAAATACTGAAATTTAAAAGTACATCTGCTGAAGTACCAAACCATGTGTGTGTATGTTGCCGTAGAACTTTTTATAAAAGTAACACAAAAACTGTATACCTAACATATAAAATAGAAGACAATGAAGATTCTAAATGGTTTGAATTAGCTCTCTACCTTATAGCAGAAAACAAAAACGAAATAACTGACCCCTTAATACTTTGCAGTTACTGCACTACAAAAAATGACAACAACCAAACTCCTTCACATGCTATCACAAATAATTTGGAATTATTTCCACTATCAAAACCCCTACAACAACTCAATTTATATGAGAGCATCATAATTCAAACAGTGGACCCCTTTCAAGCAATAATACGCCTTCAACCAAAAACAGCAAAAATTACCTCCCCTTGAATTAGTGAAAGGTAGTCGTGGAAAAGTAGAGTATTTACCATTAGATCTAAAAGAAAATGTGCACACTCTAGGAGTGCAACGTCCAATTGAGCAATCTTTAATTATCTTAGTAAATGGTGTACCTACAAAAGATAAAAATAAATGGCAACAACTGGTAGATTTACATAAAGTTAGACAAGCTTTGCAATATCTAAAAGACAATACTGAATACTACAAAGAAATTAATATTGAAGAAAACTTGAAGGATACTACTGAAATAATTCAAGAGACACATGAAGCTGGTCAATTTGAGCTCCTAGATCCTGTTACAATATCCAATACTTTAGACATTATACAATTCACTGATTGCACTCTAATGACACCCTAGAAGATGCACTAGAAACATACCGAATGTGTCAAACAAAAGGATCACCAATCAGCATATGGGAAAAAAGGATAGTAGCACATGCTTTTCCTCTACTTTTTCCTACTGGCAAAGGAGGAAGGTACGATGATAGACCTATTCAAATAACAGCATCAGAATATCGCTCATTACGAATGTATTCTGAAGATCCCAGATTTAGACAAAATGTGGAATACATATTCCACTTACTCTTTGAAATTGAACTAGCAACTTTATGTTACGGAGTTGCACACACATTAAAATCAGGATCCCACTTTCAAAATATGTCAGCTACACAATTATTACAAAAATTGCAACAAAAAGATGACTTTTTACAATCAAATATTACAAATCTATTAGCAAATATACGAGGTATTAAAGAATATTGGTTTTGACGTCACAGAGATATACGTTGTATGATAAGAAACCTTGGCCCACCCATTTGGTTTGTTACATTAAGTTGTGCAGAATATGCATGGGAAGATTTACATGATTTCCTAACCATATCAAACAAAAACAAAACAAACATAGATATACTAACACCTGGAGAACTTTGTTCTCTAGATCCTGTTAATGTTTCAAGATATTTTCACCATTGCTTCATTGCTATGCTACACTTTATTTGTAATAAAACTGCTCCTCCCCTTGGAGAAGTGCGAAACTTATTTTGGAGAAAGGAATACCAAGCCAAAGGAGCACCACATATCCACATGCTTTTATGGTTTAAAGATGCTCCTAAATTTGGTCAAGACAGTGATGCCACTGTTTTACAGTTTATTGAAAAATATGTCACTTGTCAAATTCCATCAGAAACAACAAATAATGATCTTCAAGGACAAATTGTACAATTTCAAAGACACAAATGTGGCAAATATTGTTGTCGCAAGTACAAAAACAAAGGGAAATACTAAACCAAATGCTGCTTTGGTTTCCCTAGACCGGTTACAAAAACAGGTCATGTGAACAACTTCATGTCTTCAGTTAGACATAGTGTTAAAGGTAAATCACCTAAAAATACATATTACATAAAAAGAACAGAAGAAGAAAAATATATCAATGATTACAATGCATTCATTGCCCACTTATGGAATGAAAACATAGATGTGCAGTACATTGCAGATGATTCCACTGCATTTGCACGATATCTTACAGCATACTTAACCAAAGCAGAAAAAAACAGAGCTACAAGACCTCTGGAATGACCTGTCATCAGACAAAACACTGTCTCAAAAATTATACAGCTTGGGCATAAAACTGCTCTCCCATAGAGAATGTGGCACATATGAAGCAGCAGATTGTTTAACTGGTACTGCTTTGTATGGAAAACTTGAAAATATAGTATGGCTATGTCTTGGTCCTGCTAAATCTAGACAAAGAGTTCTAAAATCATATGAAGATATAGAAACAATAGCCAAACATGATCCCAACAGCCAAGACATTTTAAAAAAACAATTTGCTTGACACATACTACCCAAACAGAAGTACCACTTTGGAAACCATGTGTCTATACCACATAGCCCAAAACTTCACATACAAAAATAATATAAAACCTGATGAAAAAAAGGTAGATACAGAGTGACAAATTGTGAAGGCAGCTTAGTAAAACTCACCAAACCAAATTTAATGAATCATATCAAATTGTCATTAAAGACTCCTCAACATAAAGAACTATATTACATGTCCCTGCTACTGGAGAAAAGAAGAAGAAATACTAGATAACTATGACTCCTAAAGCAAATGAAAGCACTATAACTGATGTAAACTTTACACAGTACAAAACAATGTTGCACAATGAACAGCAACACGAAGAAGAACTGCAGACCCAACTAGATAAGGACACTCCTGACAGTAGTCAACATTCTGTAACAGGAAGCCAAGAACCACTGGGAGAGCCACTAATAACAAATGAGGCAGAATTAGCTACGACAGAAATAGAAAACACCATGTGTCAGTATGAAGATAAAGAAGACTTAATTATGCTACAATCAAAACTAAACAATGAACAACGTAGCATTTTTGAAGAAGTAACAAAAGAAATTGAACATGGTGTACAACATGAAAACAAAGGGCCTCATTACGACCCTGGCACTAAGTGTTTAACGGCGCCGTAAATGGCTGCGGCGCCGTTAAACACTTAGCACCTTACTACGAGGTGCCTTTGCGGGACCCAATCTTAACGGCTGGTCCACACCAGTCCACACCAGCCGTTAAAGTAGGGACGCGCAAAGGGACCTTGGTGCTAAGTACGGTACCGCAATTTGTGGTACCGTACTTAGCGCCTTCCCCATTCCCATAGAGCCCTATGGGGCGAAATTGGTAATGGGGAAGGGCCATGGTTCAATGGGGAATTACCGCCCCGCCAACCTTGGAATGGGGTGGTAATTCCCCATTGAACCATGGCGGACCCGTTACAACACCAGCCCCAACCCTGGTGCTAATAGTGCCATGGTTTAGCACCAGTGTTGTAATGAGGGCCAAAGAATGCACCTGCCAAAATTACAAACCTATACTACTGTACGTCAGTGGTGAAGCTTGTTCTGGCAAAACATTCTTAATAAAGATTATCAGTAAATTCCTTCAACAATTGACAAACAACAAACTGTCAGCTGATGTCACTGCCCCCACAGGTTTACCTGCCTACAACATAGGCGGTGTCACTTTACACCGATTACTACTCCTGCCAGTAGAACACCAAAACAAATTAGACTATTACAAACTTTCTACAGGAGCTGCAATGGAACTATGCAGAGTATTAAAACAAATTAAAATGCTACTAATAGATGAAGTGAACATGGTCTCCAACCTAATGTTGGCCTTGATTCACTTCAGATTACAAGAAGTACTCAAAACAAACTACGAAGAGCTCTTTGGAGGAAAACACATTATTGTTTTTGGAGATCTTCTTCAATTGACACCAGTGAAAGGTGAGCCTATTTTTAAAATCTTAGGACACAAACTCTGCCGTAAAACTGTTGGCAGCATTGGAAATGTCAACCTCTGGCAACATTTCCAATACAGAGAATTAACAGAAAACATGCGGCAATCTGCAGATCTCACTTATGCCAACATCTTAAAAAGTATTAGAGTTGGTATATTATCTCAAGAAGCACAAGCAATATTGAAAACCCGGCACATTCATACACTTTATGGCCATAATGCCTGTGCTACCGATGTTATTGAACAATTAGCCCACAAAAATGTCAATTGTATGGCCTTAATGCCAACTCTTGCAAGCTGTTTCAAATTCAATGAAACAATGTTAAAAAAAGAAATAATTGAAATTAGCGCCACAGACAAACAAGACATACATGGTATGACACTACCCATGTGTGAACAATCCACAACGAGACTAAACAGTTTAGAAAATTAAATCTCCAACACAGCTGGATTGGAAAAAATATTAAAATTAACCTTAAATTGCAGAGTAATGTTTAAACGTAACCTTGAACTGGATCAAGGACTAGTTAATGGAGCACTGGGTACAGTTGTTGGCTTTCAAAACATACCCACGTGACAACATTCAGTTTGTCAATATTCTCTTTGACAAACTTTCTGAAGTGAAAAGGATCAGACGCTCAACAGCTCGATTCCTTTCCTTCAAAGACATGTATGTACGAAGAGAACAATTTTCTCTAACTCTTGCATACGCAGTCAGCATTCATAAATCACAAGGTCTTACCCTAGACAAAGCATTGATAGACATTGGTAACACAGTCTTTAAAGAAGGCATGAGCTACGTAGCACTATCACGCTTATGTACACTTGACAGTCTATTGCTAATCAACTTTGATGCAAGTAAAGTAAACACTGATATTCCTTGCATTTCAGAATACAATAGACTTCGTTCACTATACACCCCCATCTAAAAACATATCCTATTCCACAAAAAGTAAAATGTTCTAAAATAAAACTAAATCAAACAGAAATGCAACAGGATGTCACTTCAAATCCTTCAAAGAGATTAAAAGAAACTAATACTTCATCAAGTACCACAATCAAAAAAGAACCTATTAGGGAAAGTAAACCAGGTACTTCTTCAAAGAAGGAAGACAAACTCCAAAAAAAGCACTCAGATACAGAACTACCTCGTCCATTTAAACTTTCAAATGTAATTGGTGTAAGTTGCTATGCAAATGTAGCAATGAATATTCTATTTCAATTACCACCAATAGTTGACAACATTTACTTACACAGTACAGACCAATTGTGTTTGCAAATGTTAGTACTTCATATAAACGCAACAAACAATCCTGACAACACGTATAGTGTTTATGGAATAAGACAACAATTGGACTACTGTGCTGGAATGGTGAAATTCACTATAAACTCACAGGAAGATCCACACAAATTTCTAATGTATTTACTACAAGTACTGGAAAACAAAAACATACCCATAAATTAAATCTTCCAGATTTCATACATGTGGAAGCTGTCACAACCCATTACCTTGAACCCCCCGGGCTGACCCATGGGCCTGGAGGGCTCTTGGTTCCGGCCCCCAACACGTTTAGGCATCCTTGGCTAAGGCCCTCTTGGGGCAAGTCCTGGCGCCTTTGGCGCCAAGCTCATACTTAATGAGACTTGTGCTTGGTGCTGGGGACTACTTTTTCAATGCCAGTCAACATGGAGGCATCCACATAGCTTGGCTCCTGAGAACCAAGCTATGCGGTATTGTGTTTTGGGTGTGGTAGCCTAGGGACTACTTTTCCTGGACTATTTTTCTTGAGGCTATTTAAACCACACCCGATTGGAAGAACACGCTTCGCGTTACTTTGCGATCCAGCAACGTGACACTCACCGTGTTCTGGAGCAGCAAACCTCGGATGAACCGCACCTGAAAGGACAAAAAGGACATTGTTATTAGCAGCAGCTTACCTGAGATTCCACCGTTAGCTGTCCACTGCCCCTGCGAACAGCATCCAAGGAACAGCGTGTCTCCTGGAACGTCGAACCTGCAAGACAAAAAAGAGACATTAGACAATACATATGTGCCGGCAGCTTACCTCAAGTCACCCTCGATCAGCACCGCTCTGGAACTCCTTTCTCCGGTGAACACCACAACCTGCAGGAGCAAAAGACAACAGGTTAGCAAGGCAAGACATCATCATAGCTCTGCGCCAGCACTCACCTACCGCATCAAGGCACTCTCGAAACACCATCACTCGCCGGTGAGTCCAAATCCAGCCAACGTTCCACAGCGGACTTCCACGCACCTAAAGAGAGAAAAAAGACATTAGGAAAGGCTTACAGTATACAGTAATAAGATCTACCTGAGAGACTCTAAAAGGGCAGCATCAGTGAAGTAACTAGATCGCATTCGCCCACAGAGGACAACGGGCCCCTACCAAGAATGCATGATGGAGAGCACGCCAAAACCCAAAACAAGGTGGGGAAAGTTCGGGAGGGGCTGCGGGCATACCGGGCGTTGGGAGGCTCTTACCCCTGTTGCCCAGACTTGAACATTGAACACCTGTTTTCCAGGCAGAACATCCCCACTGATAAATCCAGGGAGCGACCGAGAGGGGTACCAGAGTCCCGGCAGCTGGGTGGCTTCCGCATGGATACCAGGTGAGCGTAACAGAAACATACATGCACTCTCTGCAACAATGTGACACAAGAACAAATCCCCAATGAGCGCTTTTTGTGTATGTATCAACACCTAATTGTGAATCTGTTCCATTTCAGCAACTTGTACAAAATGCAAACCACGGTAGATCATGTACTACCTGCAAATCGGATAATCGCTCCACCTTACTAATACAAACACATAGTAAAAACGTAATACTAATGCTTCTACTTTACAATGCAGATGGTACCAAAAACAACGGCAAGCTGACTGGATTCACACATGGTCAAGTATCACTTGGTAAGAAAACCTTCACAACAATAGGTATAATCTACCACACAGGAGCCACAACCAATGCAGGTCAGTATACTGCATATATAAAAAAGAATTGTGGATGGTTCGAATGTAATGATAGTACGATTACTCTAAAGCAGAGATTACCTGCAAATCTTACAAACGCTTATTTAATCTTCTTAAAACCAAAATGTATTAACTAAACTGTACTTAAACATTAACTAAACTTCTATTAGAAAACTATAAACTGTTACAATATACAAACAGCTATATAACTGCCCCAAGATTCTACAACAACTAAACAGTTAAATGAATACCACTAAATTATATAAAAAAATGAACAGTTAGAATACGCCAATTGGTATCTAACTACCCCAAGATTTTCAATAACCAAACAGATAAATCAATACCACTACATTATAACAAAAAATAGACAGTTAGAATACGCCAAATGGTGTCTAACTACCCCAGCATTTTACAATATCCGAACAGCTAAGTCAATACCACTTCATTATAATTTCTTAAAACCAAAATGTATTAACTAAACTGTACTTAAACATTAACTAAATGTCTATTAGAAAACTATAAACTGTTAGAATATGCCAACAGCTATATAACTGCCCCAAGATTCTACAACAACTAAACAGATAAATGAATACCACTAAATTGTATAAAAAATAAACAGTTATAATACGCCAACTGGTATCTAACTACCCCGAGATTTTCAATAACAAAACAGATAAATCAATACCACTACATTATAACAAAAAATAGACAGTTAGAATACGCCAAATGATATCTAACTAGCCCAACATTTTACAATATCCAAACAGATAAATCAATACCACTTCATTATAACAAAAAATAGACTGTTAGAATAAGTCAACAGGTATCTAACTGCTCCAAAAATCTGCAACAAGCCAATATATAGAACATTAGACAAAAACAAGTGAACACTGAAAACAAACAAACAAATAGACTGTAGCATAACAAAAAAAGTTTTCATTTAATCCAACATGGATTTTCTTTCTCCCACAGACCCAAAGATTTTAGCAACAAACACAGAAACTGAGCAAATTGCACAGTACACTGGTTTGTAATCTACTAAATATGAGGGTAAAAAAAATGTTGATTATTTAATGTTATAAGTTGTTACAAAATACCAATACTAACATGATCTTTTCTTTTATCACAGAAATAAACAAGAAATACATGTACTCCAGTTACTAAACCAAACAGTAAGTATATTATATTAAGTACAACCATCACAGCAAATCACACCCAAAGTGACTTGTAACTTTGCTGCCTAGAAATTTGATCTTGTCCATGCACCCAAGACTATAGACCCTGCCCACAACCACCACAGCATATCACACCCATAGTGGCTCATAACATTGTTGCTTATAAATTTGTTCTTGGATCCCAAAGTTATAAGCCACTATGGGTGTGATATGCTGGGGTGGTTGTGGCCAGGGCATAGTGTCTTGGGTGCATGGCCATATGACTTCTTGGGACGAGTCAGAGTTATTATTTTTAAATTGCGCTACTAAAAACCTATGAAATTCAGTGAAAAAACTTTGTTAAAGGGACGTTATGGTTCCAAGTAAAACCGAAAACCCCCTGAAATTCACCATTTATGTAAGCTAAGCAACCATAACTCGCGCCACCACTGTGCACTGCTAAGACTAACACCCACGACATCAAAGATGACATCACAAATTTTGCACATTGGTGGTGCTAGTTATGGTTGCTTAGCTTACCATAACTGGCGAATTTCAGGGGTTTTTCGGTTTTACTTGGAACCACAACGTCCCTTAAACAAAGTTTTTTCACTGAATTTCATAGGTTTTTAGTAGCGCAACTTAACCATAACGTCCCTTTAACAAAGTTTTTTCACTGAATATATATATATATATATATATATATATATATATATATATATATATATATATATATATATATATATGCTAGTAAGAAAACCAGGTATTTGAGAAGTGATTGAGTGTTTCTTTGCAATGGAGCGATAAGGTTGACATTCTTCAATTCATTCAATAAAGGTGATTGAAAGTACCAACATATTATGTTTTATCATTAATTAATTTACAAAATTACACATGAAAAGAGCAATATATATATATGTTTTTAAAACATACACCTTTTGTAAGTTTAATTTAGCTACAATTGCTAGGATTCTGTATTTTGAGTAAGAGGAATGCATGCTTTTCCATATAGTTGGCTTACTACATGTCATACTGACTCTTTAGTGTCTCCTGTGAGATGTTACAAAGTTACCATAGACAGAATGGATCATTGGTTGTTCTTATACTCTATGTAAATATGCAGTGTTTGATGGAGTGGTATGTGCCATTACAGGTTTTGGTCAATGGGGGTTCAACTTCAAGCCAGTTTCAGGAACAGGCGTCTGGTGGTTTGAATGGGTTATAAGGATGAGTCAAGTTATAGCTTCTAGGTGCTTTACAATAGTGCAACCTGCCTTGAGACGGTTGAGACCTGCTCTCTCTGTGGTGAGTCAGCTTTGAGTCGGTTTGATTCACAGGCTCCCGTGGAGTAGCCTAGCATTCGGGATGGGTCAATGTAATGTCCTCCAGCAGTTCAAATTGACAAACACATTGGCAGGTTAATGATGCTTTTGCTGGGTCGAGACAGAATTTTAGCAGGCTGACTCAGCGTTCCTTTGAGTTGCTTCCACGGAGGAAAGATAGAGATCTGGTCAAGTCAAGACGGCCTACTTCAATGGGTACAGTCAACACATCTTGTTGTTGCAAAGAGCAGGTAAGAAGTTGGGATATCATGGAGTGCCAAAGGCAGCATTGTGGGTTCTTCTAGCCGCTCAAAGTGAGTGGATTGCAGTTTAGCCAACACAATAATGACTTTGGCATTGAGCAGGTTTCATAGCTGCTTCTGGGCTTCTAAGTTTCTGGGAGGTACAATCCAGGGTCACAAGGGACAAGGTTAGTCTTTTGTTTAGCACTTCAATTCCAGGAAGAATGTCTTGCACTCACATCCAGTGAGCAGGATCCTGGGTCCAGTGCACAGGCAGGATCAAGGCCTTGGTTCACATCAGCGTATGACAAATCTGCCCCTGAGGTGGGTAGTAATTAGAGCTGTCCTCTTCGGTGGAAGCTTCTGTCTTCACGTTTATGCTAGATGACTTGGAATAGACTGTAACCCCAAATAGTTACAGATGAAACCTCTTGACTTGAAGTGCAAAGATGAATAAACTAAGAACATGTTATTCTTTCTGCACAAAGGTAAAATGCTAAAACAGATTGGTCCTAAGCAAGCCTGTCATCAGGGTGCCAATCTAGGCCACTTTATCACATATCGTTTGCCTTCTGATGTCATACATAAAGTGCTTTGTCTGCAGGAAATTGGCCAGGGCTGAACCTCTAGGGAGCACTAGCAGAATTCAAGATATTTGAACCCCTCTCTTGAGCTACACTTCCCCTCAGGCTACTGTAACTCCACTGCCTTCCCATGCCTGCCTACCTCTTATTGACTGCACTGATAAGCACCCTGGTGTGAGCGTGGTTTTGTTAAGTCATGACTATTTTTGGTTTCCAGGGGACGTCCCAGGTAGGGATGCTGTGCCCTTAAAGAAAGGTGTCACCTCCCCTAAGAGATCAAAAGGGCAGTTTTCCGGAGCTGGGCCCCCACGGCTGTGGTGGAGATACCCGGGCCAGACAGCTAATACACACCAGTTTTGTCATGACAGAAACAATGCTCAACAAGCTGACGCTAATATGGCACCTAAATGTTAAGCCTTTTGTTAGGAAAGATTTTATTTTTGCTAGCTTTCCCTCCATAGTTTCCTATTGAACCCCATTCTTTTTTATCCTGTTCTGACTTTTTGAATCGAAATAAATCCTTCAGATTCACTTCCCTTGGCATTTGCTCATTGTTATGGGGAAACTGATCAGTCCTTCCAACTATTAATACTGGGAAACTACATTTCCCTTTTGAATTCCTGTACTTTTTAACATTGCACACACATTTGTATCACCCTAGCTTTTTGCACGTTGTTAAGGGACTTTAATTCAGCACTCCAACTAAGTCAATGCCTGGTCTGCTATACCCAAGGGAAGCCCTTATTTATATATTTTTATGACAAGTTATATAAAATGTGCACAGAAAAATCACAAGAATAAATGATATTATTATATAATTTTGACAATTTCGTACTATGAATTATTCATCTTTTTAAAATTATGCTCTGGCCCAGATGGATCTGGTTTAGGTTCCAAAGCACATGGGGGGATTTCTGTCTGTCCCCGCCTCCAGCTCAGGTGGCTCCCAGAAGCACTGCTCCTCCCAGTTTCTTCCAAGAGGAAGCCATTTACGACCCCCCTAATTTAACATTTGCCTGAGCCAAGGAAAGCTCATTGTTCTGTTTCCTGCAGCCCCAGGTACCCCACCCCTAATTCAATCAGAGAGGCGTAATCTCCTTTTGGTGGGAACAGCAGAAGGCAGCCAGGCCTGTGAAGGCAGTTGCTGGGCAAGTTTCAACTCCTGTCGGGGGTAGTTGCCAGGCAGAATTCAATCTCCTCAAGCCAGGCTTCAGCTAAATATCACTTTTGTTCCAGTTTTCTTCATTCAAATCAAACTTACAATTTTTACACATGCAGCTAGAACGCTGATTCTAAGTTCAAAACTATGACATTTAAACAGTTGCAACCTATGTGATACTCAAAAAGTAGGTCACTCATTTATTTTAAACATTTCGGTTTTAGTGGTTTTAAGTCCAATTTCACTTAAGCTGCTGACATCCACCGCTCAGCCAGTTGTGTTATGACATTATTTTAGGCTCTTCATCTTTCCAGATTTTGTATGCACACAAGACTACATTCTGCCAAATGTCTGCTGGTGTTCAGTGAGATTTTTGAATATCTTGCAATGTTTAAATAGGCATTTTTAGCTTGCATTTCAGAGAAACAAAGGTGATTTCAAAGCGCTTTTTGAGCTAATGGTGCTTCTGGCCCATCACGCTCGCACTGGTGGGTGGCAGGTCAGACGACCATTTTGGTGTGCGCAAAAATGCACGGTTTTCCTGGATTCTGGCGCAAATGTGGGCTTTTCACCATCTTGGATTTTCTAAGCCCACAGCACAAAATGTTGTAGCATAATAGTTCAAACGTGGGTCAAGACGCCCAACAAGCCCCCCCGCCCGACTGCACTTTGATTTCAAGTCGAGAGGGAGTCGGTGCAAAGGATGTTTTGATCCACGCGCTGGGAGGTCCGCATCATCTATTCTGATTCCACAGATGGCACAGTTCAGCATCTTTTCCTCCATCAGGGTGGATCGATCGGTTCTCCTCGCCGGTCCTGATGGGAGTTTCGGGCGGTACCCCTGGCGCCTCTGATCTTTGCTCTCGGGACCCGGTTCGTCCTCCTTGGTCAGTGTCCATGGTTTCATCTCTACGATGACAAAGCAAAGTGGCGGAAACATATTCGTAGACATTTCCCCCCCACTATTAATGGTGGGGCGAACATATGCATTTTATACATCAGGACACATTTGCATTCAAGAATCATAGAATTTTATAGGCTATATGTGGAATATTTTAGGGTTGGAACTGTATTACTCTGGAGCGGCCCCCTCTAGGATTGCAGAGGACTCCTCCAGTTGCTGCAGAGTGTGCCTGGGATGGCAACACTTTAGCTGATTTATATGGACCCACTTGTCTTCCCCTTCCGCCAAACTACCTTTGGGCATGCAGATCTTATAGGCGACTGGGGAGATCTTGTCTACAATTTCAAAAGGTCCCTTCCATGTAGGCAGAAATTTTCGCTGTTTGGCCTGGCTCCTTTGAAAATTGTATAGATAGACCGGGTCTCCCACATTGTATTCTTTCATGGTAGTCTTCAGTTCATAGAGAGTTTTCATACTCTCGGCTGATCTTTCTAGATTCCGCTGAGCATAGGCAAAAGCATGTTGGAGGTGTTTCCTTAAATTCTCAACGTATTTGTGAGTTGTGGAGGCATTTATTAATGTCTGCTCTTGGGTCCTGTAGAGCAAATGCTGGGGAAGCACCATCTTGCGTCATGTCATCAGCTCAAACGGTGACATTTAAGTTGCAGATGAAGGGGTAGATCTGATGGCCATTAGGACAAGAGGTAATCGGATATCCCAACTTGGCCCAGAATCTGCCACAATTTTTTTTAATATGCTCACAATGGTTCTGTTTTATCTCTCCACTGCACCAGAAGAGGCTGGCCGGTAAGCAAAATGCCCCCAGTATCTCCCACATCTTAGTCATTACTTTGCTGGTAAAATGGCTACCACTGTCTGACTCAATCCTTTGGAGTAGACAAAAACGTGAAAAGATGTGGTTGATCATCAGGGCAGCTGCTGTTTCTGCCTTGCAGTTTGGGGCCGGGGGACATTCCACCCATTTAGTAAATAAGCATGTCACCGTCAACATGTACTTATTTCCCCTGGAGGAACGAATCACGGGGCCTATGAAGTCGACTTGCAAATCTGACCATGGCAGTGTCATCCCCCTCTTTTGGAGAGGCGCACGGTGTGTGAGGGATGTTGGCTGAAACTGTGCACACACAAGACACCCCTTCAAGTATTGGTCGAGGTCCTGCCCCATGTGTGGCCAGTATGCAACCTCTCTTAAGTTCTCAAGTGTTGTATGAAACCCTCTATGACTGGCGGTGGCCGCATCATGGGCGTGAATTAACATCAGGCTTCGGAATGAGGTAGGGACCACCCACTGATCATGGCCAGCTTGGGATTTCCTTACCAACAAACCGTCTTGGATTCAGAACATTTTTGGACATTTCATCAACCCTCTAACGTCCTCTTTCCCAATGTAACCAGTATCCGTCAGGGGAAAGTTCTCAGGGTCCTCAATGTGTTGGTAAAACTTACCAATTATTGGATCCACCTTCTGAGCCGTAATCAAATCAGCATCTGGTTTGAAAGATCATTGTACAGTTGAAAGATCATTGTGAGCATTTGTCTGGGACCTAGTGATAGCAGTGACCTGGATTTCCCGCAACAGGGACTCAATCTCTATTAGATCCCCTTGGATGGCCCCGGTTTTGGCCAGCTGATCAGCTAAGTCATTTCCAGTTTTGTCTGGTCCCTCTACTTTGGAACGACCCTTGATCTTTTTCCAGTAGATGGTCATCCCGTTCGAGGTGACCAGATCATCAATGTTTTGAATTAACTTCCCATGTCTCAAGGGTTTGTTATTAGCACATAACATGCCTCTGGTTTTCCAATGAACCAGGTGCTCCACAAACCCGTTCCGTACATTATCCGAATCTGTGATCATAACCAGTTTGTGGAGTTGATGTTGGACAGCAGTGAGGATGGCTTGAAACACAGCCATCAACTCTGCCACCTGACTACTTCAGGGACCAGTTTTGTATCCAGCGGAGGGTTCTGGGGACTCATTCACCCATGCATTCCCTACCCCGGCCACTAGTTCTTTTTCCCCGTTGTTGTCAACATGGTAATAGCATCCATCCACATAGACAGTGGGCATTCCCTCACACTTCTCTTCCTCAAAGACTTTGTATGGGGAATTAAGATATGCCTCCATGTTATCCTTGATTTTTAGACTTTCGTCTAGAGGCAGTTTTCTCTTGCACAATTGTGCAAGTCAGCCAGACCTTGCGCGAGGGGACTCTTCTTGTTTTGGCCATATCTGACCACCACAGGAAAGCCTTGCATTGACAGAATCCAGGAAGCAATTCGGGAATTGCTCACATTTCCGGCTCGGATTCTGTCACTTTGGAGGTATTGCAGAGGCTGGTGTGGAGTCTCCACTATGATGTGTTCCCGCTGGATAAACGGGCGGTAATTCTTCAATGCCCACACCGTTGCCAGGAGTGCCTTCTCACAATCGTTGAATTTTTCCTCCACTGAGGATAAAGTTTTGCTAGCATAGGAGATCACATTATTGACCTTGTCATGCTTTTGATATAATACTGCAGTCAAGCATGTATTAGAGAACACTGTCTCCAAGAAAAACTCCTTGTTTCTGACAGGGTAAGCTAGGCAGGGCGCTTGTGAGAGGCTTCTTTTGAGCTGTCTTACTGTCTCGGATTGTTCTGGACCCCATTCCCACTTGAGCCCCCCCTTCAAGAGATGAATCAGGGTTCTGGTTATCTCTGCGTAGCCCTCAATGAACTTTCTGCTGTAATTAGTCAGTCCAAGGAGGCTTCTTAGTTCCCGCAGAGTTGTTGGGTCTTTCAGTTTCTTAAGTTCTTCCACTTTCTTTTCCTGGGGACAGAGACCCTGAGGAGTAATCTGATGCCCCAAGAAATTAACACGGGTTCTACACCACTATGCTTTCTGAAAGGAAAGCTTTGCTCCAGCGCCCCTCAACTGTGTCAGAACATAACAGATCTCCGCTATGTGTTCCTCCACAGATGAACTTTTGATGTGGACATCGTCTACATAAGCCAGGTTACCCGTCGCACCCAGGTCGGCATGGCTTTATGTAGGAAAATGTTGAATTCATTGCCGGTGTTGAGGTATCCGAAGGGAGTCCGGGTCCATGTGTACTGCTGGCCCCCAAAGGTAAAAGCCAGTTTGTATTGGTCCTCCCTACTGACAGGAACGGTCCAGTATCCATTGGTCAGGTCTATTGCAGTGAATACCTGTGACGCCTGGATCTGGGCCGGCCCTTGGTCAATGTAGGGAAGAGGCCATCGGGAAGTATGGACCCGTTTGTTGAGCTCCCTAAGGTCGGAGCAGAGTCTCCACTGGCCGTTTGGCTTCAATATTCCCAGCACCGGATTATTGAAGGTGCAGTGTACTGGACGGATTATTCCCCGGGAATCAAGGTTCTTAATTATTTCAGTAAGGGACTCCATGGATGCGAGAGGCAAGCGATATTGCTTCACAAACACTGGAGTCATGCCAGGGTCCATGGGAATTGTTGTTGTGTGGATGTCGGTGCGATCACAGTCAGATGAGTCCACAGCAAAGAGATCTTGGAAATCCAAGAAAACTTGTTTCAACTTTTGCTTCTGTTCCAGAGTCACACAAGCATCAGCTAGGTTGACTCTCTCTTCCACCATCTGCCTGGAGCCTGGAAAGACTTCTGGTTTTGCTATCTCAGCGGCCTCCTCCAGCTGGGTGGAGAAGTCCCTGGTCAGGGTGCTGATTTGGATTGGAGGCTTCAGGTGGGAAAGACAGCCCTCATGGACCTGGAAAATCACCTCATCCCTTCTGAAGTCACAAGTCACATCTTCCTTACCATAAGGGCAGGAAGTGTACACCAGGAAGATCTCCCCATGCCGGGTAAAGATCCTGTCTGGTGTTGGGTTGTCATCACTGTCACTGTCAAAACAGTCCTTGGGGATTGGTCCTAACAGTTAATTTCCTAAATCAATGGAGAAATGTTGGTCATCAACCGCCATTCCAATAATGGTGCCTGCGGCTAGAGTAACACTCTTTAAGTCGCTGTTATCCACCTCTATTAGAATGGTGTCATGTTCTATGTTGACTAATGGTGTTGGGTTTTTGGGTTTACCCCTAACCCTTGCTGTTGGAGAAAAGCATTTAGATGAATATAAGCATCAGGGTTTTTCAATTTTTGTCCTCTTTTAACTTTCACTTCCAGGGAGAATTGTCGGGTCCTTTCTGGGATGGTGACTTCCTCTTTAATCTGCATTTCAACTGCATAAGGTAGCAATTGAGCCAACCTAAATGCTTTTTCTAGATCATCAAAGACCATGTGATTATCCGCTAATCGGGACCAGCTTTGAAGTTGATTATGTCCAAACTAATGGCAAAGCTATTGAGAATATCACTGCCTAAGTAAAAGGCGGCAGGGACATCTCGCACGACCCAACATTTATGGACTATGCTCTTGTTGCCAATGGAGATTTTGAGCATACACCTGCTTGGCAGGAGATGTTTGGAATTGGGTGTTTCCAGATCCATTTCCCATTTGTCTATCAGTTTGAATGTGGGAATGGCTGGATCTTTTGGGAGTTGGCGGAACATGGTTTCGCT